>NC_082718.1:61264731-61908897 GCF_030144855.1 Hypanus sabinus | reverse complement strand
AGGCAGGTCCTCTGGGTTCAGGCAGGTAGACAGGTCCCCAGGTTCAGGCAGGCAGGTAGACAGGTCCCCGGGTTCAGGCAGGCAGGTAGACAGGTCCCCGGGTTCAGGCAGACAAGTCCCCGGGGTTCAGGCAGACAGACAGACAGACAGGTCTAGGTGGTGATAGGCTAGCGGAGAGCCCTCCCTGGGCGTGTATCCCGGGTAGGGGTGCCTCCCAGGCGGAAACACCAGAGGCCCGGGCATGACACGGACCCCTAGGTGGGTGCGGGCACTATCCCAGGGTTTGGGCGGAAGAGAAGGAGGGGGCAGAACCCCCGCCGGATCCACCCGACGGAGGCAAGGGATAGGAACAGGCAGAACCCCCGCCGGGCCATGGCCCATTGGCCAGAACCACCCAACAGAGGCAAGGGGTAGGAACGGGTATAGGTCCAGGTTGACCAACACAACAGTCATGATAACGGGAAATTCGGAAATGGCCGGCAGACAGCACGACCACGCGAAAAACAAAACAAACGAGCGGAGAAGCAGGACCAGCACATGGGAAGAAAGGTGGGAGAGCGGACCAACCTGGCAGTACTGGTATGGGCAGAGAAGCATGCTGAAGAATAGGTCTGAGCCCGGGCAGGATAACAGAATGCAGAGAAGAGTTCGGAGCCGGTGGGGAAACAGAACAAAACGACCACCCGCCTGGTCCCAGTCCCAAAGCCCCTTATAAACACTTGCAGCTCAATGAGTCACAGGTGTGTCTCCTTGAACCAGGAGGGTCCTAACTAGATCACGGGTGACGGGAGGGACATCTGCAGGACCCAGAGCCAGGAGACCCCGGACCGGATCAAAACCCGGAACGCGGTTCCGGATCGGACCCTGACAGACCCAGAAGCTGCTGAAGTGTGGTGACATGGCAGTCTAATGGTTAGCACAATTGCTTTACAGCACCAGTAGTCAGTGAAGCTGGTTCGATTCCTGCAACTGTCTTTAAAGATTTCATATGTTCTGTTCATGACCGCCTGGGTTTCCCCCGGGTGCTCCAGATTCCTCCAACATTCCAAAGACGTTCGGGTTAGGTAAGTGAGTTGTGGGCATGCTACTTTGACACCAGAAGTGGATGACACTAGCGAGTTGCCCATCACAATCCCCGCTGATTTGATTTGATGTAAATGATTTATTTAATTGTATATTTTGATGTACGTGACAAATAAAACTAATCATTTTATCTTTAAATGCTGGAAGATCTATAATAACTAAAAGTGAAATAAAGTGATGATTTCCAATAATGCAAGGTTCACAATGGACAAACAAGTCTCTCTTTTAAGCTTTAAATCTACTTTAATGAACAGCATAATCATAATTCATTCTCAACATTTTTAAACATATATGATCACCTCAACTTTATTTAAGAATGCTACATTTGTTAAAATCTTGACAAGTTCACGCCATTCAGAGAGATTTACTCTGTTATTTATAGTTTGTGACTAATATCACTTACTTGTTTGTAATAGTATCAGCCAACCCACGGACATAAAGGGTAGCACTCAGTCCAACATTCAGATCTGACCCAATAATGCTCAATATGCTCCTTCCAAATGAACCCACACGGACTGGATTTATAGATGTAACAATTGTTTTCTAACAAAAGAAGAATTTTTTTAAATTATCATCTTAGACGCCAGAGTTTAAGAGACTGAGCCATAAAAAAATGAAAGCCAGAATTCTGTGAATAACCAAAAAACATAGACTAAAACAGATCAGAAAAAAAATGTATGTGACAGATGACCAGTTGTTAACATAGGCGAGAACTGGGCTGATCATGTAAATTTTAAAGTGTAAGTGGACAAGGAAATAAGAGGGGTAAAGAGAGAGCATGAGAAAAAATGGAAAGAAATAAAAATATTCCACAGGCTTGTCAAGAGGAGAAGGATGGTAGGAAAGAAGTGGCGCCATTACGTTCTTGAACAATAGTTTCCTATCCCAATAATCACAAGAAAAATAAATATGGAGTTATGGAAATCTCAGAAATAGTTAAAATATTTTACCTCCCACATAATGAAACCTTATATAAAACAAAAAATCCTAGAAATATTTAATCGGGCATACGGCTTATATAGAAAGAGAAAGAGAAAGAGTTAAATTTTCAGGTTGTTGACCTTTCATAGAAGAGTCCTGTTGAAACATTAACCTTGTTTCTGTCTCCACAAATATTGCTTGACCTGCAAAGTATTTTCAAGAATCTCTATTTCATTTCCAATATCTAGTATTTTGCCTTGGGATAACTGAAATCTGTGGTTATTTCACTGCATCTGTAAACATGGTGTCATTCTCTGAACAACAAAATGCAAGTGCAAATGCTACACCTGTTTCCACACCTTCCCCCTTACCACCGTTCCAGGCCCCAGACAGTCCTTCCAGGTGAGGCAACACATCACCTGTGAGTCTGCTGGAGTCGTCTATTGCATCAGGTGCGGCCTCCTCTTCATCGGCGAGACCCGAAGCAGATTGGGGGACGGCTTCGTCAAGCACCTATGCTCCGTCAGTCACAACAGACAGGACCTCCCGGTTGCCACCCACTTCAACTCTGCCTCTCATTCCCATCTAGATATGTCCATACATGGCCTCCTCTACTGCCATGATGAGGCCAGACTCAGGTTGGAGGAGCAACACCTCATCTACCATCCGGGTAGCCTCCAGCCTGGTGGTATGAACATAGAATTCTCCAATTTCCAGTAATTCCCTCCCCCTCCCTCTTCCCCTATCCTAGGTCCCTTTCTGCCTCTCTCCCCTTTCAACTTTCTGCTTCTTTATCTCTACAGTTCTTTCATGCTTATCCCCTCTCCCTCCCCCCTTTATCTTTCCTCTGATTGGTTTTCCACCTGGCGCCTCTAGGCCCTACCCCCTCCCCTATCTCTATTACTGGGCTTTGGCCCTCTCTTCCCCCCACCCCCATTCCTGATGAAGGGTCTCGGCCCGAAACGTTGGCTACTCTTTTCTCACGGATGCTGCCTGACCTGCTGAGTTCTTCCAGCGTTGTGTACCTATTCTTTGATCCACAGCATCTGCAGTTGTATTTTTGTGTTTTGAAAATGCAAGATTTAGTTGAACGTTTTAGTTGCACAATTCAAATATTAACTGTCAATAAAAAGCAATATTCTTTACCGTGCAAGTCCTCTCCGGTGTACAAAAAACACAATTTGGCTTCTGGACATCACAACTGTGGACTGTTAAAACAAAAAATTAACACTAGGAATGTGAAAGCACAGTTAAAGAAAGTTAAAATTTCAGCAGTAAGGGTTAAGATAAGCTTACTATAAAGACATGCTTATATTCTAACAGAATCTAACAAGTTTCAAGTTCAAGTTTATTGATGTCATTGACATATACACACAGTATAAATGCCCTGAAAAATTGCTTTCTGCAGCACAGCTAAACACAACAGAGTAAGGACAAACATGTTGTGGCCCTGTGGCTCAGAAGGGTAGGAAAAGGAAGAAGGCAGCAGTGATAGGGGACTCTATAGTCAGGGCGTCAGACAGGTGTTTCTGTGGACGTAGGACAGAAACACGGATGGTATTTTGCATCCGGATGCCAGGGTCTTGATTGTTTCTGATTGTGTCCATGAAATCCTGAAGTGGGAAGGTGAACAGCCAGAGGTCATGGTGCATATTGGTACCAACGACACAGGTAGGAAAAGGGAGGAGATCCTGAAAACGGACTACAGGCCATTAGTTAGGAAGGAAGCCGAGAAGCAGGACCTCAAAGGTAGTGAACTCAGGATTACTGCCTGCGCCACGCGACAGTGAGTACAGGAATAGAGTGAAGTGGAGGATAAACGTGTGACTGAGGGATTGGAGCAGGGGGCAGGGATTCAGATTTCTGGATCATTGGGACCTCTTTTGGGGCAGGCATGACCTGTACAAAAAAGAAGGGTTGCACTTGAATCAGAGGGGGATCAATATCCTGCAGGAAGGTTTGCTAAGGCTACTGGAGAGAGTTTAAACTAGAATTGCTGGGGTGTGGGAACCAAACTGAAGAGATGGAGGAAGGTGTAGTTGGCTCACACATGGAGAAAGCTTGGAGACAGTGAGAGAGAGAAGATAGGTGGGTGATAGAGAAGTGACACACTCAGACCGATGGTTTGAGATGTATCTATTTTAATGCAAGAAGCATCATGAACAAAGTGGATGATCTTAGAACAGGGATCAGCACTTGGAGCTATGATGTTGTGGCCATTACAGAGATTTGGATGGCTCAGGGGCAGGAATGGTTACTTAGAGTGCCAGGTTTTAGATGTTTTGGAAAGGATAGGGAGGGCAGGAAGAGAGGTTGGGCATGGTACTGCCGATCAGAGATAGTGTCCCGGCTGCAGAAAAGGAGGAAGTCATGGAGAGATTGTCTACGGAGTCTCTGTAGGTGGAAGTTAGAAGTTAGAACAGGAAGGGGTCAGTAACAGGTGGGGACATGTTCGGCACAATTTTGTGGGCTGAAGGGCCTGTTTAGTGCTGTAGGTTTTCTATTTTCCTATGTTTCAATAACTCTACTGGGTATTTTTTTTAATAGACCACCCAATAGTAACAGGGACATCGAGGAGCAGATAGGGAGACAGATTCTGGAAAGGTGTAATAATAGCAGTGTTGTTGTGGTGGGAGATTTTAATTTCCCAAATATTGATTGGCACGTCCCTAGAGTGAGGGGCTTAGATGGGGTGGATTTTGTTAGGTGTGTTCAGGAAGGTTTCTTGACACAATATGTAGATAAGCCTACAAGAGGTGAGGCTGTACTTGATCTGGTATTGGGAAATGAACCTGGTCAGGTGTCAGACCTCTCAGTGGGAGAGCATTTTGGAGATAGTGATCACGTCTATCTCCTTTACCATGGCATTGGAGAGGGATAGGAGCAGACAAGTGGGAATAGATTTAATTGGAGTAAGGGGAAATATGAGGCTGCCAGGCAGGAATTTAGAAGCATAAATTGGGAACAGGTGTTCTCAGGGAAAGGTACAGAAGAAATATGGCAAATGTTTAGGGAATATTTGTGTGGACTTCTACTTTGGTACATTCCAATGAGACAGGGAAAGGATGATAGGATATAGGAACCGTGGTGTACAAAGGCTGTAATAAATCTAGTCAAGAAGAAAAGAAAAGCTTATGAAAGGTTCAAACAACTAGGTAGTGATAAAGATCTAGAAGATTATAAGGCTGATTATAGGAGCTGAAGAATGAAATTAAAAGAGCCAGAAGGGTCCATGAGAAGGCTTTGGTGAGCAGGATTAAGGAAAACCCCAAGGCATTCTAGAAGTATGTGAAGAGCAAGAGGATAAGATGTGAGACAATAGGACCAATCAAGTGTGACAGCGGAAAAGTATGCCTGGAACCGGAGGAGATAGCAGACGTACTTAATGAATACTTTGCTTCAGTATTCTCTACGGAAAAGGATCTTGGCGATTGTCCGGATGACTTACAGCAAATTGAAAAGCTTGAGCTTGTAGACATTAAGAAAGAGGATGTGCTGGAGCTTTTGGAAAGCATCAAGATGGATAAGTCTCGGGGACGGGACGAGATGTTCCCCAAGATACTGTGAGAAGCAAGGGAGGAGATTGCTGCACCTCTGGCAATGATCTTTGCATCATCTATGGGGACGAGGGAGGTTCCAAAGGATTGGAGGGTTGCAGATGTTGTTCCCTTATTCAAGAAAGGAAGTAGAGATAGCCCAGGAAATTATAGACCAGTGAGTCTTATTTCAGTGGTTGGTAAGTTAATGGAAAAGATCCTGAGAGGCAGGATTTATGAACATTTGGAGAGGCATAATATGACTAGGAATGGTCAGCATGGCTTTGTAAAGGCAGGTCATGCCTTACAAGCCCAACTGAATTTTTTGAGGATATCACAAACACGTTGATGAAGGTAGAGCCATCGATATAGTGTATATTGACTTCAGCAAGGCATTTGATGAGGTACCCCATGCAAGGCTTATTGAGAAAGTAAGGAGGCATGGGATCCAAGGGGACCTTGCTTTGTGGATCGAGAATTGGCTTGTCCACTGAAGGCAAAGAGTGGTTGTAGGGCGGATCATATTCTGCATGGAGGTCAGTGACCAGTGTTGTGCCTCAGGGATCTGTTCTGGGACCCCTTCTCTTCGTAATTTTTATAAATGACCTGGATGAGGAAGTGGGAGGGATGGGTTAGTAAATTTACTGATTACACAATGATTGAGCATGTTGTGGATAGTGTGGAGGGCTGTTGGAAGTTACAGTAGGATAGCAATAGGATGCAAAACAGGGTTGAGAAGTGGCAGATGGAGTTCAAGCCAGATAAATGTGAGGTGGTTCACTTAGGTAGGTCAAATATGATAGCAAAATGTAGTATTAATGGTAAGACTCTCGGCAGTGTGGAGGATCAGAGGGATCTTGAGGTCCGAGTCCATTGGACCCTCAAAGCAGCAGCGCAGGTTGATTCTGTGGTTAAGAAAGCGTACAGTGTATTGCCCTTCATCAATTGTGAGATTGAGTTTAAGAGCTGAGAGATAATGTTGCAGCTATATAGGACCCTGGTCAGACCCCACTTGGAGTACTGTGCTCAGTTCTGGTTGCCTCACTACAGGAAGGATGTGGAAGCTATAGAAAGTGTGCAGAAGAGATTTACAAGGATGTTGCCTGGATTGGAGAGCATGCCTTATGAGAATAGGTTGAGTGAACTTGGCCTTTTCTCCTTGGAGCAATGGAGGATGAGAGGTGACCTGATAGAGGTGTATAAGATGATGAGATGCATTGATCGTGTGGATAGTCAGAGCTTTTTCCCAGGGCTGAAATGGCTATCATGAGAGGGCACAGTTTTAAGGTGCTTGGAAGTAGGTAAAGAGGAGATGTCAGAAGTAAATTTATAACTCAGAGAGCGGTGAGTGTATGGGCTGCTGGTGTTGGTGGTGGAGGTGGATACGATAGGGTCTTTTTTTGGATAGGTACATGGAGCTTAGAAAAATAGAGGGCTATGGGTAACCTTAGGTAATTTCTAAAGTAAGTACATGTTTAGCACAGCATTGTGGGCCAAAGGGCCTGTATTGTGCTGTAGGTTTTTTATGTTTCTATGTTAACATAAACCTAATATAAATTATCCATTACTTGAACATGAGCATAATAAACAACAAATTGAACAAGACAGAGACGGAAAAAAAACTCTAAAGTCTGAGGTAATATTAAGGTTTTTCAGGTTGTTCAAGAACCTGGTGGCACTGGGGAAGAAGCAGCTGTTGCATTATAATTATGCAAGATAAAGTAGCAGTATTAGGCCACCTGTCCCATTGAGTCTGCTCCACCATTTCATCATGACTGATTTGTTATCCCTCTCAACCCCATTCTCCTGCTTTCTCACTGTAACCTTTGACACCTCACTAATTTTGAACCTTGAGGAGTGAGTCCTCAGGTGCCTGTACTTCCTGCCTGCATCTTCTAGTTGCGTTAGGTGAACACTATTTCACACACTGACTACAAATGTAGGAATGCAAAGGCATTGTGTGTCATGGTTTATTATTGTAAATATTATTTTTATTATGAATAATAAAAATAATATTTTTGATATAAATGTTGACTTTAGTGGGGAATGAACTTGTTTTTCAGAATTTGTGGAAAATGGTATTCAGGTCTCATCACCCACCTTTCTTTAGCTGACTGTCAATACCTCCAGTCTCTATCTTATCTCAAATTATGTTAATAGTCTCCCTCGTGCCCCAGTTCATTGTCCATGATCCCCATAATGTCAACATAACATTGACCCTCATCTTCCATCTAGCCCCAGAGCACAGTAGCAGACAGCAATCATGGGAATGTTGATTGGATGGGTGTACCATTGATTTAGTATTGCCATTCTTGCACTGTTGCCTAATAGTAGTTTCACTCCTCAGAACCTTATGTAAAACCCTAATCTTGACCTGTTCACATTGAGGAACATGGATACAAATCTGACATCTGCTCATGAAACCATGATTCTTCCATGGGAGCCAGCCATTCTACAAATCTAAAATCCATATGGAATGTTCCAGCTCTGACCGGCTGCATCACCGTCTGGTATGGGATGGAGGTGGGGGGTGGCTACTGTTGCAAAATCTTGTAAAATTAGTCAGCTCCATCATGGGTATTAGCCTCTGTAGTATCCAACACATCATTAAGGATTCCTGCCACCAATGACATGCTCTCTGCTCATTGTTACCATTGGAAGGAGGTACAGAGACTGAAGGCACACACTCAGTGATTGAGGAACAGCTTCTTCCCCTCTGCCATCTGATTTCTAAATGGACATTCCAAGTCAAGTCCAGTCACTTTTATTGTCATTTCGACCATAACTGCTGGACCATGAGACAGGACCATGGTGTCACATGACACAGTACAAAAACTAGACTGAACTACGTAAAAAAAAACACAGAGAAAGCTACACTAGACTACAGACCTACACAGGACTGTGTAAAGTGCACAAAAACAATGCAGGCATTACAATAAATAATAGAAAGGACAATAGGGCAAGGTGTCAGTCCAGGCTTCGGGTATTGAGGAGTCTGATAGCTTAGAGGGAGAAACTGCTACATAGTCTGGTCGTGAGAACCCGAATGCTTCAAAGACTTACCCCAGACGACAGGAGGGAGAAGAGATTGTGTGAGGGGTACATGGGGTCCTTCATAATGTTATTTACTTTGCGGATGCAGCGTGTAGTGTAAATGTCCATGATGGCAGGAAGAGAGACCCTGATGATCTTCTCATCTGACCTCACTATCTGCTGCAGGATCTTGCGATCCAAGATGATGCAATTTCCGAACCAGGCAGTGATGCAGCTGCACAGGATGCTCTTGGTACAACCCCTGTAGAATGTGATGAGGTTGGGGGGTGGAAGATGGACTTTTTTCAGCCTTCGCAGAAAATAGAGACGCTGCTGGGCTTTCTTTGCTATGGAGCTGGTGTTGAGGGACCAGGTGAGATTCTCCGCCAGGTGAACACCAAGAAATTTGGTGCTCTTAATGATCTCTACCAAGGAACCGTCGATGTTCAGTGGGGAGTGGTCGCTCCGTGCCCTCCTGAAGTTAACAACCATCTCTTCTGTTTTGTTAAACCCATTGAACCCATGAACACTAACTCACTACTTTTTATTTCCATTTTTTTGCATTACTTATTTTAACTATTTAACAAACATATATATACAGTAATTCAGTTTTTTCCTCTATATTTATTTATCATGTATTTCATTGTTGCTGCCATAAAGTTAACAAATTTCACTACATATGCCAGTGATGTTAAATCTGATTCTGATAATCCAATATGAATATAATAGATTAGATGTTCTTTATAGAAAGCAGCAGAAGGTTAAATTCACAGGAAGATTTGAAACATTTGCCATATTATTGTTATTGGTATTTAAAGAGTACTGTATAAACAATGAACATTTAATTACCTGTAATATTGTTTGGATTATCAATAATATTATTGGAATTTGCCACATGGACAAGGTTCACAGGAATAACCCTCCTTTCCTCCACAAACTGCAATTGAAAACATAGGGTTAGTTGAGTCTAGTTTTCATTTAAGACTCAGGAGGCTGCATTAATGACGTGTAGCATTTGTGAATTTGTACATTTATTTTTAAAACAGCAAAATCTTGTATTCCAACAGAATTACTGACCCGTGCAAAAACAGGTCCCTCAGACTTTAGAAAGAAGATTTATTAATGCTGTAAACATTACAATTGCTCGTAGAATGTGGATAAACACTCTATAGGACAGGACGTAGATCAGAGGGTCAACAACAAATAGGCCAGCGGCTAAATGTGATGAACACTGGTATAATGAACAGATAATCAGTGTAATATTCTGTGAATATGTTGTTGCCTTCCTTCATGTATTGTGAGTCATAATGACCTAGAGATAAATTTATACATTTCTTCGAATGTGCTCCTGATTTTGTCAAGATCGCCATTAGGGAGACCAAATGGAGTACTTCTTGGAGGCATTATTAGCAACATTGGCTGGTACTGTGGTACAGCTATTGGTTCAGATGCTATACCTCAGGTGGCCTAGTTCGACCTTACCCGCTGGTGCTGTCTGTGTGGAGTCTGCATATTCTCCCTTGGACCACATAGGCTTCTTTCAGATTTCTCTCACATCCTAAAGATGGTTGGGTTAATTGGCTCCTGGAAATTTTCCCTAGTAGGAAAATATGAGGGGGGGGGGCTTGTTGAAGGGAATCTGGGAAGAATGAATTAGGATTAGACATCTTGACAGTTTAGACTCATCAAGCCAAGGGACCTGTTTGAAAAACTTTGCGATTATATGTCTTGAAATATATTTCATGAAAAGCAGGAAGGATGTGAAAAATTATGTGGCAGGAGAAATTTTGTACTGGTGACAGTGTGTCATTCCTTAAATTCAGTCTTTTCTTCAGTTCTTAATTAAACCATGGTACCTATACAGTCGCTTGCTTGTTTTGACTTTTATGAAAATCTATTCTTTGACCTTTTTGGTTATCCTTATAAGGATTTATTTCTCCCCGTCTCCAGCTCTCTTTCTATCTGTTTATTTTAAAAATATTCTTGTACTTTAACGTATCTAATTATTTAACTTCCTCAGCATTTCCTTGTTCCAATCTAAGACACCATTTTTTATCACTGCCAGATAATCCCCAATCTCAATCTTAAACATTCTATTGTGATCACTATATTCCATTATTTCTCAAAGAATTATGGAAATTTACAGTATAGAGGAAGGTCATTCAAATCCTCGTGCCCATGCCTGGGGAGAAAGTCTTCATAAGCCAATCATACTCACCGTCTCTCGGTCCATGGTATTCTTGCCACTGCTTTTCAGTGGTCATCAACTATTTTGTAAATATGATGGAAGTCACTCAGTGTTCCAGCCTTTTACTATTCTTGATTTTTCTCAAGTTCATTAATTCTTCTCTCAAATAACTTAAACTCACTAGCTCAGTTAATTGACCTTTTTGCTGAAGGATATAGATACTTAACCTTTGTTCTGTCTAGACCTGTCTCTCATATTTTTATAAACCTAAGTCAAATCTCCCCTCATTCTCATTTGTGCTAAAGGAAAAATGATCCAGCTTTGACAATTTTTGTGAACAACATTTTCAGCCCAGACAATACACTTGTCAATCACCCCCCAGCCTCTCTATCATGTTCACACTCAAACAGTGCCCAGTCTGTGGCCCAATTTGAACTTTACTCACTTCCACAAGTTCCTTTACTCTCCTGTTCCATGATCTGCCTCTTGCCTAGTTTCTGCTACAGAGAGTTGTGAAATTACATTTCGTCATCTCGGTTTTGATGCATATAGTGCAGTATTTCTATATTTATCCTGATTGCATCCCCAAAATGCATTCTTTCACTACCACACATTCAATTGCATCTGCTGCTGTTGTGTCCACTTAACCAGTCTGTTGTTTCTGACAGTGTAACCCAGAAAGATAAAGTTACATGAAATTAATCAGAAATTTAATTAATTGTAAGAACTTCTACTTACTTGAGGCCTGGGGCATTGAATGGCACTATCATTAACCCACGTGGCTGGGTACTTAACTCTCCCATTAAATATACACTTCAGGGTAGAATTCTGTAAAGCATTGTAATATCAGAATCAGAATCAGGTTTAGTATCACTGGCTTATGTTGTGAAATGCATTGTTTTGCTGCAGCAAAACAATATAATGAAATGTACAAATTACAATAAGAAACATGCATACACACACACACACACACACACACACACACACACACACACACACACACACACACACACACAGTGCAGAAAAAGAAAAGAACGGTCAGGTAGAGTTCACACGTTCATTGTCCATTCCGAATGAAGCTTCTTTGAAAATATTTCATTAATGATACATTTCCGAATGTTTCACTCTAGTTTGTTTAGCACATTTGGTCCAGTCCTGACTATAATAAAACACTCATTGCACAGACTTTGGTGGGATCTGAATTTTCAGAGCTGCCCACATCTGTCATGGAGTCCTATAGCTTTTAGGCTCAACCTGTCGTTGCCACCCATGGTGTCTATCTGAGTTAGTCCCATTTGCTGCCTTTAGTCCATATCCTATAAATATTTTATATCCATATTCCTGTCCAAATGTCATTTAAATATTGTGACTGTACCATATCTACAGCTTCCTGTGGGAGCTCATTCCAATTACATACCACCTTCTATGTCAAAATGTTGGCCCTCAGATGCCTTCTAGAAGTTTCCCTCTCACCTAAAACCTACACCTTCTAGCTTAGACACTCCTGTCTTGAATAACTGATTGCAACAATCCACCTCTTTTACAGCTGCCCATAATTTTATATATCTCTACTAGGTTAGTCCTCAGCCACCTATCCTTCTGTGAAGAGTCCCAGATTACCCGGCCTCGCCTAATAACCACAGTTCTCCAGTGCTAGTAACATCTTTAGGAATCTTTTTGCACCTTTTCCAACCTAATGATATCCTTTCTGTTGATTCTGCCTTGATAATCCTTGCATTTTCAAATGCTATTACATCCTGTCCGTCAGAATCCCTCCAACATCTTTCAAACCTTCTAACTTCAGCTGTCTGGCCTGTGGTTCTCTGGTTTGCCTCTGTACTCTTCTTAAGTAATGGCACAACGTTGGCCTTCCTCGGTCTTTCCGTACCTCAGCCATTGCTAAAGATGAATCAAATATCTCTGACAGAGGCTCTGCAATTTCTTCCCTACCTTCCCACAATGTCCTCAGGCCTCATGGATTCATCCATCTTAACATGCCTCAATGTTGCCAGCATCTCCTCTGCTGTATTGTGAGTATGTTCCAATACATGGCTATTTATTTCCTTTAACTCCTGAGCTTACATGACCACCTCCACGGTAAAGACAGATGAGGAATATTCACATAACAGCTGGCTCCTCACATAGACCACCACATTTGGCCCAAGTTACCCTCTAACTCCTACTATACATGTAAAATCGTGTCAGATTAGCCTTTATTATCTGCCAAAGTTATCTCATGTCCTTTTATTGCTCTCCCCAAGTCCATCTTAAGTGTACTCCAACATCAGTTGTGCTCCTGAAGTAATTCACTTGTGCACAGCTGTCTATACCTGACACAAGCCTCCATCTTTTTTCCTGACCAGTGTTTCAATATCCTACATCATCTGAGGATTCCAGATACCTTGAATGTTTCAGGCGCTGTGATCATTTGCTCATTCCCAGTCTGTCTTCCTCAGAATCTGGCTCCTGGATTATACTAGAATTTAGATTATCTTCAGACTCTCATTATGCCAAAATCAGGCCAACAGTTTGCAGCCTTGTGCCTCTTATAAACCCAGATTTACGACAGAATCAGAACAGGAGAAGCCCATGTTATGCCAGCTGCTTCCAAAGAGCAATCTAATGAGTTCTATTCTGTAACCCAATTCTTTTCTCAGAGCCCTGAAATGTTACTCTCATTCTATTACGTATGGAATTTTACCTTTGGAAGGCCCCTACTGTAAATATTCACTAACCCATCACTCCTCTTTAAATGCAGAATCATATGAGGTTTTACCCTCAAGGTGACCGCAAAATATTCTGCCGATGCTGGAAATCCATTTGGCAACCTATGACCTAATTATGGAGCGCCATCATGGGTTTGTACATGGCAGGCCATGTCTTACCAACTTAATTGGGTTTCTTGACAAGGTGACGAGAGAGATTGATGGAGGTAGGACAGTGGATGGTGTCTACATGAAATTTAGTAAGATGTTTGACGAAGTCCCTCATGGGAGGCTAATCCAGAAGATTAGGATGCATGGGATCTGTGGGGAATTGGCTGTTTGGATTCAGAATTGGCTTGTGCATAGGAGATGGAGGGTAGTAGTTGAAGGCACTTATTTGAACTGGAGGTCTGCAATTAATGGAGTTCCACTGGGACCTGTGCTGGGACCTCTGCTGTTCATAAAGTATATAAATGATCTGGATGAAAATGTAAATAGGTGGGTTAGTTAATTTGCGGATATTACCAAGAGTCATGAATAGTGTGGAAGACTGGTAAAAGGTACAGTGTGTTACTGACCAGTTGCAGATATGAGCAGAGAAATGGCAGATGGAGTTTAACCCAGATAAATGCGAGGTATTGCACCATGGTAGGGCATATGCAAGAAGACAGTGCACTGTTAACGGCAAGACCCTTAACATTGTTGCTGAGCAGAGATCCTGGGGTCCAAGTTCATAGATCCTTGAAAGTGACTACTCGGATCAATAAAGTGGTTAAGCAGGCTTAAGGAATGATTGTTTTTATTAATTGAAGCATTGAGTTCAAAAGTCAAGAGGTTATGTTACAATTTTATAAAACTCCAGTTAGACCACATCTGGAGTATTGCATACAGTTCTGCTGTCCCATTATAAGAAAGATGTCGAGGCTTTGGAGAGGGTGCAGAAGAGATTTACCAGAAAACTGCCTGGTTTAGAGGGCATGTGAAGCTAGCCAAATTTGGTTTGTTTTCTTTGGAAGAGCAGAGCTGAGGGAGGTCTGATAGAAGTTTTTCAGATTATAAGAGGCATAGATAGAGTAGCAAGGAGTATCTTTTCCCTCGGGAAGAAATGTCTAATACCAGAGGACATGCATTGAAGGTGGGGGGGGGGGGTAGGTTCAAAAGGGATGTGAGGGGTAAATATTTTACTCAGAGAGAGGCAGATGCCTGGAATGTGTTGTTTGGTGTGGTAAATATATTAGAGGCTTTTAAGAGATGTTTAGACAGGCACATGGATGTGAGGAAGATGGAGCATATGGACATTGTGTAGGTACAAAAGATTAGTCTTTTGGGGAGTTTTGATTTACTTTTTAGATGGTTTGACACAACATTATGGTTAAAAAGGTCTTTCCTGTGCTGTACTATTCTATGTTCTCAGGCTGAATGAACAATGCTTCATATTCCATCTGGGTATCCTCTAAACTGAAGGCATGAACATCACTTGCTCCAACTTCCAGTAATTTCTCCCCTCACCTTTCTCTCTTTTTCCATTTCTCATTCTGGCTCCCCTCTTACCCCTTCTCTTCTCCTCACATGCTCACCACCTTCCTCTGGTTCCCCTCCTCCTTCCCTTTCTCCCATGGCCCATTCTCCTCTCCTATCAGATTCCTTCTTCTTCAGTGCTTTTCCACCTATCGCCTCCCAACTTCTTACTTCATCCACCCATCCACATTCCCCCTTCACCTGCCAGTTTGTACTATAACCTCTCCTCCCAACTTCTCACTCTGGCATATCCCCTCTTCATTTCCAGTCCGAATGAAGGGTCCCAGTCTGAAACATCATCTGTTTATTTCTGTCCACAAATGCTGCCTGACCTTCTGAGTTCCTCCAGCATTTTCTGTGTGTTGACCGCACGATGGTCCTCTTGCCATGAACACAAGAGATTCTGCAGATGCTGGAAATCCAGAGCATCACACAAAATGCTGGAGGAACTCAGCAGGTCAGGCAGCATCTGTGGAGGGAATAAAACAGTTGACATTTTGAGCTGATACCCTTCATCAGGACTGGTGGGTAGCTCTTTTACAGAGTATTAAGGGAAGTATTTCTGATAGAATACTGAGCAATCAGCAAATTTAGAAAGCAGACAGCTTCTAACTTGAATTCTGTCGTGCTCAAAAGGTAGAGGAACCACTGAAACAGGAAATGGATTGTTAAATAATCACAACAGCTGTGAGCAGCAGGCATTTGTTTTCAGTCCAGATAAAGAGTCTCAAACCACAACATAGGACAGCCCATTTCCTACATAAATGTTGCCTGACCCACTGAGTTTCTCTGGCTTTTTGTTGATTGCACTTGTTTTGAAGTACAGCCCATATAGGAAAGGAAGTATCAAGCAATGGTATTTATAATTATTCCACCTGGGTAGCCTGCAACCTGACAGCAGGAACATTGATTTCTCTAGCGCTGTGCTATAGAGTACCAGGCTTCTGGGTCACTGATGAACACCATACATCAAGTAAAAACTGAAGCATATCGCCGACACCCGTAATGGTGACCATAAAGCCTTCAGAACGTCATTAAGTCCCATTCTGGTTCGTAAAATGTCACTGAGGATTGAAAATCTGTTACCTTTTGACACCAAATAAACATTACAATGAGAAAATCAATGTTAACCTTGCCAATTATGCCTGTTCTGTGAATTAATTAACTGAAGTGTAGGAGGGGCACCACCACAGCAAGCAATGAATTTCAGGATTTTAGCTCAGCATTGAAACACAATGCAGGTCTGTGTCAGGATGGTGTGAGCTTTGGAAAGGAATTTGAAGGGACAGTTCCAACATGGAGTGATCATTCAAATAAAATCTCTACACAGTTAAAAGTAATTACTGTTCATGTAGTTATTGGGAATGAAATAAATTTTCCACTTACCCCATGTTATCTGTTGAAAATGTGGCAAGTTGCTTTGTGTTAGTGACCCACACTCTGGTACGTTTTCTGGACTCTGGCTAGACTGCTCATTGTCATTCTCCTCTTTCCTTCCTCCATCACTGCTAACTATCACAGTTCAGGCAGCATCTATATAGGGGAATAAATAGACTATGTTTTGGGCCGAGAATCATCATCAGGACAATAATATCTTAATGAAGATTCCCAGCCCAAAACATTGAATGTTTATTCCTCTCGATAGATGCTGCTTGACCTACTGGTTTCCTGCAGCATTTTGTGTGTTTTCCATTGGATGTCCAGCATCTGCAAAATCCCTTGTGTTTACTGCTAACTACCACCTGGTTCTACCCTTATCTTGCCCTGATGATGCTGCATCCTCCGATGTCACCAACTTTCCAATCATCCATACACTCGTTACCTACCCTGCTACCTATGAAGATCTCTCAGTGCCTCTACACTTCTCACTACCCTACAGGTACACATTCCCCTGCTATATTTGGCCTTCACAAATGCACACCTCATCTCTGAGTTACATTTACACAGTACCTTTCACAGCTTCAGAGACACCAGGCATTGAGTGAAATCATTGTTGTAATGGGGGAGTCACCAAAATTTGCACACAGCAAACTTCCACAAACAATGCCAAGTTAGGTGAGCAGATAATCTACTTCAATAAGCATTAACTAGGAGGTAAATACCAGGAGTACTCCCCTAGCCTTCATCAGGATAGTGACCTGGGAACCTTTATACCCACTTAAGAAAGATGGATCCAACATTTAGCATCACACTGAGTTATAGAGCACTACAGCACAGAATAGGCTTTTCTGCCCATTTAGTCCATGAAAATCTATTATTCTGCCTAGTACCATTGACCCACAGCTGGACCATATCCCAAAGACTGTAGAGCAGTATATATGAATACCAACACCTTTCTTGCACTGGAATGCCAACCCGGATTATGTCAAGAAGGCTCCAATATGGTATTTGAATCTGCTGACTTAGTTTTGACCATGTCTCCAATGAGCCCCAGTTGGTACCTTGACATCTTCTTCCAACCCATAGGCATCTCACAGCTCTTCCTAATTAAATGTGGCTCAGTCACAATCTAACTTTCAACCACTAGCTTTATGCAGTCTGTGACACTAATGACATTTACTCTCTCACAGAATCAAAAATGAAATTCAAGCCTTACTTTGAGTATTTCAGCATCTTGCAGGAAAATCAAAATACTGGTGTTTGAAGATTGTTCTGCATGAGTAATACGAGGACAGGCCTAAAAAAGAGGTAACATTATTAATTTTATTTCTGTTCTCTGTTAATATTAATATTCATAAAAGACCAAAGTCAGCATGGTTTCCTCGATGGGAAATCTTGCCTGTCAAATCTATTGGAAATCTTTGAGGGAATAACCAGCAGGATAGACAAAGGAGAGTCAGTGGATGTTGTGTATTTGGATTTTCAGGCTTTGACAAGGTGCCGTTTAACAAGATAAGATCCCATGGTATTACAGAAAGATACTAGCATGGTCAGGAGATTGCCCAACTGGCAAGAGGCAAAGCATGGGAATAAAGGGGGCTGGTTGGCTGCCAATGCCTAATGATGTTCTGCAGGTGTCGATGTTGGGACTGCTTCTTTTCACATTATATATCAATGATCTGATTAACAGAATTGATGGCTTGGTGGCCAGGTTTGTGGATAATACAAAGATAGGTGAAGAGGCAGGGCTTGGACTGATTAGCAGAATGTGTAAAAGAAGCGGCAGATGGAAGTGTATGGTCATGTATTTTTGTTGAGGGAATAATGGTGTAGGTTATTTTCTAAGTGGGGTGAAAATTCAGAAAATGGATCTGTAAAGGTACTTGGGACAAGATTATATAAGCATTCACTTGCTGGTGGTAAGGAAAACAACTGCAATGTCAGCATTCATTTCCAGGGGACTGGAATATAAAAGAAAATATGTAATGCTGAGGCTTTATAAGGCATAAGTCAGACTGCATTTGGGGTATTATGAGGAGTTTTGGGCTTCTCAACCAAGAAAGGATGTGATGACATTGGAGAGGGTCCAGATGAGGTTCATGAGAATGATTTTGGGAATGAAAGGGTTAATGTATGTGGAATGCTTAATGGCCCTGGACCTGTACTTGCTGGAGTTTAGAAGAATGAGGGGGTGATCTCATTGAAACCTATTGAATATTCAAAGACCTAGATCTTGAAGGTGTGTAGAGGTTGTGTCCTTTGCTGGGGGAGTCTAGAACCAGAGAGCACAGTGTCAGAACACAAGGACATGCCTTTAGAACAGATGAGGAGGAAGTTCTTTAGCTAGAGAGTGGTGAATCTGTGGAATTCATTGCCACATATCTCTCGGAGGGGAAGTCATTGGCTATATATAAAGCAGAGTTCGATAGTCTCTTGATTAGTAAGGATGCCAAAGGTTAATGGGAGAAGTCAGGAGAATGGGGTTGAAAGAGACAATCCATAATCAAGTGGCTGGGCAGACCCAGTGGGCCAAATTAACTAATTCTGCTCCTATATCTTATGATCTAATAATGTTGATGACTGTTACCTGATTTGTACGTTGTTTACAAAATGGAGAGCACCTATGTTCCAATGCACACCAATGACAGCCAGAATTAACACATTCAGTACATCTAGTGAACAAAGGGAGAAAAGGAACCTTTTGTTATCACACATTATGCTGGAGAAGCTCAGCAGGTCAGGCAGCATCCACGGAAAGGGGTAAAGAGGGAGATGATACGCAGGGGAGGAGAAGAGAAAAGGGTAAGCGGGGCACCAGAATGGGGAATAGAAGGCAGAAGGGGAAATGGAGAGAATGCTTATTCAAAGACTACAATTCTCATTCCACCATGATTTGGGAAAGTACTGACATTCCTGTATAATTCAATAACAATATGGAAATGAATGAGGATCCTGATGAGTGTTTTATCTAGATTAATGCAAATACTCTAATTCATGCAAATTTGCTGACAAACTTACGGATTGTTTCCCTGGGATGTGGCGACCTTAAAACAATTATGCAGCTTGATGCTGGTGGTGAAATTCATAGATTTGAAATTAACAGACGCATTAATGATGACTGGGTCTGCAGGAAACAAACAAGAAAAATGTGTTAAAATCTTTTCCCTGTGGAATTTTAAGGTCTGATTTAACTCAGAATTTACATGCTGTGGAATGGGCAGGAATGGGCAGGAATCCCCAGGAAAGAGCACTGCCTTGGGAACGACTGCCTGTTTAACTCTGAGCTTCAATTGCAGTTCCCTGCCTGAGTCTGGTGGGAGTGATGGGATGTGAAGGGAACAGCCCCCACCCCACCTCTGGAGAAGTGGGGTTTACTGACAAATGGATATTTGGAGCAGGAGGCAAGCACTCAGCCCACCTGGAACCCTCTGTATATCAGAGTTCTGCAATTTTGCACAAAGGAGAATAAACAGGCAGGTGACCAGAACCATTTGTAGCGAAAATGGGAGTGAATACTGGAGCTGAAGTGGAGAACAAATAAATGCTCTCTGCCTTGGTTCAGAGAGAGAGCTGGTCCCCTCCTGGCCCCGTTCTTACTGCCTATATTGTTGTGATGTATTCAGTGGTAATTGAGCTCCCCAAACCCGAGAGATAAACTGGAAGCATAGCAAGGTGGTAGTGATATCATGGGTTACTACATGGCTTACTCTGGGTTAATTAGTTGCCCACCTGCCCAGGACAGGCAGCTTCTTTCTACTGGATTCCTGGCAGTTCCAGTGGCTAGCCAGTTCCCATCAGGGAAGAGGCTATGCAGCATCCACACCGGAATCACAAGACTCAAAAACAGGTACTTCTGCCAAGCTGTCAGGTTGATCAACATTTACATCCATTAACACAACCCACCATCTCTACATTTTGTTTCTTTACTGTGTTCTTTATGGTTATTGTATTTTTTCAAGCTGCATTGGATCTGCAGTAACAATCAGTTCATTCTCCCTTACACTTGTGGACTGAAGAGTAACAACAGACAATCTTGAATATTGATCTTCAATCTTGAAGATGCAGTCTGAAGAAAAGCAGAGAAAACAAACCTTCCTGGTGTCAGTGTAATGATACATTGTTTACAGTCAGGGCTTCGAAGCTTAAATTCCACATTTCAGTTACACAAATGATTGAAGTTAACTTGATGACTTCTTGCTTTCATTAACTAAACATCTGATGAGTAAACATGGTATCAACTGATCAAATACAAAACTAGTGTGTAGAGTTCTGGTCACCAAATTATAGGAAAGATGTCAACAAAATAGAGAGAGTACAGAGAATATTTACTAGAATGTTACCTGGGTTTCAGCACCTAATTTACAGGGAAAGATTGAACAAGTTAGGTTTTATTCTTTGGAGCATAGAAGGTTGAGGGGGGACTTAATAGAGGTATTTAAAATTATGAGGGGGATAGATAGAGTTGACATGGATAGGCTTTTTCCATTGAGAGTAGGGGAGATTCAAACAAGAGGACATGAGTTGAGACTTAGGGGGCAAAAGTTCAAGGGTAACATGAGGGGGAATTTCTTTACTCAGAGAGTGGTAGCTATGTGGAATGAGCTTCCAGTAGAAGTGGTAGAGGCAGGTTCGGTATTGTCATTTAAAGCAAAATTGGATAGGTATATGGTCAGGAAAGGAGTGGAGGGTTATGGGCTGAGTGTGGGTCAGTGGGATTAGGTGAGAGTAAGAGTTCAGCACAGACTAGAAGGGCCGAGATGGCCTGTTTCCGTGCTGTAATTGTTATATTGTGGCGACCCATTTCCTGGCACACCCGAACTGGCTCACAATTAGCCAGCGTTCCGGCTAAGGGAGATAGCCTACGGGGGTTTGTGAGTACGTGTCTTTTGGAGCATCCGCGCCCACGTGGGGGTGGGTTGAGGGAGGCTTTAAAGCAAGGCTGTTGAGTTTGAATAAAGTTATCTTTGACTGCAGTTTACCAACTCCCGTGTCGTTATTTTAGCGTTGCGTGTAGCACACCGCTACAATATGGTTATATGATAATGGGAACAAAGCGAACTGTCTTATATCGGGATTTACTTAAGCTAAATCCTGAGTGGATTTATGAGAGTTACCAACACACCGCCGTGTAACACTATTAGAGGACCAGTGACCTGTGTTCAATTCCTGCTGCTGTCTGCAAAGGGTTTGTACTTTCCCCCTCTGGGCACTCCACTTCCTCTTACATTCCAAAGGGGTGCGGGTTTCTAGGTTAATTGGCCACATGGGTGTAATTGGGTGGCACCGGTTGGTTTGATGTAAAGGCTTGTTACCCTGTTGTAAAAAATAAACAATGTAAATGTGTTCTTTGAAAAAGTTAAGGCTGTCAAGGGTTTTCCAAATAAAAGGAATTCAGAGCATCGAATGCATACACACTGATTTGCAAAGAATATACTGTACAGTAACTGATTGTCAGCTCAGTCAGACAAGACTCAGTCATTCTTCATCTGACTGTAGTATACCTGCTTGATTGTAGAGTTGACTGTAGGTTTCATGAGACAGTTTGCAGAGGCAATATGTGTTGTAACTTTCACGACAAACGACCTTGTTCCCCAGGTTCATCTTACACACTGCATTTTCTCTGCTTACATTGCCAAGGCTTCCATTTAATGTTACTGTAAATTGCTAAAAGAGATATTTATTATGAAATTAAAGTCACAGAATATACCAATGAATGAGCTTTATACTGATTCATTCACTGGTGTGGAGTGAATGAATCAGTTGTTACAAACAATACAATAAGTAATCATAAATATTGTGGAAAAAAATCCAAATTGTAGTGTTTTCAGCTTGGGACACTGATAAATGTATCGTGAAATTCAGGAGAAATCTTTTTTGTCCAAACATTGATTAGAACGTGGAGTGTTTCATTACGGGGAAGGTAGACCTTGAGATCATAAGGTATAGGGGAAGAGTTAGGCCATCAGGCTCATCAGATCTGCTCCCCCATTCCATCATAGCTGTTTTTTAAAATCTCTTAATCCCATTCTCCCTGCAATCCTTAACCACCTTACCAATCAAGAACCTATTACTCTAAGATTTAAATACAAGATCCAAGGTTGTTTAACGCCATTTCCAGGATACAAGTGTAAAGGTGGATGAAGTCAGTGCTACTCAGGATACGATGCAGAATACAAATAAATACACTAAGTTGAAGAACACGATAATTTACAAAAAAGCACCATAAATATACTGTAAATACATAAGACAGATTGACTGTATGTCCAGAAAGTGACACCAGGCACAGAAATGGCTGTACATAAGGAGAATCTGAGAGCAAATGATAAGGTCGTGGTGCTGGTGGGGTGTGGTGAGGTGAGTTAGTGGGTGGAGGTGTTGATCAGCTTTACTGCTTGTGGAAAGTAATTGTTTTCAAGTCTGGTGGTCCTGACGTGGATACTGTGTAGCCTCCTCCCTGATAGGAGTGGAACAAACAGTCCATGAGCAAGGTAGGTGGTCTTGATACTATTAGTCTTTTTCCGGAAACATGTCATTCCTTGTTGGTGAGTAGACTGGTGCTGGTGATGCGTTGGGCAGTTTTGACCACCCATTGCAAAGCCTCCCTCTCCAGCAAGTGCAGTTTTCGTATCAGGCAGTGACGCAATGTTCAGAGTTCAAAGCAAGTTTATTATCAAAGTACATACATGTCACCATATGTAACTCTGAGACCCATTTCCCGTGGGCACATTCAGTAACTCCAAGAACCATAACAGAATCAATGAAAGACAAACAATGTGTAAATGAAAAGAAACTCTGCTAATACAAAAGTGAAATAATAATAATAAATGAATAAGCAATAGGTATTGAGAACATAAAATGAAGAATCACTGAAAGTGAGTCCATACACTATTGGAATAACTCAGTGATTGGGCAAGTGAAATTGAACGAATTTATCCCTACTGGTTCAAGAGCCTGTTAGTTGAGGGGTAATAACTGTTCCTGAACCTGGTAGTGTGAGTCCTGAGGCTCCTGTACTTTCTTCCTGATGGCAAGAGCGAGAAGAGAGCATGGCCTGGGTGGTGAGAGTCCCTGATGACGAATGCTGCTTACCTACAACAATGCTCCATGCATCCACTACTTTTTGTAGGATCTTTTGTTCAAGGGTATTTGTGTTTCCATACCAGGCTCTGATGCAATCAGTCAATAGTAACTCTCCACCACACATCTTTAGAAGATTGTTAACCTACTAGCATAGTAGGATACTCTAGAAGGTCATGAATATTGATATGCATAGTCCAGTTCTCCTCAGAAAGTAAAGGCATTAGTAAGCTTTCTTGCTTGTGTAGGATGGGTTCTTGGACCATGAGAGGTTGTGCAAGATGTGCACTTCCAGGAGGAGTGTAAGTGGTGCAAGTTCTCCTGAGATCAATAACCACCTCCTTTGTTTTGCTGATATTGAGGAAGAGCCAATTTGCTTGGACTGTTCCACCTCCTCTCTGTAGACTACCTCATTATTGTTGGTGATGAGTCCCACCACTGTCATATCATCAGTGAGCTTGACAATGTGATCACTCAGGTGTTTGGCTGTGTAATTGTATGGAAATATCCTGAAGTAAAACAGTACAGATGTTTTTTTTATAAATCGGGAAACCGAAGGGAATGAAGGAAATGGTGGGTGACAGAGTTTAAATGGTACCATGACCAGATGGCCCACATGGGCCTCCTCCATTTTCTCTTCATGTCACTGTTGGCGTTTCCTTCTGTTCCTTACTGCTTCACACGGTTAAGCACCTTTTGCCTATGTCTTATAACAAATAACTCAAGAGTGTATCAATCAGAAGCACGTTTAATTTACTTGTTACAAGGGAAGACCATTACCACACATGAGCCAGTCATAGCTTTGAAAAAAAACGGACTGCATAATCACTCTTCTATTTCCAAGTGTTAGATTCAGTTCAATAACATTCTGTTCATCTGCTTAATCAACTCTACTTGGCATCCTCCAGTAATGCATCCACTTTTCTTTCTGCAGTTTGTCATATATTCAAGGTCCATCACCATAACGTTGCACAGACACTATTAGCAAGGCACTCTGGTACAATATAGGTTCCATTTTGTTACCACAAGTAAAGTACATTTCCACAACACCTTTAGTGGCATTCTCCTTGAAGTAATCTGTTGTTTAATTAATTTAATCTGTATTTAATGAGTGATTCACATTCTAATCTTTGGACAAAAAATGTTTCGCCCTGAATTCCTATTACATTATAAACATGACATTTTGCATGTGGCGGAAATTCCACGTTGCCTAGTTTCAAGTTCCTTGGTATACACATCACCAATGTTCTCACCTGGACTGTAAATTGATCTTAGAGTAGGTTACAAATTTTGCACAATATCAAGTGTTGAAAGGCCTGTACTGTGTTATTCTGTTGTATGTCTGTCACAATTACAGCTCTTCCCCAGGTTACAATGAGGCCCTGTTCTTTAAGACCATTCCTAACTCATACAGATCACGAATATGAAAACAATATAAATGATGTGTGGAAGAGAATCGTAGTAACATCTGTGTGTGAGGGCAAATCAGGCGCAGGAGGAGCATGTACCAACTGGAGTAAGTGAATGTGTGAGTCTACAGCACCTCCTGTTCTGCTCAGCTTGGCCAGGCCTGGACGGGGTGAGGGAGACACATGGAAATGTCCCGTTCTCATCCTGCAGCCCCACAGCAAGTCCATCCTAGCAGACTCCCAAACACTCACTCACATATCGTCTATTAATTAATGTTTGTAACCTGGAGTGGACCTGCATGCACAAAATTAACATACTGAAACAATCCATGAGGCAATTTCTAAAATTTGTGCTAATCTTATATTACCAGCTCTTCCCTCAAAGTACGATCTATTGCCACAGGTTTAAGGGTAACTTTTGGGCAGCTGTCGGCTTGTTTTGCAATGTTGATCCAATTTGCTTCTTGACATTCACTCCTAAAGGAGCACCTACATATTAGAAAAAGGGCACTTGTTACAAATTGTGTTGAGTGGTATTATATGATCATTTCAGCTTTAAAGTCCAGCCCTTCATTATGTTAGCATTCAAGTCCAGACTTTTAATATATAAGATGGTCATTATCTTACACACCTGATGATATAACATTACAGTACATAGTAATAATTTAACATTTGCACATTGCAAAAAGCTTTACTCTTTCATGGTTATTATTTGACTATGGCAGTAATACAGTCAATAGTCATATTATTAGTTACCTCTTCTACCTAATAAAATGGCAATTGTTTATTCATGGTTTTCTGCTACTGTGGCCCATCCACTTCAAGATCTGAGGTGGTGTGCATTCAGAGATGCTCTTCTGCACACCACTATAGTGAGTTACACCATTATTGTAAGTTATTGTCACCACCTTCTCAGCTTGAACCAGTCTGGCGATTCTCCTCTGACTTCTCTCATTCACGAGGTGTTTTCACCCACAGAATTGCCACTCACTAGATGATTTTTGTTTTTCACACCATTCTCTGTAAACTTCAGGAACTGCTGTGTATGAAAATTCCAGGAGTTTCTGAGACACTCAAACCACACTGTCAGGCTACAATAATCATTCCACAGTCAAAGTCAATTAGATCACATTTCTTCCCCATTCTGTTATTTGGTCTGAATCATGAATGAAGCTCTTGAATATATCTGCATGCCTTTATGCATTGAATTACTGCCAAATGATTGGCTGATTAGATATTTGCACTAACAAGCAGTTGTACAGGTGTACCTAATAAAGTGGCCACTGAGTGCAAGTGACTTCACCAAAAGGCTTTACAAGATGCCAACCTTGGAACTGGTTTCTCCAGCAATGCAAGTAATTTCAAAATGGATAACAGGAACATTGGCCAGGAAATCCATCTGGCTCACAAGAACAAGCACCATCCAAATCCTGACGCGAGGGTCATTGAATATTGGCCCCTGGGCCTTAGCAGCAAACACATCTACATGTGTCTCAGCCAACAGTGTGACACAGGAAGTATGACAGTAAGTGAAAACAGATTTATCTGCTCAACACATTACAGGAACAATGTGATTGCACTGGAGAAGGGGCAGAGGAGATTTACTAGGACTAGAAAATGCATTCATGAGGAAAGATTGAATAAGCTGAGGTTGTTTGCTTTTAAACAGAGAAGGCTAAGGGAAACTTAACTAAGCGTATAATATTACATGGAGTAAATAGAAAGACCTTGTACACTCTCCAGAGGGGGTCAGAAACTAGACATAGACTAAAAATCATTTGTTCAAGGATTAGGGAGAGCATAGGGACATTTTCCCCATCTTGAAGACGTTCAGTGAAATACTCTGTATCTGAAAGGATGATGAAGATAGAAATCTTAATCCATTCTTATAGTACTTTGAGCTATTCTGTGACCTGAAGGAAAGAACACACTATGTTATTAAAGCGGGATTAGACTGGGGAGTTCCACTTTGACCAGCACTGACATGATAGCTAAATGATCTCCTCAGTGTTACAAATTTTCTATATTCAATTATGTCAGCTTTGAGAGCGAACCAACACTCCAACACAAAAGGAGGGTTCAACATAATTACTTTATGGGAAAGATGAAACTGGGTGGAAATACGCTTCAGAAAAAGGGAACTTGGTATCATGCCCAGTCTGTGTGTAATCATTTCCCACACTAATGGCTGATTACTAAGAAATTCATACATCACCGACTTACAAAATCCTCTTCCCATTCAGAGCACTAGTACAGTTGTCCCCAACCAACGGACCGCAAAGCATGTGCTACCGGGCCACAAGGAAACGATATGATTTGGCGATATGAAACGATGAGTCAGCTGCACCTTTCCTCATTCCCTGTCACGCCCACTGTTGAACTTGAATGCACGCAAAGTCATTACCCACGTGAGGTCATCAGTCGCCTAAATGCAGTGATATCCTCGCGCCAGGGATCACTGGTTGGCCTCGGGTAACTGGTCACCTCACGCGGCCCCAGGAAGTGCCATTGCTACTGGCCTGGAGCACGGACAGATAGACGCTGCCTCTGAATCTATTTAGTGTACCGAATGCTCGTGGGGAACCCAGTGCTAAAATATTCGCAGACGACCTAATTGGAGCTCAGGGTTTCGTAAGCAGCAGAGCAGCTACCTCGTTGTGATCTACTGAAAGTCATCCCTCGAGCCAAACTTTTGTTGGCTGATAGATCCACCTACCGACATGTGCCCTGTCGCACTCCTTGCTCGGTCAGTCGCTCCCTCCGGACTGCGACCACTGCAGCCCCAGTACAGGGACCTCCTGCCCTTACCTTGTCCTCTCACTAGTGTGTTGCAATGATTTTATATGTTCATACAAGGAAAATATGAGTTGTGTGTTTAATATCCAAATGTTACTTAAAACGTTATGATGCTATTGATTTATAAGTGAGCTACAATTGACTTATCACTATATTCATGCGAGGAAAATATGCGCTGTGTGTTTAATATTAAATTTGTTAGATAAAGCCTTTTAGGAACAAAATTGAGTGTATTAGCCACTTATAAATGACTTATAGTTGACTTATCACCTACTTTGTATCTTCCGGTTGTGATTAACACCCTACCACCCCCCCCCCCCCACCACCACCGTCGGCCAGTCCGCAAGAATATTGTCAATGTTAAACTTGTCCGCGGTGCAAAAATGGTTGGTGACCCCTGCACTAGTAAGTATAACTTCATTTATTTAATAATAATAAAAATAATAATACTGCTTTATTGATCCCAAGTGGGAAATTCTTTTGTTACAGCAACAACATTTAAAAACACACTTAGCAGTCTGCAGTCTTAACTAATAATAAAGTACAGAATAATATTATACACAATAATAATTTACCAATTTGCAATAATAATGTACAGAGTAATAAAACAGAGACTGTTATACTATGATGTATGTTCTCCTGGCGCACAGAGATGAAGTGTTGTAAATGCTTTTGCATTCGGTAGGAAGGATTTTCTCTAACGACTCTTGTGACAGCAGAGCTGAATGAGATACTGTATTATTTAGAGGTACAGTCGGCCCTCCTTATCCGTGAAGGATTGGTTCTGGGACCCCTCATGGATACCAAAAAACATGGATGCTCAAGTCCCTTATTCAACCTGTCTAAATGTGGTGGACCTTAGGACCCAGCAGAACCCCAGACCTTATTTAACTGTCTCAGTGTGATAGACATTAGGATCCGGCGGTGGCGCTCTTAATCCGCAGCGTTTCTGTTCATGAAAATAATCACGATCACGATTGAAAATAAGGTGGAAATAATAAAGCGATCGGGAAGAAGTGAAATGCCATCGGTCATTGGAAAAGCATTAGGATACAGACAGTCAACGATCAGAACAATTTTAAAGGATAAAGTGGGAAAGGCCCTGCCCCGATGAAAGCTACAATTATTATTAAGCAACACAGTGGTTTAATTACTGGGTTTTGGGGTTTTGGGTTTTTGATCCTCCACATCAGCCAGGCACAGATAGAGAGCACGCTTGGGAGTGATCTGTTACTGGATCGAACTCAGGAACTTCTGTTCCCGAGCCCGGCGCTGAAACATACGTTCCTCAGTGTTTCATATGCACAGAAAGGTAAAATATAATCTATATACTAAGACAAACATTTGACTAACTGATGCTAAATAATATCGGATGTACCTGTTCCAACTTACTTAATAAGAGAACTTCCGATTTTTTTCTGATCCTGATCCACAATAACCTACGCATATCCTCTGGTATACTTTAAATCATCTCTAGATTACTTATAATACCTAATACAATGTAAATGCTATGTAAAATAGTTGTTATACTGCATTGTTTAGGGAATAATGACAAGAAAAAAAGTCTGTACATGCTCGAACAACAAGTGCTGGAAGAGCACTTATGGGTTTTCTCGATTCGCGGTTGGTTGAATTCGCGCATGCAGAACTCGCGGATAAGGAGGGCCGGCTGTATAGTATCGCCCTTCCAGCCCAGTGAGCCTCACCTCCCAGCACCCCACCTATTCACAGGACAATTTGCAATGACCAATTAACCTGTAATCTGGTTAGTCTTTGAATGTGGGAGGAAACCAGAGCCTCCAGAGGAAACACACACATTCAAAGGGAGGACATAATAACTCCTCACAGAGGATACCAGAAGCGATCTCCGAATTCCCAAGCCCTGAGCTGTAATACTAACTGAACTCTAACTGCTACAGAGGTGCATTGTTCACATCTGCATAATCAAAACAATTTAAAAGACAAAATAGAAGAGAGAAAGCTAATTAAAAGCAAAGTATCTAAAATAAACTTTCTAAAATGTGTAGAATCTTAAAGAAAGTCTGGGGTCAGAATATTTTTAAAGGAAATTAGTTTCAGCTGTGGATATATGCTAGCAAAATTGCATTGAATTTGAACCAGTTGTGGCGAAATAGCACAGCTGGTAGTGCTACTGTCTCACAGCCTCAATGTTTGGGTTCAATCCTGGTTTTCGGTCCTCTCTTTGCTTCCACACCTACTTTCATGTTCTCCCTGAGGCCACATGGGATTCCTCTGGGAGTTCTGGCTTCCTTCTACAGCCTAAAGATGTGTGCTTGGTGAGGTAATGGACCAGTGTAAATAAATGAGTCATGGATTCTGGGTAGAACTGATGGTATTATGGAAGAGTAGATTATCGGGATGAATTAATGGGGGATGGGATTGCTGTACAAGCTGGTGTAGACTTGGCTTTCTGCTATGGCCAAGCAAATATTTTCAGGCCGATGCAAGGTAGTAAGAGGTGGTCTGCATTACTTAATAGCACCACTAAAGATGGGCTGAATGGAACTGGTGAATTCAACACACTTTGGACTCCTGTGTATGCCCAGTCCTGTGTTGAGGTCCAAGGCAACTGAAAGTTCAATGCCTCTGTTCCTCCACAAAGTACAGTGCTAACCTCCTGGAGAAACTATCCACAATCAGTTTGCAATTGGCCTACAGTCGTACATGCTCACTGGCATGCAAACTTTCACCCCTTCCAAGTTGCCACCCAGCTTGTGAAGAGTGCATGTTTTCCTTAATTTTAATGTATCTTAATTACAAATTGGTATTTTTATTGTTTTTGCTTTCTTTATTTAAATATATTTGAACTATTTTTAAGTCGCTCTGACTATTTGAGACCTACAATGTTAAAAGGTCTTTGACAACCGCTGACCATTAAGAATTCCTGGGTCAAGGTCTCAGTATACAGCGTCCCCGACCCACCTGTCCCTTGCAACCAGCCTCTCATTACTGGAGCCAGGTTGAATGTGCAGTTGGGATTGGAAGGGGCAGGAGCTCAGCTTGTTTGGTCTCCTACATCTGAAATGAGTGAGCTTGGGTGTGAAGGGGCCACTGTGAAGAGTTCAGGCAGCAGGTTGGTTTCTGGATGACATAACCCATATTAATTTGATCAGCAGAAAAATGGAAAGACTGGGAGATTGGGCAGCAGTGGGATAACATGACCCAAAGCTTACTATGAAATTAGAATTGTAGGGTTATACAGCAATACAGCATGGATACAGTCCCTTTCACTTAAGAAATCTAATTGTGCTCAATACTCTCACTCCCAATTGCTCTGTCCTGATTTTAATGCAGACCAGATTGATAGCAGTTCTGCCTTGTGGTGTAAGTGTGAACAGTTTAGCTGCTACTCATCTGTTTTACACAAACTGACCTTCCCTTGAGAATACACCAACCACAGTACGGATCCTGTGCAGCCAAACAACCTTCACACGAGCTGTACTGCATGCAGGATGCCACCTTCAGCCTTCTCACCTACAGAAACAAGAGAAAGAGACTTTAGGAATCTCGTCACACACAAAGAAGGGAATTGTAATCCACAAATGCGGAATGGTTTGGTGGGGAATTTGAAAAAAAAACAAGAGCCCTGTTAGCCTTAACCCCAAGCAAGTGTGATTTTAATAAAGGTAGAACTGGAAGTGGCCAAAGCAGAAAATAGATGAACAGGGCCTAAAGATTTGTGAGTGCTTCTTTGATAGTTGAAGGGTAGATTCACTATATTTTACTCTGGATACATAAGATAATTGAGTTGATAATGAATGGTGTTATGGACATAGATCGAAGAAAGGTCAAATGTGTGATACCAATGGGTCACCAGAAGATCAATTGGAGCCATGCAGAGGGAACAGATTCTCTATATGTGCTGATAACGCAAAAGTAGGTGTTGGCCCAACATCAAAATTAATGCTAAAAGACCAGGGAGGCAGAATGGTGCAAAATCAGATTTAATGTGGATAAAGTGGAACTATTACTGGATGCAGAAAGGACTGTGAAAACACAATAGGTGTAAAGATTGTTGAAAATATTTTAATTCCTTATCAGTATATTGGTCATCACTGAAAATGTTGGCATTTATTGCCCTGGATCAACAGTTCAGTGCAAGCAGCACTTATCGCATGAGACAGAGCTAATGTTGCTGGTAATCAACAAGAACTCAAGAAATGCAGCTATGATCTGTGCAAAGTCATCAAGGCAGCAAAATAACACTACAGGGACAAGATCCAGACACAACTTTCCACCAACAACACATGCATCTTATGGCAAGGTCTGCACACCATTGCAGTCTTCAAAGCTAAGCGCAGTGGTGCTGTCAACATTGCCGCCTCTCTCCCAGATGAGCTAAATCTTTTTTACACTCCATTCGATGTTGCCTACACTGAGCAACTGAAGCAACCTGCACCTTGGTCATCTCTGAGGCTGAAGTACGCAGGTGTTTCCAACGCAAGGCTGTGGCACCAGAGTGTGCCCGGCACAACTGGCAAGTGTGTTCACAGACATTTTTAATTTCTCCCTCTCTCAGTGTAGAGTACCCTTCTGCTTCAAACATCCGCCATTGTTCCTGTACCTACAAAGACCAAGGTAACAAATCTGAATGACTGGTGTTCTGTCGCACTCACCTCAATAATAAGCAAATGCTTTGAGAGGGTGGTCAAGGACTACATCTGTAGCTTGCTACCACCCACAATGGATCCCCTACAATTTGACTACCTACATAACTGATCGATAGATGACACAATAACCACAGCTCAACACATTGTCCTTACACATCTGGAGAAGAAGGATGCTTATGTGAGAATGCTGTTCTTGGATGACAGTTCAGCATTCAACACCATAATTCCCTTCAGACTTGACAAGAAGCTCAGAGACTTCGGCCTTCACTCTGCTTTGTGCATCTGGATCCTGGACTTCCTGTCAGATCGCCAACAGGTGGTAAGAGTGGGCTCCCTCACCTTTGCTCCTCTGACTCTCAACACAGGAGCTCCTCAGGGCTGTGTACTGAGTCCCCTCCTTTATTCTCTGTATACCCATGATTGTGTCGCCACCCACAGCTCCAATCTGCTAATTAAATTTGCTGACGACACTACATTGACTGGCCTTGTCTCAAACAATAACGAGGGCTACAGGGAAGCAGTCATCTCTCTGATACAGTGGTGTCAAGAAAACAACCTCTCCCTCAATGCCGCAAAAACAAACGAGCTGGTTGTGGATTACTGGAGGAATAGAGATGGATTAACCCCTATTGACATCAGTGGATCTGAGGTTGAGAGGGTGAACAGCTTCAAGTTCCTCAGCATCCACATCACCGAGGATCTCTCGTGGTCTATACATACCGGCTGTACGGTGGAAAAAATACTACAGAGCCTCTTTCACCTCAGATGGTTGAAGAAATCTGGCATGAGTCCCCAGATCCTAAAAACTCTCTACAGGGGCACAATTGAGAGCATCCTGACTGGCTGCATCACTGCCTGGTATGGGAACTGTACTTCCCTAAATTGCGGGACTCTGCAAAGAATGATACAGACAGCCCAGCACATCTGTAGATGTGAACTTCCCATCATCCAGGGCATTTACAAAGACAAGTGTGTAAAAAGAGCCCAAAGGATCACTGGGGATCAGAGTCACCCCAACCACAAACTGTTCCAGCTGCTACCATCCAGGAAATGGTACCACAGCATAAAAGCCAGGACCAACAGGCTCTGGGACAGCTTCTTCCACCAGGCCATCAGACTGATTAATTCACGCTGATACAATTGTATTTCTCTGTTATATTGACTGTCTTGATGTACATACTATTTATTACAAATTACTATAAATTGCACATTGCACATTTAGAGGGAGAAGTAACGTAAAGATTTTTACTCCTCATGTATATGAAGGATGTAAGAAATAAATTCAATTCCAAAAGCAAAATATTACCCTTGCTAGAAATCTGAAATAGAAACAGAAAATGATGTAAATGCTATTTGAAGGTTCTATGTGGGTCCACATTATATTTCTCACTGAATGTGGTGTGTGGAGTATTTGTTGTATTGGTTCTCCCTAAGCCATCGTCTTCATCCCTTCTCCCAGCCACAGGGATGTCTGCATTATCACCCCTTCCTACTCAAACATTTTATCATCCTTCCTCATGTAATCCATCGCTGCCTCTTGTAACCCAGGTTAATTAAACCTGAAGATGTAAAGCTAGAAAGCAGGATGAAAACCATGTTGACAGAATTTAAAAGGAACAGAAAAAAAAATGAAGCAAGAATGAGGCTCAGCTGATGCTGCACGGGAAAACGAGAGAAACGCAACAAACTATTTGAAATAAAAGATATAAAAGTGGAATTAGTAGTGAATATTTCTACCCTATTTACTTGAAAACCTCAGGTGAAACCCCTGGAGGAGAGGCGATACTGAAATAAAATCCACTGAAGCTACGGCAATAACGAGACAATATTGGCAGAGACAAGTGTCCAAGATCTCGATCGTGGAACCGGGATTAGTTCTGTTAAATTACACTGAGGGATTTGGTCAGGTTTTTGTTTCGGCTAAATTTGTGAAACGACTTTCCGTCGATGACTCACTATTTCATCCAAGGAAAGAAGATGGCAAACCACAAGAGATGGAAGCAGCAACGCGGGAACACCATGTTTCATGACGTAGAGGATTTAACAGGGTTGGATATGAGCTTATCTTCATTCAAAGGCTCTGAATTTCATAAGTTACTGAACCAGTGTAGTACTATGTAATTTAATTTTCTCATAGTGAGATAAGCCTAGTCACATGAGATAAGACAAGTGCTTAACAGGTGTTACACTTTCTTCACCTCTGTACCTCAAAATAGGTTTTCAATCACTGTATTACAAGTCTACACATTTCCAAACTTTGATATGCCACCTTCCAACACAATGCCTTCATTCTCTCAACGGTGGGTGTCTGGTGATGATGCCATGCACACCAATGCTCCTCTCCATTTCCCTTCAGTTAGACTTGCTCTCCACTTTGGTTGAGAAGGCTCTCGCCAGATTTGTTCCACTTCTCCTATTACTGCTCTCATCCTTCTCCTCAAAGTCAGAACAAGGGTAAGTTCCTCACCTTCCAGCTGATCAAACTGCAGCCCTTGGAATTCAACAGTAAGTTCTTCTGACCATCTGGTGCTTCTCCTTCCTTTTTTCTCATTGTCCACTTCTTTCAGCCAAGTAACTCTACCACCTATCACCTCTTGGCTTCTGCTTATTCCCTTTCCCCTCACCTGTTTTCACCTATCACCTTGCTAACTTTATACTTTTACCCTGCCTCCACCTTCTTATTCTGGTTTTTTCCCATTTCCTTCCTTGGCCTGATGAAAGGTCTCCATGGAAGGTCTCCACATCACTAAGGACTTCACGTGGTCTGTACACACCAGCTGTGTGGTGAAAAAGGAACACCAGTACCTCTTTCACCTCAGACGGTTGAGGAAGTTTGGTATGGGCCCCCATATCCTAAGAATTTTCTACAGGGGCAAATTGAGAGCATCCTGACTTTCTGCATCACTGCCTGGTATAGGAACTGTACCTCCCTTAATCGCAGGACTCTGTAGAGAGTGGTGCAGACAGCCCAGTGCATCTATAGATGTGAACTTATCATGATTCAGGACAAGGACAGGTGTGTAAAAAAGGGCCCATAAGGTCATTGGGGACCCAAGTCACCCCAACCACAATCTATTCCAGCTGCTACCATCCGGGAAGCGGTACCGCAGCATAAAAGCCAGGACCAACAGGCTTTGGGACAGCTTCTTCCACCAGGCCATCAGAATGATTAACTCACGCTGATTTGAGTGTACTCTATATTGCATGACTCTTCTATTTATTATATATTATTATAAATTACTATAGTTGTGTACTGCACATTTAGATGGAGATGTAACAAAGATTTTTACTCCTCATGTACGTGCAGAATGAGAAAGAAAGTCAATTCAATGCAATTTAATAAATACTTAAAATTTTAGATTACATACTAATTTTATAATACATAATTTGAAGCCTGTATCGTCCAGAAAGCAGTAAAGAGCCTTATTGAAAATGAGATGCTCCTTCAATGGAACCATAGAGAAGATTAAAGATAAAAAGTAAGAACGGGCTCAGAGTAGAAAACTGAAATGATGGTGATCAGAAACTCGAAATAAACAGTCATCCAAACTAATGTGCTGATAGTACTGAGCCATCATAAGCAGTAAATGCAAATGACATATTTCACTGCATGCTTTGATGTTTTGATGTATGTGTGATAAATAAGGCTAATGTAATCATTTTTGCTGCAAGACAATCTGAAAGCAGTAAAACTAAAGCTTCCCCCTCCCCCTCCCAGTAACAGTATTTTATTCACTGATCCAGAACCCATAATGCGTACGCCCTGTTCAAAAAGACATTTCACCTCTTCTCTTTCTTTCAGTGGTGACTTTTACTGAATTACTTATCCATTCTGCCAGATCTCTTTATTTTGGTGCTGCATTTAGTAACCCTAAGTTTTAGAAGAAAATCCTCATCCTTCACACCAAAATGAATCACCTCACACTTTGATCCATAGGGTTAAACTTATCACCTACCCAACCTTCTCACCTGTATTTCTGAATCAGAATCTGGTTTAATATCACTAGCATATATGGTCAAATTTGTCATTTTGCAGCAGCAGTACATTGCAATACAAAAAATATAAATTACAGTAAGAACTATATTTAAAAAATTATGTTAAATAAGTGGTGCAAAAAGAGTGAGGGAGTGTTCATAGGTTGGTTCATGGTCTGTTTGGAAATTTGATGATGGAGGGGAAGAAGCTGTTCCGAAAACATTGAGTGAGTGTCTTCAGGCTCCTGTACCACCTCTTTGAAGGCAGCAAAAAACAAGAGAGCATGTCCTAGGTAACGGGGGTCCTTAATGGTGAATGCTACCTTCTTGAGGCATCACCTTTGGAAGATGTGCTCAATGCTTGGGAGGCTAGTGCCATTGATAGAACTGGCTGAGTTTGCAGTACTGTACTCTGCAGCTTATTCTGATCCTGTGCAGTGGCCCCTTCATACAAGATGGTGATGCAACCAGTTAGAATGTTCTCTATGTTACATCTGTAGAAATTTGCTAGAGTTTGTAGTGACATCCCAAATCTCTTCCAATTCTTAGCTGCTGTCTTTCCTTCTTTGTAACTATATCAATATGTTGGGCCCAGGATAGATCTTCAGCGATGTTGACATCCAGGAACTTGGAACTGCTCACCCTTGCTACTGCTGGCCCCTCGATGTGGACTGGTGTGTGTGTTCCTTTGACTTCCCTTTCCTGAAGTCCATAATCAGTTCCTTGGTCTTATTGACATTGAGTGCAACGTTGTTGTTGCAACACCATTCAATCAGCTGATCTCACTCCTGTACATTTCATCACCATCTGAGATTCTGCCAACAATAGTTGTGTCATCAGCAAATTTATAGATGGTGTATGAGTTGTGCATAACCCCACAGTCATGGGTGTAGAGATAATAGGGCATGTATCTTTGAGGTATGCCACTGTTGGTAGTCAGTGAGGAAAAGATGTTATTACCGATTGGCACTGACTGTGGTCTCATGATGGTAACTTTAAATTCCTTTGCATTATCATATCAGAAATCCTGTCCTGGGACCAGCATGTATTGAAGTGTATCCTGAGAACCTAGTGTGGTAACACCGATGCCCAGTAACAGAATTGGCGGACACAGACAGGTCCGGCACAGGCAAAGCCCTCCTCACCACTGAGCACATTTACAAGGAGCACTACCTAAAGAAAGCAGCACCTGTCATCAAAGACTGCCATCAGGAACAAGGTACATGAGCCTTGGATCCTACACCACCAGGTTCAGGAACGGTTATTATCCTCAGTCTCCAGGCTCCTGAACTGGCATGGACAATTTCATTCACCTTCTGCTTATTAAAATGAGAGGGTAAAGTTTGAAAGCTTAGCAATCCACATGCATTATGATGCAAATACTATGTACAATGTCCTGGGTATGTACTCAAAATGGCCTCTTTGGTTTGTTACAAGTAGGAATGTTTCTTTGTCGGATAAGTGTTTCTCTAGCCGTTGTTTCACTTTAGAATGGCTGATATGGTAATTGTATTCATTTGTTAATCAATGGGGAATGTCATTGTGTCTTGTGATGCTGGGAACTTGGGGGAGGGGTTTTCGCGGGTTTTTCGGGAGAGGCCGAAGAAGAGACTGAAGAAGGTGGACGTGTGCTGGACTGCTCGTAAGACCACCGGGGTGGTCCCAGGTGCGACGGCCGGATGGGTCGTTTGGTTCGTTGATTGAGCTCCAACGAGTGCACTAAACAGACTGAACTTTGACAAGTTGGCGCCTTTTGTTTTTTTCCTTGTATGTATATATATTGTATTGCCTACTATTTTTTAATTTTAGTAAACTCTTTAAAGTGTATTTCATAACGGTATTTGTTGTGGGTTTGATACTGTTGGCAGGCGCGAGGCATTAACTCGATTCTCACAGCACCTGTGTGTACCGGAGGTGGGTTGGAGAGTGGCTGGATCTCCTTTTTTCCCCTGGACATATACCAGCCTGTGGGTAAGGGTTACAACTAATTTTTGTATTTCTCTCCTTGTTGATATTTTCCCTCAGGATCAGAGGTGGCAATCTTTACTGGCCAACCTTGGCTGCCTTGACCGTGTTGGTGGGCTTTCTATTAAACTGTTACACCTAGTTCACCTGTCTCCTTCAGGAAAGGAACATTGCTGTTCTTACCTGGCCTTGATATAGAAACATAGAAAATAGGTGCAGGAGTAGGCCATTCGGCCCTTCGAGCCTGCTCTGCCATTCAGTATGATCATGGCTGATCATCCAACTCGTAACCCTGTATCTGCTTTTTCTCCATACCCGCCGATCCCTTTAGCCACAAGGGCCATATCTAACTCCCTCTTAAATATAGCCAATGAACCGGCCTCAACTGTTTCCTGTGGCAGAGAATTCCACAGATTCACCACCTCCTGTGTGAAGAAGTTTTTCCTCATCTCGGTCCTAAAAGGCTTCCCCTTTATCCTTAAACTGTGACCCCTCGTTCTGGACTTCCCCAACATCGGAAGCAATCTTCCTGCATCTAACCTGTCCAATCCCTTTAGAATTTTATACGTTTCAATAAGATCCCCCCTCAATCTTCTAAATTCCAGTGAGTATAAGCCTAGTCGATCCAGTCTTTCTTCATATGAAAGTCCTGCCATCCCAGGAATCAATCTGGTGAACCTTCTTTGTACTCCCTCTATGGCAAGAATGACTTTCCTCAGATCAGGGGACCAAAACTGCACACAATACTCTAGGTGCAGTCTCACCAAGGCCTTGTACAACCGCAGTAGAACCTCCCTGCTCCGGTACACAAATCCTTTTGCTATGAATGCCAACATACCATTTGCTTTTTTCACCGCCTGCTGTACCTGCATGCCCACCTTCAATGACTGGTGTACAATGACACCCAGGTCCCTTTTCCTAATCGGCCACCGTTCAGATAATAATCTGTTTTCCTGTTCTTGCAACCAAAGTGGATAACCTCACATTTATCCACATTAAATTGCATCTACCATGAATTTGCCCACTTACCTAACCTATCCAAGTCACCCTGCATCTTCTTAGCATCCTCCTCACAGCTAACACCGCTGCCCAGCTTCGTGTCATCCGCAAACTTGGAGATGCTGCATTTAATTCCCTTGTCTAAATCATTAATATATATTGTAAACAACTGGTGTCAGCACTGAGCCTTGTGGTACCCCACTAGTCACTGCCTGCCATTCTGAAAAGGTCCCGTTTACTCCCACTCTCTGCTTCCTGTTTGCCAACCAATTCTCTGTCCACATCAGTACCATACCCCCAATACCGTGTGCTTTAAGTTTGCACACTAATCTCCTGTGTGGGACCTTGTCAAAAACCCTTTGAAGGTCCAAATATACCACATCCACTGGCTCCTCCCTATCCACTCTACTAGTTACATCTTCAAAAAATTCTATAAGATTCGTCAGACATGATTTTCCTTTCACAAATCCATGCTGACTTTGTCCGATGATTTCACCTCTTTTCAAATGTGCTGTTATCATATCTTTGATAACCAACTCTAGCATTTTCCCCACCACCGATGTCAGGGTAACCAGTCTATAATTCCCCGGTTTCTCTCTCCCTCCTTTTTTAAAAAGTGGGGTTACATTAGCCACCCTCCAATCCTCAGGAACTAATCCAGAATCTAAAGAGTTTTGAAAAATTGTCACTAATGCATCCACTATTTCTTGGGCTACTTCCTTAAGCACTCCGGGATGCAGACCATCTAGGCCTGGGGATTTATCTGCCTTTAAACCCTTCAATTTACCTAACACCATTTCCCTACTAACATGTATTTCCCTCAGTTGCTCCATCTCACTAGACCCTTGGTCCCCTACTATTTCCGGAAGATTATTTATGTCCTCCTTAGTGAAGACAGAACCAAAGTAGTTATTCAATTGGTCTGCCATGTCCTTGTTCCCCATGATCAAATCACCATGACTGTAAGGGACCTACATTTGTCTTAACCAATCTTTTTTCTTTTCACATATCTATAAAAGCTTTTACAGTCAGTTTTTATGTTCCCTGCCAGCTTTCTCTCAATCTTTTTTCCCTTTCCTAATTAAGCCCTTTGTCCTCCTCTGCTGGTCTCTGAATTTCTCCCAGTCCTCAGGTGCGCCACTTTTTCTGGCTAATTTATATGTTTCTTCTTTGGACTTGATACTATCCCTAATTTCCCTTCTCAGCCATGGGTGCACTACCTTCCCTGGTTTATTCTTTTGTCAAACTGGGATGGACAATTATTGTAGTTCATCCATGCAATCTTTAAATGCTTGCCATTGCATATCCACCGTCAACCCTTTAAGTATCATTTGCCAGTTTATCTTAGCTAATTCATGTCTCATACCTTCAAAGTTACCCTTCTTTAAGTTCAGAACCTTTGTTTTTGAATTAACTATGTCACTCTCCATCTTAATGAAGAATTCCACCATATTATGGTCACTCTTACCCAAGGGGCCTCACATGACAAGATTGCTAACTAACCCTTCCTCATTGCTCAATACTCAATCTAGAATGGCCTGCTCTCTAGTTGATTCCTCAACATGTTGGTTCAGAAAACCATCCCACATACATTCCAAGCAATCCTCTTCCTCAGCACTCTTACCAATTTGGTTCACCCAATCTATATGTAGATCGAAGTCACCCATTATAACTACTGTTCCTTTATTGCACACATTTCTTATTTCCTGTTTAATGCCATCCCCAACCTCACTAGTACTGTTAGGTGGCCTGTACACAACTCCCACCAGCGTTTTCTGCCCCTTAGTGTTATGCAGCTCTACCCATATCGATTCCACATCCTCCAGGCTAATGTCCTTCCTTTCTATTGCGTTAATCTCCTCTCTAACCAGCAACGCTACTTCACCTCCTTTTCCTTCCTGTCTATCCCTCCTGAATATTGAACATCCCTGAATTTTGAGCTCCCATCCTTGGTCACCCTGGAGCCATGTCTCTGTGATCCCAACTATATCTTATACATTAATAACTATCTGCACATTCAATTCATCCACCTTGTTACGAATGCTCCTCGCATTGACACACAAAGCCTTCAGGCTTGTTTTTACAACATTTTTAGCCCTTATAGAATCTCCTAACTCCCTAAATTCACCTTGTAGGACCTCATCCTGTTTTTTACCTATATCGTTGGTACTTATGTGCACCATGATCACTGGCTGTTCACCTTCCCACTCCAGAATGTCCTGCAGCCGCTCAGAGACATCCTTGACCCTTGCACCAGGGAGGCAACATACCATCCTGGAGTCTTATTTGCGGCCGCAGAAACGCCTATCTATTCCCCTTACAATCGAATCCCCCATCACTATAGCTCTCCCACTCCTTTTCCTTCCCTCCTGTGCCGCAGAGCCACCCATGGTGCCATGAACTCGGCTGCTGCTGCCTTCCCCTGATGAGACACCTCCCCCAACAGTATCCAAATCAGTATATCTGTTTAGGAGGGAGATGACCTCAGGGGACTCCTGCACTACCTGCCTACTGCTCCGCTGTCTAGTGGCCACCCATTCCCTTTCTGCCTGTGTAGCCTTTACCTGCAGTGTGGCCAACTCTCGCTTCCTCACAGTCTGACTTACACACGCTTGTGCAGTCGTGCCCCCATTAAACTGCTGAAGAAAATGACTCTAGACTCACTGATGCAACTGGATATTCACTGCTCTCTGAAATCAGCCACGTTACGCATTGCTACAATTAAAAGTTTTTACTCAGCCATATTAGTAACAGTACAAGCTGTGCAACCTACTGTGTAGGAGCAATGTACGAAGTCCAGCAAGGCAAAAAGATAAAGGCACTCAAAAGCTCTCACCCAAAAGGGAGCGCCTCCCACAATTGATCAGCCACATTCTCGAAATTGATCTGATACAGGCAGACAACAGACCATCTGATTTAAGGAATAGTTGATGCTGGAATTGCGAGCGATGTCTACATCCTACAGACGAGTGGAAAGAGGCTACCATTCCCACAGTGCTACAGGTCAGAGGGTCCCAGGAACTTCACTTCTGTGAAAAAAGGAAATGGCAGCAGGATGGTGTGCAGTTTATGGGGAGCACAGAGCTGATGAAATGTGTAACATTGCTGCTACTTCTTCATATTTTGAAATGGGAGGTATGCAAGCTACAGTTGACAATTACTAAATGGAGATTATATCATATGTTTGTGGTGAATTTGGCCCAGAATGATGCAAGTGGAAACTTACAGAAGTAAAAGCTGTGTTCCTTTCATTGGGAATTTAAGCAGATTTGGTTTGTCACCGAAGATTTTAGCAAGTTTCTACAAATGTACTGTGGAGAGCATCCTAACTGGTTGTATCACTATCTAGTAGGAAGAGGCCAACACACAGGACTGGTAAAAGCTGCAGAGCCTGCTTTATCATGAAACCGACCTCCCCACCTTTGAGGACATCTTTAAAAGGAGATGCCTCAAGAAGGGAGCATCCATCGTTAAAGACTCCACCATCCATGTCATGCCTTCTTCTCATTACTACCATCAGACAGGAACTAGACGAGGCAGAAGACATATACTCAACACTTTAGGAACAACTTCTTCCTCTCTGCCATAAAATTTCTAAATGGACAATGAACCCATGAATACTACCACAGTATTTTTCCAATCACAAACAAGAGAAAATCTGCAGATGCTGGAAATCCAAGCAACACACAAAATGCTGGAGGAACTCGAGCAGCATCTATGGAAAAGAGTACAGTCAACATTTTGGGTTGAGACCCTTCATCAGGACTGGAGAAAAAGGATGAGGAGTTAGACTAAGAAAGTGGGATGGGAGGAAGACCCACAAGGTGATGGGTGAAACTGGGAGGGGAAGAGGTGAAGTAAAGAGCTGGGAAGTTAAAGAGATACAGGGCTGGAGAAGGGGGAATCTGACAGCATTTTTTTCTTTTGTTCTATTCAGGGCAGCCACTTATTTGGGACAACTCATAAAGGACAAAAACTCGGAAAATAGCCAGGATTCCCTTCAATTATTTCAAACACCACACCGTTAATTGGGACAGGAGACTGTAGAGAAACAATTTCTAAACAGTGTCAGACAGTGCACTTGTGTGACAATTAGACACCATACCGTGCTTAAAGCAAACAGTTTCTAAGCAGTGTCAGACAGTGCACTTGTGTAACTATTAGAGTTTCGAGCAAACGGTTTTTAAACAGTGTCAGCTGTGTGTGCTTGTGTTCAAAAAGCAGCAATTTCTGTCACTGATATTTGATGAGAAATACAGTAAGACAATTCAGAACTGCTTTGTTCACTGTGGTTTCAAGCATTCAGGCCTAGAAATGCCAGAAACAGCTGGGAGTCAAAATGAAACGATTTCACTACTTCATTAAGTTAAGAACCATTAAGAATTTGAAGGTATTGATAATCATCTTCAAAATTACAATGAAAATGAAGATTAGAAGAATGCAATCATCAACAGTTTTATATGAAGGCAGTCCATTAGGTGTACTGATTTTGTTTATTTAGTCAATCAAAAAACACATCTACGCAATTCCAACATCAATAACTAATTTAGCTTTATAGTACAGTGGTAGTATTGATAGTGTTCTAATCTGTTCAGTATTTCATTTAAATTTATAACTCAATTAAACATTTTTATACCTTTTTAATCTATTTTCAGGCAGCAACTTAATTGGATCAATTAACTGATGTGTCCCAATTAACTGGAATCATAATAGTTATTATTACTATACATATAGTAAATTAGTTACTTATAGTATATTTTGTATATTACTCTATACTGTTGCCACAAAACCAATTTTAGGACATATCGTATGTCAGAGATAATAAATCTGATTCAATTGCATGGCATCAGTTTCACCCCCTATCCTTGGATTGGAGTTGATGACTCTACCAACAATATGAAAACACAACAGCCTAAATAGCTAGGAAATGTATTTTAATATGCAGTTATTGAATTCAGCAAATTTGGAAGCTTGTCTTATCAAAGAAAGGCTGTATTAGACTATAAAGTTAGAATTGAAACAAATGAAACACCATAGACAATCAATTACTGGTCACAAATTTCAAAACTTTGAATTAAAATTTCACAAGTCGAGAATCCAAAAAACTGACTCTAAATAAAAAAATAATAATAATAATCTGGGAAGATGGAATTTGGTACGTGGTTCAGGATTATTCTCATTAAGTGTCCAAATGATCACAAGGAGGAAGTAATTAGAATCAGAAATACAATTTTCCTCAAAGTTCGAAGTAGGTTTATCATTAAAGTATTTGCTTGCCACCGTAAACTACCTTAAATTAATTTTCTTATGGGCATTTACAGGAAAAAGGAAATAGTGGAATATAGTGAAATAAAACTATACACAAAGACTGACCAATAACCAAAGTGTAAAAGAAGACAAACTGTGCAATTAAAATAGACAAATAAAAATGAAATTAAACCTGCCCCTGTAGCCAGAAACAAAAACACAGCATCAGATGATGTGTGGAGTCAGACCAGGGTCAATAGTGTGGCTCACTGAAGTCAACTCTACACCAAACAGAATGATTTTACTCAGACATTCTTTAGAGAATAGAGGAAGCTGAACTAACGATGCAATCTAGTTAAGATTTTTTTTTGAGGAACCAGAGAAACTCACTGGAAATCACCCAAACATCTTCATTCTAGAGTAGTCACTATTTGGGAAACCATTAAAAAGCAAATCCCTTGAAGATTTGACTATGGCAAAATATTCATGTCATGTAAGGTATTTAACCTAAAATAGACTTTTAAACTCTTTCTTTCTTTTCTCAGTTCTGAAGAGAATCAAAACGTATTAAGCAAAGCCGAAATTTTTTTCTATGTTGCAAGATCCCAACCAGTTCCTCAAAGATGTTCAGGGAAGGACTCTGCCCACTTTCCCCAACCCATTCTGGAGTTCCTATGATTCTAGTCCTATTCTTTTTTTTAAGTTCTGGCCAGCGACCAGTCAGAAGATGGAGGAAAGGGATTTCACTCGGGTCCACTGACTGAGTGGAAAAAGGCAGTGGAGCTGATAGCAGTTTACTTGGAGCTCTGACCAGCAACCCAGCAGTGTTGGGATTGATTAGCAAAAGCAAAATTAAATGATGGCAGGGGAAAGTGCAGTGGCCATTGTTGGAATGGACAAAGTTAGAGTAGTTAGGTTTAGCTCTTTGAGAGTTCAGTGAAGGGAGGCTTCAGTCAAAAGGCAAAAAAAGAAAAGCTGTAGATCGTTTTTTTTTCTTTCTATCTGCTCAGCTAGGACAGTAGAGATGCCAGGCAGGATAGTGAAATACTCCTCTTGTGGGATGTGGGAAGGCAGGGAGACTTCCAGTGTCTCTGACAACTACAACTGCAAGTGTGCATCTGGCTGCAGCTTCTAACAATCCATGTTGAGAAGTTGCAGCTGGAACTAGATGAATTCCGGATCATTCGGGAGGCTGAGGGGGTGACAGATAGGACATATAGACAGGTGGTTACACCCAAGGTGCAGGACACAGGAAACTGGGTGACAGGTAGGGAAAGGGGGTGAAGGAGCCCTTTGGCCAACCTCCTCAACAACAGGTTTATCACTTTGGATTCTATTGGGGGGTGAGCTAACAGAGGAAAGTCAGATTGGCTGGTCTCTGACACTGAGTCCGTCTCTGTGAAGGGCGAGAAGAGGCATGCTGTGGTGATAGAGGATTTGTTAGTTAGGGGAATGGACAGGAGATTCTATGGGTGAGAAGAAGATCCTCAGATGGTATGTTGCTTCCTGGGTGGCAGGGTCTGGGATATCTTGGATCAAGTCCTCAGCATTCTTAATCAGGAGGGTGAATAGCCAGAGGTCGTGGTCCATGTAGGTAGCAATGACATGGGAAGGACAAGTGACGAGGTTCTGCATAGAGGGTCCAGGGAGTTGGGTGCTAGGTTTACAGTTTTTCACGTGGCTTAGGAGTTGGTGTAGGAGCAAGGGCATAAGATTTTTGAATCATTGGGCTCTCTTTCAAGGAAGGTGGAATCTATATAGGTGAAAACGTTTGCACTGGAACTGGAGGGGGAGTAATATCCTAGAGGGAATGCTGCACGGTGGGGTTTAAACTATAGTTGCCAGGGAATGGTGACCAGAGAGCCTGAACACTGAGAGGAGAGGTTCTGGAGTCAGACTTTGGTAAGACTTGAGACAAAGTCAGGAATCCAAAGGTTGCGCACGGTGCGACGAGTGTCCTGAGCTCCGAATATTTCAATGCAAGAACTATCGTAGGAAAGGCAGATGAGCTCAAGGCATGGATCGACACCTAGAATTATGATATTGTAACCATTAGTGAGACTTAGATGCAGGAGAGGCAGGACTGTCAGCTCAGTCTTCGGGGGTTCCGTTGTTTTAGACGTGACAGAGTGGGAGGGATCAAATGAGGTGATACTAGTCAGGGGAAATGTCACTGCAGTGCCCAGTCAGGACAGACAGGAGAACTCGACTGGTGAGGTGTTACGGGTGGATCTGAGAAATAAGAAGGGTATGGCTACAACAATGGGGCTATATTACAGACCACCGAACAGTCCGAAGGATTTAGAGGATCAGATTTGTAAAGAGATTGCAGACTGTTGCAATCTGTTACAGTACGCTGTTACAATACTTTAACTTTCCACAAATTGGCTGGGAATTCCATACTGTAAAAGGACTGGATGGGATAGAGTTTGTCAAATGTGTCCTGGAGAGTTTCCTTCATCAGTATGTAGAAGCCCCACTGAAAGAGTGTGTGATACTGGATCTGCTGTTAGCGAATGAGACAGGACAGGTGCCTGAAGTTTGTGTAGGGGAATACTTTGCATCCAGTGACCCCCAATGCCATTAGTTTCAAAGTAAGTAGGCAAAGAGGTACCTCTGGTCCACGGGTTGAGATACTAAATTGGAAAAAGGCCTGCTTTAATGGTATCAGAAATGATTTGGCAAGTGTGGATGGGACAGGCTGTTTTCCGATAAAGGTGTACTTGGCAAGTGGGAGGACTTCGAAAACAAAATTTTGAGAGTACAAAACTTGTATGTGCCTGTCAGAATAAAAGGCAAAGATAACAAGTGTAGGGAACCTTGGTTTTCAAGAGATATTGAGGCTCTGGTTAAGAGATAAAAGGAGGTGTATAGGCAAGAAGGAACAAATGAGGTGCTTATGGAGTACAAGAAATGCAGGAGAACAGGCGTGAAAGAAATCAAGAAGGCATGGAGTTGGTCAGCAATCCATGTGTGGAGCCGGAACAGATGGGACAGACCTTAAATGAATTCTTTGTACTGGTATTTACTCAGGAAACGACACAGAGTGGCATGAGGTTCGTGGACCCTCTACAGATTACAGAGGAGGAGGTGTTTGCTACCCTGAGGCAATTCAGGGTGGATAAATCCCCAGGGCCTGACAAGGTGTTCCCTCGGATCCTACAGGAGGCAAGCGCAGAATTGATGGGGCCCTAGCAGAGATTTTTAAATCGCCCTTAACAGCAGGGGAGGTACTGGAGGATTAGAGGATAGCCAGTGTTGTTCTTCTGTTTTTAAAAAGTCTCTAAACATAAACTAGGTGAGTCTGAGATCAGTTGTGGGTAAGCTATTCTAAAGTATTCTAAGGGGCCTGACATGTAAGTATTTGGATAGATATGGACTGATTAAGGATATCAGCATGGCTTCTTGTGGGTAGGCCACGTCCAACCAATCATATAGAGTTTTTTGAGGAAGTTACCAGGATGAAGGCAAGGCAGTGGATATTGTCTATATGGACTTCAGCAAAGTCATTAACTAGGTCCTGCATGGGAGGCTGGTTAAGAAGGTTCATTCAGCATGAGGTATTAAATTAGATTAGACGTTGGCTTTGTGGGAGAAGCTAGAGAGTGGTAGGAGAGGGTTGCCTCTCTGACTGGAGGCCTGTGACTAGTGGTGAGCTACAGGGATCAGTGTTAGGTCCATTGTTCTTTGTCACCTGTATCAATCATCTAGATAATAATGTGGTTAACTGCATCAGCATATTTGCAGATGGCACCAAGACTGGGAGTGAGTTGGATGGTGAGGAAAGCTATCATGGCTTACAGAGGGATCTGCAAGAGCTGGAAAAATGGGCTGAGAAATGGCAGATGGAGTTTATTGTAGACAAGTGCAAGGTGTTGTACTATGGTAGGACCAACGAGAGTAGAGCACTGAGGAGAACAAAGATCTGGGTATAATTCGTTGGAAGTGGCATCACAGGTAGATATGGTGGTAAAGAAAGCTTTTGGCACATTGGCCTTCGTAAGTACAGAAAATGGGATGTTACGCTGAAGATGTATAAAATGTAGGTGAAGCCTAATTTGGAGTATTGTGTGCAGTTTTGGTCACCTACCTACAGGAAAGCTGTATACAAGTTTGAAAGAGTGCAGAGAAAGTTTACAAGGATGTTGCCAGGTCTGGAGGACCTGAGTTATAGAGAAAGATTGAATAGATTAGGACTGTATTCTTTAGAACATAGAAAATTGAGAGCAGACTTGCCAGAGGTGTACAAAATAATGAGGGGTATACAACCAGAGGTCATGGATTAGGGAAGAAAGATGAGAAGTTTAAGCAAAACATGAGGAGAAACATTTTCACTCAGAGGGTTGTAGGAGTGTGGATGAGCTGTCTGCAAAAATGATGCATATGAGCTTGATTTTAACATTTAAGACAAGTTTGGATAGTAGGGGTATGGAGGGCTATTGACAGCAGATTGACAGGAGAAGGCAGGTTAAGTGGTATTGGCATGGAATAGATGGGCTGAAGGGCCTGTTTCTGTGCTGTACTTCTCTATGACTCTATAACATGGTTGTTCTTAAATGTCCTGCACATGGCTAAACTAATCACAAAGCAATAGGTCGAAGAGCCAGCCAACAAGTGCCATCCCAGGGCAACTACAGGTGGTAACTAGCATCAACCATCCCTCATCATGGGAATAAAATTAAATACACTATATAAATAGACTGTAAAGAAGTATCAGCTTACCATCCTCTCAGTTAACAGGTATAAGTAATTTGGGTCCACTTTATCAAGCAATATGCTGTGGCGTATTGGAGATTCATCTCTCAGCTCAGTCAGAATACTTGGGCGAATAACTTCCATATTTTCATCCAGAACCAGCTGCAATAAAAATCATGCAGTTAATTCATCTACTTCCATAGTCTGAACTGATATCTGACTTACAATAGCATAATATCACATAAACCTGCTAATCTTCATTCACATTTCTCATTATTGGCTTGGGAGAGTATACCGTGCTCAGACTGGCTGCTGAATCCCCCAACCTTACAGAGAGTCCACTTCAAAAGGCTAAGGTTGTCAAAGACAGTGTTCAGAAACAAATCACAAGAAAATATCCCTTCTGAAGGAACTTGGTGAGTTAGGCTGAGGGATGCCTAAGACAAGAGTCATTGAAAAAAATCTTCTGTTTTTTGTTATTGGTCTTCTTCAAAGTAAAGCTATGCATAAAAGTGCAATATGAACCAGAGACATTCAGACCTGCCAACAAGGAGGATCATTACAAAATATCACAACAACAGAGCAGAATACCTTCAAAACTGGAGATGCATATTGACTGCATGAGAAATGTGTCTCCTCTGCCTCCATTCATTATCAACAACCCTACAGTTCACACCACTTTAGCATTGAGGTTGCTGGGCATCTTTATTACACAGGACCTCATGTGTGGAGAACACTATCTCCATTAACAAAAAGGCTTGGCAGAGGATGTACTTTTTGAGACATTTCATAAAATTCCATCTTTCCCAGAATATATTGGTTCTGTACTACAATGCCATCATAGAGAGTTTCCTCACATCAGCCATTACTGTCTGGTTTGGTACAGCATCCTCTCTCAGCACACTGTATGAACACCACAGTGAACCGGTCAGCAGGAAAGGTCATTAGCTGAAGTCTACCATCACTGCAGGTATGTTTCTAGGACAGAGAAATGGGCAGGAAAATCATTGCAGAAACTATCCAAACAGCAAACTGTCTTTTCCAAGTGCTCCCTCCTGGTCATTAAAATAGAAATCTCGCACTATCTTAAAAGTTTCTTTCTCCCAGGCAGTTAATCTGATCAACTATTCTAGTTAGCCCATCCCACCACCCTGTATCTATTACCTCAGTCATTGAACTGCTCTGTAAACACTTTGAACCACTTTTTATGAAGCTGTTTACTTTGTAAATACATGGTGGTGTTCATGTATTTTTGCACATTTTAATCCATATCCATACTTTAACCTCTAATTTTATTTTCATAGACAGTAGATACCAGTTAATTGGGGCAGCTACTTATTTGGGACAACTCTTAAAGAATAAAAACTAATTGAGAAAATAGTTGTGATCCCCAACATTTATTTGGGATACTATGCTGTTTAATTGTGGCAGATGACTGTTGCTGAATAGTTTCTAACAAACGTCGATCACAAGCAATTACATGACATGAGATGCAACACCATGATTCAAGTGAACAGTTTTTAAATACCACCAGTTGCATGTATTTGTGTTCAAAAAGCAGCAATTGTGGTCACTGATTGTTGGCGATAAATAAACAGTAAGACAAATCAAAACTATTTTGCTCACTGTAATTTCAAGCATCCAGGCTTGGAGATGCCTGAACTGTTGAGAGTGAAAATGAAACTATTTCACTACTTCAAAAAATTAGAAACTACAAGGAATTTAAGGTTTTAACAATCATCTTTAATGTTACAACGAAAATGAAGATTAGGAGGATGCAATCATCAACAGCCAATCCATTATCTAGGTGTCTGTGCCAATTTTTTTCATTTACAGTCATAAGAACGCAATGCAGATGAATTTCTCCATTGATAAGTATTAGGAAATAATCCACAGTTTTATAGTGCTGCATGTACAACAAGCTGGATGAACTCAGCAGGTTGGGGAGCAACGGAAATGAGCAGTCAACGGATGCTGCCCGACCTGCTGAGTTCACCCAGCTTGCTTGAATGTGTTGATTTGACCACAGCATCTGCAGTGTACTTTGTGTTTACTATAGTACTGCAGTAGTTTCAGTAACTAATTTGTTCTGTATTTCATTTACTGTAAATACATCATTTATTTCTCAGTTAGTCATTTCCTGCTTGGGGGGGGGGAAGGTTCAGGAAATCAAAACAAGAATATTACTTATACTACACCATTCAGGGTGCAGCAGCTGAGGGATATTGCTAAGGATATCAGAACATGTACGCTTGAGAATGATCTGAGGGAACTGTTCCAAGCAATTAGCTACTGGAGAGCAATACAGCGTTTTGCCAGAAACACGGCAATATGCTGGGGGTGGAGATGTGGAGTTAAAGAATGTGATATTGACTATTATGAGTACTAACAGTGGAGACCCAACAGACAAGTTATGTAAACATTACCAGAGGAAAGGAAAACACCTCATTGAATTTGTGCCCAATTGTGGACGGTGTTCCAAGGGGTGTATAGATCAGTATTAGATCGCGATCAATTAGAGCCAGAACCTGAAGATATATGGTTAAGCACATTAGCACCAATGAATCTAGAAATATATTGGAAATATTTGATCCAAGGGACCATGCACATGTTGAGGCACAGGTACTCAGAAAAACGAATACAGCATGGAAGAAGGAAGTGTGGGAGTTAGACTTTAACTTTAGGAATACTCCAGAGGCAGTTAAAGTGAAAATACATGGATGTCTTGTGGGGAGAAGCCAGCGGGGAAATTGTAGAAGGGAAATAACACTGCACTGGGGTGCACCTTTACTCAATTGGGGAAGCTACTGTTGGGGGCAGGACAGCGCTCAAAACTGCTGTTTCAGCTGTGTTAATGTGGGTCGTTATGCCCAGAACTGTACAGCAAACAGATCACTTGATCTGACTCCTAACAAGAATCAGAGATTTCAATTACAAAGGGGTCAAAATAAGTTGGAATTTTGGTTAATGTGGGGATTTCATGCTTTAAACTTGTTGAATGTTGTTTACTTTTGCATGTTAAATAACTTCCAATATTTCTGTTTTAAAGTCTTGGAGTAACACATTTCCTCAATGGTGTCAGAATGTAACTGTATGTTATGGTTAAATCCTTCGGAACAAGCGATTTTCTTAAAAGTGTGAATAGTTTGCATGTTTCAATTGTATGAAGTGTGGTCACATGAGAGTTCATCTGAGGCTATGTCCATACTACACTGGATAAATCCGTAACCGAAGCTTTTCCTCTTCGTTTTTACCCTCCGTCCACACTAAAACGGTGTTTTCGTTCCCCGAAACCAGAGATTTTCAGAAATGCTCTCCAGGGTGTGTAATTTTGAAAACGCCACTCTGCCGGAGCAATGTGGATGGGGTAACTGGAGAAATCCGAAAACACTGTCAGACGGCAGCGCGCCATTTCATTGTTTTCTTGAACGCAACCTAACAATTTCAGAACAGATGGCAACAAGACTGAAGCCAGAAGAGTTCGAAATGTACTCACAAAATACATTGACCCATAACTTACTGAATAAATAAGTATACTCACTTTGCCCTGTTTTCTGTCCTTGCTTGTATGAAGGTGGTTTACCTATTTCTGCAAGTACTTCTCTGACAATAGATGTGTAACAGCCTAATGTAACATTGTAAGGAAATACAAGATAATACTGATGCAGACATGTTTTATACATTTAACAAGGTGCTTTATTAATGCAACAGAGTTGGTCAGTTTTTCAATGTTCATCGTCAGCCAGGTCATACTGTCAGTTAACTCCCTGTCGGTTGCCTCCATACGCTTCGGTATTTGGATTTTTTAACTTTTAAGTCCTCCTGTGCGAGAGCCAACAGCTGTCTGTCTTTTAAGTTTTTCTAGTCTGTAACTGCACAAACACGCACTTACACGGCAAGATTCAACACCAAGTATGTCGCTTAGTTTCGGTAGATGTGTCCTGCGCATGCGCAGTAGGAGGAGATTTGCCGAAATATCCGTGGACAGAGATATTTTTTAAAACGCATAGTGTGGACGCCTATTGTTTTTACGCGAAACCAGCGTTTTCGAAATTATCCTGCCTAGTGTGGACATAGCCTGAGAGAGAGTGTGTGTGTGTGTCTGTGAGAGAAAGAGTGTAAAGATTATTTTTAAGAGGCTGTGCCTTTAAGAGGTTTCAACAATGTGTTAATGTTTCGGGAGCCTCAACCAGCAGTTCTCTAAAGATGTGTGAAGGCTTTTCGCAAGAGTTAACAGCTTATTTTAAGTTTTGAAGTTACTTGAGAAGGTCCTAAAGGAAGAACAGTACAAGTATAGATTTTTGTTTGTGTTTTTGGTTTGAGCTTCTTTATTTGTTTTCCATGGAATTGATTTTAGAGAAACTCAGATTCCGCACTGGCCAGGTGTAATCTGGGTTAAAATGGAAAGATGTACATGTATAACATGTGGGATATGAGATACCCATATTTGTTCATTAATTGTTCTTTAGTGGACAGTTAATATTTTTATTAGTATTAACTTACTTTTTCTTTGACTTTTCATGGAGGGTCAGGAAAATTTAGTAGGTGTGCACACAGGTATTCTATTGTGTAAGCTCACGTGTTCATCCATTGAGACAATAAAGATACTTGTTGGTAATTACAGATTCTCTTTGTACCTCTCTGATCATTATTACTAAGATGTAGATCTTTGTAACAGTGTGCACTACTTGCACTGGCAGCTTGTTCCATACTCTCACAACCCTCATGCTCCCCTTAAACTTTTCACCATGTTCCCTCATTGGTGCTACCAAAGTGCAATATTTTGTACTTGTCTGGATTAAATTCCATCTGCCATTTTCAGCCCATTTTTCCTGTTGGTTCAGATCTCACTGCAAGCTCTTTTAGCCTTTTGCACTGTCTACTACACTCCCAATCCACAAATTTGCTGATTCAGTTAACCACATTATCATCCAGATCATTGAAATAGATGACAAACAATACAGCCAGCACTGATCCCTGTGGCACTAGGGTCCATCACCTGCTGGTGCTTTTCCTTACTTCTCTAGACTCTGTGTCCATCTCCTGAGTAAAGAGATCCCCCCCCCCCCCCCCGTCTCTTTTGCCTCTACGCATAGATTACAATTCTGATCTTCCAGAATGGGCTAATTTTGTCCATTGCAATCCTTTTGCTCTGAACGTATCTGTAGAATCCCTTAGGATTCTCCTTCACCTTGTCTGCTGGTGATCCCACCCACCCTGCTCGTGTACTGTTTATCGCAATCCCATCAGGATATAGCATCCACACTGGACTCAAAAACGGTTACTTTCCCCAAGCAGTAAGGCGGTTCTACACCCGTCACTACCATTACTTTAACATTTCCTGTCAGTCACCTTACATACAGGCAATCCTGTGCCTAGCGTCACTTTGGAATCAATAGAATATAATCAATTTATGTATATAAGCTGTATTAGGCATTTATATTTATTATGTCCTTCATCTTATCGTGTTTTTTATGCTGTATCCAATCCAGAGCAACAATAATTTTATTCTCCTTTACACTTCTTTACTAGAAATGACACTAAGCAATCTTGAATCATTTTTGTTGCATGTCATGCCAGAACAACACAGCAAATTCCTAATATATGTAAATATATTGGGTGAATAAAGCTGATCTTTGAATGTGTGATTAAAATTGTGTCAAATCCCAAATAGTAATTTCCAGCAGCTCATGGAAGAGATGTTGTAAATTAATTGACAATAACAACATCTGATGAATATTCCGCACTATGCGATAACAACAGGATTTAGATGGAATGGAAAGAGGTTGTGATTATTTCTTGATGCACCACTGCACTCTGGATAGGACCCCACCTGTCCAGCCAGCATGTTTTCAACATTACCTAATGATGGCAGAGCCCACACAATGCCACTTATAGAGTCATAGAAAAGTACAGCACAGAAACAGGCCTTTTGGCCCATCTACTCCATGCTGAATCATTTAATCCCCCTAGTATAATCAACCTAGCCCTCCATGTTCCTACTTATCCAAACTTTGCTTAAACATTGAAATCAAGCTTGCATGCACCACTTGTGCTGGCTGCTTGTTCCACACTCTCACGACCCTTTGAGTGAAGATGTTTCCCTTCATGTTCCCCTTAATCTTTTCACCTTTCACCCTTAACTCATGATCTCTATTTGTAGTTCCACCCAGCCTAAGTGTAAAAAGTCTACTTGCATTTTACCCTATCTATACCGCTCATAATTTTCTACACCTCTATCTAATCTCCTCTCAATCTTCTACATTCTGAGGAATAAAGGCCTAACCTATTCAATCTTTCCTTATAACTCAGGTTCTCCAGACCCAGCAACATCCTTGTAAATTTTCTCTGTACTCTTTCCAACCTTACTTACATCTTTCCTGTAGGTAGTTGACCAAAACTATACACAATATGTACTCCAAATTAGGCCTCACCAATGTCTTCTACAACTTTAGCATCATGTTCCATCTCCTATACTCAATACTTCGATTTATGAAGGCCAGTGTGCTAAAAAACTTCCTTTATAATGCTATCTGTGACACCACCTTCAATTAATTATGGACCCATATTGCCAGATCCCTTCGCTCTACTATACTCCTCAGTGCCCTACCATTCACTGTGTAAGACCTACCTTGGCCGGCCATATCAAAGTGCAGCACTTTACACTTATCTGCATTAAATTCCACTTGCTAATTTTCAGCCCACTTTTCCAGCTGATACCATTTGCTCAATGTGACATGATAGACAATGTTTCCTCAGAGCTTTTTGGACAATGAACCTATGGGCTTCAAAGTGCTTTCTCCACACAGACACTTCTGTTGGTCACTACATAGAAACTGGCACTTGGAGGCAAAGAACTACATAGCACAGAAACAGGTTCTTTAGTCCAACTTGTCCATGTCGGCCAAGATGTCCCATTCCAACTTGTCAGCATTTAGCCCATAGCCTCTTAGACCTTTCCAGTCTGTGCACATGTCCAATTGTCTTTTAAAAATTGTTATTTGACCTGTCTCTACCAGTTCCTCTGGCATCTGATTACACGTGAGGTACCTCCCATTTGGCACAGTGGAGATATGCGTTTCCCAAAGGGGATGTAAGGCATCCACACTTCCACTAGTCTGCAGATCACCTTGGGCAAGGTGTAGCACCTGCTTAGCCACCAATGAGCATCCCGTGAAGTCATGGGAGGTTGTGGTGGATAGTCGTATGAGCAGCTGGTGCATATCAAAATCCTGGTACTGTGATCACTGACACCCGCAAATAATCTCTGTCTTGTAAAGACACTCCCCAGAAGCAGAAGCAGACAGTGGCAAACCACTTCTGTACAAAAAAATTTACCAAGAACAACCTTGGTCATGGAAAGACCAAGATTGCTATGTCATACGACATTGCACTTAATGAACAACCACCCTTTGTGTAAACAGTTGACCCTAAAGTCCTATTAAATTTTCCCCTCTCACCTAAAACATATGCACCCTAGTTCTTGGTACCTCAACTCTGAGAAGAAGACTGTATGCATTTAGACTGTCTATGCCTCTTGTAATTTAATATATCTCTATGAAGTCACCTTTCAGTCTCCTCCTCCTAGTAGCATTATTGTAAATCTTTTCTGCACTCTTTCCAGTTTAATAACATCTTCCCTATAACAGGACACCACACTAAACACAATACTGCAAATGTAGCCTCATCAGTGTCCTGTACAACTGCACCATGTCTTCCCAACCTTTATGTTCAATGCGCTAATGACGTACAAAGATCATATCCCAGGAATCTCCTTTGACATTCTGTCTACCTGTATATCTGTGACTACTTTCAGGGAACCATAGAACCACTGTTCCACAAATCCAACCTAGATTTGATTTTCCAAAATGCAACACCTCACACTTATCCAAGTTAAGCTTCCTTTGCCATTCTTCAGCCCACTTACTCAGCTGATTGAGATTCCCTCATGCTTTTTGATAATCCTTTTCATTGTCCACTATACCATCTACTTTAGTGTCATTTGCAAGCTTACTAATGTTACGAGGGGCCGAAGGGTGCGGGGTAGCCCCCTCCTTTTTGAGAATCGCAAGATCACTATTGAGTCAGTTCAGGAGACCCAGGAAATGAGAGAAAGACATGCAGAATCCACAAAGAGTTGGAATGTGTCCTGGCCTCCGAAAGGCAGAGCCATTGATACCGGCTATTGTCTCTTGGAGACGGAATTGTGTATTGAATCCTGTACGATGCATCGAAGCCCCCAGGCAATGAACCGAGGGGGTGGCTGGTGGAGGGATTTCATCATCCCAACCTGATTGACATCTGAGACCCTGTGAGTCAGGATAAAAGAGGGTCTGTGGGAACAGCCCTCAGATGCACCAGAAGAAACGCTAGCGATCCCGTAATAGTGAAAGCTGGTGGGAAGGCCACGTGCGTCCGTTTTCATTTGCCCCGGAATCTGTGGCCTTTACCACAGAAGAACGGTTTTTAGCTAACAACGGGGAAATCAACTCCCAACGACTCTTGAAGGATTGACATCATAAAAGGAATGGGCAAGTTTTAACCCGTCTTTCTCTCCAACCAAAAAGCTGCAGCTTGAATAAACTGAAGTGACTTTTATATTTCCATCAGACAATACATTATCCCCTAGACAACGATAGAGCTATTCCTTATTGATTATTATTATACCCGCACTTTTAGATTTAGTATTGACGATGTATATTATCTGTATGTTTGCATTGATATTATTTTGGTGTATTTTTATCAATAAATACTGTTAAAAATAGTACCATCAGACTTCAACGGACCTCTCTATCTTTGCTGGTAAGTGACCCAGTTACAGAGTATGTAACACTAACCATCTCTTGTCCATTCCTATTCAAATCATTGATATAAATGACAAATAACATCAGCACTAACCCCTGAGGCACACCACTAGTCACAAGCCTCTAGTCCAAAATACAATTTTTCACCATCACCATCTGTTTTCTACTGTCCAGCCAACCGTGCATCAAATTAGGCAGCTCTCCCTAGATTCGATGTGATCTAACCTTCCATGTGGAACCTTATCAAAAGCTTTAGTGAAGTCCATATAAACCATATTGCCATCATCAACTTTCTTGGTCACATCTTCAAAAATGTCTAACAAGATTGTAAGTCATGATCTCCCACACAGACTAATCCTAACCAACCCCTATTTTTACACTCATACACATATCTTATCACTTGAATCATCTCCAGTCACTTACCTACCACAGATGTTAGATTTACTGGCCTATATTTTCCAGTTTTGTTTTTTTTTGCTGCCTTCTTAAATGAATGCACAACATTCACTACCTTCCAGGCTACCAATACCTCAACCATGGCTAAATACTATATCTCAGCCAGAGCTTTTCTAGTCTCCCAAAGTGTTCTTGGACACTCCTGGTCAAGCCTTGGAGATCTGCCTACCTTTTATATATTTTTAAAGACATCCAGCACCTTCTCTACTGTCTTATGGCCTAGCCCCAAGTCCTCCACATTTACTTTTTCTTGTCCTAATTGCTTCCTGTCTTCCTTCATTGTGAAACCAGAGAAGAAATATTCGTTTAGAACTTTGCCCATTTCCTGGGGCTCCACAAAGGCCTACTGTTCGGTCCCCACAGCTCAGACATCTAGAACTGAAGAGCGTAGGTTTGAACTGTGGAATAAGAGAATTATAGGGAATCTGAGGAAAATAATTTAATTCAGAGGATTATTACAATTCGGAGTACACTGTCTGAGAAGGTGGTGGCAGCAAACACTCCATAAAAGTTGGAGGAACAGAGGAATCTTGATGACCATCTCCATAAATCCTTCAAAGTTGTCATTGCAAGTTGATAGGGTTGTTAAGAAGGCGTAAGATATATTGACCTTCATTAATCAGGGGATTGAGCTCTAGATGCATGAGGTAATGTCGCAGCTTTATAAAACCCTGGTTATACAACTCTTGGAAAATTGTCTTCAGTTCCTGTCACCTCTTTATGCTAGGATGCTGCTTGGATTAGAGAGTATAGGTTGAGCGAGCTGGTGCTTCTCTATTTAGAAAAAAGGAGAATGAGAGGTGACTTGATAGAGGTATGCAAGATGATAAGTGGCATAGATGGAGTAGATAATCAGAGACTTTTTGGAAATAGTTGATGTGAGTGGGCATTTTAAAGCAAGTATCGGGGAGATATCAGATCTAACTGCTTTACACAAGAGAGTGGTGGGTGCTTAGACCACCTGTTCTGTGGTGTAATGTTCTGTGTCCTTTGATAGATTGAGGCTCTGAAATGGAGACATTTAACGTAGGTTGAAAGATAGGGTGGATACTTTTGTAACCTCACAGAAAAGGGATATGGTTAAGGGACAGACTTGCATGTACTTCCATGGAAACACGGACATCTAGAGCAGGAGTAACTGCCACTGAAATAGCATTTTTGACTGCAATGAATGTGTTGAACTATGTGTTGCTATTTTCAATGACATTGACGAGATCGCACAGATAAACATCTTCCTGCTGCTACTACCACAGAAAGCATCCTGATGGTACAAGTGTCTTTCCAAATGATGCATTAATGCTATCCTCCACAAACACTGTGTGCAAGGATGATTTTTATTAAATAAATCCTGATATTAATGACTTTCTTGGTTAGTGCACAGATATTCTACATAACACTACCTCACAGAACACTAATTTGTTAAAGCATTCTTAGTCATTGAACTTTACAGCACAGTACAGGACCTTTGGCCCACAATGTTGTGCTGACCTTTTAATTCTATTCTAAGATCAATCTAATCCTTCCCTCCTACACAATCCTCCATTTTTCTATCATCAATGTGCCTATCTAAGAGTTTCTTGAATGTCCCTAATGTATCTGCCTCTCACCACTCCTGGCAGAGCTTTGGTGCGCCCCCGTATGTATCACCTTAAAATTATACCCCTCATATTAACCATTTCTGCACTGGGAAAACAAATCTCTATAGTTTTCCACTCAATCTATGCCTCATCATCTTGTACACCTCCATCAGACTACTCATACCCTGAACCCAGACGGAGAGAGTGGAACTGTCCCAGTGCAATGGATTTTCCACTTTAAAATCTCTCATGCATAGGTTTCTTTCTGCAGTTCTCTGCACAAATCCGTCATGGTTGGATATGATGGACAATTAATCATTAATGTTACTGGGTATTTAATATTGGCCATTGTCACCAAAAATCATGGTGATGCACAACGGTGCTAGTAAATCCTATGAAGCACATAGTAAACACCATGGTGAATACAAGCACCAATAAATACAACAGAGTACATTGGTGCCAGTATATATGTAATGCAGAATTACAGTCAATTGTTAAATTGTCACATTAACTGAGGTATACTGACAAGAATAAACAGAATCCTTGGAGGAGAGACTAGTTTCATACTATGCTGAGCTGTGTCCAAAACTCTCTGTGGTTTCCTGTGGTCACTAGTGCCAGTATACAGTATGTTATGTAACAACTGTATGAGACATTGATTATAACACAATGGCAATAATGTCCATTTCTGGTTGCATGCTGTCAGAAGGAAATGATTGTGCTGAAGAAGATACAGAAATAATTCTCCAGTGTAACACACACAAAATGCTGGAGGAACTCAGCAGGTCAGGCAGCCTCTATCAAGAAGAATAAAACTGTCGATGTTTCAGGCTGAAACCCTTCATCAGGACTGGAAAGGAAGGGGGGAGAAACCAGAATAAGGAATGGGGTCAGGAGAATGAGTACAAGTGGCAGGTGCTATGTGAAACCAGGTGAGGTAGGTAACAGGATTTATTGAGAAACTGGGAAGTGATAGGTGGAGAAGGTGGGGAGGTAACGGGATTAAGTGAGAAACTAGGAAGTGATGAATGGAGAAGATAAAGGACTGAAGAGCTTTGACCCAAAACATCAACTATTTATTTCTCTTGTAACCACTTGTATACAACCTCGGCTCGTTAGCTAACAGCCACGTGACTCAGCAGTGAGAAAGCTTCCTTTCATAAATAATATATGTCTAGGGTCAGTATGATTTGGGGTTTAACCAAACAGGAACATCGATTTGAGTGGATGTTGTGTAAATACTGCCCATACACAATTATCAGTCAGCAAGAAATAATAGGTCGTACACCACATAAAATTATAACTAAAGTATATTTACAAATTTCAGCTTTATCTAACAGTTAATAGGAAAAAGAAAAGGGCCCAGTTCAATGTGCACATAACCATCGGAGCTCATACTGGAGTAGTCAGGGGTGTGTCTCTTACCCACGTGCTGGGCCCACAGTTTGCATGAAAACACCCGTCACAGTCTGAACTTCCCTCAAAGTCCATCTTGAACAAACCGCCTCTCTCTCCGGAATGCTGGCCCTTCCTCCTTGGAGCCATTCATCTGCACAAAGCACTTTTAGCAATGGGGACTCTCCTTCCAATGGAATTCTGCAGCATCTTCCTTTGTATCGCGCTCCGCAGCCCCTGCCAGAAGACCCCAAACTAGACTACTGTCCTTCCCCACAGCTCTCGAGAAACTTCTGTCACAATTATGATTGGCTGACTTTCATTCCTTAGTTGGACAACATGGGTCCTTACCTTAGCCAAGGCCAAAACACACTTTCCGGCATGACACACTGTTTTTACAGAAAGCTACTAATACAAACTTCCCTACAGCATAGCAGTAGAAATCTTAACCAGGGCATTACACTCTCTATAGATCCTACCTAACATGCTGAGAGTCTCCAGCAGTTTGCGTTTGTTGCTCTGGATTTCTAGCATTTACAGAAACTCTTTTGTTGTAGTGATTCAGCAGGATGTTATAAGGGGGTAGAACAATTCAGTTATCAGGAGAAATTGGAGAGGTGGGAGGAGCACGAGCTAAGTTGAGACATGACAGACGTATGTTCGCAATCATAGGAACCAGAGATAGAGTAGAGAGTAGGAACCACTCTTTCTCCCATTGCAGAGCCATTTAAAATAGGTGTAGTTGGACAAGGAGTAAGAGTTTAAGAGAAGATCTTAAGAACTCTTTTACTGAGTGCATTATGAATCTGGAAAGCATTGCCTATGGAGGCAGTGGTGATATGTACTATCTCATTTAATTATCTACATGAACACTTGAAACACCTAATCACAGCAAGTTACAAACAATTTGCTGGTCAGTGGGATTAGCATCAACGGATACTTGAACATAGTAGGCTGAAGTGTCTGTTTCTGTGCTCCCAGTCCCTGTCTCCAGCAAATGCAATGGAGTATATTCCTGGAGGATGTCAGCATGAGTCCACATAATGGAGAAGGCTAATGGAACAGCGGAGAATGCTCAGAGTACTGTGCTCAGCCTGGTTACCACATAACTGGAAAGACGTGGAAGCTGCAGACAGGGTGCAGAGGAGATTTACCAGGATGCTGCCTGGATTAGAGAGGATAAGTTGAGCAAGCTAGACCTTTTCTCTCAAAGGAGGATGAGAGGGGACTTGATAGAGGGGTACAAGATGGTTAAGATGCATAGATCAAGTGGACAGCCAGATTGGAGGAAAATACAGGGGACATTTAAGAAACTCTTAGATAGGTACATGGATAATAGAAAAATAGAGGGCTATGAAACAGGGATTGATCTTAGAGTAGGTTCAAAGGTAGGCACAACATGGTACTGTGCTGTTATGTTCTATGCTCCATATCATGCTGGAGCCAATAAATGCAATTGGGGCTGCTGAATGCCATGGAGCTCTCTTGGCAAAGCAGCACCGTTTTCTGGGACCAGTATTACTGTGCATGAGAGTGGCTACTGTCAGTGGTATTCATGTAGTGTTTATTGGCACTGGCGTATCCTGTAGCTTCTTCTGACACTAGAACCTGTTGATTGGGATAACGTTGATCAAACACCAGGAAACACAATCCCTTTGGTTCAATCTTACTGTGTCATACAGCTGAAAATGATATTCCTCATAGAGAAACACAATAACCAGTATTTCTGGGCCATTTTACATCCCTTAAAAAAATCAATCATTTACACTTTGGAGCAGCACCTGATTTCCTGCGATTTCTGTGACCAGGCACCAGATGATAATGCCATTCCTCGTGCGTTACTCTTTTTGCAGGAGTGTTTGAATCACCATTCTGGGAATGCTGTGGTGTGGCACACGTAAGACCACACACTTCTCTACATTTATTTATTTTTTATGTACATAAAACATATACTTATTTAATCATTTTATATATGTTTGTTACTGAGATTCATAGTCTATTATGTATCATATTGCATTTCTACTACAGAACAATAAATGTCACAACATTAAAAAATTTTATTTGTTTTTTGTTTTTGTTGTATTCTTTATGCTGCTTTGGATTCAGAGTAACAAACATTTTGTTCTCCTTTACACTTGTGTGCTGAAGATTGACATTAAACAAGGTAGAATCTCGAACATTCTGATTCACTTGTTTAGCCATCATTTGAAAAGTGTTGAGCTCTGTTGATCATCAGGTGCTGGTGTAAAGCTACAGCCTCAGACGCAAAGTGTTTCCTCACTCCAGCCTTCAGTTCTTACTTAATGTGGGTCCCAGCTACTCAGAATGATTAGGAACTGCCCATAGTGAGTCCACAGTGGGGTGGGAGAGAGGAAGCTTGCATTCATGGGCATCTGAAGCTCTCCTTTACTCTCTGTACACCCATGACTATGTTGCCACCCACAGCTCTAATCTGCTAATTAAATTTGTCAACAACACTTCATTGATTGGTCTAATCTCAAACAATAATGAGGTGGCCTACATGTGTCATCTGTCTGACACAGTGGTGTCAAGAGAACAACCTCTCCCTGAATGTTGCAAAAACAAAGGATCTGGTTGTGGATTACAGGAGGATGGAGATGGGCTAACCCCTGTTGACATCAATGGATCTGGGGCTGAGAGGAGCATCCACATCACCCAGGACCTCACGTGGTCTGTACACACCAGCTGTGTGGTGAGAAAAGCACAACATCACCTCTTTCACTTCAAGACGGTTGAAGAAGTTTGGTATGGGCCCCCATATCCTAAGAACTTTCTACAGGGGGCACAATTGACAGCATCCTGACTGGCTGCATCACTGTCTGGTATGGGAACTGTACTTCCCTGAATTGCAAGATTCTGCAGAGAGTGGTGCAGACAGCCCAGCACATCTGTAGTTGTGAAATTCCCATGATTCTGGACATTTACAAAGACAGGTGTGAGAAAAGGGCCCGTAGAATCATTGGGGACCTGAGTCACCCCAACCACAATCTATTCCAGCTGCTACCATCCGGGAAGTGGTACCGCAGCATAAAAATCAGGACCAACAGGCTCTGGGACAGCTTCTTCCACCAGGCCATCAGACTGATTAACTCACGCTGATTAGAGTGCATTTCTATGTTACATCCACTGTTCCATTTATTATAAATTACTATAATTGCACTTTGCACATTTAGACAGAGACATAATGTAAAGATTTTTACTCCTCATGCATGTAAGAAATAAATTCATTTCAGTATGATCTACACCCAGTGGCCCCTTTATTAGGTATACTTGTACACCTGATTATTAATGAAATATATAATTAGCTAATTATGTGTTAGCAATTCAATGCATAAAAGCATACAAACATGGTCAAGAGATTCAGTTGTTCAGACTAAACATCTGAATGGGGAAGAAATGTGATCTAAGTGACTTTGAAATGATTGTTGGTGCCAGACAGCGTGGTTTAAGTATCTCAGAAACTGCTGATCTCCCGGGAATTTCTCACACAACAGTCTCTAGAGTTTACAGGGAATGGTGCAAAAAATAAAAGGCAACAAGTCAGTGGCAGTTCTGTGAGTTAAAATGCCTTGTTAATGAGAGAAGTCAGAGGAGAATGGCCAGACTGGTTCAAGCAGACAGGAAGGTAACAGTAACTCAAGTAATCACACGTAACAACAATGGTGTGCAGAAAGGCATCTCTGAACACACAATGTGTTGAACCTTGCAGTGGATGGGTTACAACAGGAGGAGACCACAAACATAGCTAATAAAGTGGACATAGCCTGAGTGTAATTCTTCTATGGAACTGCCTGTGCATGGTTCTCTCTGAAGTCACCAGCCACATTCAGTCCGTCTTGTCTTTTCAAAGTGGTGACACTTGCAGGAATTGGAAACATGCATTATTCTAAACTGCAGAAATTATCCGAAATGCACACATGGCTGGATTGTTAATCAAAAGCTGCACAGACATGATAGATCTGCGGGTCCCTTATCTCTCCGTTTCCAGAGGAAGTCTGTTTAAGATGGGTTGCTTTTGTGTATGCTTTCTTTTCCGAGAATTTATTGGTTTAGTGGACCCTATCAGTGTGTGTTAATATACTTAGCAGCAAGTTAGGAACATAGGACAGACAGTGTGGTTGAACAGCAACTGTTTGTAGCGAGTTGTTCAAACATTTAGAATCACTAAACCTCCATAGTGCAGAACCCTATAATCCTGGGACCCACACGGGCCTTGAGTTTCTTCCTTAATGTGGTGCCGAGAACCATACACGTGATTTCTGTTACAGGTGGTTTAGCTTGACTTCCTTGTTTGAGTATTCTTTCCTCATACTTATAAAGCTAAATTTACCATTATTTTTAAAACCACTGATCAATTACACCTGTCACCTATGTTGGACTGGGGTGTAAACTTTTCTATCTTTGCTTGATATTCACTGTAGATAAGATTGTTCAGTGAATTTTCCAGTAACTATGGCACAGTTCCCTCTGTATTTTTCTGGAAACTTCTTGATTTCAGAGGTGGGTGTCACGTTACTTGAATCTGGCAATCTGATTGGCTAACTGTGACCAATGGAATTTCTGTGGTCTCTGGTCTGTATGAGCAGACTACACTATTTATTAAATCCTTCTTTTGTCTCTTGTCATTTCTGTTCCCTCTTCTCTGCTCTTGTATCACTTCATAGAACAATTGCAAGCATCAAATGTTATGCTTCATTCTTGATTTCTGAAGAACCTTCAGATTGCAAAAGCATCCGATCTGGAATTCTACAGCCCACTCGCTCTGCCCACGATGCAATCATAGAATAAACTGTTTAGAGTAGATGGATCTGTGATGTACACATTAACTTTCCTTGAAAACTGCATGCCTTTGCACTGACTGATATTTAGTTGCATTTGACAGGTCTTGACCGTTTTTGTCTGGTCCATTACCTTTTAAGAAAAACTTTTGCCTGATCACTGCCAGCAAAATTCCAATTCTTGTATAATCTTTAAGCCACAGTGAAATGTCAGCTTGGCAGCAAAGGCCATTGGCTGCGGTCTACCATAATTGCAGGGGCTTGTTGTGTATCCAAGACAAAGAAGCAGGCAGGAAAAAACCATAGTGGAAACTACCCACTCAGCAAACTGCCTTTTCCAAAAGCCTCCTTCTGGAAAGCGCTATAGGACTATTAAAACAAAAACCATCACACCATCTTCGAAGTTTCTTACCCCAGGCAGTTAATCTGACCAATCACTTCAGTTACCCTCCTCACCCTCCTCATGCACTACCCTGTGAAGACTTTAAACCACTTTTTATAAAGGATGTGATGTTGAGGCTCTATAATAGTGGCTGCCAACCTTTTTTTATTAAACTTTTTTTTATTGAGTTTTCAAATAATTACAGAAATAAAAGAAAATATATGAAAAAAAAATATATATACCCTCCCCCCTCCCCCCTAACATCCCTATATAAAAAAGAAAGAAAAGAAAAAAAAGAAAGAAAGAAAGAATGCCTGGATATTGGAAGATCCCCACATGCTCCACGGAGTTCGTAATAACTTTAGTATATATATTTATTTCTTTCCCCAAATAACCAATTATTTCATCTTCAGAGCACCTATATACTTAATCCTGTCTTTTGTAAATAAGGGCGCCAAATTTTCAAAAATGTTTCATATTTATCTCTTAAATTGTAAGTAATTTTTTCAAGTGGAATACAGCCATAAATTTCCTTCTTCCAATGATCTATACTTAAGTATGTATCCGATTTCCAGGTAACTGCAATAGCCTTTTTGGCTACTGCCAATGCAATTTTTATAAATTCTTTCTGATATTTATTCAATTTGGGTATCGGTTTTATCCCTTCAATATCGCCTAGTGAAAATAATATTGGATTATGTGGAAGTTGTGTTCCTATAATTTGTTCCAATAAAACTCTTAAATTTGTCCAAAAAGGTTGAATTTTAGAACAAGATCAAGTAGAATGTAAAAAAGTACTGATGTCTTGTTTACATTGGAAACACTGATCAGATAAATTTGGGTTTAATTAATTTATTTTTTGTGGTGTAATATATAATTGATGTAAAAAATTATATTGCACTAATCTTAACCGGACATTTATTGTATTTGTCATACTATCAAGACATAGTCTTGCCAACTTGTTTCTTCAATTTTAATATTCAAGTCACTTTCCCATTTTTGTCTTGACTTATGGACTCCTTGTTTAATTGCCTGTTTTTGAATCAAGTTATACATACAAGAGATAAATTTTTTAATCTTTCTTTTTTGAATTAAAGTTTCAATTTCATTACATTTCCGCAATAACATTGTTTGACCTAATTTTTCTCTTAAATAAGCTCTTAGTTGGAAGTAACAAAAAAGAGTATTGTTTGATACTTTATATTTATTAATTGATCAAATGACATTAATATACCTATAAAACAATCTCCTATATATCTAATCCCTTTTTGAAACCAATTATATAAAAGTTGATTATCCATTGTAAAAGGAATAAGTCTATTTTGAATTAAAGATCTCTTTGCTAATAAAGATTTCTTTGTTTCATCATCAACATTTATCTTATTCCATAAGTCAATCAAATGTTTTAATATAGGAGATTCTTTCTTTTCCCGTATCCATTTAGATTCCCATTTATATATAAAATCCTCTGGTGTATTTTCTCCTATTTTATCTAGTTCTATTCTAATCCATGCCCGTTTATCTTTCTCAAAAAAAGATGCAATAAATCTAAGTTGGTTTGCTTTATAATAATTCTTAAAATTTGGAAATTGTAACCCTCCTAGATCAAATTTCCATGTCAATTTTTCCAACGATATTCTTGACACCTTACCTTTCTAAAGAAACTTCCTCACATATTTGTTTAACTCTTGAAAAAGCTTCTGAGGTAGTTGTATTGGTAGTGATTGAAATAACTATTGTAGTCTAGGGAATATATTCATTTTTATGGTATTTACTCTACCTACTAATGTTATTGGTAATACCATCCATTTATCAAGATCTTCTTGAATTTTTTTCAGTAATGGTAAGTAATTTAATTTATATAAGTTCTTTATATCATTATCAACTCTTATACCTAAATATTTTATACCATTTGTCGGCCATCTAAATTGAGTTATTAATCGACATTGACTATAATCTCCTTTAGTAAGAGGTAAAATTTCACTTTTATCCCAATTTATTTTATAACCTGATATTTTCCCATATTCTTCTAATCTATAGGATAATTTACGCAACGAGTGCAATGGGTTTGTTAAATAAAGCAGAACATCATCAGCAAATAAGTTAATCTTGTATTCTTTCTGATTAACTCTAAAACCCTTAATATCTGGGTCCATTCTAATTAATTCAGCTAATGGTTCTATCGCCAACACAAATAAAGCAGGTGATAATGGACAACCTTGCCTAGTTGACCTTGTTAGCTGAAATGGTGTTGAAATTTGACCATTTGTCACTACTTTAGCTTTGGGATTAATATTTAAGGTTTTAGTCCATTTTATAAAAGATACTCCTAATCCATATTTTTCCAATACTTTAAATAAAAAATCCCATTCCAATCTATCAAATGCTTTTTCTGCATCTAAAGCAACTGCCACGCTCATTTCCTCCCTCTTTTGTGCCAAATGAATTATACTAAATAACCGAGTTACATTATCTGCCGATTGTCTGTTTTTAATAAATCCTGTTTGATCCATATGTACTAATTTTGGTAAGTATTTAGATAATCTGTTAGATAAGATTTTTGCTATTATTTTATAATCAGTGTTTAATAAAGAAATAGGTCTATATGATGCTGGCTTTAAAAGATCTCTATCTTTTTTTGGCAATACTATTAAAATAGCTGTCGAAAAAGATTCTGGAAGTTTATGCGTTCTTTCCGCTTGGTATATTAACTCCATAAAAGGAGGAATTAATAAATCTTTAAACTTTTTATAAAATTCAGGCGGAAAACCATCTTCTCCTGGAGATTTATTACTCTGAAGTGATCCTAGGGCTTCTTCGACCTCTTTCAATGTAAAAGGCATATCTAATCCCTTCTGTTCTTCCGTTTTTAATTTTGGAAGAGTTATTTGTGATAAAAATCTTTCTATCTTGACATTATCATTTTGTGATTCTGATTTATACAACTCAGAATAAAAATTCTTAAAAGTTTCATTAATTTCTAAAAGTTTATAAGTAGTTTTATTTACTCTTGTTCCAATTGCATTTATTGTTTTAGAAGTCTGGTCTGTTTTTAACTGCCATGCAAGGACCTTATGTGATCTTTCACCTAGTTCATAATACCTCTGTTTAGTTCTCATAATTGCTTTTCTGTTCAATATGTCTGGAGTGTATTATATTGTAACTTCTTATTAATAAGATGTCTTTGTTTTTCTTCTGTCACATTTCTTTGAGATTCTTTTTCTAATTTTGTAATCTCTTTTTCCAATTGATCTATTTCTATCATATATTCCTTCTTAACTTCAGAAGTATAACTTATTATCTGACCTCTCAAGTATGCCTTCATTGCTTCCCACAATATGAATTTATCATCAACTGAATGTGAATTTGTATCTAAAAAGAACTGAATCTGCTTTTTCATAAAATCACAAAAATCTTGACGTTTTAGTAACATTGAATTAAATCTCCATCTATAAATTGATTCCTCTTTATCTGTCATTATCATTGTCATTATCAAAGGAGAATGATCTGACAATTCTCGCTTTATATTCCACATTTTTCACTCTATCTTGAATATTCGTTGATAATAGGAAAAAATCTATCCTTGAATATGTTTTATGTCTATTTGAGTAAAATGAGTAATCTCTTTCTTTTGGATTAATTCTTCTCCATATATCAATCAAGTTTAAATCTTTCATCCATGATAGAGTTAATTTTACTACTTTTGATTTTGTGACAACCTTTGTTAATTTATCTAAAACTGGATCTAGACAAAAGTTAAAATCTCCACCTATCAATATTTTGTCACGTGCGTTAGCCAAATTCAAAAAGACCTCTTGTATAAATTTTACATCATTTTCATTTGGTGCATAAATATTCATAAGAGTCCATAGTTTCGAAAAAATTTGACGATGTATAATTACATATCTCCCCGCCGAATCAATTAATACATTTTGTATTTAATTGGTAAATTTTTATTAACCAAAATTGCAGTTCCTCTCGCCTTTGAATTAAATGAAGCTGCAATAACATTTTCAACCCAGTCTCTTTTTAATTTCTGATGTTCTTTATCTGTTAAATGTGTTTCTTGTTAAAAAGCTGTATCTGTTTTCATTTTTTTAATGTATGTTAGAATTTTTTTCTTTTTACCGGTCCATTAAGCTCATTAACATTAAAACTTTAAAAATTCAGTAAATTAGTCATTATTTTTAATTATGTTACTCCAAGCTATAATAATACCTAATCTTTCAACTTTCGTGGTATCTTGGGAAATCTTTTTAAAATTCTCCATGTTGCTATGTGTGTCCCCACCAATCAGCCAGGCAGAAAGATAGAAAAAAATAGAGTATAAAGAAAAAAACAAAATACCCCCCTACTAATGTTGTGAAAAAAAAGGAACACAACATTACCCCCCTCTGTTGTACGGGTCATGGCAATCGCCATGATTACACACGTGAATCCCACAGTAACCGATCCAAAGCTCCCCAGCCTGCCTGCAACATAGAAAAGTATACATATAAGAAGAAAAAAAATACTATTCTCAATTAGTATTCTGAAATTTTGCTTTTCTCCCCTGTATCATCCTTAAATGTCCATCACTTCCATTCACTGTCTCTATCTTCATCTTTAATCCATCATGCTTGGAAGTCTCTATGTGTAATTAGCGAATAGATGGAAGTTTTTGTGCGAACTCCTCCGTTTCTCGATAATCGGTAAAAAATCTTCTTTTTCCCTCCTTCAAAAAAATTATCAGCGTTGCTGGGTGATGCATTATAAATTTATAACCCTTTTCCCATAGGACATTTTTCGCTGGGTTAAATTCCTTCTTTCTCTTCAAAAGGTTATAACTTATATCAGGATAAAAAAGAACTGGTTTCCCTGCTATCATCAATGGCCCGTTTCTCTTTTTGGCACGTTGGGCAGCCGCCTTCAGGATCTTTTCTTTACCTTGGTACCTTAAGCATCTTATCAAAATTGATCGTGGATTTTGATCAGCTTGAGATCTTGGCCTTAAGGCTCTATGAGCCCTTTCGATCTCAATTAGAGTTTCTTCTTCCATTTCCAATTTTTCAGGGATCCATTTTTGAAAAAAAATTATTGGATCTTCTCCTTCTACATCTTCTTTAAGTCCAACAATTTTAATATTGTTTCGTCTACTAAAATTTTCAAGCTTATCAATTTTTTCCATAAATTGTTTTTTTCTGATGTCCAGGCAGTAGTATCATTTTCCATTTTATTCATTCTTTCAACTATGTCTTCCGTTGTAGTTTCCAAATCTATAATTCTCTTTTCCATTTTATCCTGTCTTTTTGTCATTTTATCAAACATCATCTCCATATTTGTCATTTTTCTTTTGATTACTTTTAATGCGCCTAGTCTATGCATTATTTGCATCAAAGTCTTTTCTATATTTCCAGAAAGACTTTTACCTCCATCTTCGTCTGATTTTTCCAGAGAATCTGGCTCTCCCTCAGATTCACTTTCACTTTTGGTTTCAGTCATAACTGGGATTTGTAGTTCTGGTTGCTCTCGTTTGCGCATGCTCCTTCCTTCACGTTTGCGCAGTTCTCGTTGATCTTTTCCTTTAGAAATGGTCGATGTTGCCGCAGTTTCCTGTTCTGTATTGCCGGCGGTATAATGTACCTGAGCCTGCGGTTTTTTGGCAGAAGTGGGCCTTGATTCTGTTCCAACTTGCGTTGCCTTCACGGTAGTAGTTTTCTTCATCTTCTGTTTGTGAGGCATAACTTGAAACAATCCGGAGTAGTTTATAAGTAACTTTTACAAAGTATTGACTAACTTTTCTTCACTTAAACATTAATTTATTGATTTTTTACGGGAGAGCTGGGTTCCAGCGTCTCGATCCTATGTCATCACGTGACGTCACCCCGCTGCCAACCTTTTTTAGACCAAGATCCCCTACCCCGGCCTTAGTGAAAGGCAAGATCTATCTATTAAATCATTCAGAGAAAAGAACAGCTTAGATTATACTTCCAACTTGAGGCCTTTTATTTGGACTAATTGTATTTGAATTACATAAAATGCTTTTGTCAAACTTTCAAATTAATTCAACACTGCAACTAGCATATCAAACAGGCCATAGCTGTCTTTCTTTAAGAATATTACAATACTTCATACCTTTAATTCTAAGTTTCATTATTCAATTTTAGTTCAACACAAAAAATAAATGAATAAAAATTGACTGTTGCACTCAGTGTGATGACTGGGGCTGAATACTTTCTGGTAGTTCCCTGAAATTTGGCTCATAACTACATACAGCCAGTCTGAGACAGTCTGTGAGGTGTCTGTCAGTAAGAGAGCTCCTGTACTTAGATTTAATAATTTTCATCTGTGAAAATGCAATTTTATACAGCTAAGTTGACCCAAAGTAGGCACTGACCTTTAGTGCACATGGTGAGATGAGAAAGCTTCTCCCTGCTGACAAGCCCCCAAAAGTCACCGACCCTTGATCTTGCTTTAAACTCAATGTCATTTTGCAAATCAATTATTTCCATTTCTGTATCACTTGGCACACCAAATACTTGCTGGAATTTGGCTGCTATCTGTTCTATATCAATCGGCAGAAATGGGTTTGAAATAAATGCAGCAATATCTTTCATGATGTTTAACTCCCCAAAATGCCGATCAAACTCTATTGCCAGTTGTCTAGGTAAGCATAGTACTGCTCAGAGTGAAAAACATTTTTTTCCTAGAAGGCCTGTAACATGTTCTCCAAGTTGGAAAAGTGTGTCAGCCTCCCGTTCTTTAAATTTGAAATCCAAACACCGAGCTTGGCCTAAAATGCATTTACTGAGCTTATCATGTGGGGCAGGTGTCAGTCTTTTCCCATGAGTTCGTTGTTAAGTGCATTTAATTTAGCCATTAGGTCTGTCAGAAACCCTAAATCCAGTAGTCACGCATCATCTGACAGTTCCTCATGCTCCTCATTTCTTGTCGACAGAAAAGTCTTTATCTCAGGCAGCAAGTCAACAAATCATTGCAGCACTTTGCCACGACTCAACCATCGAACTGAGGGGCTATACCCACATGTGCTCCTGGCAGAAGGAACGGAAGTAAAACCCCGCAACCCCAGAAACAACCTCTCTTTACAAACAGCTTTCCGTAGTGGGAGTATTGCTATACTACCATTATCTGAATTAGTATTACTTATTTTTATAATGCTCACTTTACAACTGTATTTGTGTATTTTTCTATTTTTTTTTGGGATCCACTGGAAAAGTCTCAAAGATCGATCGACTGGCGACCTATAAGGCACTCGTGAGACCTCACTTGGAGTACGTGTGCAGTTTTTTGCTCCTTATTTTAGAAAGGATATACTGACATTGGAGAGGGTTCAGAGAAGATTTACTAGAATGATTCCAGGAATGAAAGGGTTACTGTATGAGAATTGTCTGGCAGCTCTTGGGCTGTATTCCCTGAAGTTCAGGAGAACGAGGAAGGATCTCATAGAAACATTTCGAATGTTAAAAGCCCCAAACAGATTAGATACTGCAAAATTATTTCCCATGGTAGGGGATTCTAGGACAAGAGGGCACAACTTCAGGATTGAAGGACATCCATTTACAACAGAAATATGGAGAAATTACTTTAGTCAGAGGGTGGTAAATCTGTGGAATTTGTTGCCACGAGTGGCTGTGGAGGCCAAGTCGTTGGTTGTATTTAAGGCAGAGATAGATAGGTTCTTGATTAGCCAGGGCATCAAAGGGTATGGGGAGAAGGCAGGGGAGTGTGGATGACTGGAAGAAATGAATTAGCCCATGATTGAATGGCAGAGCAGACTCGATGGGTTGAATGGCCTACTTCAGCTTTTTGAGATGTCTCTGCCAAAAACACCAAATATTTCTATGGGGTAGCATCATTCAGCAATTCCATGGCTGCGAGAGTGGGGAGTCCACAATAAATTCCGATCGCTGAAAAGTCACTTTTTACAGACTTTGGGACTATCAGAGTCTGAGTGCGCCAAACAGTTGCTCTCCTTGCCAGACCATGGCAATGCTAAGCTATCTGAGCTAATCGATCACATGCCATCTCTCCTTGGAAATCACCCTCCTTTTTTTATTTTTAAAGAACTCTTCATGCAGCAAATACCTGATCAAGTTTGCATAGCCCTCACTAATGCACGCATGACTGGGAGCTTGCTAAAATGGCTGATACTCTACACTCAGCCAGGCAGCAGTGCATCATTCTTCCTCTCTTCCCCATTCCAGTAAGTTTTGTCAGAAAGGCCCCCAACATTAAGGCACCCACGGCTGCGAAACAGACTATTCCAAGTCTGTGTTTTTACCACACTCGTTTTGGTACGAATGCTAGGAAGTGCCGACTGTATTACAGCTTTGACAGTTCCGTGCGTCAAGACATCAGAGGTCTGTGACCACCATGGGTTCCAGCTGCTAGAGTCATCTACTGTTCATTATAGATACCCTTTCAAGGTAATGTTTCTTTTGTGACACAGGTGCTCAAGTGAGTTAGCATTGCCTGTTGATGAGAAAGCACAGGAGGCTGCCAACAGCAGTATGATCCAGACCTATGGGATGCGACAGGCAAGCAACATTATGTGTGGGACTTTGTCCTGGCTAAAGTGGCTAGACCTCTGCCCGGTCCTTGGGAACACAGGACTATCAGTTGTTCTTAAGAATCCCTGGCTTGTCGATGTCATGGACTTTGGGTCATTACCCTGCTCCCCCAGTAAGATCCCACAATGACTCTGTCAAGCGTAGGCACCACAACATGTGAGTTTACTCGACTGCTGGGCAAATTCCTAAATCTCACCAAGCCCACATCCTCTGCTACATCATAAAACATGGGGGTCGAACCCCACTTTTCTGCAACTGTCCCACAATGGGACGATACCACAAACTCTCAGGCAATGACAGAGACAGTTAAGGAAAATGATACATTAATGAGTACTGGCAACTGTCCGGCTGAGCAAAGGGTGTGGCGTCTCTCTGTGGGGTTGTGCTTCAGTCTGCGCACCCCTCTCCCCAGGGTCCACAAATAACCCACTGGTGATGTTACGAAGGATGAACAGCTCTGATGGGCAGAAGGGTGCAAGGTTGCCCATGTCCCCCTCCCCTGGGAGAATTACAAACCGTTACTGTTGCCAGGCTGTTAATGAGAGAGAAAGAGATGGAACAAAACATACTGGGACTGGAACATTTGCTTCAGACAAGGGCGAGATAACACCGGGGGGGGGGGGGAGAGACCATATTATGACTCCTGTAAGACTCACGGCCCTGGAGAGGGCTGTTTACTTGGTACTATTCTGTTCATTAAAATTCCTCAGTAGACAGCCGGAGTGGGCTGGTTTAATGGACTAAGCCATTCAAAACTGATTGACACCTGAGACCCCGTGAGTAGGGATAAAAGTGAGGTCTGGGGAGACACCCCTCAGACGCACCAAGAGACACACTAGTGAGCACTGTTTAAGTGTTGGAACCCACAAGAAAAGTGTGGGGCATCAGAGACCGAATGAAGGATCAGTAAATTTGAACTCACAGTGTTTATAGTGAGGCCGGTGGGGGCTTGTGTGTGTGTCCACCCTTGCCTAGGTGATGAGTCCACCATGGAAGAACGGTCTAGCTAAAGGACAGGGTCATACCTGAATGGCCACATCGACGGATCAGGATCATAAAGGAAGGTTTGCAAGACAATAGCTGTCACTGTTTGCTCGCTCTCTCTCTCCAACAATCACAACACATCGACCAACAACTACCTCAGCCTGTATGAATTGAACTGAACTTTATACTCACATATGACAATTCATTATCCCCTAGACAACGATAGAGCTTGTTTATTATTGATTATTATTATACCCACACTTTTAGGTTTAGTATTGCTAACGTGTATTATCTGTATATTTGCATTGTTGATATTGATTTCTATATTTTACTAATAAACACTGTTTTGAAAATAGTACCAGACTCCAATGGATACTATTTTTGCTGGTAAGACACCCAGTTACGGGGTACATAACAAATTGGGGGCTCATCCGGGATTTGATACCAAATTGGGGGACAGTGAATCGGGCTATAAGTCCATTATTTGTTCTGGTTGCGTGGGTAACCAGACAGGAAACTTGAAAAGATGGATGTAGATGAATTTATACAAAACCTGACTTTGAAGGCGCTAGAGGATGCCACAAAGACAGACTTGGTGAATATTGCGAAAGGTTTGAATAACACAGAGGTGAAGTCGTCAATGAAAAAGTGGGAGATACAGAGGGCCATAGCCCAGTATTATATATCCGAGGATGTGTTCACGCCAGGGGTATTGGAACTTATCCCTGAAAAGAAACCAGTTGTTGGGGTGGTTCAGTTAGAGTTGGAAAAATTAAGGTTGGAAGCAGAGGAGAAAGAGAAACAGAGGGAGCATGAACTGAGGTTAAAACAGCTGGAAGCAGAGGAAAAAGAGAAAGAGAGGCAACATGAGCTGGAAATAGAGAGGGTAAAGCAACAGGGAAAAGACCGAGAAGAAGGCTAAAGAGAGGAGAAGTTTAATGTTAGTAGAGAGTTTAGGTTAGTACCTCCGTTCGAGGAGACAGATGTTGATAGTTACTTCTTGCATTTTGAAAAAGTGGCAGTGAATCAGAAGTGGCCCAGAGATCAGTGGGTGGTGTTGTTACAAAGTGCATTAAAAAGTAAGGCTCAATGGGCATATGTGGCATTGTCCATGGACAAGTCTGCAGATTATGAGGAAGTAAAAGAGGTTATCCTTCAGGCCTATGAGTTGGTACCTGAGGGACATAGACAAAAGTTCAGAGATTTAAAGAAACTGTGGAATCAGACGTATGCAGAGTTTGCCTATGAAAAGGGTGTGCTCTTGGATCGTTGGTGTGCTGCAGAAAAGGTGGAGGAGGATTTCCATCATTTCAGAGAGTTAATTCTGATTGAGGAATTTAAAGGTTGTGTTTCGGATAATATCAGGATGTATCTGAATGAGAAGCCGAATAAGTCTATATTGGAATTTGCCAGGTTCGCAGATGAATATGCCCTAACCCATAAGACAAAGTTTTCCTCCACTTCATCAACACTCCAGAAAGGTAGTAGGGACGGTAAAGAAAGTCCACCGGCTAAGGTAGAGAATAAGCCGGGAGCTAGTGGTAAAGGTAAGGAGGAGGACAAGCAGGATGGCAGGAAGGTTCCTGGCTTGACCTGTTATAATTGTGGAAAGGTTGGTCATATTGCATCTAAGTGCTTTGCTCCGAAGAAGGAGACAGGAAAAGGGAAAACGGCAATCCCTACAGGGTGTATTGAGTCAATTAGCAAATTGACGAGGAAGGCAAAGGTAGATAGAGTACGAGAGGGGCATGAGAAATTTATTTCAGAAGGGACGGTGTCTATGAAAGAAGGAGAGACCCCACTTCCAGTGAGAATCTGGAGAGATACTGGGGCTGATCAGTCATTGATCCTAAGTAAGGAGCTAGATTTTGATCCTGAGACTAGAGAGGTAGTTTTAAGAGGTATAGGAAAAGAGACAGAAGCTGTGCCTTTGCATGGGATCATTTTAAAATGTGACCTGGTATTTGGACCAGTCGAAGTAGGGGTGAGGTCAGAATTACTGAGAGACGGCGTGGACGTCCTTCTTGATAATGATTTAGCAGGTGGTGATGCGTGCTCATCAGTGAAATTAACAAGCAAGCTTGTGAGGGCTGAGGACACGCCCCTGGATTCTAAGATCTATCCTGCATGCGCAATCACTCACAGCGTGTCGAGAAAGGCGGCTGAGAAAGAGGACAGTTTAAATGAGTCCAGTGTTGATCTGGCTGAGACGTTTTTGCCGACCCTGTACCAGGAAGGGTTAGGGGATGGTGAAGCAGAGAATAGGGAGGTGAAAGAGAATAAAGGAGAGGAGGTAGACCTACCCTTAGCAAGAAAAGAATTTATAAAGCAGCAAGGATGTGACAAGGAGCTTGTGGCATTGAGAGAGTCAGTTCTTTCTGAGACAGAACTGGATAAAGAACCAGAGGGCTACTACCTGGAGGACGGAGTGTTGATGAAGTGGAGGCCGACCACAGTGCCAGTCAATGATGACTGGGCGGTGGAACATCAGGTGGTAGTACCGAAGGTGTATCGGGATGAAATTTTGAACTTAGCTCACAAGGGACCTCTGGGTGGACATTTGGGAGTAAGGAAGGCAGTGGATAGGGTTATGAAAGATTTCTATTGGACAAAAATGAGGAAGGATATAGCTGATTATTGTAAAAGTTTCCATACGTGTCAGGTGGTAGGAAAGCCGAACCAGGTGATCCCTAAGGCACCTCTCAGACTGATACCTGCTTTTGAGGAGCCTTCCTCCTGAATTATTGTGGATTTTGTGGGTCCTTTGCCTAGAACAGCGAGTGGGCGGCAGTACATCATGACCATGATGTGTGCCGCTACACAATTTCCAGAGGCTGTGCCTCTGGGGAATGTTAGGACCCATGTGGTGGTGAAGGCCCTCATTAAATTCTTTACCACAGTAGGGCTGCCTAAGGAAATACAGTTGGATCAGGGGAGTACATTTACATCCAGAGCGTTTCAGCAAATGATGACCCAGATGGGAGTTAAACAAATTTTAGCTTCTGCATACCATCCGGAATCTCAAGGAGCATTGGAAAGATTCCACACTACACTAAAGACTATGATTAAAACTTACTGTCAGGAAAAGGTTCGAGACTGGGATGATGCATTACCACTTCTGTTATTTGCAGTGAGGGATACAGTTCAGGAATCTCTGGGGTTCTGTCCATTTGAGCTCGTTTTTGGTCACAGGCCCAGAGGACCTTTAACTCTACTTAAAGAGAAGTGGTCTAGCCCGAACATTCAAGTCAGTGTGATTGACTATGTTTTAAAATTCCGGGAAAGACTCCATAAAGTATGCGCCTTGGCAAAGGAAAATTTAAAAGACTCCCAGACGAGAATGAAAAAATGGTATGACAAATGTACCTGAGAGCAAAAATTTCACGTGGGCGATAAGGTCTTGGTCCTGTTCCCTGTAGTTACCAACCCCCTACAGGCAAGGTTTCAAGGACCATACAATGTAGTTAAGAAAATAGAAATTATGTGATTGAAACCCCTGACAGACGCGAGCCGAACCAGTTGGTTCATGTAAACATGCTGAAAGGTTATCATGAAATGACCCCCGCGGAGGTCGGTGCAGTCACGAAAACTGTTGAGGTAGAGCAGAGTGTTGAGGAGGATCCAAAGCATTTTGAAAAGATAAGTATAATACCCACCAGACTACAGAACTCAGTTATCCTAGCCAACCTTGCTGATAAAGTCAATCACTTAGAGCCTGAACAAAGAGAGCAGTTAACACAGCTCATTAAACGGCATACAGATTTATGTCCAGATGTTCCAAGGAGGTGTAAAGGAACAGAGCATGATGTCATTGTTACCTCAACCCAGCCTATTAAACAATCCCCTTATCGGATGAATTTGGAAAAGAGCAAGCTAGTCGAAAAAGAAATTGAGCATATGCTAGCTGCTGGTATAATTCGTGAATCCTTTTCTGCGTGGGCCTCTCCCTGCGTGGTAGTACCAAAACCGGATGGTACCATAAGATTCTGTACTGATTACAGAAAGGTGAATGCTGTCATGCAGACAGATGCTTACCCTATCCCTAGGATGGACGATTGCATTGTTAAAATGGGGAAAGCGAGGTACATCACTAAGATTGACTTGTTAAAGGGATACTGGTGCGTTCCTTTAATGGACAGAGCTCAAGAAATTTCAGCCTTTGTCACCCCCTCTGGGTTTTATGAGTACATCATCTTGCCGTTCGGAATGAAAAATGCACCAGGGACATTCCAGAGGATGATTGACATAGTGATAAAAGGGTTAACAAATACCAAGGCTGATATTGACGATGTGGTAGTTTGGAATGACACCTGGGATGAGTACTTTGAGGCTGTAGAAAACCTGTTTAAAAGAATGTCTGCAGCCCAACTTACAGTGAACCTTGCAAAGAGTGAATTTGGCCATGCTACAATCACCTACTTGGGGTATGTGGTAGGACAGGGGCAGTTGGCTCCTGTGCAGGCTAAAGTACAGGCTATTTCCAAGGTTCCTGTACAAACAAATAAGAGAGCCTTGAGAAGATTTTTGGGCATGGTGGGGTACTATCGAAAATTTTGTAAGAAATTTGCTGATATCGCCCTCCCGCTTACAAAACTCCTACAGAAGGAAGAAAAATTTGAGTGGAACAATTCTTGTCAGGATGCTTTTGACAAGTTAAAAACCATATTGTACCATCACCCTGTGTTAAAGGCACCTGATTTGTTAGAACCCTTCTCCCTGGTGACTGATGCAAGTGATGCAGGGGCAGTCCTATTGCAGAAAGCAGGGGATGGGGTGGAACACCCGGTAGCATATTTCTCTTGGAAGTTCAATGTACACCAGAGGAATTACTCTACCATAGAAAAAGAATTGTTGGCACATGTTTTGGCAATACAACATTTTGAAGTGTACATTTGTTCAGCACAAAGACCCTTAATTGTTTATACAGATCACAGCACTTTGGTATTCCTGGCTAACATGAAAAATAAAAACAGGAGATTATTAAATTGGAGTCTGATACTACAAGAGTTTGATATTCAGATACAACATATTAAAGGAAGTGACAATGTAATCGCTGACTGTTTATCTAGATGCTAAGTGAAGGTATATCTGTATTACTTTATGGTTAAGAACACTTCTGTATTTTTTTTTGCTAAACTCTGTAATCCTGTAAAATGCTGTACTAGTTAATTTTCCCCTATGGTGAAAATTCCTAGAAGGATGGAGGTGTTACGAAGCATGAACAGCTCTGATGGGCAGAAGGGTGCAAGGTTGCCCATGTCCCCCTCCCCTGGGAGAATTACAAACCGTTACTGTTGTCAGGCTGTTAATGAGAGAGAAAGAGATGGAACAAAACATACTGGGACTGGAAGATTTGCTTCAGACATGGGCGAGATATCACTGGGGGGGAGAGACCATATTATGACTCCTGTAAGACTCACGGCCCTGGAGAGGGCTGTTTACTTGGTACTATTCTGTTCATTAAAATTCCTCAGTGGACAGCCAGAGTGGGCTGGTTTGATGGGCTAAGCCATTCAAAACTGATTGACATCTGAGACCCCATGAGTAGGGATAAAAGTGAGGTCTGGGGAGACACCCCTCAGACGCACCAAGAGACACACTAGTGAGCACTGTTTAAGTGTTGGAACCCACGAGAAAAGTGTGGGGCATTGGAGACCGAACGAAGGATCGGTAAATTTGAACTCACAGTGTTTATAGTGAGGCCGGTGGGGGCTTGTGTGTGTGTCCACCCTCGCCTGGGTGACGAGTCCACCATAGAAGAACGGTCTAGCTAAAGGACAGGGTCATACCTGAATGGCCACAACAACACATCGACGGATCAAGAACTTAAAGGAAGGTTTGCAAGACAATAGCTGTCACTGTTTGCTCACTCTCTCTCTCTCTCTCTCTCTCTCTCTCCAACAATTACAACACATCGACCAACAACTACCTCAGCCTGTATGAACTGAACTGAATTTTATATTCACATATGACAATTCATTATCCCCTAGACAACGTTAGAGCTTGTTTATTATTGATTATTATTATACCCACACTTTTAGGTTTAGTATTGCTAACATGTATTATCTGTATATTTGCATTGTTGATACTGATTTGTAGTACTTTACTAATAAACGCTGTTTTGAAAATAGTACCAGACTCCAACGGATACTTTTATTTTTGCTGGTAAGACACCCAGTTACGGGGTACGTAACAGTGAAGAGAAGAGAAACAGATCAGGCAGCTTCTGTGGAAACAGAAACCAGTCACATTTCAGGTATGGAACCCTTCATCAGAGGTGGGAAGGGAGAAAACAATATAATTCTTGGTCTCTTCTTGGCAGCTCATGGAGTAAGATATTGGTTGGCGTCTCTCTGTCCTTTTATAATCTAATCTCCACTGTCACTTTCGTCTAAACTCTGAAGTTTCATTATTTTTAGTTAAGGGTTTATGATTTAACTATGATGGCTGGAACTTGAACTGGAAAGGAATTAAGACGTGGCAAAATTGTTTCTGAAATCGAACAAACCGAATCTACAAGGGAGGTAGAAGAATCCTATACTCCTGAAAGAATGTTCTTATTGATACAAGATACTAATACCAAGATCAGAATGATAGATTCTAAAATTGATAAACTGACGAATGCGAATGAAAAATTGGAAAAAACTGTCTCTGCCATCCAGGAATCTCTGAGGAATCTTGAATCTCAATATCAAATACCTAAAATGGACATTAATAAAATCAGGAGACAATAGGAGATAATACATCAAGTGAATAAAAAAGCAAGAACTAAAGTTCTCTGCCATGGAAAAGAGAATTGCTGAGGTTTCGTCAGAATTATGAAGGAAACCATCGATCTGGAAAGCAGAAGCCGAAGGATGAATTTACGTATACTGGGTTTGCCTGAAAATATGGAATCCGGTGAGCCATTAAAGTTTTTTGTGAGCATGTTATACTCACTTTTTAGTGAGATACTCGAAACCTCTCCATTAATAGACAGAGCGTGCTGAATTTCTCGTATCAAGCCATCGGCCGAGATGAAACCTCATGTGGTGATTCTGTCCTTGCACTATTTTGCTACTAAAGAATCAATTCTTCGGGATGCGAGGAAGCGGGGGAAATTAACTTCTAACAGTGTGGAGCTTCGTATAGTTGAAGATTTTGCCCCCGAAGTTTACACAGAAAGAATTAAATACCAGAAAGTGATGACAGAAATGTTTAAGAAAAACTGTTGTTTCTCTCTGTGCTACCCAGTCCAATTGATAATGTTTCCACCTAACACTCATCTAAAACATTTTGATTTTCCTAAGGAAGCATGGAAGTTTCTTAATAACTTTAAAACTGTTGCATAAGCAATTCCAACATTGCCGTTTAGCAAGTAACTCCAACATTTAAACCTTGCTGATACTCGTGTGCTGTCGAACCGTTGAAAGTTTAATTTATGTTTTATGTCTATATAGCCATTGCTTTGATTCTTGTATTTTTTTCTCTCTTTAAGATTTGTATGAACTTATTATAACTCGTAACATATTTTGTGCTTGAATTTTGCTTTTCTTAATATATGATTAATTTTTAAATGAATTTAAGATGGCTACAGTTAATTACGCACTAACGTCTACTAGACATAATATTGAATTGTATCTTTAGCTCAGAGTTGTCTACAGCTTAATCATTGAACTTGCAATCTATGTTTTTTTATTGGTCCAGATATCACTTGAGTATTTTATTTTCTTTCTTCCTTCTGTTTTCATTTTAGGATCTGTAAGAATTTAATATCAGTTGTATCATTTTAGTTGATTAGGTATTTCTTTTTTTATTATATGACTAATTTTTAATAAATGAATTTAAGATGGTTGCTGTTAACTATTTTTTAACCTCTGTTAGTCAAAATATTATAATTTTTGGAATTTCTCGATTTTTTTTACGTCTGTTGTTATGTCTTTAGTCAGTGGTGCCAGTATATAACTTTGTTTAAAAAAGTGTCTGCCATTTAGAGACAAGGGTTCAGGGTGTTTGGGTTGGCATACCGTCTGGTATGGTTTTTTTTTCAGCTGGGCAGTCCTGAGCGGCTTTTCTGTCAATTATGTTGTGTATCTTCTTTCTGATCGAATCCTGAATTTGTTCCTCTCTGCGGACTTGGGTTTGTTTTGGTGCACTAATTTTATTTTATAAATCTTTAAATTAAAGTCTTAGTATGGATGTTAATAAAATTAATATAATTTCTTGGAATCTGAATGGCTTGAACCAACCTATTAAACATAGGAAGATTTTTAAGAAATTGAAAACACTTCAAGCCGACATTATTTTTGCGCAGGAGACCCACATTCGTAGGGAGGATCAAAATTGTTTTTTAAAATTTCAATTTCTCTCAATTTCACTCCTCATCAATATCATAAAATAGAGGGGTGTCTATTTTTATAAATTTTAAATTCCCTTTGTACATTTTAATACTGTTACTGATTCAATTGGAAAATACATAATTCTTACTGGTTTGTTATGCAGTCAAAAGGTGGCTTTGGTGTGTGTGTGTGTGTGTGTGTGTGTGTGTGTGTGTGTGTGTGTGTGTGTGTGTGTGTGTGTGTGTGTGTGTGTGTGTGTGTGTGTGTGTGTGTGTGTGTGTGTGTGTGTATACGCTCCTAAAGTAGACAGCTCTGAATTTTTTTAAGAGGTTATTTTCTGCACTGCCAAATTTAAAAGAATACAAATTGATTATGGGTGGTGACTTTAATTGCTGTCTCAATCCCTTGATTGATAGATCATCAACCAATTTGTGCCTTCCTAATAAGGCTGCATCCTGCATTAATTCCTTTCTACTAGAATATGGTGTGCTAGATATTTGGAGATATCTTCATCCTAAAGATAAAAATTTCTTTTTTTCCCACATGTATATCATAAATATTCAAGAACTGATTATTTTCTTTTAGATACGCGACTGGTATCTTCGGTTGCTGATTGTGCGTATGACGTTATTGCATTGTCGGATCACATGCCCATTAGACTCACACTGAAGTTTTCTGATAACACATGGAATGCAGCTCAGTGGAGATTTAATCCTGCTTTGCTCCATGATTCAACATTTCTAAGTTCTATAAAAGAACAAATCTCTTTATTTTTTGAATTAAATACAACTGAGGGTATGTCAAACTTGGTTATCTGGGATACAATGAAATCTTTTCTTAGGGGACAGATAATTTCATATTCAATAGCTCTAAGAAGGAAAACTAAAGCAGAGCTTTTAGTGATTACTAATAGGATTAAAGAAATAGATAAAGTTTATTCAGTATCACCCACTGAAGATTTATATAAGGAAAGGCTGAAACTTCAAACACAGCATAACTTGCTATTGAATTACCCCATTGAGCAACAACTTTTCAAATTGAGAAGTCTATTTTATATACGTGGAGATAAATCAGGTAAATTGTTAGCTACTCAACTCAAAGTAACTATGGCTAGAAGGCAGATTTTGAAAATACAAAGATCTAACAGAACTGAAACTTCAGATTGTCAGGAAATTAATAAGGTTTTTTTGGACTTTTACTCTAATCTTTATAAATCTGATTTTCCAGACAACGTTTCTTTTATTTCTGTAAAGATTGAATATACCTCAAATTTCTACCCAAGGTATGTACACTTTAGATGCATCTCTTGATCAACAGGAAATAGCAAGAGTTATATCTTCTTTTCAATCAGGTAAAGCTCTAGGACCGGATGGGTTTACAGTAGAATTTTTTAAGACGTTTTCGGATATTCTCACACTTCATCTATGCCAAATTTTCACTGAATCTATATCTTCTAGAACCCTCCCAAAAACTTTTTATGAGGCATCAATTTCATTAATTCCCAAAAAAGGAAAAGATCTATTTGAATGTGCCTCTTATAGACCAACTTCCTTATTAAATGTCAATTCTAAAATTCTTTCTAAGATACTGGCTAACAGGCTTGAGAACGTTTTACCTAAGGTTATTTCTAAGGATCAAGCTGGTTTCATTAAGAATAGATATTCATATTTTAATATTTAGAGATTATTGAATATCATTCATTTCTCTTCTAAAGATTCTGAATGTGTAGTTTCTCTTGATGTTGAGAAAGCCTTTGATAGGGTAGAATGGCCCTATTTATTTCAGGTTTTAGAAAGATTTAATTTTGGTCCAGGTTTTATTTCCTGGATTAAACTGATTTATCAAGCCCCCATGGTGTCAGTTATAACTAATAATCAAAAATCTTCTTATTTTAGGTTATGTAGAGGTACCCACCAGGGTTGCCCTCTTAATCCGTTGTTATTTAACCTGGCTCTGGAACCTCTTGCTATTGCTCTTCAGGACTCCAATGAGGTTCCAGGTATTAAGAGAGGAGATAAAGTCTATAAGGTTTCATTGTATGCAGATGATTTGTTAGTTTATATTTCACATCCTAAGAAATCTATTCCTGCTTTGTTATCTATTTTTTCAGAATTTAGTAGTTTTTCTGGATTTAAATTAAATTTGCAGAAAAGTTAGTTATTTATTATTAATAACTATTTTGATCAATGTGATCAATTTCCATTTAGTATTGCTAAAAATAATTTTACTTATCTTGGTATTAAAATCACCAAAAAATTATAACGACCTGTATAACTATAACTTTCTCCTATTAATTGAGTATACGCAACAAGCAATATCTAAACGGTCTCCTATGACTCTATCTTTAATTGGCCATATTAATGCTATTAAAATGATTGTGTTACCGAAGCCTTTATATGTATTCCAAGCAATCCCTTCTTTTGTTCCTAAAATGTTCTTTGATAGAATAGACACTGAAATTTTGTCTTTTATTTGGAATAATAAAAATCCTACATTGAGTAAACTGTTATTGTAGAAATTAAAAAAATATGGTGGTTTGGCTTTGCCTAATTTTATTGTGCAATTAATATTTGTTATATTTCTTTTTGGATTCATTTTTCAGATAAACATGACAGTCCCTTATGTGTTGATTTGGAGAAAAACTTGGCGAAAGGGTATTCTTTGGCCTCTTTACTGGGAGCTCCTCTTCCTTTTTTGCTTTCTAAGACTGGTAGTTGAGACCTTAATCCTATTATTAAACATACATTAAAAAGTTGGTTTCAATTTCGTAGATCCTTTGACATTAATAATTTTGTTTTTTCTAGTAAAATCCATCTTAATTATTTTTTTAAACCAATTTTGATCAGACCTTTTCAATTTGGAAAACCAAAAGGATAGTAACTTTTTTAGATTTGTTTACGGGCAACTGTTTAATGTCTTTTACTCAGTTAGTGGATAAATATGACCTATCTAATATACACTTTTTTAGATATTTACAAATTAGGAATTTTCTACGTAGTGTACTTTCAGATTTTCCCTCAGCTTATTCACCCAATATTATTGATACTCTTTTTCAGGTCAAACCGTTTCAAAAAGGACTGATTGCTATAATTTATAAATGGTATTGAACTTGCGTATGTTATCTAAAAATAAAATTAAAGCTGCCTACGAATTGGAATTTTGAAAGTCACTTTCAGATAATCAATGGGAAAAAAAAATTATTTGGTAACTACTTCTATTTGAGCCCGTCATTCCTTGATACAGTTCAAGGTAGTGCATTGGGCACATATGTCAAAGGACAAATTAGCACGTATTTTTACTAATATTAATCCTATTTGCGATAGATGTAATACTGAGATGACTACTTTAACACATATGTTATGGTCTTGTATTAAGTTAGATCATTTTTGGAAAGAAGTCTTTAAAATTCTTTCAAAAGTTTTGAATTTGGATCTACAACCGAATTTACTTACAGCAATTTTTGGGATCATTTCATTGGAAGCAGGTGATATTCCTGTTTCCGCTCAATGCATGATAGCTTTTCCAACTTTATTGGCTAGGAGAGCCATTTTACTTAAATGGAAGGATTCTGATCCACCTACTGTTATTTATTGGCTTACTTCCATTATGTTCTGTTTAAGTTTAGAAAAAATAAGAAGTCGGACATTTGATACATCCTTTAAATTTGAGGAAATTTGGCGACCTTTTATTCAATATTTTCATATGCTCTAACCTATGGCCCTTCAAGCTACCTTTCTGAAATTTTGGATTTGATCAGAAAGTTTTTTTTTTGCTTTCACTCTCAGTTGAGCTGCCCAGTTTTTTTTTTCTTTTTTCTCTTTTTCTTTGTTTTGTTTTCTTTTTTCTTTTTTATGTTTTGGGGTTTTTTTTGTATACATTTTAACTACAAAAGTTTCTTTATCCTTTTTTTAAGGACAAGAGGAGAATGAATTATCTTTTTATTTCTTACATACTTTTAGATTACTACTGTGTACAATCTTGATAATGTTTATTTCTCTTTTTATTTGAATTGTTATTGATTTTGATATTGATATTTGTGATATAGTTATTTGAGACAATTCTCCATGTGTGTGTATACGTATATGTACTTATTTATTAACCTGAAGGGTCTCGGCCCGAAACGTTGACTGTTCATTTCAACGGATGCTGCCCAACCTGCTGAGTTCATCCAGCTTGTTTGTACGTGTTGCTTTGACCACAGCATCTGCAGTGTACTTTGTGAATATTCTTCTTCTTCTTTGCAAGATGCTATTCAAAGCAAGACTACAGGACATGCCTAACAAGCCAGACTAACTAATAGAGAAAGTAAAACTCAACCAGATGTTAATAGGCAGAAGTGGCCAGTTCTGATATAACTTGAAACAAGAAGTATGTATCTGAAGTTGGAGAACTTGATTATGGTCAGGATTATGGTGAAAGTTGCCATGGTGCCATGAGATCTTTTCATGGCCTCTTTACCTGACAGGGCAAACTCCTTCATCTGAGAGACAGGGACCCTACTCCACATTGGCAACAACAGGACTTCACGTCCAGATTAACCCAATGCCTTCTATGCTCACTTTGACCATCAAAACATGGAGGAACCATCATGAACTTCCACAGCTCCCAGTGATCCTGATATTTCAGTCTATGAGGCTGGCGTGCGAGCAGCCTTCAGTAGGGTGAACCCACAAAAAGCATTTGTCCCAGACATGGTACCTGGCCAAGTACTAAAGACCTGTGCTGATCAACTGGCTGGAGTGTTCGCTAAGATCTTTAGGCTCTCTCTTTGACAGTCTGAGTTATCCACCTGCTTCAAGTAGGCTTCAATTATACCAGTGCCGAACAAGAATATGATAAGCTGCCTCAATGACTATTGTCCAGTAGCACTTACATCCACAGTGATGAAGTGCTTTGAGAGGGTGGTGATAACTCCTGCAAGGCAGAGTCGGGGTGAGGTCAAGGCATATTTGAAGTGAAGCAGAGGAAAGGAAGATTCAGGGCCTGCCCAATTAAACCAAATGCAAGGTTTTATTGATCTATGCGCTAGATCGATTTGGAAAGGACGAGCACAGGCTGAAATGTGGCCCAGAACACATCGATGTTACAGGTGGATGTATCCTTGGATGAGCATGTAAGAGTAATTATGAAGACAGCACAGCAGTGGATACAGGTCCCTCAGGACTCAACACCGTCAGGTTCAGAAACAGTTGTTCACCCTCAACCATCAGGCTCTTTGACCAAAGGGGATAACTTCACTCAACTTCAATTGTCCCATCGTTGAAAAGTTCTGACAAACTATGGACTCTTTCTCAAGGACTCTTCCTGTCCTGCTCTTTATACTTAATGCTTATTAATTAATTTATTATTTCTTTCATTTTGTCTTTGGAGTTTGTTGTCCTTTACGCACTGGTTGAATGCCCAAGTTGGTGTGGTATTTCATTGATTCTATAATGGTTATTAATTTATTCTATAATGGATGTATTGAGTATGCCCACAATGTTGACATACTGTATATGTACTTTGATAATAAATTTACTTTGAACTTTAAAAGTGCAGACCTCTCTCATTCTGGCACCTCAGATCTCATGCTCAGGTTTCTGGAGTGCAGCACGAACTCAAACGCCTGTAACAACGGTCAGTGGAATCCATTGTGCACTAAAATTGGACCCTCAGCCTGCAGCTCGTGAACTGCCATCTAGTAAAATTGTTAGAAAACTATGGACCATATGGCTGTGCATATGGCTGTGGCATTCTGTCAAGTTCTGCTCCTATACTTCGGACCGTTGCCTATCCCGGTCCTGATGGAGGTTTGTGACCCAAAATGTTGACTCACACTTGTTGCCAGCACAGACGCTGCTTGACACACGGAGTTCTTCCAGCATCTTGCCAACTCAGGCCACTGCCAAATAAAGCATGAAACTGGCCCAAGGCAAGTGTGCAACAGAGTACGGGTGTGCAACACCCAGAAGGAGTTTTCAAACTACAAGTCAGACATGGCCAGCTGCCTTATGGTGGGACCAAGCTAAGTTCAGCGCCATTCCCAAAACCTTGCTGTAGAGCAATCAGGAATTGGCACTGGTCCTTAAACACACACTCCCTGTGACAGCCTGGCAGGATTGTCTCAGTGAAGAGAAATGGCAAAACATTAGATCCATAGGAAGTGGTTAAATTCACACTGCTGAGTGTAAGGAGTTTCTACGATCTTCCTGGGACCACGTGAACTTCCTCTGGGTCCTCTGGTTTCCCCCATATTCCAAAGATGTATGGGAGAGTGGTAATTGGTTACGTAGCTGTGATTGGGTGACATGGGCTCATTAGGTCAGAGGAGCTGGTATCCTGTTGTATCTCTCAATAAATAACAAAAAATAGAAGTCTACCAAACCATAGATTGGCAATATTCTCCCTATGGAATGTTCCCTGAAATGGCAAAACCAGCAGACTGTACTCTAGCAATAAGTCAATCCCAGCAAAATCTTCTGACAGAAATCCCAACACACAGATGCACCACTGACAACACTAACCCAGATAACAATAGACAGTGAATATTTGCATATCTGGAGCCTGAGATCGGCTCATTATTTCTAAATAAAATTTATACATTGTGTTTTGTCCTAAAGTATTTAAGCTGTCCTTTATCAGAAATAAAGGTGTACAGCTCCATCAAAACACTAAGAAGCCACTTTAGGAAGAGCTTTGTAAAGCTAAATAGTCAACCTGTAAATTATGGTCCTGACCTTAATTAATCGTCCATCTTCTGCCCCAAGGAACAGTACAGTCCAGTTCTGCACCAATGTTGCTGACACTGAGAGCAATCCAGGGTAATTAAACAGTGGCATTCTGTCTAATTGATTCTAAAAGTGAAACAAAATTAAGAACAAACTGTAAAAAGACAATGAAAAGCATTAATAGTAACAATACCACTTTAATAAATGCAGATATAAAATTTCCTAATATCATGTTCTTTTGTTTTCTCTCTCACTCTTTCTCTACCCCAACCTTAGTGTCTCTCTCTCCCTCTTATTGCTAAATATCTCTCTTTCTCTTTACAGAAAATCACCTTTAACTGGAAGCTTTCATTCCTTCTCATTCCTCCTGGCCCAGGAGATATGAAGGGACTGGTTTGTGGCTAATGGTAGAATGGATCTTACCAGATCAATCCTGTCACTGTGGTCGATGGTGCTAGTCACTACCTTCTGCACCTTGTTGGGCCAGACATGAGAGACAATGTCATTTATAGCATGCATAACAAAGTCTTTCCACAGTATTTTGATGCCTATGATTGATGTAAGTATCACAAATAGAGCCAAAGTCAAACAGCATAGAAACAGGCCCTTAATCCATAAAGGATTATTTGGGAATTACGAAGTTATATGAATGTAGCACATGGATGCAGAAAAGGAAAGACAGTGGCTTTATTTCATTAGGAGTTTGAGGAGATTTTGTTTTTCACCTAAAACACTCAAAAACTTCAACAGATATACTGTGGAGAGCATTCTGACAGGTTGCATCATCGCCTGGTATGTGGGGAGGAACAGATACTGCACAGGATTAAAGTAAGTTGCAGAAAGTTGTAAAATTAGTTAGCTCCATCATGAGTATGAGCCTCAGTAGTATCCAAGACATCTTCAAGGAGCAATGTATCAGGAAGGCAGTGGCCATCATTTAGGACTCCACCACCCAGGACATGCCCTCTTCCCATTGCTGTTGTCAGGGAGGAGGTACAGAAGCCTGAAGGCACATACTCGGTGATTCAGGAACAGCTTCTTCCCCTCTGCCATCCGATTTCTACATGGACATTGAACCCATGAACACTACCTCACTAATTTTTTTTAAATTTATTTCTGTTTTTGCACTACTTATATTAACTTAACTATTATATATACATACAGACATATACTTATTGTAATTCAGTTTTTTCTATATTTACCATGTATTGCATTGTACTACTACCATAAAGTTAACATATTTCATAACATATGTCAATGATATTAAACCTGATTCTGGTGTAGCAGATATTAATTCAAGCGAGAACCATTCTTCATTTCTTATTGTAGATTGCAAGCAGTATTCAGTTTGAGTTTTACAGGAAATCTTTGCAAACAAACTGTATCGTTTAACAGACCACAAACTGCAGGCCCACACCACAGGCTGGCTGCTAAGAGGTAGTTCTCATAAGCTTCAACCAAACGTTAGACAATGGGGTTATGTTAATTGACTTATAACAAACCAGGCAACTATGGGCTAAGTTAATTGTACCATTGTATCCAAATTCAAGGAAGCTTGCAAAGCAGTCTGATACGATCACCTAGCACATCAAACATGGCATAGCTTATCTATCAATAGTTGAGATATTTTTGTGCTCAGGTAGTCAGCTCTTACATCAGGAATCTCGGGCATTTAGGTTCTCTGTCCTTAGAAGCTTTTAAACAATCTACATGAATCAGTTTGCCCAGAAAAGACATTTGAATCTTCAAGGCATCTTATCAACCACATTGTGCTTCTACTGCAAATGTGTACTTCAAAGGACTCACTTGTCAGACAGAAAATATTGAAGTAAGCAAGTCATTGTAGCTTTTGAAATTGCATTGCATTTTCTACCATTAGCAATTTCCTCAAGAATATAAATTCTTGATGTACTTTGAGTTTAGGAAACTCTACCAAGAGGATCTCCAAGCAAGTGCCTGTTTGTCATGATGAATAAACACTTCCATATTTATCAACTTCTCCTGTTTCTCCAGTCACAACATGGTCCAAATGATCCAAGATTCCCATCCAAGCTAGTCCCATTTGACAGTGTTTGGTCCATATCCCTCTAAACCTTTCCTGTCCACGTACCTGTCCAAGTACCTTTAACTGTTGTTAACCACTTCCTCTGACAGCTCATTGCATATCTTGACTACCCTCTGGGTGAAAAATTTCTCACCCCAGTTTCAACAAAATCTCTCCCCTTTCATCTTAAATCATTTTCCAACAGTTCTTGATTCCCCAACTCTGTGCATATTGATCCTATCTATGCCCCTCATGATCTTCTGCACCTCTATAAGATCTTCATTCTCCTATGCTCCATTGAAAAAAGTCCCAACTCACTCCTCAAGTGCTGGCATATCTTCATTGAATATTTCCTCTGCACTCTTTCCAGCTTAATAACAACTTTCCAATAACAGGACATCCAAAACTGAAGTCAATATTCCAATTGCAGTATTACCAACATTTTGTACAACTGCAATGTAACATCCCAACTTCCACGCTCAATTCACTTACCAATGAAGGCCACCCTGACCACCCTGTCTACCTGCAATCCCATATTCAGGGAACCATATACTTGTACCCGTAGGTCCCTCTGTTCTTCAACATCCCCAGGGGCCACAATGCTCATTTGGAGCTTCTAAACTTATTTTGCTTTCCCAACATGCAAAACCTTGCACTTGTCTTCATTTACCATTCCTCAGCCCACTTAGCTGACTGAGATCATTCTGCAATAATGAGAGCCATCTTCACTTTAATGACACCATCCATTTTAGTGTCATCTTCAAACTGACTAACCACACTTTGTTCATTTGCACCCAAATCATTGATATAGATGAAAAATTACAACAACCCTAGCACTCTCCACTGGGGAACATCACCAGTTATGGGCTGCCAGTCCAAAAGCAACTTTCTGCCATCACCCTCTGCTTCCCATCATCAATCGTGTATCCAACTACTCAGCTCTCATGCAATCTAACTTTCCATAGCAACATTACCAAAATGTTCATTGAAGGGGTATTTTTTAACTTTTATTTAGTGACATGGTAACAGGCCCTTCTGATCCAATGGGCCTGTGCTGCCCAATTACACCCATGTGACCAATTATCCTACTAATTTGCACACTTTGGTTTGTGGGAGGAAACCCATACAGTTATTGGGGTGGAACATACAAACTCCTCACAGACGGTGGCAGGAATTGAACTCAGGTTGCTGACGCTATGATTATGTTACATGAACAGCCAGGCTATCATGATGCCCCAAAGGAATTCTTCTAGAAACAAACAGATGTCTGATATACAACCTGTCATGTCTGTACAGTTTGTGACTACAATGCAACCAAGAGCATTGTATGGGCATTGTCCATTATTTCAAAGTTCAAAAGTCCAAGGTCTGTACACATCACAATACACTACTGAGAATCATTTTCTTGTAGCAGAACAAAGAAATACAATAGAATCAATGAAAAAAAACAGACTGACAATCACTGTGCAAAAGAAAACAAAAATCGAAAATACAAAAAAAAGAGGTAATAAATAAATAATAGAGAGAACATGAGTTGTTGAGTCCTTGACAGTGGTTGTGGAATCAGTTCGGTGGTGGGGTAGGTGAAGTTATCCACGCTGGTTCAGGAGTTCAGCAGCTGAACGGCAACAACTGTTCCAAAACTGGTTGGGGAGGGACCCGAGCTCCTGCAGCTCCCTCCCGATGGTAGCAGCAAGATGAGAGCATGATGGGGTTGGTGGGGTGGGGGTCCCTGAAGATGGGTACTGCCCTCCTGTGGCAGCATTCCCAGCAGACATTTATTTGAGCACCTTTGGGCATTCCCAGTTCCTGAAGATGTCAATACTTTGAGTGAAATATTGAAAGGTGAAAACCAGCTGGGTGATGCTGGTCACTGTGTAGGGAATGAGACAGCAGTAGTTGCACAGAATATACTGGGGATCAGATGCCTGTGCATGTGGCCTCTAGCAACCCCAAATACCTCTCTCCCACCCCACTGTGGACTCACCATAGGGTCCAGGGCCAGTCCCTAAACAAGAGAGTCATAATTTACTTAGTTATCGAGATGCACCACAGAATAGGCCAATTTGGCCCTTTGAGCCACGCTGCCCAGCAACCCCCCGATTTAATCCTAGCCTCATCACTGGAAAATTTACAATGACCAATTCACCTACCAACCGGTACGTCTTTGCACTGTTGGAGGAAGCCGGAGCACACAGAGGAAACCCACACAGTCACAGGGTGAATGTGCAAACTTCTTACAGGCAGTCGCAGGAACTGATCTCTGGTCGCTGGTGATGTAACGCGTTGTGCTAACAACTACACTACTGTGCTGCCCTTTATAGAACATAGAACAGTACAGCACAGGAACAGGCCCCTTGGTCCATGATGTTGTGCCCAGCTAATTAAATCAGTAATCAAAATCCCCAACTAAAATAATCCCTTCTGCCTACATAATGTACCTAGCATTCTATTTCCTGCTCATATCGTTCTTTTTCCTGTACGTAGCATTCTTTTTCCTGCATCTATAGTTGTATTTCCTGTATATATAATTTTATTTCCTGCACCCTCCCATAAAGCTGTGAGTGGTGAAGCACCCGATAAACAGTTGCCATTTCTGCTGTCTCTCCCATTTCAGCCACTGAATCTTGTAACTCCGCCAGAGTTGTCATAGGTCTCTTGGTGGCCTCCCTCACTAGTCCTCTACTTGCACAGGGGGGTCACTCAGATTTTGAGGACGGCCTGCTCCAGGCAGATTTATGGCTGTGCCATATTCTTTCCATTTCTTGATGATTGACTTAACTGCAAGGGATATTCAGTGACTTGGAAGCTTCCTTGTATCTATCTCCTGACTTGTGCTTTTCAATAACCTTTTGCAGAGTTTCTTGGAGTGTTCTTTTATCTCCATGATGTACATTTTGCCATGATACTGACTCACCAGCAGTTGGACCTTCCAGATACAGGTGTATTTTTACTACAATCCAATGAAACACCTTGACTGCACACAGGTCTGCAAAAACAGATCTCCATTTATCTAATCATGTGACTTCTAAGACCAATTGGCTGCACAAGTGATGATTTATTGTCATATTAAAGGGGGTGGGGGAGGAGGTGAATACTTGTACAATCAATTATCTGATGCTTCATTTCTCTGCCCATATTGTCCACGTTAGCACAGCAGAGAGCATGGTGCTATTACAGCTCAGGGTATCGGAGTTCAGAGTTCAATTCCAGTGTCCCCGTAAGAAAGTTTGTACCTTCATCCCTTGTACACGTGGGTTTTCTCCAGCTCTCCAGTTTCCTCCCACAGCTCAAAGACGTCCCAGGTCACTAGGGTAATTGGTCACTGTAAACTGTTCCATGATCAGGCTAGGGTTAATCAGTAGGTAGTTGGGCATTGTGGCTCATTGGGTCAGAAAGGCCTATTCTGCACTGTATCTCTAAATAAATAAATAAATAGACAACTGATCTTTAAAGCACTGCATTCTTTTTTTAGTCTTCCCTGCTACCCACAACACCACCAATCTGTGCATGATCTGTAAACTTACCAACACAGGCATCTACATTTTCAACCAGGTCATTGATATAGATCACATACAGCTGAGGTCTCAGTGTGGATTGCTGTTGAACATCACTAGTCACTGGCCTCCAGCTAGAATGAGTCCTATCAACCAGTACCTCAGACTTCTATGGCAGGCCAGTTCTAAATCCAGATGGACAATTCACCAACAATCCCAGGACTCTTAATCTTCTGGAGACCTCCCATGAGGGATCTTGTCTAACATTCATGTAGACAACATCCACAGCTCTAACTTCATCAATCACCTTCATTACCTCCTCAAAACAGTTATAAAACACAACTTGCTCTGCACAAAACCACACAGGATCTCCCTAATTACACAGTGGTTTTCCAAATACTCATTATGTCTATCCTTAGAATTCTCTCCAGTATCTTTCCAAACACTGACATGAGACTCAGCAGTCTATAGTTCCCAGGGTTATCCCTCTTTCCCTTATTGAATACTGGAACAGCACGAGGTACTTGCAAGTCCTCTAGGACCTTCTCTGTGGCTATAGAGGACACAGAGATGTTGGTCAAGGCCCCAGCAATCTCATCTCTTGCCTTTCTCAATAACCTGGGGTTTATTTTGTCTGGCCCTGGGCACTTATCCACCTCAATGCTCTTAAAACAATCCAACACTATTTCTTTCTTGATCTCAAAGTTCCCTGTTAAATTAGTACACTCCACACTGATCCCCCAACCCTCCATGCCCTTTCCTTGGTAAATACTGATGCAACACACTTATCCTCACTCACATGCCAAGCACATGCCCCCCCCCCCATTTTATTCCTCAGGTGGCCTTATCTGCTCCCTACTTGCTATCCTGCTCTTGATGTATGTACAGAATGCTTTGGGATTGTCTTTAATCCAACTTGCCAAGGACTTCGCATTGCCCTTCCTGGCTTTCCTAATTCATCTTCTTCAGTTATTTTCTGGCTTCTTAATCTTCAACGCTCTGGTTGATTTTAGCATCCTAAACCTGACATACCTCTTCTATTTCTTCTTGATTAATTTCACAACCTCAACATTCAATGTCCTTGTCCTTTCTTCTTACTGGAACATACCTCTCCTGTCCTGTCCCCTACTCTGTGCAGTTATTAAACACCCTCTACATGTCAAATGTGATTTTACCAAAAACCAGCTATTCCCAATTAACTTTCCTGAGTTCCTGCCTAACGCTCTATCAATTTGCCCTGCTCCAATTTAATACTCTCCTACAAGGTCCATGTCTATCCTTATTTACAGCTATCTTAAAACTTAAAGAGTTATGGTCACTGTTCCCCAACTGTTTCCATTCTCAGTCACCTGGCCAGGCTCTTTACCCAACACCAGGTCTGATACGGCCCCTCCTTTCGTTGGCCTATAAAGGTTGATTTAAGAAACCCTCCTAGATGCACCTAGCAAATTCTATCCCATCTAAAGCCCTTGCACTAAGGAGGTCCCAGTCTGTATCAGGGAAGTTGGTCACCCATTACAAGGACCCTGTTGTTTTTACACCTTTCCCTAAACTATCTGCATATCTCAGTTTCCTGGTGGCCGGCCATTAGTGGGGGTGGGGGGGGGGGGTCTGTGGTATGATGCCAGAGTTATTGCTTCTTTATTATTTTTGAACTCTACTCATATAGACTCTGAGTACCATTAAGATATTGTCCCTGATTAACAGCAAAACTCCCCTCCTCACCAATCCCAGTCCTTTTACCTGCTTCTCTGTCTTTTCTAAAATATTAGGAGGGGACATGGGCAAGCAAAGGTAAAGGGACATGATGGAAGTATTTAAAAGCAGGATGTGTTTAGACAGAGTTGACAGAGAGAAACTGTTCCCATTGGTGGAGAAGTCACAATCTAGAGGGTGCAGAATGATAATGATTGGTAGTTGAACATAAATCATACCAGGTAAAATATTTTACAGAGTGAAAACTGGAGTGAACTGCCAGGGGATAATCCAATGGAGGCAGATTCCAGCCTGGCAACCAAAGAGCAACTGAATTGTTACATGAAAGAAAATGTTACCGAGCTCTGAAGAGCGGGCAGGGATGTGGGACGAGCTGAACTGTTTTAGTATAGCGTTGCATGGACTCTTTGGTGAAATGAGAGCGAGATTAAAGATTGGATTTATTTGTCATATGTACATCGAAACATACAGTAAAATTTGTCACTTACACCAGGGACGTGCTGGAGGCAGACTGCAAGTGTCACCATGTTCCCAGCATCAAAATAATATGCCCACAGCTTACTGACCCTCACCCATATGTCTTTGGGAAACACAAGAGATTCTGCAGATGCTGGAAATCCAGAGCAACACACACAAAATGCTAAAGGAACTCAGTACGTCAGGCAGCATCTATGGAGGGGAATAAACAATCAACATTTTGGGCTAAGACTCTTCATGAGGACTGTGTGTCTAAGACCCGTACATTTTTCGCAGCTAGGAGGAAACTGGAGGATTGGAGAAAACCCAAGCAAACACAGGGAGAACAAACAAACTCCTAACAGACAGTGGTAAGAATCGAACCTCAATCTGAAAGCTGTTGTGTTGCGCTAAGTGCTACCTATTGTGCCGTCCTTTAGAATGTCCTGCCATCCATTCTATGATTTACAGATATTCTGCCACTGCTGCTGAGATAAATCCTGACTGCTCTGATATTCAAATCCAAACATCTCCTCATTTTCTCTGAAAAGAAAGTGGAGCAAATATGCCAGTAGCTATACCTCAGATGTTTTTAAGAGATTGGTATGTCACAATGACACTAGTAAATTTCTACAGATGTACCATAGAAAACATTCTAACTGATTGTATTGCCAACTGGTATGGAGGGGCTGCTGCACAAGATCAGAAAGAGCTGCAGAAGTCTTCAAGCTTAGCCAGATCTATCATGGGCACTAACCTCCCCAGCATCAAGGCACCTTCAAAAGATGATACCTCAGAAAGGAAGCATCCAACATTAAGGACCCCCATGACCCAGAACATGCCCTCTTCTCATTACTACCATCAGAGAGGAAGTACAGGAGCCTGAAGACACACACTCAATGTTTTAGGAACAAATTTTTCCCTCTGCCATTAGATTTCTGAATGGACAATGAACCCATGAGCACTACCTCACTATGTTTGGTCTCTTTATACACTATCTATTTTATTATATATACAACATTTCTTACTGTAATTTGTGTTTTGGAATAGTGTTTTAGTGTAATAGCGTCTTGTGTTTTGCACAGTACTGCTGCAACAAAACAACAAATTTCATGACATGTCAGTGATATTAAATCTGGTTCTGATTCAGATTCAGATTCTGAAGACAACTTGGAACTTGTGAATGATTTGACCTGGGAGACTGTTGATGTCCTTCAATATCTCTGTCTAGTAAAATCTAGGCACACCTACACCAAAGAAAGCACCCCATCTCTATTAATGGCTTTTGCTGTCGAAGAAGGACTCTCATCATAATAACTCCCCTCCAATTATGCCATGAGATCTAATACATCCCTGAAATAGGAGATGAAGGTTCAGTTTTGCGAAAGGACACTGAACGTTGAACTCATGACCTTTCCTGAAGTGGCAGGCTGGAGACACATCTAGACCAAAGGAGGTGTAAGGCAGTCCTTCCCTCTGCAACGTGCGGGTCACTCTTGGGCAAGGTGTAGCACCCACTTAGCCCTCCACACCCACCGATCAGGGTCATGTGAAGCCATATGAGCAGCTGGTGTATATCACAAGTCTGGTTATGTGACGACTGACAACGGGCTTGCAATCTCTGAAGAGTATTGATAATGGTTACAGTCTCCCAGTGTATAAAGACACTGCCCAGAAGGTGGCAATGGCAAACCGCTTCTATATAAAAGTTTGCCAAGAACAATCAGGGTCATGGAAAGATTATGTTTGTACATCATATGACATGGACATAATGAACAAATGAACCTTTCCTATCCTTCTTAAACACACCTATGCACCCTCTCCTACACACTGTTCCTAAGTGTGGGCCTCTTCTTAGCGTTAAAATTAAAACCCAGTTTCTGGACCTTACTCCGAATTTTCAGTGGAGGGGTGAGGTGGCACCTCTGGGGTGGTTGGGAACAACTTACACCAATTAATTTAGTTTGATGGCTCCTTTGATCGACCTCCCTGCTGAGGGAACTCGGCCCCTCCTGTACATACTGTCTGGACCTCTCATAATATTACAAACCTTTGGAAGATCTCCCCTCAGTAGCTGTGTCTGAAGACAAACTGTCTCAGTTTAATTGTCTGTTTCTGCCAAACCAGCGTTCATCAACCTCAGCAAAATTCTGACAAACTGTCTCCTGTGGTGCTTTCAGTCCTTCCTGAATTTTAGTGACCAGAACTGTACAGGAGATTCTAGCTTTGTCCTAATGAATTTTATAAAGTTTTAGTTTGACCTCCCTGTAAATCAAATCTTCTGCTTCTATTAAACAATATGAAACTGTTAGCTTTCCCAGTTACAGGAAAAAGATTGTGTGAGTGCATTCCCTCATTTTGGTTTCAACCAGCACCATTCCTCTGATCCTCTCTCCTTCCAAGGCCTGTCAGTCTCTAATATTTTTTCTTGCACCCTCATTGCCTTCCTAATCTCTTTTTTCATGTCACTCCAGCCCCTTCCTCCAGGTTTTCTGCTGCCTTGCAGTCTTGGTTCTGTAAAATACTTCCCCATTTTGACTGTAAGTTTCACAATCTCCACAGGGCCCAGAACTAAAAGTTCCCCTTTTCTGCCTTCTGATTAAATCAGTGAAATCACAGTGCCACCGTGGGTCCAAATAATGAGCAAGTATTTCCCTTTCTGTTGATAGTCCTGATTTAATTAAATAAAGTTAAATTGCTCAGCTTCCAACCGGATTTGAATTCATTGCCACAGACGGCAGCGGAGGCTGTCATTGGGTCTATTTAAAACAGGTTGGCAGGTTCTTGATTAGTCAGGGTATCAAAGGGGGGGGGGGGGGGGGGGAGGCAGGAGAATGAGGTTGATAGAGGAAATAAATCAGTCACGATGGAATGGCAAAGCAGACTCGATGGGACGATGGGATTCTGCACTCTGTCGCATGGTCTAGTGGCCGTAATGTGGGTCGGTAATGTGGGTCCCTGCAGGAGTTAGTGAGCTGATTTTATCCCAAAGCGCTGCCTGCTAATCTGTTGTCCAAATATTCACCCTTGGCCGGTCCGCCAGGTCTCACTGCTCAAATGAGCAGAGTGCTCTTGGGATTCAGTAAGTTTATTTGACAAATGTTGGTGTACGCTAGGGAAATACTCCGCTTTAGTGATGTCTCCCTATAGATGCTGCCTGGCCTGCTGTGTTCCACCAGCATTTTGTGTGTGTTGTTTGAATTTCCAGCATCTGCAGATTTCCTCGTGTTTACTCTGCTTTAGTGATTTATTTGCCCTTAATTCGACGTGGAACCTGGTGAAATTATGACCAAGAGCAAACTTACCTGATCTGTGCTTTTATATCGGTCAAGCTGCTCCAAGTTGTAAACGCAGAGGGCATTGTGCTGGGGTTGTTTCTGTCGAGAGAAGACTACAGCCATGAAGGACTGGGAGAGAGGGGTCCGGATGTGGGCGGATGATAGAACCTGAAGATTTCCATTCCCGGTCAGTCGGCAGGATACATTGACCAGAGCGTCGGACCGAAACAGCTCGTCGTTCCCTAACAGAGGACCTTCCACGGAGAAAATCTGGGGGCCGCTCATGTTGGTATTGAGTGAGATGTAGAAACGGTTGCTCCAAAAGAAACCCTGGACAAATTGGTGCTCCGCGGAATTCGGAAACTTGACAACCGGTTCTTTAAAAGCGGAGTCATAATGAAGAAAGGTGTCCGATCCCTCCAGTAATCTCAGAAAGACCTGCGCTTCCTCTATCGCGTAGTAACTGCTATTGCCCACGCAGCTTTGGGGGACAAACCTGCTATTTTCGCCGGTGGCCGTGACGGCCGTCAGCATGTAAGACTTTCGATTGAATTCGACTGGGAAAGCGACGGTGGAGGCGCGGGGATCTTGCGCGGCCACTCGGCCCAAACTGTCCTCCTTGAAGTCGCTGATGTTGCTCAGTTGACGCACCTCACAGGCGCCCGTTCTTACCGTGCCACAGGTGAGCAGATGCTGGTTCTTCTCGTCCACCACCAGGATCCTGTTCACATTATCGGTGTTCTTCCAGGGAACGCAGCAACCACCTCTCTGCGTGCACGGCCCGTCCACCCGCGGCCCGGTGCTCACCCTCGTCTCCAGCGCCAGGCTCCGGTTGAACTGGTACAGAGAGTTGTCGGTGGCCACATACACCCTGCCGCCGTCGCGGGCGCTCATTGCGATGTTATTGGTGCGAGAGTCAAACTGGTAGCTGGGCTCCGTAGATATAGCATGGAGACCGGTAAGGAGCAGGAGGCAGAGGTGAAACCCCTTTGGAGGATACATGGACGACGGATTTAACGCACAGCCGCGCAGAGGCAGACTAGTAGTGCACAAGACCTTCCATTGGACTGCGCTCCCAACTCGCTCGGTGGCACAACTTACAGAGAGAGACAGTGGTACTCGCTTCCTTTTCCGTTTGAATTTCCTGCCGCTACTTCAGTTTTACACACTGAAGCGCAGCCTGTCGGTGCGGCTGGGAGAAATGCTCTCCACTTCGCACTCGGTCCGGAACCTGGCTCCGCGTTGTTCCCCGAACCCGCTTAAACGAATCCACAGTCTCTGGCAGTCAGCTCCTGCCGACTGATGATATTTCCTCCTGACCGACTTCCTCGCATTTATGCGACTAGTTTGTGCCCCTCTCTGTGGGAAATAGACCCTTTCTATTTACACCACCGAGGCTTACCATCTCATACACTTCATTTGCGACGCCTTTCAGATTGGCTTTTAAATCTTAGCAGAATTCCGAACTTGCTCCCTGTAATGGTCTGGAATTATTTCATCTGAGTTCGGTAATTTATACATATAATGAAAAGAGTTCTTGTGCTTTTTCTATCCAATATTTCACAAACCTCCTCGTTACCTCGAACACGGACACCTCTTCCCCTTCTTCCTGCACTCCTCCCTCTCCTTTCCTTTCCTCCACCCTGTCCCTCATCTTCCACACCCTCCATCTCGTCCTTCATCTCCCTCACTACCTCACTCTCCACTCATCCCTTATCTCTCCTCCTCTTTCTCCCCCTCCCCTCAATCCTCACGACCCTCATCTCTCCCTTACCCTTCACCTCATCCTCATCTCAACACCTCTCACTTATCCTCCCCTCATCTCCCTCACCTCTTCCTCACTCTCCACCTCATCCCTCATACCCCTCCCTCACCCTCCACCCCATCCTTCATCTTTCCCACCCCTCCCTCACCCTCATCTGTCACCTCCAGACACAGTTTATCCTTTATTGGCCGAAATAAACTCTGATGTTTCCTCGGTTATTCTCTTGTTCTTTGGTTTTACAAGGCTCCTCTTTGCTTTCCCAATTTTGCCTTTAATTTCACTCCTGAACTTCAGTACTTTCAATGCCATTTCTAAAAATAAGTAGGTTTCTTTTCCTAGGACTAAGTAACATGGAATGCACCCCACAGCTTGGTCATTTGGTCCAGCTGGTCATTGTCAGTGTGTGTTCTTCAAACAATTCCCCACCTTCCCCCACCACTGTGCCATGATTCCTCTCCATTCCTTTATCAATACACCAAAGCTGCCCTCAAACTTACCAATTTCACCACCTTCATATGGCAACAATTTCTATGTTCTCATCACCATCTGTGAAACGTGGAAATAGTGGGTATGAATTTAAGATACAGATGTGAAATAGATCGGTTAGTTGATTTGGGTCACAACAACTTTGCATGCAAATCAGTAAGTCAAAGAATTGATTGTGGACTTCAAGAAGAGGGAATTCAAGGGAACACACACTAATCCTCATTGTGGGTCAGCAGTGGAAAGAGTGAGCAGTTTCATGTTCCTGTGTCACCATCTCTGAAGATCTATCCTGAGACCAATATACTGATGCAATTGTGAAGAAAGCTATGAGGAATTTGAGGAGGTTTATTATGCAAGACTAGCAAATTACTACAGATGTACCATCCTAACTGCATAACCTGTATATTTAAGGAGAACATTCCAAATGGTTGCATCACTGGTGTGAAGGGGTCAATGTACAGGATTAGAAAAAAGCTGCAGAGGATTGTAAACTCAGCCAGCTCCATCATGGGCACTAGTGTTCCCTTGCATCTTCAAAAGGTGATTCCTTAAAAAAGTGGTATCCATCATTAAGGACTCTCACTGCCTCTTCTCATTGCTACCATCAGAGGAGGTACAGGGGCCGAAAGACATTTTAGAAACAGCTTCTTCCCTTCCTGCATCAGATTTCTGAATGGACCATGAACACTACTGAATATTATAGCTCTCTTATTGAACAATTCCTTTATTTTTTATATCCGTCTTGTAACACAGATTTTTTATGTCTTGCACTGCCACAAAACAACATTTCACAACATATGAGTATGCCAATGATAATAAACCTGATCCTGGTTCTAACATGTTTGTCTGGTAGGAACAATTCAGAGCCAGGACTCACTACAATGCTTGGTGTTGCTGGATGTGTGAAAGAACAATCCAGTCAGTCCCATTCTCCAACTTCCCTCCAAATATTACAAATTTCTCCATCTGAACTAGTTATCCAACATAACAATACAACTGCTTATAGTGCAATCCATACTCTTAATAAACTTGTGACATTAAAGGTGTATGAGTTGGTAAGTTAATTGGCCACTGAAAATAGCCCCTAGCATGTAGATAGGTGGTAGAACTTGGAGAAGTTGCTGGGAATGTGCATGTTCAAGGGAAGATGAAGGGTAAAAACAGGAGCTTGGTTAATGATGTGGACTCAAAGGTCCAGGTTGTATCTCTCCACAACTCAAGAATCATCTCTGGTTCTTTTGCTAATCACTGATGTTTGGAATTCCAAAACTAACAGCACCATGGTACAGTGAATGAGCAACCAACATCTCAATGGACAAGAACTGTTCTCATCCGCAATATCAACATCCCAGGAATGGATAATATTTAATTAGATAATATTACTTAGAAGCAGGACATCTTGACCACAGTGCTGGGACATTTGATTGCCACCAGCTCAAGGGGGCTTCAAACATGAAGCTGAGCATAGTCACAATGGACCAATGAAAGAAGATTCATTAAGGATGTGACTAGTAGAATGGATAAGAGGGACCAGTGGATGTGGCTCAGAATCTTTATAAAGTAACGACACATGGAATTCAGTGTAACTTACTAACATGGATTGAGAATTGATTAGCAGACAAAAACCAAAGGGTGCATCTGAGGAAGTGGCCAACTTATTCATTGGCATTTAGAATTCTCAGGTTGCCATGCTCTGCCAAGTGGGGTTCTGCAGGAATAAGTGAATGGACCCCTGTTGTTCAACAATTTAACTAAAGGGGCCAAATGTCATATTTCCAAATTTACTGATGATACAAAACTAGGTGGCAATGTGAAGAGGAAATAAAGTATAAAGAGACTTCAAAGAAGTTTAGACAACCTGAGGGAATGGAGAAGAATGTGGTAGGTGGAATATAATGTGGAAAAATTTGAGATGATTCCCTCTGTGGGATAAAAAAGCAGAATATTTTTAAATGGAAAAGGATTGGGTGTCATTGATGTTCAAGTGGACTTGGGTGCCTTGCACACAAGTCAATAAAAGTTAATGTGCAGATATGTATAATAAAGCAATTAGACAGACAAATAGCAATTAGATAGGTGTGTTAGCCTTTATTACCCAGGGATTCCACTGTAAATATACTAATTCAATTGTACAGGGCCTGGTAAGACAGTGTCAGAACATGGAACATAAAACACTACAGCACTGTACAGGCCTTTCTGCCCACAATGTTATGAAAAGCATGACCCCATGAAAAGCATCTGGCCCAGACTGGGTTCCTGACCAAGTACTAAAGAACTGTGCTGATCACTGGCTGGTGTGTTCTCTGAGCTCTTTAACCTCTTGCTTTGGCAGTCTAAAGTATCTGTCTTCTTCAGGCAGGTTTCACTTATACTGGTGCCAAAGGAGAACATGGTAACCTGCCACCATGACTATCGTTCAGTAGCCCCAAGATCCACACTTACATCAAGTGTTTTGAGAGGTTGGTGATGAAACGTATCAAGCTGCTGCCCTCCCCCCCCCCCCAAGAAGCGTCTTGGATCTGCTCCAATTTGCCTACTGGAGCAACAGGTCCATGGCAGATGCAATCTCATCGGCTCTTCACTCAACCCTGGAACATCTGGACAGCAAAATGCATAGATCAGGATGCTCTTTATTGACTACATCTTTGCATTTGATAGTGTCATTGCCTCAAAACATATCACTAAGCTTCTAGACTTTGGCTTCTACACCTCCTTATGCAATTGAATCTTTGATTTCCTTACTTGCAGACCTCAGTCAGTTCAGTTTTGCAATATCTCCACCACAATCTCCATCAGCGCAAGTGTACCACAAGGTTGTGTGCATAGCCCCAGGCTCTACTCACTTTACATTTGTGACTGTGCAGCTAAGCTCAGCTCCGATGCCATGTTCAAGTTTGCTGATGACACCACTGTCGTCATCAAAGGTGGTGATGAGTCAGGAAGGAGATAAAAAATCTGGCTGAGCTGTACCATAATAAAAACATCTTACTCAATGCTTGCAAGACCAAGGAGCTGATTAATGACTAGGAAACTGGAGGTCCCCAAGCCAGTCCTCATTGGAAGATCAGTGGTGGAGAAGGTCAGAAACTTTAAATTCCTTGGTGTTATCATTTCAGAGGACCTGTTCCAGACCCAGCCTGTGACTGTAATTATGAGAAAGTATGACAGCACCTCTACTTCCTTAGGAGTTTGTGAAGATTCAGCATGTCATCTCAAACTTTGACAAACTTCTATAGATGTGCAGCGGAGAGTGTATTGACTGGCTGCATCACTGCCTGGTATGGAAACACTAATGCCCTTGAATGGAAAATCCTACAAAAGGTAGTGGATGTAGCCCAGCCCATCACAGGTAAAGCCCTGCCTACCACTGAGCACATCTACACAGAGCCTTGTCACAGGAACACACCATCCATAATCAAGAACTTCAACCACCACATTCAGGAATAGTTATTACCCATCAACCATTAGGGTTTTGAACCGCAAGGGGATAATTTCGTTTAACTTCACTTGCCTCATTACTGAAATTTTCTCACACCAATGGACTCATTTTAAAGGACTCTTCATCTCATTTTCTCAATATTTATTGCTTATTTGTTTATCATTATTATTATTATTTCTTTTTGTATTTGCACAGTTTATTGTCTTTTGCACATGGTTGAATGCCCAGTTACATCATGTCCATATCCCTCCATCTTCCTCATATTCAAGTGCTCAGCTAATTATGTCTTAAAAGCTTTGAATGTATTTGCCTCTGCCACCATACTAGGCAGCACACTCCAGGCATGCACCTCTCTCTGAGTATAAACTTACCCCTCATATCCCTTGTGAACCTACTTTCTCTCACCTTCAATGCATACACTCTGGTATTAGGCATCTCCACCATAGGAAACATACCCCTTGTCTACTCTATCTATGTCCCTCATAATTGTGTAAACCTCTATCAGATCTCCCCTCAGCCTTTGCCTCTCCAGAGAAGTTTATCCAGCCTCTCATGATAGCACCTACCCTCTAAACCAGGAGGCATCCTGGTAAACTTCATCTGCACCCTTTCCAGAGCCTCAACATCCTTCCTATTGTGGGCAATGGAACTGGGGCAATATTCAACTTGAGGCCTAACCAGAGTTCTACAAAGTTGCAACATAACCTAATGACTTTTGAACTCAATGCCTCGACTAATAACAGCAAGCATTCCATAAGCCTTCTTAACCGCCCTATCAACCTATGTAGCCACTTTCAAGGAGCAGTGAACTTGGACCCCAAGATCTCTCTGCTCAGCAACATTGTTCTTGCCCTTAACAGTGCACTGTCTCTTGTATTTGCCCTACTGAGGTGCAACAGCTCACATTTATCTGGGTTAAGTTGCATCTGCCATTTCTCAGCCCAGATCTGCAGCTGGTCTATATTGCGCAGTATTCTTTACCAGTCTTCAACACTACCCACAACTCCACCAAGCATGGTATCATCTACAAATTTACTAATCCACCCATCTACATTTTCATCTGGGTCACTTATATACATCACGAACAGCAGAGGTCCCAGCATTCATCTCTCCGGAACTCAACTAATTACAGACTTACAGCTCGAATAAATCCCTTTGATCACTACCCGCTGTCTTCTATATGCAAGCCAGTTCTGAATGATACTGACAATCCACTGTGGACCCTATGCATCTTAATTTTCTGGATGAGCCTTCGATGAGGGACTTTGTCAAATGCTTCACTACAATCCACGTAGACAACATCCACAGCTCTACCTTTATCAATCTCTCTCGTCATCTTGTCAGGAATCTCACTTTAGGTGGTAAGACATGATTTGCCCAGCACAAAGCCATGGTCCAAGTGTGGGTGAATGGGACAAGGCAGAATTACAGTTTGGCCAGACTAGATGGACCAAAGGACCTGTTTGGGCACAGTAGTGCTCGATGACTCTATTAGTGTTGTTGTGGGGAGAAGGCATGTTTGCTGGATCTTAACCTCCAGCCATGTATTTTCCACGTGATTAACTTGTTTGGGTTTGGTGTCTCCTCCATACGATGTATCACTTTGTAGCAGGGCAGTGCAGGACAAGTAAACATACAAGATACAGAGGAGTTAAGGCAAAAAGCAGAAGGAGTTTTACTATTCTGAGCCATGTGAGAATGAAGAATTCACTTCCAGATGTGGGGACTGAAATTAAGCTTGTGAATATCTAAGGATTTGTTGGATAGTTGAAGGAAAGGGACATGGAGAAAGATGGGTAAATGGGACAAGGATGCTTCAGGTGTGTTTGAGAAATAACTACCAATATGGCCTATCTGAGATTGCTGTATTGTCACCTCTACATAGTTTAAAGCTTTAGTTATTTCCTGCTTGCAGACATGACAGTTCATTTGATGTTTTTTCCCATCTTGGGCAAACTCAAGATAACTTGTATTTACTCCAGTTCTCAGTTTCTAAGGTGCCAGAAGAACTCTGCAAGGAGAGTAGACTTGACAAGGTAGGTGGTGGACGGGCTGTTGGAGATGTGCACCTCTTCTGCTGATATGCTTGGTGTCTGTTCTGCTCAGAGGGGCTGGAAGTGTTCAAAATAAAGTTATTATCAAATACATATACAGTGCCTATAAAAAGTATTCACCCCAGACCCCTTGGAAGTTTTCATGTTTTATTGTTTTACAAAATTGAATCACACTGGATTTAATTTGGCTTTTTTGACACTGATCAACAGAGAAAAACTTTCTTGTAAGAAAGTGAAAACAGATCTCTACAAAGTGATCTAAATTAATTACAAAAATAAAACACAAAATAATTGATTGCTTGGAGCAGATAGGGTGAGGGGTTTAGATGGGGTGGAATTTGTTAGGTGTGTTCAGGAAAGTTTCTTAACACAATATGTACATAAGCCTACAAGAGGAGAGGCTGTACTTGACTTGGTATTGGGAAATGAACCTGCTCAGGTGTCAGATCTCTCATGGGAGAGCATTTTGGAATCAGTGATCATAATTCTATCTCCTTTACCATAGCATTGGAGAGGGATAGGAACAGACAAGTTAGGGAAACGTTTAATTGGGATAAGGGGAACTATGAGGCTATCAAGCAGGAACTTGGAAACATAAATTAGAAACAGATGTTCTCAGGGAAGCATTCAGAAGAAATGTGGCAAAAGTTCAGGGGATATTTGCGTGGGGTTCTGAGCAAGTATGTTCCAATTGAACATGGAAAGGATGGTAGGGTACAGGAACTGGTGTACAAAGGCTGTTGTAAATCTAGTCAACAAGAATAGAAGTGTTTACGAAAGGTTCAAAAAACTAGGTAATAATATGAATCTAGAAGATTATAAGGCTAGCAAGAAGGAGCATAAGAATGAAATTAAGAGAGTCAGAAGGGGCATGAGAAAGTCTTGGTGGACAGGATTAAAGAAAATCCCAAGGCATTCTACAAGTATGTGAAGAGCAAGAGGATAAGATGTGAGAGAACAGGACCAATCAAGTGTGTATGGAACCAGAGGAAATAGCAGACAATGAATATTTTGCTTCAGTATTCACTCTGGAAAAGGATCTTGGCTATTGTAGGGATGACTTGCAGTGGGTTGAAAAGCTTGAGAATGTAGATATTATGAAAGAGGATGTGCTGGAGCTTCTGGAAAGTATCAAGTTGGATAAGTCATTGGGACTGGATGGGATGTACACTAGGCTACTGTGGGAGGCGAGTGAGGAGATGGCTGAGCCTCTGACAATGACCTTTGCATCATCAATGAGGAGGGGAGAGGTTCCACAGGATTGGAGGGTTGTGGGTGTTGTTCCCTTACTCAAGAAAGGGAGTAGGGATAGCCAAGGAAATTATAAGCCAGTGAGTCACACTTCAGTGGTTGGTAAGTTGATGGAGAAGATCCTGAGAGGCAGGATTTAAGAACATTTGGAGAGACATAATATGATTCAGAATAGTCAGCATGGCTTTGTCAAAGGCAGGTCATGCCTTATGAGCCTGATTGAATTTTTTGAGGATGTGACTAAACGCATTGATGAAGGTCGAGCCATAGATGTAGTGAATATGGATTTCAGCAAGGCATTAGATAAGGTACCCCATGCAAGACAAATTGATAAAGTAAGGAGTTATGAGATCCAAGTGAACATTGTTTTGTGAATCCAGAACTGGCTTCCCCACAGAAGGCGAAGAGTGGTTGTAGACCGGTCATATTCTGCATAAGAGGTCAGTCACCAGTGGGGTGCCTCAGGAATCTGTTCTGGGACCCTTACTCTTTGTGATTTTTATAAATGACCTGGATGAGGAAGTGGAGGGATGGATTAGTAAGTTTGCTGATGACACAAAAGTTGGGGGTGTTGTGGATATTGTGGAGGGCTGTCAGAGGTTACAGTGGGACATTGATAGGATGCAAAACTGGGCTGAGAAGTGGTAGATGGAGTTTAACCCAGAAAAGTGTGAGGTGGTTCATTTTGGTAGGTCAAATATGATGGCAGAATATAGCTTTAACGTTAAGACTATTGGCAGTGTGGAGGACCAGAGGGATCTTGGGATCTGAGTCCATAGGACACTCAAACCTGCTACACAGGTTGACTCTGTGGTTAAGAAGGCATATGGTGCATTGGCCTTCACCAATTGTGGAACTGAATTTAGGAGCCGAGAGGTAATGTTGCAGCTATATAGGACCCTGGTCAGACCCCACTTGGAGTACTGTGCTCAGTTCTGTTTGCCTCACTATAGGAAGGATGTGGAAACCGTAGAAAGGGTGCAGAGGAGATTTACAAGGATGTTGCCTGGATTGGGGAGTGTGCCTTATGAGAATAGGTTGAGTGAACTTGGCCTTTTCTTTTTGGAGTGATGAGAGGTGATGAGAGGTGACTTGATAGAGGTGTACAAGATAATGAGAGGCATTGATCATATGGACTAACAGAGGCTTTTCCCCAGGGCTGAAATGGCTATCATGAGAGGGCACAGTTTTAAGGTGCTGGGGAGTAGGTACAGAGGAGATGTCAGGGGTAAGCTTTTTTATGCAGAGAGTGGTGAGTGCATGGAATGGGCTGCCGGTGGCGGTGATGGAGGCAAAAATTATAGGGTCTTTTAAGAACGTTTTAGATGGGTACATGGAACTTAGAAAAATAGAGGGCAATGAGTAAAGACTTGGTAGTTCTAAGGTGGGGATGTGTTCGGCACAGCTTTGTGGGCCGAAGGGCCTGCATTGTGCTATATGTTTTCTATGTTTCTAAGTATTCACCCCCTCTAAGTCAGTATTTAGTCGATACATCCTTGGCAGCAATTACAGCCTTGAGACTGTGTGGATAGGTCTCTATCAGCTTTGCATCACAATTTTTCACTATTCTTCTTTACAAAGCTACTCTAGCTCTGCCAGATTGCATGAGTGAACAGCCCTTTTAAACTGCTCAGTTGGATTGAGGTCTGGACCATGACTTGGCCTCTCCAGGACATTAATTTTGTTGTCACTCCAAGACATGAACTTTGTTGTTTTCAAGGCATTCCTGTGTAGCTTTGTCTTTATGCTTGGGGGTCATTGTCTTGCTGGAAAACAAATCTTCTCCCAAGCTGCAGTTCTCTTGCAGCCTGCATCAGGTTTTCCTCCAGGATTTCCCTGTATTTTGCTGCTTTTATCTTACCATCTACCTTCAGAAGCTAACACCAAACATAGCGTGAGAATGATGGCCAGAAAGCTCAATTTTGGTTTCATCCAGTTAACTTCAGAGTGTCTCGCACATACCTACGGACAAACTCTAGGCAAGATTTCATGTGATTTCAACAGTGGCTTTCGTATACAACTGTGAGGTTCATCTCCTTGTTGGCATACTCAGTAAATTCATAGAATAGTATGAATCGGTGAAAAACCAAACCAACTTGGGCCTTCAACATGTATGCAAAAGGCAATAAACTGAGTCACGAGACTCCTGTATCTTCCTGATGGCAGCACTGAGAAAAGAGCACGTCCTGGGTGGTGGGGGTACCCGATGATGGATGCTGCTTTCCTGTGACTGTGTTTCATGTAGACTCTGAATGATTTTATGGGTACATATTCACCTACAATTGTTTTAACAAAGACCGTGACAACCATTAGTATACTCATTTAGATCCACAGATGAGTCCTTGAACATAGGCCAGTCCACTGACTAAAAACAATCCTGTAGCCTCTCCTCTACTTCCTGTGACCGCCTCTTTGTTATCCTTATCCTTATCGGTAGCCTCTGCCTGGACACGTGTTGGAGGTTAGCCAAGTGATCCGATTTACTGAAATGCAGTCTGGGCATGGAACGGTAGGCATTCCTTACCTTAGAAACAGTAGTTTTGTGTGTTGGAATCTCTGGTGCTACAGGTTGTATGTTGATGGTAACTGGGCAGGCTTTTCTTCAGACAAGCCTGGTTGAAGTCCCCAACAATGGCTTGAAATGTGTTGAGATGGACTGTTCCTTGTTTGGAGATGGCTTCATGCTGTATTGCGATTGCTTGATTACAGTCGGTGCTGGTGGTATGTAAATTGTGGTCAGGATTATGGAGGAGAACTCTCTAGCTAAGTAGAATGGGCAGCATTTAACTGTTAGATGTTCAAAGTCAGGGGAACACGAGTTTAACAAAACCACCAACCACATTGAAGCACCACCGAGAGTTTATCATGAAACACACACTCCACCTTTTTTCCTTTCTAAGTTAACAGTTCAGTCCATATGGGAAACTGAAAAGCCTTCGGGTCTGATTGCGGAATCTGGTGTGCTGGAAGACATCCAAGTCTCACTCAAGCGTAGAATACAACAGTCTCTTATTTCCCTCCGATACAGAGATCTTGCCCTCAGGTCCTCAATTTTGTTCTCCAGTGACTGTATATTTGCTAATGATGCTGGGTAGAGGGGTCCTCATCCCTCTGTGTTTCAGATTGGCTTGTGTTCCCACCCACCCACCCCAACCTGCTTCGCTTTTGTCTGTGGCGATGAACATTCGTCTGCTTAAAGTTGCCGTACCCGTCTGGTCTGCCTAGCCATTCAGACGATCATAAACTCTGTAGATCATTTAGTTGCTTGGAGGGAAATTACATGCTACAGATCACAGTGATTAATTCGAAAGAGGTATACTTAAAAGTATTGTCTGCAGCCCACGGAACATCTCTGTGGTTAACTGGCACCATAGTTATCCAACATGGAAGTGTTCAATGCATATTCAGAGCTCCTTCATTTTGAGCAGCTGTGGGCAGCAGGTCACGTTGAGTCGGTGTGGTTGTTACTTTTATAGAACATAGAACACTACGCCACAGTTCAGGCCCTTTAGCAAACAATGTTGTGCTGAACTTTAAACCTACTTTAAGATCAATATAACCCTCTCCTCTTACATAGCCCTCCATTTTTCTATCTACAAGTTTCTTCAAAGAAACCTTGAAATCTTTTGTAGCATTTTCTGTCTTCTGGAAATATGTTCTCATGGTGGTGTTTGATAGAGTGCTTGATACATGTTACTGGTGACAGGAGCTGGTTCAGTGAATTCACAGCCACGATACTGATGATGCTGACTGGGAGAGGTTTCCAAACCTGTCAATAGATTTAGAGGACTTTGCAAAGCTTCTTCAATGATTTGGACATTGCCTGTGTTTCCCAAGAACACAATTTTAAGGGAAATGTAGGGAGTAGCACAATTTGCTGCTCATCTCCTTTTATAAACTCACAGAAACATTTGAAATTTGATGAAAAATCCTCCTGGTTGGCATCCTTAGAAATGTAATACCATTCTACATCTGCTGCATGATACCAAGTGAACTGTGATGCCAACCATCAGATCCACCATAAACGCAACCTCAGTGCAGGTGGGACCAAGCAGGGCTGCTTCATTGCTGAAACTTTCTTCTCAAACTGCACCATGGGGCACCGTGCTGGCGAAGCAGTTAGCACATCTCTTTATAGCACCAGCTGTAAGATTGGGTTCGATTCCTGCCCCTGTCTATAAGGATTTTGTACATCCTCCCTGTGATCATATAGCTTTCCTCTGGGTGCTCCCATTTCCTCCCACCTTCCAAAGGTGAAAGGGTTGTGGTACACCTGACTGAATTCTTTGAGAAAATGAAAAAATACATTGATGAAAGTAGAGCAGTGGATATGGTGTATATTGACCTTAGTAAGGCATCTGATAAGCATTCAGAATTGGCTTGCCCATGGAGGGCAGAGGATGGATGTAGATGGAACATATTCTGCCTGGAGGTTAGGGACCAGTGTTGATCTGCAGTGATCTGTTCTGGTACCCCTGTGCTTTGTGATTTTTATACATGTCCTGGATGTGGAAATATAAGGGTAGCTTAGTATGTTTGCAGGTGACACTAAGCCTGATGGAGACATGGAGAGCATAAAAGGTTGTCGTAGGTTACAATAGGACATTGACAGGGTGCAGAGCCGGGCTGAGATGGAGTTCAACCCAGAAAAGTGTGAAGTGATTCATTTTAGAAAATTGATTTTGAAGGCAGAATACAGAGTTAATGGCAAGATTTTTGCAGTGCAGAGGAACAGAGGGATTAAGGGGCCCTCATCCATAGATCCCTCAAAGTTGCTATACAAGTTGAATAATTTATTAAGAAGGCATATAGAGTGCAAGGGACAGAGTTCAGCATAGTGATGCAGCTCTATAAAACCCTGGTTAGGCCACACTTGGAATAATGTGTTCAGTCCTAGTTTCCTCAGGAACAATGTGGAAGCTTTAGAAAAGGCGCTGAGGAGATTTACCAAGATGCTGCTTGGATTACAGAGCATGTGTTATGAGGACAGGATCAATGAACTTGGCCTTTTCTCTCTGGGGTGCAGGAGCATGAGAAGTGACTTGATAGAGATGTACAAAATGATAGGAAGCATCGATCAAGTGGACAGCCAGAGACTTTTCCCAGGCTGGAAATGGGGGCATAATTGTAAGGTGATTGGAGGAAAGTATAGGGGAGATGTCAGAGGTAAGTACTTTACAGAGAGAGTGGTGGGTGCATGGAATGCCCTGCCAGAGGTTGTGGGAGAGGCAGGTACATAAAAGGCAGTTAAGAAACTCTTAGATAGGCACATGGATGATAGAAAATTGGAGGGCTATTTCAGAAGGAAAGGATAGATTGATTTTAGAGTAGGTTAAAAGTTGGCACAACATCATGGGCCAAAGGGCCTGTAATGTGCTGTAGTGATCTATGTTCTATAAACTTGGGTTAGTTTAAAGTAGGCACCAAACCCTGCTTGCATAAAGAAAAAATCACGATTAGAAGGAAGAAATTTAAACATCTGAGATAAAAAACCAGATAAACATTCATTAGGAGGTCAACAAGAGTGCAGAACACCACTGCCTCCATCTGTAGTGAACCCATATAATCAACATTCTCTAAGATTAGGAAGCACTGCAGCATCCTCTTGCCTGCTCACAGTTGGGGATGCAAGAGGACAGGCCTAAGGAAGAAATACCCTCAACTTACAATGAAAAAACAGGATGCCAAAGAACAGAAAGTGGCTTTACTTGCTAACCTCATTGGAAGGCAGGAAACCACAGCCCCACCTGCTGCATACTCAAACTGCACTCGTTCATTGTGTCATCTGATTAGCCACATGAATCATTCTCTATTATGTAAGGTTATACATAGAAAGGCCAGTACATTTCAGAACACGAGAATCTCTCGGGTGCAAGAATTAGTTGCCCTTGGGCTACCACTTCATCTTCTGTTCTTTATTGTTTAAAAATGCATTTCTCCATCTTTCATAATATTGAAAGATGAAATATCACCTTTGATTTTATCACTCAATGTTTCATCTTTCAATGTTGTGAAAGACGATGGACAAGTGCATTTTGATGATCAACACTGGCGCACCTCAGGGGTGTGTGCTTAGCCCACTGCTCTATTTTCTGTATACACATGACTGTGTGGGTAGGCATAGCACAAATACCATCTACAAATTTGCTGACGATATGATCATTTTTGGTAGAATCTCAGCTGGTGACGAGAGGGCATACAGGAGTGAGACATACCAACTAGTGGAATGGTGCCACAGCAACAACTTGGCAGTCAACGTCAGTAAGATTAAAGATTGTGGACTTCAGGAAGGGTAAGATGAAGGAACATGTACCAATCCTCATAGAGGAATCAGAAGTAGAGAGAGTGAGCAGTTCAATTTCCTGGGTGTCAAGATCTCTGAGGATCTAACCTTGTCCCAGCATATTGATGTAGTCATAAAAAAGGAAAGACAGCGGTTAGGCATGTCAACAAATGCACTCAAAAACTTCTATAGCTACACTGTGCAGAGCATTCTGACAGGCTGCATCACTGTCTGGTACCAAGGGGCTACTGCACAGGACCAAAAGAAGCTGCAGAAGGTTATAAATCTAGTCAGCTCCATCTTGGGCAGTAGCCTACAAAGTATCCAGGACATCTTCAGGAAGCAGTGCATCAGAAAGGCGGTGTCCATTATTAAAGCCTCAAGCACCCAAGACATGCCCTTTTCTCACTGTTACCATCAGGTAGGAGATACAGAAGCCTGAGATTCAGGGACAGCTTCTTCCCCTCTGCCATCCGATTCCTAAATGGATTTTGAAGCTTTGCACACTGCCTCACTTTTTTTAATATACAGTATTTCTGTTTTTGCACATTTTAAATAAATAATCTAGTCAATATACATAATTGATTTACTTGTTTATTTATTATGTTTTATTTTATTATTTTTTTTCTCTCTCTGCTAGATTATGTATTGCATTGAACTGTTGCTGCTAAGTTAACAAATTTCACATCAATGCCAGTGATAATAAACCTGATTCTGATTCTGAATTGTTAAGGACAAGATGATGGAGTACTTGGTGACACAGGACAAGATAAGGCAAAGTCAGCATGGTTTCATTAAGGGAAAATTTAGCCTGACGATCCTGTTGGAATTCTTTGAGGAGATTACAAGTAGGATTGATAAAGGAAATACAGTGGATGTTGCATATTTGGATTTTCAGAATGCCTTTGCCATGAGGCTGCTTGCCAAGTTAAGAGCCCATGTATTACAGGAAGGTTATTGGCATGGTTCGAGCATTGGCTGATTGGTAGGAGGCAAGTGGGAATAAAAGATCCTTTTCTGGTTGGCTGCCACTGACTAGTGGTGTTCCACAGGGGTTGGTGTTGGGCCTGCTTTGTATTATGCTGTATGTCAATGATTTAGATGATATACCCTGCCAATGGTGGCAGGCGAGGAAGATGATTGCAGGCATTTTGGAAACCCTTAGACATATGGCTGATAGAAAAATGTCGAATATATAGAAGGGAAAGTTTAGATCGATCTTAGAGTAAGTCAGAAGGCCTGCCAAAGTCATGGCTGAAGGGCCTGTAAGGTTCTGTTCTATTTTCTGTTTCTCCTATGTTGAGTTAATGAGACTGACCACATGATGGAGCTAAAAGAACATGTGCTTTTATACCCAGAAACAGACAGCATATCTTCATTAACTCAAGTTAATTCAGCTGCTCTATGCCCCCAGCCCCACAATAAAAAATTATCTGATTTTGCAGGGGCTCATTCAACACGTCTGTCCTGACTGGAGAGAGGGCAAATCCATGCTGACATCAAATGCCCTACCTCGCAGAAAATCTCCCAGGGTAACTGTACCCTGCAGTGGTGATGTGTCATCATCTTACACCAGCTCCACCGTTGGGGTCTTGGTTGGATCTCTCTTTGTCTGGAACCTCCTCCTTGACCTTTCTGCCATGGGTGAGCCCATCGGGAACTAAGCTCCAGGTGGTATCATTCTCAGAATCTCAGGATCTCACAAGTCTTTCCTCGCATAAGATGGCCATATATACATAAGATTAGCTTAAACATGTAAAACTAATTATAGGTATTTTTTAATATATTTTTTAATTATTTCAGGTTTTTTTTACTTTCTCACCAGCAACCAAACCAGATTTGGTTACTCTTTCATATCACTTGGAAAGTTCCCAAAAAGTACGTAAAAATCTGTGAGAATATGTTAAAAGCAAAAATCCCCAGGCCAGTCAGAAGCAATGGTCTCTTCACACAGACATCCGATACTTTTCTCAGAAGGTTATTGCCAAGTCTTAGTGAGTTTCTCTTCTGTAAGTGCTGTGGTCAAACAACTGGTGGTAAGTGCTGAAAGAGCAATAAAGGAAAAAGACTTAATATTCCATAGCTCCATTCTGCGCATAGTGACTCCTTACAAGATGGCTTCCATTACCAAAACTGGATCTTTATCAACCATCTGGCTGATAATGTGGTAAACTGGATCAGCAAGTTTGCTGATGACACTAAAATTGGGGACACAGTGGACTGTCAAAGCTTGCAGTGGGATCTGGACCAGCTGGGAATAAGGTTTGAAAAATGGCAGATGGAATTTAATGCAGATAACTGTGTGATGTTGCACTTTAGGGGGACACACCAGGGTAGGACTTACACAGTGAACAGTAGGGCACTCGGGAGTACAGTACAACAAAGAAAAGCATGTAGACTTCAGGAAGTGCAGACAAACCGCCCCCTCTGTGAATACGTGGCTTCTCCATATCGAGGATTAAGTGAAACCATTTTCTGGAAGTTCACATCACAGATGACCTCACGTGGTCCCTTACTATCACCTCCCTGAACAAGAAGGCACAGCAATGCCTCCACTTCCTAAGAAGATTGAGGCAAGCAAGGCTTTACCTCCCCCCCCCCCCCATTAATTGTGTTTTACAGGAGCACCATTGACAGCGTCTTGGCAAGTTGTATCTCCATCTGGTGTGGGAGTTGGCATTGAACCTGAAGTCCATACAAAGGACTGTGAGAACAGCTGAGAGAATCATGGGGCTGTCCCCACCAATCCATCGGGGACAATTATCAGGAGCACTGCGTATGCAGGGCCCTTAGTATTATTAAGGATCCCACCCATCCATCCAGCATCCTCTTTGACTTTTTACCATCATGCAGGACACTGTGATGCATCAAAACAAGAACGGTCAAGATGGTAAACAGTTTCCTCCCCCAGGCTATCAGGCTTCTGGACTCACTGTGGTCTCATATTTGAAGGGTCACTGGTTAATCTGTTCCAGTACAATACTTAATATTAATACGTTAATTATGTATGATTCATCCATAGACTTTATCCTAAACTTCATAAGTTATCATGTGTTATGTGTACTATTGTGTTTTACACCCTGGGTTGGAGAAACATTGACTCGTTTCTATATGGATTATAAGGTTATATACATTATATACATGTATATAGTTAAATGACAATAAACTGGATTGACTCAACTTGATTCCCTAGAGCCTACAAGAATGAAGGAAGATCCGATACAGATATACAAAATTGTGAGGGGTATCAATAGGGTAAATGCAATCAGTCATATTTCACTGGGTTAGACTACAACTGGAGGTCATGGGTTAAAGGTGAAATGTTTAAAGGGAACGGGGGGGAACTTCTTCATTCAGAGGGTGGTGAGAGTGTGGAACTAGCTGCCAGAGGAAGTGAAGGATGCCGGTTCGAATGCAACATTTAAGAGAAATTTGGATAGGTACATGGATAGGAGGGGTTTGGCGGGCTGTGGTCCTGGAGCAAGTCAATGGCACTGGGCAGAAAAATAGTTTGGCATGGACTAATCAGCCGGAGTTTCTGTTACTGTGCTGTAGTGTTTTATGAGCCTGTGGATTTTATTTTGAAGTGGAAGTAAAAATAGTGAGTTAATCAAGAGGAAAATAGAAACATAGAAAACCTACAGCATAATACAGGCCCTTCGGCCCACAAAGCTGTGCCAAACACGACCTTATGTTAGAAGTTACCTAGGGTTACCCATAGCCCTCTATATTTCTGAGCTCCATGTACTTATCCAGGAGTCTCTTAAAAGACCCCATTGTATCCGCCTCCACCACCATCACCAGCAGCCCATTCCACGCACACACCACCCTCTGTGAAATAAATCTTACCCCTGACATCTCCTCCGTACCTAGTTCCAAGCACCTTAAAACTGTGCCCTCTCATGCTAGCCATTTCAGCTCTGGAAAAAAGCCTCTGACTATCCACACGATCAATGCCACTCATCATCTTATACACCTCTATCAGGTCACCTCTCATCCTCCGTCGCTCCAAGGAAAAAAGGCCGAGTTCACTCAACCTATTCTCATAAGGCATGCTCTCCAATCCAGGCAACATCCTTGTAAATCTCCTCTGCACCCTTTCTATGGTTTCCACATCCTTCCTGTAGTGGGGTGACCAGAACTGAGCACAGTACTCCAAGTGGGGTCTGACCACTTTATCTGACCAACATTACCTCTTGGCTCCAAAACCCAATCCCACGGTCAAAGCACCGTATGCCTTCTTAACCACAGTCAATCTGCGCAGATGCTTTAAGTGTCCTATGGACTCAGACCCTAAGATCCCTCTGATCCTCCACACTGCCAAGAGTCTTACCATTAATACTATATTCTGCCATCATATTTGACCTACCATAATGAACCACCTCACAGTTATCTGGATTGAACTCCATCTGCCATTTCTCAGCCCTTTGCACTATCCATAACACCCCCAACCTTTGAGTCATCAGCAAATTTACTAACCCATCCCTCCACTTCTTCATCCAGATCATTTATAAAACTCATGAAGAATAGGGGTCACAGAACAGATCCCTGAGGTACTCCACTGGTCACCAACCTCCATGCAGAATGTGACCCATTTACAACCACTCTTTGCCTTCTGTGGGCAAGCCAATTCTGGATCCACAAAGCAACGTCCCCTTGGATCCCATGACTCCTTACTTTCTCAATAAGCTTTGCATGGGGTACCTTATCAAATGCCTTGCTGAAATCCATATTCACTACATCTACTGCTCTTCCTTCATCAATGTGCTAAGTCGCATCCTCGAAAAGTTCAGGCAGGTGCGTAAGGCACGACCTGCCTTTCCCAAGGCCATGCTGACTATTCCTAATCATATTATGCCTCTCCGAATGTTCACAAATCCTGCCTCTCAGGATCTTCTCCATCAACTTACCAACCACTGAGTTAAGACTCACTGGTCTATAATTTCCTGGGCTATCTTTACTCCCTTTCTTGAATAATGGAACAACATCCCCAAATCTCCAATCCTCTGGAACCTCTCCCATCCCCATTGATGATGCAAAGACCATCACTAGAGGCTCAGCAATTTCCTCCCTCACCTCCCACAGTAACCTAGGGTATATCACATCCAATCCCAGTGACTTATCCAACTTGACGCTTTCCAGAAGCTCCAGCACATCCTTTTTCTTGATATCTACATACTCAAGCTTCTCAGTCCACTGTATGTCATCCCTACAATCGGCAAGATCCTTTTCTGTGGTGAATACTGAAGCAAAGTACTCATTAAGTACCTCTGCTATCTCCTCCAGTTTCAGACACACTTTTCCACTGTCACACTCGATTGATCCTATTCTGTCATGTCTTATCCTCTTGCTCTTCACATATTTGTTGGATGCCTTGGGATTTTCCTTAATCCTGTCCACCAAGGCCTTCTCATGGCCCCTTCTGGCTCTCCTAATTTCATCCTTAAGTTCCTTCCTGCTAGCCTTATAATCTTCTAGATCTCTATCATTACCTAGTTTTTTTTAAACCTTTTGTAGGCTTTTCTTTTCTTCTTGACTAGATTTACAACAGCCTTTATACACCACAGTTCCTGTACACTACCATCCTTTCCCTGTCTTGTTGGAGCATACCTATGCAAAACTCCTCTCAAATATCCCCTGAACATTTGCCACATTTCTTCCATACATTTCCCTGAGAACATCTGTTCCCAATTTATGCTTCCATGTTCCTGCCTGATAGCCTCAAATTTCCCCTCAATATTTCCAATTAAACACTTTCCTAACTTGTCTGTTCCTATCCCTCTCCAATGCTATGGTAAAGGAGATATCATTATGATCACGATCTCCAAAATGCTCTCCCACTGAGAAATCTGACACCTGACCAGGTTCATTTCCCAATACCAGATCAAGTGCAGCCTCTCCTGTTGTGGGCTGACCTAGAAACCTTCCTGAACACTCCTAACAAGCACCACCCCATCTAAACACTGACTCTAGGGACATGCCTATTAATTATTTAGGAAATTAAAATCTCCCACCAGAACAACACTGTTATTATTACACCTTTCCAGAATTTGTTTCCCTATCTGCTCCTCGATGTCCCTGTTACTATTGGGTGGTCTATAAAAAACACCCAGTAGAGTTATTGATGCTTTCCTATTCCTAATTTCCACCCACAGAGACTGCATAGACAATCCCTCCATGACTTCCTCCTTTTCTGCAGCCGTGACATTATCTCTGATCAACAGTGCCATGCCCCCACCTCTTTTGCCTCCCTGCCTGTCCTTCCTGAAACATCTAAAGCCTGGTACTCAAAGGAATCATTCCTGCCCCTGAGCCATCCAAGCCTCTGTAATGGCCACAACATCATAGCTCCAAGTACTGATCCACGCTCGAAGTTCATCTGCTTTATTCATAATACTCCTTGCACTAAAATAGACATATCTCAAACCATCGGTCTGGGTGTGTCTCTATCACCTGCCTATCCTCCCTCTCACACTGTCTCCAAGATTTCTCTATTTGTGAACCAACCGCCTCTTCCTTCGTCTCTTCAGTTTGGTTCCCACCACCCCAGCAGTACTAGTTTAAACTGTCCCCATTAGAACTTAGCAAACCTCCCCACCAGGATATTGGTCCCCCTGGGATTCAAGTGCAACCCATCCTTTTTGTACAGGTCACACTTGCCCAAAAGAGGTCCCAATGATCCAGAAATCTTAATCCATGCCCCCTGCTCCAAACCCTCAGCCACGCATTTATCCTCCACCTCATTCTATTCCTGTACTCACTGTCACGTAGCACAGGCAGTAATCCAGAGATTACTACCTTTGAGGTCCAGCTTCTCAACTTCCTTCCTAACTCCCTGTCATCTGCTTTTCGGACATCCTCTATTTTCCTGCCTATGTTGTTGGTACCAATATGTACCACAACCTCAGGCTGTTCTCATTTCCACTTCAGGATATCGTGGACACGATCAGAAACATCCCAGACCCTAGCACCTGGGAGGCAAACTACCATCCGAGTTTCTTTCCTGCATTCACAGAATCGCCTGTCTGACCCCCTAAATACAGAATCCCCGATCACTGCTGCTGTCCTCTTCCTTTCCCTACCCTTCTGAACCACAGGGCCAGATGCTGTGCCAGAGACACGGCCACTGGTGCTTCCCTCAGCTAAGCCATATCCCCCAACAGTACTCAAGCTGGAATACCAATTGTCAAGAGGTACAGCTACAGGGGTGCTCTCTAGCATCTGACTACTGCCCTACTCTCTCCTGACTGTTACCCACTTATCTGTCTCCCGAGACCCCAGTGTGACTACCTGCCTATAGTTCCACTCCATCACCTCCTCACTCTCCCTGACCGGATGAAGGAAATTGAGCTGCATCTCCAGTTCCCCAACCCGGTCCCTAAGGAGCTGCAGCATGACACGCCTGGCACAGATATACCAGTAAAATGGCTGCTCCCCAACTGAGACTTAGTGAGTGCCTCACTCAATTCTGAAATAATTGAGAATTAAGTGTTAGTTACTGATCTCGTTCAGGACTGATCTGGTTCAGTTACTGATCTGGTTCAGTTAATGATCTGGTTCAGGACTGATGTTTTTCAATTAATAATCTGTTTCAGGACTGATCTGGTTCAGTTACTGATCTGGTTCAGGACCGATCTGGTTCAGTTACTGATCTGGTTCTGTTAATGATCTGGTTCAGGACTGATGTTTTTCAGTTACTGATCTGGTTCAGGACCGATCTGGTTCAGGACTGATGTTTTTCAGTTACTGATCTGGTTCAGGACCGATCTGGTTCAGTTAGGGATCTGGTTTAATTACTGATCTGGTTCAGTTACTGATATGGTACAGTTAATGATCTGGTTCAGTTACTGATCTGGTTCAATTACTGATCTGGTTCAGTCACTGATGTGGTTCAGGCTGATCTGGTGCAGTTACAGATCTGGTTCTGGACTGATCTGGTTTAGTTACTGTTCTCGATCAGGAATGATCTGGTTCAGGACTGATCTGGTTCAGTTAATAATCTGGTTCAGGACGGATCTGGTTCAGTTACTGATCTGGTTCAATTACTGATCCGGTTCAATTACTGATCTGGTTCAGTCACTGATGTGGTTCAGGCTGATCTGGTGCAGTTACAGATCTGGTTCTGGACTGATCTGGTTTAGTTACTGTTCTCGATCAGGAATGATCTGGTTCAGGACTGATCTGGTTCAGTTAATAATCTGGTTCAGGACTGATCTGGTTCAGTTACTGATCTGGTTCAATTACTGATCCGGTTCAATTATTGATCTGGTTCAGTCACTGATGTGGTTCAGGACTGATCTGGTTCAGTTAATAATCTGGTTCAATTACTGATCTGGTTCAGTTACTGATCCAGTTCAATTACTGCACTGGTTCAGTCACTAATGTGACTCAGGACTGATCTTGTTCAGTTACTGATCTGGTTCAATTACAGATCAGGTTCAATTACTGATCTGGTTCAGTTACTGATCTAGTTGAGTTTCTGATCTGGTTCAGGACCGATTTTGTTCAGGACTGATCTTGTTCAGGACTGATCTGGTTCAGGACTGATCTGTTTCAGTTACTGATCTAGTTCAATTACTGATCTGGTTCAATCACTGATGTGGTTCAGGGCTGATCTGGGTCAGTTATTGATCTGGTTCTGGACTGATCTGGTTCAGTTAATAATCTGGTTCAATTACTGAACTTGTTCCAGGTATGATCAGCTTCAGGACTGATCTGGTTCAGTTACTGATCTGGTTCAGGACTGATCAGGTTCAGTTACAGATCTGGTTCAGGACTGATCTGGTTCAGGACTGATCTGGTTCAGTTACTGATATGGTACAGTTACTGATCTGGTACAATTACTGATATGGTACAGTTACTGATCTGGTACAATTACTGATCTGGTTCAGGACTGGTCTGGTTCAATTATTGATCTTGTTCAGGACTTATCTGGTTTAGGTACTGATCTGGTTCAGCACTGATCTGGTTCAATTATTGATCTTGTTCAGGACTGATCTGGTTGAGTTATTGATCTTGTTCAGGACTGATCTAGTTCAGGACTGATCTGGTTCAGGACTGCTCTGGTTTTGGACTAATCAGGTTCAGTTACTTATCTGGTTCAGTTAATGATCTGGTTTAAGACAGATCTGGATCAATTACTAATCTGGTTGATTAAATGATCTGGTTCAGGTCTGATCAGGTTCAGTTACTAATTTGGATCAGGACTGATCTGGTTCAGTTATTGATTTAGTTCCGTTACTGATCTGAGATGACTTATTGACCTGGTTTAGTTACTAATCTGGATCAGTTAATTATCTGGATCGGTTACTAATCAGGTTCAGTTAATAATCTGATTCAATTAGTGAAATGGTTCAGGACTGATCTGGTTCAGTTACTGATCTGTTTCAGGACTGATCTGGTTCAGTTCTGATTTGGTTCAGGACTGCTCTGGTTTATTTACTGATCTGATTCAATTACTGATCTGGTTCAGTCCCTGATGTGATTCAGGACTGATCTGGTTCAGTTCTGATTTGGTTCAGGACTGATCTTGTTTAGTTTCTGATCTGGATCAGGAATAATATGGTTCAGGACTGCTCTGGTTTTGGACTAATCAGGTTCAGTTACTGACCTGGTTCAGTCAATGATCTGGTTTAAGACTGTTCTGGTTCAATTACTAATCTGGTTGAGTTACTGATCTGGTTCAGGACGGATCTGGTTCAATTATAGATCTTGTTCAGGACTGATATGATTCAGTTACTGATCTGGATAAGGACTGATCTGGTTCAGTTACTGATCTGGTTGAGTTACTGATTTCGTACAGTTACGGATCTGGTTCAGGACTGATCTGGTTCAGGACTGATCTGGTTGAGTTATTGATCTTGTTCAGGACTGATCTGGTTCAGGACTGATCTGGTTCAGTTACTGATCTTGTTGAGTTTCTGATAAGGTACAGTTACTGATCTGGATAAGGACTGATCTGGTTCAGTTACTGATCTGGTTGAGTTACTGATTTCGTACAGTTACGGATCTGGTTCAGGACTGATCTGGTTCAGGACTGATCTGGTTGAGTTATTGATCTTGTTCAGGACTGATCTGGTTCAGGGCTGATCTGGTTCAATTATTGATCTTGTTCAGGACTGATCTGGTTCAGGACTGCTCTGGTTTTGGACTAATCAGGTTCAGTTACTTATCTGGTTCAGTTAATGATCTGGTTTAAAACGGATCTGGATCAATTACTAATCTGGTTGATTAAATGATCTGGTTCAGGTCTGATCAGTTTCAGTTACTAATTTGGAACAGGACTGATCTGGTTCAGGTCTGATCAGGTTCAGTTACTAATTTGGATCAGGACTGATCTGGTTCAGGTCTGATCAAGTTCATTTACTGATTTGGTACAGTTACTGAACTGTTTCAATTACTGATCTGGTTCAGGACTGATCTGGTTCAGTTCATCATCTGGTTAAGGACTGATCTGGTTCAATTACTAATCTGGTTGAGGTACTGATCTGGTTCAGGTCTGATCAGGTTCAGTTTTACTCTGCTTCAGGACTGCTCTGGTTCAGTTTTTGATCTGCTTATGTTACTGATCTGAGATCAGTTATTGATCTGGTTTAGTTACTGATCTGGACCATTTAATGATCTGGATCGGATACTGATCTGGTTTAGTTAATAATCAGGTTCAATTACTGAACTGGTTCCAGATATGATCTGGTTCAGGTCTGACCTGGTTCAGGATTGATCTGATTCAGTTACTGATCTGAGATGAGTTATTGATCTGGTTTAGTTACTAATCTGGATCAGTTAATGATCTGGATCGGTTACTGGTCTGGTTCAGTTAATATTCTGGTTCAATTACAGAAATGGTTCAGTTACTGATCTGGTTCCGGACTGATCTGGTTCAGTTACTGATCTTGTTGAGTTACTGTTATGGTACAGTTACTGATCTGGTTCAGGACTGACCTGTTTCAGTTCTGATTTGGTTCAGGACTGCTCTGGTTTATTTACTGATCTGATTCAATTACTGATCTAAATCAGTCACTGATGTGATTCAGGACTGATCTGGTTCAGTTCTGATTTGGTTCAGGACTGATCTTGTTTCAATTATTGATCTTGTTCAGGACTGATCTGGTGCAGTTACTGATCTTGTTGAGTTACTGTTATGGTACAGTTACTGATCTGGTTCAGGATTGATCTGTTTCAGTTCTGATTTGGTTCAGGACTGCTATGGTTTATTTACTGATCTGATTCAATTACTGATCTAATTCAGTCACTGATGTGATTCAGGACTGATCAGGTTCAGTTCTGATTTGGTTCAGGACTGATCTTGTTTCAATTATTGATCTTGTTCAGGACTGCTCTGGTTCAGTTACTGATCTGGTTCAGGACTGATCTGGTTCAGTTTCTGATCTTGTTGAGTTACTGATCTGGTTCAGTTACTGATCTGGTTCAGCACTGATCTGGTTCAGTTACTGATCTTGTTGAGTTACTGTTATGGTACAGTTACTGATCTGGTTCAGGACTGATCTGTTTCAGTTCTGATTTGGTTCAGGACTGCTCTGGTTTATTTACTGATCTGATTCAATTACTGATCTAATTCAGTCACTGATGTGATTCAGGACTGATCTGGTTCAGTTCTGATTTGGTTCAGGACTGATCTTGTTTCAATTATTGATCTTGTTCAGGACTGATCTGGTTCAGTTACTGATCTTGTTGAGTTACTGTTATGGTACAATCACTGATCTGGTTCAGGATTGATCTGTTTCAGTTCTGATTTGGTTCAGGACTGCTATGGTTTATTTACTGATCTGATTCAATTACAGATCTAATTCAGTCACTGATGTGATTCAGGACTGATCTGGTTCAGTTCTGATTTGGTTCAGGACTGATCTTGTTTCAATTATTGATCTTGTTCAGGACTAACCTGGTTCAGTTACTGATCTGGTTGAGTTACTGATATCGTATATTTACGGATCTGGTTCAGGACTGATCTGGTTCAATTATTGATCTTGTTCAGGACTGATCTGTTTCAATTATTGATCTTGTTCAGGACTGCTCTGGTTCAGTTACTGATTTGGTTCAGGACTGATCTGGTTCAGTTACTGATCTTGTTGAGTTACTGTTATGGTACAATCACTGATCTGGTTCAGGATTGATCTGTTTCAGTTCTGATTTGGTTCAGGACTGCTATGGTTTATTTACTGATCTGATTCAATTACAGATCTAATTCAGTCACTGATGTGATTCAGGACTGATCTGGTTCAGTTCTGATTTGGTTCAGGACTGATCTTGTTTCAATTATTGATCTTGTTCAGGACTAACCTGGTTCAGTTACTGATCTGGTTGAGTTACTGATATCGTATATTTACGGATCTGGTTCAGGACTGATCTGGTTCAATTATTGATCTTGTTCAGGACTGATCTGTTTCAATTATTGATCTTGTTCAGGACTGCTCTGGTTCAGTTACTGATTTGGTTCAGGACTGATCTGGTTCAGTTACTGATCTTGTTGAGTTACTGTTATGGTACAATCACTGATCTGGTTCAGGATTGATCTGTTTCAGTTCTGATTTGGTTCAGGACTGCTATGGTTTATTTACTGATCTGATTCAATTACAGATCTAATTCAGTCACTGATGTGATTCAGGACTGATCTGGTTCAGTTCTGATTTGGTTCAGGACTGATCTTGTTTCAATTATTGATCTTGTTCAGGACTAACCTGGTTCAGTTACTGATCTGGTTGAGTTACTGATATCGTATAGTTACGGATCTGGTTCAGGACTGATCTGGTTCAATTATTGATCTTGTTCAGGACTGATCTGTTTCAATTATTGATCTTGTTCAGGACTGCTCTGGTTCAGTTACTGATTTGGTTCAGGACTGATCTGGTTCAGTTACTGATCTTGTTGAGTTACTGATATGGTACAGTTACTGATCTGGTTCAGTTTCTCATCTGGTTCCGGACTGATCTGGATCAGGAATTATCTGGTTCAGAACGAATCAGGTTCAGTTTCTGATCTGGTTCTGGACTGATCAGGTTCAGGACTAATCTGGTTCAGTTATTGATTTAGTTCCGTTACTGATCTGAGATGACTTATTGACCTGGTTTAGTTACTAATCTGGATCAGTTATTTATCTGGATCGGTTACTGATCAGGTTCAGTTAATAATCTGGTTCAATTACTGAACTGGTTCCAGATATGATCTGGTTCAGGTCTGACCTGGTTCAGGATTGATCTGATTCAGTTACTGATCTGAGATGAGTTATTGATCTGGTTTAGTTACTAATCTGGATCAGTTAATGATCTGGATCGGTTACTGGTCTGGTTCAGTTAATATTCTGGTTCAATTACAGAAATGGTTCAGTTACTGATCTGGTTCCGGACTGATCTGGTTCAGTTACTGATCTTGTTGAGTTACTGTTATGGTACAGTTACTGATCTGGTTCAGGACTGATCTGTTTCAGTTCTGATTTGGTTTATTTACTGATCTGATTCAATTACTGATCTAAATCAGTCACTGATGTGATTCAGGACTGATCAGGTTCAGTTCTGATTTGGTTCAGGACTGATCTTGTTTCAATTATTGATCTTGTTCAGGACTGCTCTGGTTCAGTTACTGATCTGGTTCAGGACTGATCTGGTTCAGTTACTGATCTTGTTGAGTTACTGATCTGGTTCAGTTACTGATCTGGTTCAGCACTGATCTGGTTCAGTTACTGATCTTGTTGAGTTACTGTTATGGTACAGTCACTGATCTGGTTCAGGATTGATCTGTTTCAGTTCTGATTTGGTTCAGGACTGCTATGGTTTATTTACTGATCTGATTCAATTACTGATCTAATTCAGTCACTGATGTGATTCAGGACTGATCTGGTTCAGTTCTGATTTGGTTCAGGACTGATCTTGTTTCAATTATTGATCTTGTTCAGGACTAACCTGGTTCAGTTACTGATCTGGTTGAGTTACTGATATCGTATAGTTACGGATCTGGTTCAGGACTGATCTGGTTCAATTATTGATCTTGTTCAGGACTGATCTGTTTCAATTATTGATCTTGTTCAGGACTGATCTGGTTCAGTTACTGATGTGGTTCAGGCTGATCTGGTGCAGTTACAGATCTGGTTCTGGACTGATCTGGTTTAGTTACTGTTCTCGATCAGGAATGATCTGGTTCAGGACTGATCTGGTTCAGTTAATAATCTGGTTCAGGACTGATCTGGTTCAGTTACTGATCTGTTTCAATTACTGATCCGGTTCAATTATTGATCTGGTTCAGTCACTGATGTGGTTCAGGACTGATCTGGTTCAGTTAATAATCTGGTTCAATTACTGATCTGGTTCAGTTACTGATCCAGTTCAATTACTGCACTGGTTCAGTCACTAATGTGACTCAGGACTGATCTTGTTCAGTTACTGATCTGGTTCAATTACAGATCAGGTTCAATTACTGATCTGGTTCAGTTACTGATCTAGTTGAGTTTCTGATCTGGTTCAGGACCGATTTTGTTCAGGACTGATCTTGTTCAGGACTGATCTGGTTCAGGACTGATCTGTTTCAGTTACTGATCTAGTTCAATTACTGATCTGGTTCAATCACTGATGTGGTTCAGGGCTGATCTGGGTCAGTTATTGATCTGGTTCTGGACTGATCTGGTTCAGTTAATAATCTGGTTCAATTACTGAACTTGTTCCAGGTATGATCAGCTTCAGGACTGATCTGGTTCAGTTACTGATCTGGTTCAGGACTGATCAGGTTCAGTTACAGATCTGGTTCAGGACTGATCTGGTTCAGTTACTGATATGGTACAGTTACTGATCTGGTACAATTACTGATATGGTACAGTTACTGATCTGGTACAATTACTGATCTGGTTCAGGACTGGTCTGGTTCAATTATTGATCTTGTTCAGGACTTATCTGGTTTAGGTACTGATCTGGTTCAGCACTGATCTGGTTCAATTATTGATCTTGTTCAGGACTGATCTGGTTGAGTTATTGATCTTGTTCAGGACTGATCTAGTTCAGGACTGATCTGGTTCAGGACTGCTCTGGTTTTGGACTAATCAGGTTCAGTTACTTATCTGGTTCAGTTAATGATCTGGTTTAAGACGGATCTGGATCAATTACTAATCTGGTTGATTAAATGATCTGGTTCAGGTCTGATCAGGTTCAGTTACTAATTTGGATCAGGACTGATCTGGTTCAGTTATTGATTTAGTTCCGTTACTGATCTGAGATGACTTATTGACCTGGTTTAGTTACTAATCTGGATCAGTTAATTATCTGGATCGGTTACTAATCAGGTTCAGTTAATAATCTGATTCAATTAGTGAAATGGTTCAGGACTGATCTGGTTCAGTTACTGATCTGTTTCAGGACTGATCTGGTTCAGTTCTGATTTGGTTCAGGACTGCTCTGGTTTATTTACTGATCTGATTCAATTACTGATCTGGTTCAGTCCCTGATGTGATTCAGGACTGATCTGGTTCAGTTCTGATTTGGTTCAGGACTGATCTTGTTTAGTTTCTGATCTGGATCAGGAATAATATGGTTCAGGACTGCTCTGGTTTTGGACTAATCAGGTTCAGTTACTGACCTGGTTCAGTCAATGATCTGGTTCAATTATAGATCTTGTTCAGGACTGATATGATTCAGTTACTGATCTGGATAAGGACTGATCTGGTTCAGTTACTGATCTGGTTGAGTTACTGATTTCGTACAGTTACGGATCTGGTTCAGGACTGATCTGGTTCAGGACTGATCTGGTTGAGTTATTGATCTTGTTCAGGACTGATCTGGTTCAGGACTGATCTGGTTCAGTTACTGATCTTGTTGAGTTTCTGATAAGGTACAGTTACTGATCTGGATAAGGACTGATCTGGTTCAGTTACTGATCTGGTTGAGTTACTGATTTCGTACAGTTACGGATCTGGTTCAGGACTGATCTGGTTCAGGACTGATCTGGTTGAGTTATTGATCTTGTTCAGGACTGATCTGGTTCAGGGCTGATCTGGTTCAATTATTGATCTTGTTCAGGACTGATCTGGTTCAGGACTGCTCTGGTTTTGGACTAATCAGGTTCAGTTACTTATCTGGTTCAGTTAATGATCTGGTTTAAAACGGATCTGGATCAATTACTAATCTGGTTGATTAAATGATCTGGTTCAGGTCTGATCAGTTTCAGTTACTAATTTGGAACAGGACTGATCTGGTTCAGGTCTGATCAGGTTCAGTTACTAATTTGGATCAGGACTGATCTGGTTCAGGTCTGATCAAGTTCATTTACTGATTTGGTACAGTTACTGAACTGTTTCAATTACTGATCTGGTTCAGGACTGATCTGGTTCAGTTCATCATCTGGTTAAGGACTGATCTGGTTCAATTACTAATCTGGTTGAGGTACTGATCTGGTTCAGGTCTGATCAGGTTCAGTTTTACTCTGCTTCAGGACTGCTCTGGTTCAGTTTTTGATCTGCTTATGTTACTGATCTGAGATCAGTTATTGATCTGGTTTAGTTACTGATCTGGACCATTTAATGATCTGGATCGGATACTGATCTGGTTTAGTTAATAATCAGGTTCAATTACTGAACTGGTTCCAGATATGATCTGGTTCAGGTCTGACCTGGTTCAGGATTGATCTGATTCAGTTACTGATCTGAGATGAGTTATTGATCTGGTTTAGTTACTAATCTGGATCAGTTAATGATCTGGATCGGTTACTGGTCTGGTTCAGTTAATATTCTGGTTCAATTACAGAAATGGTTCAGTTACTGATCTGGTTCCAGACTGATCTGGTTCAGTTACTGATCTTGTTGAGTTACTGTTATGGTACAGTTACTGATCTGGTTCAGGACTGACCTGTTTCAGTTCTGATTTGGTTCAGGACTGCTCTGGTTTATTTACTGATCTGATTCAATTACTGATCTAAATCAGTCACTGATGTGATTCAGGACTGATCTGGTTCAGTTCTGATTTGGTTCAGGACTGATCTTGTTTCAATTATTGATCTTGTTCAGGACTGATCTGGTGCAGTTACTGATCTTGTTGAGTTATTGTTATGGTACAGTTACTGATCTGGTTCAGGATTGATCTGTTTCAGTTCTGATTTGGTTCAGGACTGCTATGGTTTATTTACTGATCTGATTCAATTACTGATCTAATTCAGTCACTGATGTGATTCAGGACTGATCAGGTTCAGTTCTGATTTGGTTCAGGACTGATCTTGTTTCAATTATTGATCTTGTTCAGGACTGCTCTGGTTCAGTTACTGATCTGGTTCAGGACTGATCTGGTTCAGTTTCTGATCTTGTTGAGTTACTGATCTGGTTCAGTTACTGATCTGGTTCAGCACTGATCTGGTTCAGTTACTGATCTTGTTGAGTTACTGTTATGGTACAGTTACTGATCTGGTTCAGGACTGATCTGTTTCAGTTCTGATTTGGTTCAGGACTGCTCTGGTTTATTTACTGATCTGATTCAATTACTGATCTAATTCAGTCACTGATGTGATTCAGGACTGATCTGGTTCAGTTCTGATTTGGTTCAGGACTGATCTTGTTTCAATTATTGATCTTGTTCAGGACTGATCTGGTTCAGTTACTGATCTTGTTGAGTTACTGTTATGGTACAATCACTGATCTGGTTCAGGATTGATCTGTTTCAGTTCTGATTTGGTTCAGGACTGCTATGGTTTATTTACTGATCTGATTCAATTACAGATCTAATTCAGTCAGTGATGTGATTCAGGACTGATCTGGTTCAGTTCTGATTTGGTTCAGGACTGATCTTGTTTCAATTATTGATCTTGTTCAGGACTAACCTGGTTCAGTTACTGATCTGGTTGAGTTACTGATATCGTATATTTACGGATCTGGTTCAGGACTGATCTGGTTCAATTATTGATCTTGTTCAGGACTGATCTGTTTCAATTATTGATCTTGTTCAGGACTGCTCTGGTTCAGTTACTGATTTGGTTCAGGACTGATCTGGTTCAGTTACTGATCTTATTGAGTTACTGTTATGGTACAATCACTGATCTGGTTCAGGATTGATCTGTTTCAGTTCTGATTTGGTTCAGGACTGCTATGGTTTATTTACTGATCTGATTCAATTACAGATCTAATTCAGTCACTGATGTGATTCAGGACTGATCTGGTTCAGTTCTGATTTGGTTCAGGACTGATCTTGTTTCAATTATTGATCTTGTTCAGGACTAACCTGGTTCAGTTACTGATCTGGTTGAGTTACTGATATCGTATATTTACGGATCTGGTTCAGGACTGATCTGGTTCAATTATTGATCTTGTTCAGGACTGATCTGTTTCAATTATTGATCTTGTTCAGGACTGCTCTGGTTCAGTTACTGATTTGGTTCAGGACTGATCTGGTTCAGTTACTGATCTTGTTGAGTTACTGTTATGGTACAATCACTGATCTGGTTCAGGATTGATCTGTTTCAGTTCTGATTTGGTTCAGGACTGCTATGGTTTATTTACTGATCTGATTCAATTACAGATCTAATTCAGTCACTGATGTGATTCAGGACTGATCTGGTTCAGTTCTGATTTGGTTCAGGACTGATCTTGTTTCAATTATTGATCTTGTTCAGGACTAACCTGGTTCAGTTACTGATCTGGTTGAGTTACTGATATCGTATAGTTACGGATCTGGTTCAGGACTGATCTGGTTCAATTATTGATCTTGTTCAGGACTGATCTGTTTCAATTATTGATCTTGTTCAGGACTGCTCTGGTTCAGTTACTGATTTGGTTCAGGACTGATCTGGTTCAGTTACTGATCTTGTTGAGTTACTGATATGGTACAGTTACTGATCTGGTTCAGTTTCTCATCTGGTTCCGGACTGATCTGGATCAGGAATTATCTGGTTCAGAACGAATCAGGTTCAGTTTCTGATCTGGTTCTGGACTGATCAGGTTCAGGACTAATCTGGTTCAGTTATTGATTTAGTTCCGTTACTGATCTGAGATGACTTATTGACCTGGTTTAGTTACTAATCTGGATCAGTTATTTATCTGGATCGGTTACTGATCAGGTTCAGTTAATAATCTGGTTCAATTACTGAACTGGTTCCAGATATGATCTGGTTCAGGTCTGACCTGGTTCAGGATTGATCTGATTCAGTTACTGATCTGAGATGAGTTATTGATCTGGTTTAGTTACTAATCTGGATCAGTTAATGATCTGGATCGGTTACTGGTCTGGTTCAGTTAATATTCTGGTTCAATTACAGAAATGGTTCAGTTACTGATCTGGTTCCGGACTGATCTGGTTCAGTTACTGATCTTGTTGAGTTACTGTTATGGTACAGTTACTGATCTGGTTCAGGACTGATCTGTTTCAGTTCTGATTTGGTTTATTTACTGATCTGATTCAATTACTGATCTAAATCAGTCACTGATGTGATTCAGGACTGATCAGGTTCAGTTCTGATTTGGTTCAGGACTGATCTTGTTTCAATTATTGATCTTGTTCAGGACTGCTCTGGTTCAGTTACTGATCTGGTTCAGGACTGATCTGGTTCAGTTACTGATCTTGTTGAGTTACTGATCTGGTTCAGTTACTGATCTGGTTCAGCACTGATCTGGTTCAGTTACTGATCTTGTTGAGTTACTGTTATGGTACAGTCACTGATCTGGTTCAGGATTGATCTGTTTCAGTTCTGATTTGGTTCAGGACTGCTATGGTTTATTTACTGATCTGATTCAATTACTGATCTAATCCAGTCACTGATGTGATTCAGGACTGATCTGGTTCAGTTCTGATTTGGTTCAGGACTGATCTTGTTTCAATTATTGATCTTGTTCAGGACTAACCTGGTTCAGTTACTGATCTGGTTGAGTTACTGATATCGTATAGTTACGGATCTGGTTCAGGACTGATCTGGTTCAATTATTGATCTTGTTCAGGACTGATCTGTTTCAATTATTGATCTTGTTCAGGACTGATCTGGTTCAGTTACTGATTTGGTTCAGGACTGATCTGGTTCAGTTACTGATCTTGTTGAGTTACTGATATGGTACAGTTACTGATCTGGTTCAGTTTCTCATCTGGTTCCGGACTGATCTGGATCAGGAATTATCTGGTTCAGAACGAATCAGGTTCAGTTTCTGATCTGGTTCTGGACTGATCAGGTTCAGGACTAATCTGGTTCAGTTATTGATTTAGTTCCGTTACTGATCTGAGATGACTTATTGACCTGGTTTAGTTACTAATCTGGATCAGTTAATTATCTGGATCGGTTACTGATCCGGTTCAGTTAATAATCTGGTTCAATTACTGAACTGGTTCCAGATATGATCTGGTTCAGGTCTGACCTGGTTCAGGATTGATCTGATTCAGTTACTGATCTGAGATGAGTTATTGATCTGGTTTAGTTACTAATCTGGATCAGTTAATGATCTGGATCGGTTACTGGTCTGGTTCAGCTAATATTCTGGTTCAATTACAGAAATGGTTCAGTTACTGATCTGGTTCCAGACTGATCTGGTTCAGTTACTGATCTTGTTGAGTTACTGTTATGGTACAGTTACTGATCTGGTTCAGGACTGATCTGTTTCAGTTCTGATTTGGTTCAGGACTGCTCTGGTTTATTTACTGATCTGATTCAATTACTGATCTAAATCAGTCACTGATGTGATTCAGGACTGATCTGGTTCAGTTCTGATTTGGTTCAGGACTGATCTTGTTTCAATTATTGATCTTGTTCAGGACTGATCTGGTGCAGTTACTGATCTTGTTGAGTTACTGTTATGGTACAGTTACTGATCTGGTTCAGGATTGATCTGTTTCAGTTCTGATTTGGTTCAGGACTGCTCTGGTTCAGTTCTGATTTGGTTCAGGACTGATCTGGTTTATTTACTGATCTGATTCAATTACTGATCTAATTCAGTCACTGATGTGATTCAGGACTGATCAGGTTCAGTTCTGATTTGGTTCAGGACTGATCTTGTTTCAATTATTGATCTTGTTCAGGACTGCTCTGGTTCAGTTACTGATCTGGTTCAGGACTGATCTGGTTCAGGACTCATCTAGTTCAGTTACTAATCTGGTTGCGTTACTGATATGGTACATTTACTGATCTGGTTCAGGACTGATCTGGCTTAGTTACTGATGTGGTTCAGGGTGATCTGCTGCAGTTACTGATCTGGTTCTGGACTGATCTGGTTTAGTTACTGTTCTGGATTAGCAATGATCTGGTTCAGGACTGACCTGGTTCAGTTAATGATCTGTTTTTGGACTGATCTGGTTCAGTTACTGATCTGTTTTTGGACTGATCTGGTTCAGTTACTGATCTGGTTCCATTAATGATCCGGTTCAATTACTGATCTGGTTTCGTCACTGATGTGGTACAGGACTGATCTGGTTCAGTTAATAATCTGGTTCAGGACTGATCTGGTTCAGTTCTGATTTGGTTCAGGACTGATCTGGTTTATTTACTGATCTGATTCAATTACTGATCTAATTCAGTCACTGATGTGATTCAGGACTGATCTGGTTCAGTTCTGATTTGGTTCAGGACTGATCTTGTTTTGTTACTGATCTGGATCAGGAATAATATGGTTCAGGACTGCTCTGGTTCTGGACTCATCAGGTTCAGTTACTGATCTGGTTCAGTTAATGATCTGGTTTAAGACTGTTCTGGTTCAATTACTAATCTGGTCCAGTTACTGATCTGGTCCAGTTAAAGATCAGTTGCAATTACTGATCTGGTTCAGGACTGATCTGTTTCAATTATTGATATTGTTCAGGACTGATCTGGTTCAGGACTGATCTGGTCCAGTTACTGATCTGGTCCAGTTAAAGATCTGTTGCAATTACCGATCTGGTTCAGGACTGATCTGTTTCAGGACTGATCTGTTTCAATTATTGATCTTGTTCAGGACTGATCTGATTCAGTTACTGATCTGCTTCAGAACTGATCTGGTTCAATTAGTGATCTTGTTCAGGACTGATCTGTTTCAATTATTGATCTTGTTCAGGACTGATCTGGTTCAGTTACTGATCTTGTTGAGTTACTGTTATGGTACAGTTACTGATCTGGTTCAGGACTGATCTGGTTCAGTTACTGATCTTGTTGAGTTTCTGATAAGGTACAGTTACTGATCTGGTTCTGGACTGATCTGGTTCAGTTACTGATCTGGTTCAGGACTGATCTGCTTCTGTTACTGATTTGGTACAGTTACTGATCTGATTCACGACTGATCTGTTTCAGGACTGATCTTGTTCAATTATTGATCTTGTTCAGGACTGATCTGGTTCAGGCCTGATCTGGTCCAGTTACTGATCTGGTCCAGTTAAAGATCTGTTGCAGTTACAGATCTGGTTCAGGACTGATCTGTTTCAATTATTGATCTTGTTCAGTACTGATCTGGTTCAGTTACTTCTCTGGTTCAGGACTGATCTAGTTCAATTACCTATCTGGTTGAGTTACTGATATGGTACAGTTACTGATCTGGTTCAGGACTGATCTGGTTCAGTTACTGATCTGGTTCAGGACTGATCTGGTTCAGTTACTAATCTGGTTGAGTTACTTATATAGTCCAGTTACTGATCTGTTTCAGGACTGGTCTGATTCAGCTACTGATCTGGTTCAGGGTGATCTGTTGCAGTTACTGATCTGGTTCAGGACTGATCTGGTTTAGTTACTGATCTGGTTTAGTTACTGATGTGGTCCAGTTAATGATCTGTTGCAATTTCTGATCTGTTTCAATTATTGATCTTGTTCAGTACTGATCTGGTTCAGTTATTTATCTGGTTCCGTTACTGATCTGGTTGAGTTACTGATATGGTGCATTTACTGATCTGGATCAGGACTGATCTGGCTTAGTTACTGATCTGGTTCAGAGTGATCTGCTGCAGTTACTGATCTGGTTCTGGACTGATCTGGTTTAGTTACTGTTCTGGATTAGCAATTATCTGGTTCTGGACTGACCTGGTTCAGTTAATGATCTGTTTTTGGACTGTTCTGGTTCAATTACTAATCTGGTCCAGTTACTGATCTGGTCCAGTTAAAGATCTGTTGCAATTACCGATCTGGTTCAGGACTGATCTGTTTCAGGACTGATCTGTTTCAATTATTGATCTTGTTCAGGACTGATCTGAATCAGTTACTGATCTGCTTCAGGACTGATCTGGTTCAATTATTGATCTTGTTCAGGACTGATCTGTTTCAGGACTGATCTGTTTCAATTATTGATCTTGTTCAGGACTGATCTGGTTCAGTTACTGATCTTGTTGAGTTACTGTTATGGTACAGTTACTGATCTGGTTCAGGACTGATCTGGTTCAGTTACTGATCTTGTTGACTTTCTGATATGGTACAGTTACTGATCTGGTTCAGGACTGATCTGGTTCAGTTACTGATCTGCTTCTGTTGCTGTTTTGGTACAGTTACTGATCTGATTCACGACTGATCTGTTTCAGGACTGATCTTGTTCAATTATTGATCTTCTTCAGGACTGATCTGGTTCAGGACTGATCTGGTGCAGTTACTTATCTGGTCCAGTTAAAGATCTGTTGCAATTACAGATCTGGTTCAGGACTGATCTGCTTCAATTATTGATCTTGTTCAGTACTGATCTGGTTCAGTTACTTATCTGGTTCAGGACTGATCTAGTTCAATTACCTATCTGGTTGAGTTACTGATATGGTACAGTTACTGATCTGGTTCAGGACTGATCTGGTTCAGTTACTGATCTGGTTCAGGACCGGTCTGATTCAGCTACTGATCTGGTTCAGGGTGATCTGCTGCAGTTACTGATCTGGTTCAGGACTGATCTGGTTTAGTTACTGATCTGGTTTAGTTACTGATATGGTACATTTACTGATCTGGTTCAGGACTGATCTGGCTTAGTTACTGATCTGGTTCAGGGTGATCTGCTGCAGTTACTGATCTGGTTCTGGACTGATCTGGTTTAGTTACTGTTCTGGATTAGCAATGATCTGGTTCAGGACTGACCTGGTTCAGTTAATGATCTGTTTTTGGACTGATCTGGTTCAGTTACTGATCTGGTTCAATTACTGATCCGGTTCAATTACTGATCTGGTTTAGTCACTGATGTGGTACAGGACTGATCTGGTTCAGTTAATAATCTGGTTCAGGACTGATCTGGTTCAGTCACTGATGTGATTCAGGACTGATCTGGTTCAGTTCTGATTTGGTTCAGGACTGATCTTGTTTAGTTACTGAGCTGGATCAGGAATAATATGGTTCTGGACTGCTCTGGTTCTGGATTCATCAGGTTCAGTTACTGATCCGGTTCAGTTAATGATCTGGTTTAAGACTGTTCTGGTTGAATTACTAATCTGGTCCAGTTACTGATCTGGTCCAAATAAAGATCTGTTGCAATTATTGATCTGGTTCAGGACTGATCTGTTTCAATTATTGAACTTGTTAAGAACTGATCTGATTCAGTTACTGATCTGGTTCAGGACTGATCTGGTTCAGTTACTTATCTGGTTCAGTTACTGATCTGGTTCAGTTAGTTACTGATCTGGTTCAGTTACTGATCTGGTTCAGGACTGATCTAGTTCAGTTACTAATCTGGTTGAGTTACTGATATGGTACATTTACTGATCTGGTTCAGGACTGATCGGGCTTAGTTACTGATGTGGTTCAGGGTGATCTGCTGCAGTTACTGATCTGGTTCTGGACTGACCTGGTTCAGTTAATGATCTGTTTTTGGACTGATCTGGTTCAGTTACTGATCTGTTTTTGGACTGATCTTGTTTTGTTACTGATCTGGATCAGGAATAATATGGTTCAGGACTGCTCTGGTTCTGGACTCATCAGGTTCAGTTACTGATCTGGTTCAGTTAATGATCTGGTTTAAGACTGTTCTGGTTCAATTACTAATCTGGTCCAGTTACTGATCTGGTCCAGTTAAAGGTCTGTTGCAATTACCGATCTGGTTCAGGACTGATCTGTTTCAGGACTGATCTGTTTCAATTATTGATCTTGTTCAGGACTGATCTGGTTCAGTTACTGATCTTGTTGAGTTACTGTTATGGTACAGTTACTGATCTGGTTCAGGACTGATCTGGTTCAGTTACTGATCTTGTTGAGTTTCTGATAAGGTTCAGTTACTGATCTGGATCAGGAATAATATGGTTCAGGACTGCTCTGGTTCTGGACTCATCAGGTTCAGTTACTGATCTGGTTCAGTTAATGATCTGGTTTAAGACTGTTCTGGTTCAATTACTAATCTGGTCCAGTTACTGATCTGGTCCAGTTAAAGATCAGTTGCAATTACTGATCTGGTTCAGGACTGATCTGTTTCAGGACTGATCTGTTTCAATTATTGATATTGTTCAGGACTGATCTGGTTCAGGACTGATCTGGTCCAGTTAAAGATCTGTTGCAATTACCGATCTGGTTCAGGACTGATCTGTTTCAATTATTGATCTTGTTCAGGACTGATCTGATTCAGTTACTGATCTGCTTCAGGACTGATCTGGTTCAATTAGTGATCTTGTTCAGGACTGATCTGTTTCAGGACTGATCTGTTTCAATTATTGATCTTGTTCAGGACTGATCTGGTTCAGTTACTGATCTTGTTGAGTAACTGTTATGGTACAGTTACTGATCTGGTTCAGGACTGATCTTGTTTTGTTACTGATCTGGATCAGGAATAATATGATTCAGGACTGCTCTGGTTCTGGACTCATCAGGTTCAGTTACTGATCTGGTTCAGTTAATGATCTGGTTTAAGACTGTTCTGGTACAATTACTAATCTGATCCAGTTACTGATCTGGTCCAGTTAAAGATCTGTTGCAGTTACAGATCTGGTTCAGGACTGATCTGTTTCAATTATTGATCTTGTTCAGTACTGATCTGGTTCAGTTACTTATCTGGTTCAGGACTGATCTAGTTCAATTACCTATCTGGTTGAGTTACTGATATGGTACAGTTACTGATCTGGTTCAGGACTGATCTGGTTCAATTATTGATCTTGTTAAGAACTGATCTGATTCAGTTACTGATCTGGTTCAGTTACTAATCTGGTTGAGTTACTGATCTGGTCCAGTTAAAGATCTGTTGCAATTACTGATCTGTTTCAATTATTGATCTTGTTCAGTACTGATCTGGTTCAGTTACTTATCTGGTTCAGTTACTGATCTGGTTCAGTTACTTATCTGGTTCAGGACTGATCTGGTTCAGTTACTGATCTGGTTGAGTTACTGATATGGTACATTTACTGATCTGATTCAGGACTCATCTGGCTTAGTTACTGATCTGGTTCAGGGTGATCTGCTGCAGTTACTGATCTGGTTCTGGACTGACCTGGTTCAGTTAATGATCTGTTTTTGGACTGATCTGGTTCAGTTACTGATCTGTTTTTGGACTGATCTTGTTTTGTTACTGATCTGGATCAGGAATAATATGGTTCAGGACTGCTCTGGTTCTGGACTCATCAGGTTCAGTTACTGATCTGGTTCAGTTAATGATCTGGTTTAAGACTGTTCTGGTTCAATTACTAATCTGGTCCAGTTACTGATCTGGTCCAGTTAAAGATCAGTTGCAATTACTGATCTGGTTCAGGACTGATCTGTTTCAGGACTGATCTGTTTCAATTATTGATATTGTTCAGGACTGATCTGGTTCAGGACTGATCTGGTCCAGTTACTGATCTGTTGCAATTACCGATCTGGTTCAGGACTGATCTGTTTCAGGACTGATCTGTTTCAATTATTGATCTGAATCAGTTACTGATCTGCTTCAGGACTGATCTGGTTCAATTATTGATCTTGTTCAGGACTGATCTGTTTCAGGACTGATCTGTTTCAATTATTGATCTTGTTCAGGACTGATCTGGTTCAGTTACTGATCTTGTTGAGTTACTGTTATGGTACAGTTACTGATCTGGTTCAGGACTGATCTGTTTCAGTTCTGATTTGGTTCAGGACTGCTCTGGTTTATTTACTGATCTGATTCAATTACTGATCTAAATCAGTCACTGATGTGATTCAGGACTGATCTGGTTCAGTTCTGATTTGGTTCAGGACTGATCTTGTTTCAATTATTGATCTTGTTCAGGACTGATCTGGTGCAGTTACTGATCTTGTTGAGTTACTGTTATGGTACAGTTACTGATCTGGTTCAGGATTGATCTGTTTCAGTTCTGATTTGGTTCAGGACTGCTCTGGTTCAGTTCTGATTTGGTTCAGGACTGATCTGGTTTATTTACTGATCTGATTCAATTACTGATCTAATTCAGTCACTGATGTGATTCAGGACTGATCAGGTTCAGTTCTGATTTGGTTCAGGACTGATCTTGTTTCAATTATTGATCTTGTTCAGGACTGCTCTGGTTCAGTTACTGATCTGGTTCAGGACTGATCTGGTTCAGGACTCATCTAGTTCAGTTACTAATCTGGTTGCGTTACTGATATGGTACATTTACTGATCTGGTTCAGGACTGATCTGGCTTAGTTACTGATGTGGTTCAGGGTGATCTGCTGCAGTTACTGATCTGGTTCTGGACTGATCTGGTTTAGTTACTGTTCTGGATTAGCAATGATCTGGTTCAGGACTGACCTGGTTCAGTTAATGATCTGTTTTTGGACTGATCTGGTTCAGTTACTGATCTGTTTTTGGACTGATCTGGTTCAGTTACTGATCTGGTTCCATTAATGATCCGGTTCAATTACTGATCTGGTTTCGTCACTGATGTGGTACAGGACTGATCTGGTTCAGTTAATAATCTGGTTCAGGACTGATCTGGTTCAGTTCTGATTTGGTTCAGGACTGATCTGGTTTATTTACTGATCTGATTCAATTACTGATCTAATTCAGTCACTGATGTGATTCAGGACTGATCTGGTTCAGTTCTGATTTGGTTCAGGACTGATCTTGTTTTGTTACTGATCTGGATCAGGAATAATATGGTTCAGGACTGCTCTGGTTCTGGACTCATCAGGTTCAGTTACTGATCTGGTTCAGTTAATGATCTGGTTTAAGACTGTTCTGGTTCAATTACTAATCTGGTCCAGTTACTGATCTGGTCCAGTTAAAGATCAGTTGCAATTACTGATCTGGTTCAGGACTGATCTGTTTCAATTATTGATATTGTTCAGGACTGATCTGGTTCAGGACTGATCTGGTCCAGTTACTGATCTGGTCCAGTTAAAGATCTGTTGCAATTACCGATCTGGTTCAGGACTGATCTGTTTCAGGACTGATCTGTTTCAATTATTGATCTTGTTCAGGACTGATCTGATTCAGTTACTGATCTGCTTCAGAACTGATCTGGTTCAATTAGTGATCTTGTTCAGGACTGATCTGTTTCAATTATTGATCTTGTTCAGGACTGATCTGGTTCAGTTACTGATCTTGTTGAGTTACTGTTATGGTACAGTTACTGATCTGGTTCAGGACTGATCTGGTTCAGTTACTGATCTTGTTGAGTTTCTGATAAGGTACAGTTACTGATCTGGTTCTGGACTGATCTGGTTCAGTTACTGATCTGGTTCAGGACTGATCTGCTTCTGTTACTGATTTGGTACAGTTACTGATCTGATTCACGACTGATCTGTTTCAGGACTGATCTTGTTCAATTATTGATCTTGTTCAGGACTGATCTGGTTCAGGCCTGATCTGGTCCAGTTACTGATCTGGTCCAGTTAAAGATCTGTTGCAGTTACAGATCTGGTTCAGGACTGATCTGTTTCAATTATTGATCTTGTTCAGTACTGATCTGGTTCAGTTACTTCTCTGGTTCAGGACTGATCTAGTTCAATTACCTATCTGGTTGAGTTACTGATATGGTACAGTTACTGATCTGGTTCAGGACTGATCTGGTTCAGTTACTGATCTGGTTCAGGACTGATCTGGTTCAGTTACTAATCTGGTTGAGTTACTTATATAGTCCAGTTACTGATCTGTTTCAGGACTGGTCTGATTCAGCTACTGATCTGGTTCAGGGTGATCTGTTGCAGTTACTGATCTGGTTCAGGACTGATCTGGTTTAGTTACTGATCTGGTTTAGTTACTGATGTGGTCCAGTTAATGATCTGTTGCAATTTCTGATCTGTTTCAATTATTGATCTTGTTCAGTACTGATCTGGTTCAGTTATTTATCTGGTTCCGTTACTGATCTGGTTGAGTTACTGATATGGTGCATTTACTGATCTGGATCAGGACTGATCTGGCTTAGTTACTGATCTGGTTCAGAGTGATCTGCTGCAGTTACTGATCTGGTTCTGGACTGATCTGGTTTAGTTACTGTTCTGGATTAGCAATTATCTGGTTCTGGACTGACCTGGTTCAGTTAATGATCTGTTTTTGGACTGTTCTGGTTCAATTACTAATCTGGTCCAGTTACTGATCTGGTCCAGTTAAAGATCTGTTGCAATTACCGATCTGGTTCAGGACTGATCTGTTTCAGGACTGATCTGTTTCAATTATTGATCTTGTTCAGGACTGATCTGAATCAGTTACTGATCTGCTTCAGGACTGATCTGGTTCAATTATTGATCTTGTTCAGGACTGATCTGTTTCAGGACTGATCTGTTTCAATTATTGATCTTGTTCAGGACTGATCTGGTTCAGTTACTGATCTTGTTGAGTTACTGTTATGGTACAGTTACTGATCTGGTTCAGGACTGATCTGGTTCAGTTACTGATCTTGTTGACTTTCTGATATGGTACAGTTACTGATCTGGTTCAGGACTGATCTGGTTCAGTTACTGATCTGCTTCTGTTGCTGTTTTGGTACAGTTACTGATCTGATTCACGACTGATCTGTTTCAGGACTGATCTTGTTCAATTATTGATCTTCTTCAGGACTGATCTGGTTCAGGACTGATCTGGTGCAGTTACTTATCTGGTCCAGTTAAAGATCTGTTGCAATTACAGATCTGGTTCAGGACTGATCTGCTTCAATTATTGATCTTGTTCAGTACTGATCTGGTTCAGTTACTTATCTGGTTCAGGACTGATCTAGTTCAATTACCTATCTGGTTGAGTTACTGATATGGTACAGTTACTGATCTGGTTCAGGACTGATCTGGTTCAGTTACTGATCTGGTTCAGGACCGGTCTGATTCAGCTACTGATCTGGTTCAGGGTGATCTGCTGCAGTTACTGATCTGGTTCAGGACTGATCTGGTTTAGTTACTGATCTGGTTTAGTTACTGATATGGTACATTTACTGATCTGGTTCAGGACTGATCTGGCTTAGTTACTGATCTGGTTCAGGGTGATCTGCTGCAGTTACTGATCTGGTTCTGGACTGATCTGGTTTAGTTACTGTTCTGGATTAGCAATGATCTGGTTCAGGACTGACCTGGTTCAGTTAATGATCTGTTTTTGGACTGATCTGGTTCAGTTACTGATCTGGTTCAATTACTGATCCGGTTCAATTACTGATCTGGTTTAGTCACTGATGTGGTACAGGACTGATCTGGTTCAGTTAATAATCTGGTTCAGGACTGATCTGGTTCAGTCACTGATGTGATTCAGGACTGATCTGGTTCAGTTCTGATTTGGTTCAGGACTGATCTTGTTTAGTTACTGAGCTGGATCAGGAATAATATGGTTCTGGACTGCTCTGGTTCTGGATTCATCAGGTTCAGTTACTGATCCGGTTCAGTTAATGATCTGGTTTAAGACTGTTCTGGTTGAATTACTAATCTGGTCCAGTTACTGATCTGGTCCAAATAAAGATCTGTTGCAATTATTGATCTGGTTCAGGACTGATCTGTTTCAATTATTGAACTTGTTAAGAACTGATCTGATTCAGTTACTGATCTGGTTCAGGACTGATCTGGTTCAGTTACTTATCTGGTTCAGTTACTGATCTGGTTCAGTTAGTTACTGATCTGGTTCAGTTACTGATCTGGTTCAGGACTGATCTAGTTCAGTTACTAATCTGGTTGAGTTACTGATATGGTACATTTACTGATCTGGTTCAGGACTGATCGGGCTTAGTTACTGATGTGGTTCAGGGTGATCTGCTGCAGTTACTGATCTGGTTCTGGACTGACCTGGTTCAGTTAATGATCTGTTTTTGGACTGATCTGGTTCAGTTACTGATCTGTTTTTGGACTGATCTTGTTTTGTTACTGATCTGGATCAGGAATAATATGGTTCAGGACTGCTCTGGTTCTGGACTCATCAGGTTCAGTTACTGATCTGGTTCAGTTAATGATCTGGTTTAAGACTGTTCTGGTTCAATTACTAATCTGGTCCAGTTACTGATCTGGTCCAGTTAAAGGTCTGTTGCAATTACCGATCTGGTTCAGGACTGATCTGTTTCAGGACTGATCTGTTTCAATTATTGATCTTGTTCAGGACTGATCTGGTTCAGTTACTGATCTTGTTGAGTTACTGTTATGGTACAGTTACTGATCTGGTTCAGGACTGATCTGGTTCAGTTACTGATCTTGTTGAGTTTCTGATAAGGTTCAGTTACTGATCTGGATCAGGAATAATATGGTTCAGGACTGCTCTGGTTCTGGACTCATCAGGTTCAGTTACTGATCTGGTTCAGTTAATGATCTGGTTTAAGACTGTTCTGGTTCAATTACTAATCTGGTCCAGTTACTGATCTGGTCCAGTTAAAGATCAGTTGCAATTACTGATCTGGTTCAGGACTGATCTGTTTCAGGACTGATCTGTTTCAATTATTGATATTGTTCAGGACTGATCTGGTTCAGGACTGATCTGGTCCAGTTAAAGATCTGTTGCAATTACCGATCTGGTTCAGGACTGATCTGTTTCAATTATTGATCTTGTTCAGGACTGATCTGATTCAGTTACTGATCTGCTTCAGGACTGATCTGGTTCAATTAGTGATCTTGTTCAGGACTGATCTGTTTCAGGACTGATCTGTTTCAATTATTGATCTTGTTCAGGACTGATCTGGTTCAGTTACTGATCTTGTTGAGTAACTGTTATGGTACAGTTACTGATCTGGTTCAGGACTGATCTTGTTTTGTTACTGATCTGGATCAGGAATAATATGATTCAGGACTGCTCTGGTTCTGGACTCATCAGGTTCAGTTACTGATCTGGTTCAGTTAATGATCTGGTTTAAGACTGTTCTGGTACAATTACTAATCTGATCCAGTTACTGATCTGGTCCAGTTAAAGATCTGTTGCAGTTACAGATCTGGTTCAGGACTGATCTGTTTCAATTATTGATCTTGTTCAGTACTGATCTGGTTCAGTTACTTATCTGGTTCAGGACTGATCTAGTTCAATTACCTATCTGGTTGAGTTACTGATATGGTACAGTTACTGATCTGGTTCAGGACTGATCTGGTTCAATTATTGATCTTGTTAAGAACTGATCTGATTCAGTTACTGATCTGGTTCAGTTACTAATCTGGTTGAGTTACTGATCTGGTCCAGTTAAAGATCTGTTGCAATTACTGATCTGTTTCAATTATTGATCTTGTTCAGTACTGATCTGGTTCAGTTACTTATCTGGTTCAGTTACTGATCTGGTTCAGTTACTTATCTGGTTCAGGACTGATCTGGTTCAGTTACTGATCTGGTTGAGTTACTGATATGGTACATTTACTGATCTGATTCAGGACTCATCTGGCTTAGTTACTGATCTGGTTCAGGGTGATCTGCTGCAGTTACTGATCTGGTTCTGGACTGACCTGGTTCAGTTAATGATCTGTTTTTGGACTGATCTGGTTCAGTTACTGATCTGTTTTTGGACTGATCTTGTTTTGTTACTGATCTGGATCAGGAATAATATGGTTCAGGACTGCTCTGGTTCTGGACTCATCAGGTTCAGTTACTGATCTGGTTCAGTTAATGATCTGGTTTAAGACTGTTCTGGTTCAATTACTAATCTGGTCCAGTTACTGATCTGGTCCAGTTAAAGATCAGTTGCAATTACTGATCTGGTTCAGGACTGATCTGTTTCAGGACTGATCTGTTTCAATTATTGATATTGTTCAGGACTGATCTGGTTCAGGACTGATCTGGTCCAGTTACTGATCTGTTGCAATTACCGATCTGGTTCAGGACTGATCTGTTTCAGGACTGATCTGTTTCAATTATTGATATTGTTCAGGACTGATCTGTTTCAGGACTGATCTGTTTCAATTATTGATATTGTTCAGGACTGATCTGGTTCAGGACTGATCTGGTCCAGTTAAAGATCTGTTGCAATTACCGATCTGGTTCAGGACTGATCTGTTTCAATTATTGATCTTGTTCAGGACTGATCTGATTCAGTTACTGATCTGCTTCAGGACTGATCTGGTTCAATTAGTGATCTTGTTCAGGACTGATCTGTTTCAGGACTGATCTGTTTCAATTATTGATCTTGTTCAGGACTGATCTGGTTCAGTTACTGATCTTGTTGAGTAACTGTTATGGTACAGTTACTGATCTGGTTCAGGACTGATCTTGTTTTGTTACTGATCTGGATCAGGAATAATATGATTCAGGACTGCTCTGGTTCTGGACTCATCAGGTTCAGTTACTGATCTGGTTCAGTTAATGATCTGGTTTAAGACTGTTCTGGTACAATTACTAATCTGGTCCAGTTACTGATCTGGTCCAGTTAAAGATCTGTTGCAGTTACAGATCTGGTTCAGGACTGATCTGTTTCAATTATTGATCTTGTTCAGTACTGATCTGGTTCAGTTAAAGATCTGTTGCAGTTACAGATCTGGTTCAGGACTGATCTGGTTTAGTTACTGATCTGGTTTAGTTACTGATCTGTTCCAGTTAATGATCTGTTGCAATTACTGATCTGTTTCAATTATTGATCTTGTTCAGTACTGATCTGGTTCAATTACTGATCCGGTTCAATTACTGATCTGGTTCAGTTACTGATCTGTTTTTGGACTGATCTTGTTTTGTTACTGATCTGGATCAGGAATAATATGGTTCAGGACTGCTCTGGTTCTGGACTCATCAGGTTCAGTTACTGATCTGGTTCAGTTAATGATCTGGTTTAAGACTGTTCTGGTTCAATTACTAATCTGGTCCAGTTACTGATCTGGTCCAGTTAAAGATCAGTTGCAATTACTGATCTGGTTCAGGACTGATCTGTTTCAGGACTGATCTGTTTCAATTATTGATATTGTTCAGGACTGATCTGTTTCAGGACTGATCTGTTTCAATTATTGATCTTGTTCAGGACTGATCTGGTTCAGTTACTGATCTTGTTGAGTAACTGTTATGGTACAGTTACTGATCTGGTTCAGGACTGATCTTGTTTTGTTACTGATCTGGATCAGGAATAATATGATTCAGGACTGCTCTGGTTCTGGACTCATCAGGTTCAGTTACTGATCTGGTTCAGTTAATGATCTGGTTTAAGACTGTTCTGGTACAATTACTAATCTGGTCCAGTTACTGATCTGGTCCAGTTAAAGATCTGTTGCAGTTACAGATCTGGTTCAGGACTGATCTGTTTCAATTATTGATCTTGTTCAGTACTGATCTGGTTCAGTTAAAGATCTGTTGCAGTTACAGATCTGGTTCAGGACTGATCTGGTTTAGTTACTGATCTGGTTTAGTTACTGATCTGTTCCAGTTAATGATCTGTTGCAATTACTGATCTGTTTCAATTATTGATCTTGTTCAGTACTGATCTGGTTCAATTACTGATCCGGTTCAATTACTGATCTGGTTCAGTTACTGATCTGTTTTTGGACTGATCTTGTTTTGTTACTGATCTGGATCAGGAATAATATGGTTCAGGACTGCTCTGGTTCTGGACTCATCAGGTTCAGTTACTGATCTGGTTCAGTTAATGATCTGGTTTAAGACTGTTCTGGTTCAATTACTAATCTGGTCCAGTTACTGATCTGGTCCAGTTAAAGATCAGTTGCAATTACTGATCTGGTTCAGGACTGATCTGTTTCAGGACTGATCTGTTTCAATTATTGATATTGTTCAGGACTGATCTGTTTCAGGACTGATCTGTTTCAATTATTGATATTGTTCAGGACTGATCTGGTTCAGGACTGATCTGGTCCAGTTAAAGATCTGTTGCAATTACCGATCTGGTTCAGGACTGATCTGTTTCAATTATTGATCTTGTTCAGGACTGATCTGATTCAGTTACTGATCTGCTTCAGGACTGATCTGGTTCAATTAGTGATCTTGTTCAGGACTGATCTGGTTCAGGACTGATCTGGTCCAGTTAAAGATCTGTTGCAATTACCGATCTGGTTCAGGACTGATCTGTTTCAATTATTGATCTTGTTCAGGACTGATCTGATTCAGTTACTGATCTGCTTCAGGACTGATCTGGTTCAATTAGTGATCTTGTTCAGGACTGATCTGTTTCAGGACTGATCTGTTTCAATTATTGATCTTGTTCAGGTACTGATCTGGTTCAGTTACTGATCTTGTTGAGTAACTGTTATGGTACAGTTACTGATCTGGTTCAGGACTGATCTTGTTTTGTTACTGATCTGGATCAGGAATAATATGATTCAGGACTGCTCTGGTTCTGGACTCATCAGGTTCAGTTACTGATCTGGTTCAGTTAATGATCTGGTTTAAGACTGTTCTGGTACAATTACTAATCTGGTCCAGTTACTGATCTGGTCCAGTTAAAGATCTGTTGCAGTTACAGATCTGGTTCAGGACTGATCTGTTTCAATTATTGATCTTGTTCAGTACTGATCTGGTTCAGTTACTTATCTGGTTCAGGACTGATCTGGTTCAGTTACTGATCTGGTTCAGGACTGATCTGGTTCAATTATTGATCTTGTTAAGAACTGATCTGATTCAGTTACTGATCTGGTTCAGTTACTAATCTGGTTGAGTTACTGATCTGGTCCAGTTAAAGATCTGTTGCAATTACTGATCTGTTTCAATTATTGATCTTGTTCAGTACTGATCTGGTTCAGTTACTTATCTGGTTCAGTTACTTATCTGGTTCAGGACTGATCTGGTTCAGTTACTGATCTGGTTGAGTTACTGATATGGTACATTTACTGATCTGATTCAGGACTGATCTGGCTTAGTTACTGATCTGGTTCAGGGTGATCTGCTGCAGTTACTGATCTGGTTCTGGACTGATCTGGTTTAGTTACTGTTCTGGATTAGCAATGTTCTGGTTCAGGACTGACCTGGTTCAGTTAATGATCTGTTTTTGGACTGATCTGGTTCAGTTACTGATCTGGTTCAATTACTGATCTGGTTTAGTCACTGATGTGGTACAGGACTGATCTGGTTCAGTTAATAATCTGGTTCAGGACTGATCTGGTTCAGTCACTGATGTGATTCAGGACTGATCTGGTTCAGTTCTGATTTGGTTCAGGACTGATCTTGTTTAGTTACTGAGCTGGATCAGGAATAATATGCTTTAGGACTGCTCTGGTTCTGGATTCATCAGGTTCAGTTACTGATCCGGTTCAGTTAATGATCTGGTTTAAGACTGTTCTGGTTGAATTACTAATCTGGTCCAGTTACTGATCTGGTCCAAATAAAGATCTGTTGCAATTACTGATCTGGTTCAGGACTGATCTGTTTCAATTATTGATCTTGTTAAGAACTGATCTGATTCAGTTACTGATCTGGTTCAGTTACTAATCTGGTTGAGTTACTGATCTGGTCCAGTTAAAGATCTGTTGCAATTACTGATCTGTTTCAATTATTGATCTTGTTCAGTACTGATCTGGTTCAGTTACTTATCTGGTTCAGTTACTGATCTGGTTCAGTTACTGATCTGGTTCAGGACTGATCTAGTTCAGTTACTGATCTGGTTGAGTTACTGATATGGTACATTTACTGATCTGGTTCAGGACTGATCTGGCTTAGTTACTGATCTGGTTCAGGGTGATCTGCTGCAGTTACTGATCTGGTTCTGGACTGATCTGGTTTAGTTACTGTTCTGGATTAGCAATGATCTGGTTCAGGACTGACCTGGTTCAGTTAATGATCTGTTTTTGGACTGATCTGGTTCAGTTACTGATCTGGTTCAATTACTGATCCGGTTCAATTACTGATCTGGTTTAGTCACTGATGTGGTACAGGACTGATCTGGTTCAGTTAATAATCTGGTTTAGGACTGATCTGGTTCAGTCGCTGATGTGATTCAGGACTGATCTGGTTCAGTTCTGATTTGGTTCAGGACTGATCTTGTTTAGTTACTGAGCTGGATCAGGAATAATATGGTTCAGGACTGCTCTGGTTCTGGATTCATCAGGTTCAGTTACTGATCCGGTTCAGTTAATTATCTGGTTTAAGACTGTTCTGGTTGAATTACTAATCTGGTCCAGTTACTGATCTGGTCCAAATAAAGATCTGTTGCAATTACTGATCTGGTTCAGGACTGATCTGTTTCAATTATTGATCTTGTTAAGAACTGTTCTGATTCAGTTACTGATCTGGTTCAGGACTGATCTGGTTCAGTTACTAATCTGGTTGAGTTACTGATCTGGTCCAGTTAAAGATCTGTTGCAATTACTGATCTGTTTCAATTATTGATCTTGTTCAGTACTGATCTGGTTTAGTTACTTATCTGGTTCTGTTACTGATCTGGTTCAGTTACTGATCTGGTTCAGGACTCATCTAGTTCAGTTACTAATCTGGTTGAGTTACTGATATGGTACATTTACTGATCTGGTTCAGGACTGATCTGGCTTAGTTACTGATGTGGTTCAGGGTGATCTGCTGCAGTTACTGATCTGGTTCTGGACTGATCTGGTTTAGTTACTGTTCTGGATTAGCAATGATCTGGTTCAGGACTGACCTGGTTCAGTTAATGATCTGTTTTTGGACTGATCTGGTTCAGTTACTGATCTGGTTCCATTAATGATCCGGTTCAATTACTGATCTGGTTTCGTCACTGATGTGGTACAGGACTGATCTGGTTCAGTTAATAATCTGGTTCAGGACTGATCTGGTTCAGTTCTGATTTGGTTCAAGACTGATCTTGTTTTGTTACTGATCTGGATCAGGAATAATATGGTTCAGGACTGCTCTGGTTCTGGACTCATCAGGTTCAGTTACTGATCTGGTTCAGTTAATGATCTGGCTTAAGACTGTTCTGGTTCAATTACTAATCTGGTCCAGTTACTGATCTGGTCCAGTTAAAGATCAGTTGCAATTACTGATCTGGTTCAGGACTGATCTGTTTCAGGACTGATCTGTTTCAATTATTGATATTGTTCAGGACTGATCTGGTTCAGGACTGATCTGGTCCAGTTACTGATCTGGTCCAGTTAAAGATCTGTTGCAATTACCGATCTGGTTCAGGACTGATCTGTTTCAATTATTGATCTTGTTCAGGACTGATCTGATTCAGTTACTGATCTGCTTCAGAACTGATCTGGTTCAATTAGTGATCTTGTTCAGGACTGATCTGTTTCAGGACTGATCTGTTTCAATTATTGATCTTGTTCAGGACTGATCTGGTTCAGTTACTGATCTTGTTGAGTTACTGTTATGGTACAGTTACTGATCTGGTTCAGGACTGATCTGGTTCAGTTACTGATCTTGTTGAGTTTCTGATAAGGTACAGTTACTGATCTGGTTCTGGACTGATCTGGTTCAGTTACTGATCTGGTTCAGGACTGATCTGCTTCTGTTTGCTGATTTGGTACAGTTACTGATCTGATTCACGACTGATCTGTTTCAGGACTGATCTTGTTCAATTATTGATCTTGTTCAAGACTGATCTGGTTCAGGCCTGATCTGGTCCAGTTACTGATCTGGTCCAGTTAAAGATCTGTTGCAGTTACAGATCTGGTTCAGGACTGATCTGTTTCAATTATTGATCTTGTTCAGTACTGATCTGGTTCAGTTACTTATCTGGTTCAGGACTGATCTAGCTCAATTACCTATCTGGTTGAGTTACTGATATGGTACAGTTACTGATCTGGTTCAGGACTGATCTGGTTCAGTTACCGATCTGGTTCAGGACTGATCTGGTTCAGTTACTAATCTGGTTGAGTTACTTATATGGTCCAGTTACTGATCTGTTTCAGGACTGGTCTGATTCAGCTACTGATCTGGTTCAGGGTGATCTGTTGCAGTTACTGATCTGGTTCAGGACTGATCTGGTTTAGTTACTGATGTGGTCCAGTTAATGATCTGTTGCAATTACTGATCTGTTTTAATTATTGATCTTGTTCAGTACTGATCTGGTTCAGTTATTTATCTGGTTCCGTTACTGATCTGGTTGAGTTACTGATATGGTGCATTTACTGATCTGGATCAGGACTGATCTGCCTTAGTTACTGATGTGGTTCAGGGTGATCTGCTGCAGTTACTGATCAGGTTCTGGACTGATCTGGTTTAGTTACTGTTCTGGATTAGCAATTATCTGGTTCTGGACTGACCTGGTTCAGTTAATGATCTGTTTTTGGACTGTTCTGGTTCAATTACTAATCTGGTCCAGTTACTGATCTGGTCCAGTTAAAGATCTGTTGCAATTACCGATCTGGTTCAGGACTGATCTGTTTCAGGACTGATCTGTTTCAATTATTGATCTTGATAAGGACTGATCTGTTTCAGGACTGATCTGTTTCAATTATTGATCTTGATAAGGACTGATCTGAATCAGTTACTGATCTGCTTCAGGACTGATCTGGTTCAATTATTGATCTTGTTCAGGACTGATCTGTTTCAGGACTGATCTGTTTCAATTATTGATCTTGTTCAGGACTGATCTGGTTCAGTTACTGATCTTGTTGAGTTACTGTTATGGTACAGTTACTGATCTGGTTCAGGACTGATCCGGTTCAGTTACTGATCTGTTTTTGGACTGATCTGGTTCAGTTACTGATCTGGTTCCATTTCTGATCCGGTTCAATTACTGATCTGGTTTCGTCACTGATGTGGTACAGGACTGATCTGGTTCAGTTAATAATCTGGTTCAGGACTGATCTGGTTCAGTTCTGATTTGGTTCAGGACTGATCTGGTTTATTTACTGATCTGATTCAATTACTGATCTAATTCAGTCACTGATGTGATTCAGGACTGATCTGGTTCAGTTCTGATTTGGTTCAGGACTGATCTTGTTTTGTTACTGATCTGGATCAGGAATAATATGGTTCAGGACTGCTCTGGTTCTGGACTCATCAGGTTCAGTTACTGATCTGGTTCAGTTAATGATCTGGTTTAAGACTGTTCTGGTTCAATTACTAATCTGGTCCAGTTACTGATCTGGTCCAGTTAAAGATCAGTTGCAATTACTGATCTGGTTCAGGACTGATCTGTTTCAATTATTGATATTGTTCAGGACTGATCTGGTTCAGGACTGATCTGGTCCAGTTACTGATCTGGTCCAGTTAAAGATCTGTTGCAATTACCGATCTGGTTCAGGACTGATCTGTTTCAATTATTGATCTTGTTCAGGACTGATCTGATTCAGTTACTGATCTGCTTCAGAACTGATCTGGTTCAATTAGTGATCTTGTTCAGGACTGATCTGTTTCAGGACTGATCTGTTTCAATTATTGATCTTGTTCAGGACTGATCTGGTTCAGTTACTGATCTTGTTGAGTTACTGTTATGGTACAGTTACTGATCTGGTTCAGGACTGATCTGGTTCAGTTACTGATCTTGTTGAGTTTCTGATAAGGTACAGTTACTGATCTGGTTCTGGACTGATCTGGTTCAGTTACTGATCTGGTTCAGGACTGATCTGCTTCTGTTACTGATTTGGTACAGTTACTGATCTGATTCACGACTGATCTGTTTCAGGACTGATCTTGTTCAATTATTGATCTTGTTCAGGACTGATCTGGTTCAGGCCTGATCTGGTCCAGTTACTGATCTGGTCCAGTTAAAGATCTGTTGCAGTTACAGATCTGGTTCAGGACTGATCTGTTTCAATTATTGATCTTGTTCAGTACTGATCTGGTTCAGTTACTTATCTGGTTCAGGACTGATCTAGTTCAATTACCTATCTGGTTGAGTTACTGATATGGTACAGTTACTGATCTGGTTCAGGACTGATCTGGTTCAGTTACTGATCTTGTTGACTTTCTGATATGGTACAGTTACTGATCTGGTTCAGGACTGATCTGGTTCAGTTACTGATCTGCTTCTGTTGCTGTTTTGGTACAGTTACTGATCTGATTCACGACTGATCTGTTTCAGGACTGATCTTGTTCAATTATTGATCTTCTTCAGGACTGATCTGGTTCAGGACTGATCTGGTGCAGTTACTTATCTGGTCCAGTTAAAGATCTGTTGCAATTACAGATCTGGTTCAGGACTGATCTGTTTCAATTATTGATCTTGTTCAGTACTGATCTGGTTCAGTTACTTATCTGGTTCAGGACTGATCTAGTTCAATTACCTATCTGGTTGAGTTACTGATATGGTACAGTTACTGATCTGGTTCAGGACTGATCTGGTTCAGTTACTGATCTGGTTCAGGACCGGTCTGATTCAGCTACTGATCTGGTTCAGGGTGATCTGCTGCAGTTACTGATCTGGTTCAGGACTGATCTGGTTTAGTTACTGATCTGGTCCAGTTAAAGATCTGTTGCAATTACTGATCGGTTTCAATTAATGATCTTGTTCAGTACTGATCTGGTTCAGTTACTTATCTGGTTCAGGACTGATCTGGTTTAGTTACTGATCTGGTTTAGTTACTGATATGGTACATTTACTGATCTGGTTCAGGACTGATCTGGCTTAGTTACTGATCTGGTTCAGGGTGATCTGCTGCAGTTACTGATCTGGTTCTGGACTGATCTGGTTTAGTTACTGTTCTGGATTAGCAATGATCTGGTTCAGGACTGACCTGGTTCAGTTAATGATCTGTTTTTGGACTGATCTGGTTCAGTTACTGATCTGGTTCAATTACTGATCCGGTTCAATTACTGATCTGGTTTAGTCACTGTTGTGGTACAGGACTGATCTGGTTCAGTTAATGATCTGTTTTTGGACTGATCTGGTTCAGTTACTGATCTGTTTTTGGACTGATCTTGTTTTGTTACTGATCTGGATCAGGAATAATATGGTTCAGGACTGCTCTGGTTCTGGACTCATCAGGTTCAGTTACTGATCTGGTTCAGTTAATGATCTGGTTTAAGACTGTTCTGGTTCAATTACTAATCTGGTCCAGTTACTGATCTGGTCCAGTTAAAGATCAGTTGCAATTACTGATCTGGTTCAGGACTGATCTGTTTCAGGACTGATCTGTTTCAATTATTGATATTGTTCAGGACTGATCTGGTTCAGGACTGATCTGGTCCAGTTACTGATCTGGTCCAGTTAAAGATCTGTTGCAATTACCGATCTGGTTCAGGACTGATCTGTTTCAGGACTGATCTGTTTCAATTATTGATCTTGTTCAGGACTGATCTGATTCAGTTACTGATCTGCTTCAGAACTGATCTGGTTCAATTAGTGATCTTGTTCAGGACTGATCTGTTTCAGGACTGATCTGTTTCAATTATTGATCTTGTTCAGGACTGATCTGGTTCAGTTACTGATCTTGTTGAGTTACTGTTATGGTACAGTTACTGATCTGGTTCAGGACTGATCTGGTTCAGTTACTGATCTTGTTGAGTTTCTGATAAGGTACAGTTACTGATCTGGTTCTGGACTGATCTGGTTCAGTTACTGATCTGGTTCCGGACTGATCTGCTTCTGTTTGCTGATTTGGTACAGTTACTGATCTGATTCACGACTGATCTGTTTCAGGACTGATCTTGTTCAATTATTGATCTTGTTCAGGACTGATCTGGTTCAGGCCTGATCTGGTCCAGTTACTGATCTGGTCCAGTTAAAGATCTGTTGCAGTTACAGATCTGGTTCAGGACTGATCTGTTTCAATTATTGATCTTGTTCAGTACTGATCTGGTTCAGTTACTTATCTGGTTCAGGACTGATCTGGTTCAGTTACTGATCTGGTTCAGGACTGATCTGGTTCAGTTACTAATCTGGTTGAGTTACTTATATGGTCCAGTTACTGATCTGTTTCAGGACTGGTCTGATTCAGCTACTGATCTGGTTCAGGGTGATCTGTTGCAGTTACTGATCTGGTTCAGGACTGATCTGGTTTAGTTACTGATCTGGTTTAGTTACTGATGTGGTCCAGTTAATGATCTGTTGCAATTACTGATCTGTTTCAATTATTGATCTTGTTCAGTACTGATCTGGTTCAGTTATTTATCTGGTTCCGTTACTGATCTGGTTGAGTTACTGATATGGTGCATTTACTGATCTGGATCAGGACTGATCTGGCTTAGTTACTGATCTGGTTCAGAGTGATCTGCTGCAGTTACTGATCTGGTTCTGGACTGATCTGGTTTAGTTACTGTTCTGGATTAGCAATTATCTGGTTCTGGACTGACCTGGTTCAGTTAATGATCTGTTTTTGGACTGTTCTGGTTCAATTACTAATCTGGTCCAGTTACTGATCTGGTCCAGTTAAAGATCTGTTGCAATTACCGATCTGGTTCAGGACTGATCTGTTTCAGGACTGATCTGTTTCAATTATTGATCTTGATAAGGACTGATCTGTTTCAGGACTGATCTGTTTCAATTATTGATCTTGATAAGGACTGATCTGAATCAGTTACTGATCTGCTTCAGGACTGATCTGGTTCAATTATTGATCTTGTTCAGGACTGATCTGTTTCAGGACTGATCTGTTTCAATTATTGATCTTGTTCAGGACTGATCTGGTTCAGTTACTGATCTTGTTGAGTTACTGTTATGGTACAGTTACTGATCTGGTTCAGGACAGATCTGGTTCAGTTACTGATCTGGTTCAGGACTGATCTGGTTCAGTTACTGATCTTGTTGAGTTACTGATATGGTACAGTTACTGATCTGGTTCAGGACTGATCTGGTTCAGTTACTGATCTGGTTCAGGACTGATCTGGTTCAGTTACTGATCTGTTTTTGGAGTGATCTGGTTCAATTATTGATCTTGTTCAGGACTGATCTGTTTCAGGACTGATCTGTTTCAATTATTGATCTTGTTCAGGACTGATCTGGTTCAGTTACTGATCTTGTTGAGTTACTGTTATGGTACAGTTACTGATCTGGTTCAGGACTGATCTGGTTCAGTTACTGATCTTGTTCAGGACTGATCTGGTTCAGTTACTGATCTTGTTGAGTTACTGATATGGTACAGTTACTGATCTGGTTCAGGACTGATCTGGTTCAGTTACTGATCTGGTTCAGGACTGATCTGGTTCAGTTACTGATCTGTTTTTGGACTGATCTGGTTCAGTTACTGATCTGGTTCCATTTCTGATCCGGTTCAATTACTGATCTGGTTTAGTCACTGATGTGGTACAGGACTGATCTGGTTCAGTTAATGATCTGTTTTTGGACTGATCTGGTTCAGTTACTGATCTGTTTTTGGACTGATCTTGTTTTGTTACTGATCTGGATCAGGAATAATATGGTTCAGGACTGCTCTGGTTCTGGACTCATCAGGTTCAGTTACTGATCTGGTTCAGTTAATGATCTGGTTTAAGACTGTTCTGGTTCAATTACTAATCTGGTCCAGTTACTGATCTGGTCCAGTTAAAGATCAGTTGCAATTACTGATCTGGTTCAGGACTGATCTGTTTCAGGACTGATCTGTTTCAATTATTGATATTGTTCAGGACTGATCTGGTTCAGGACTGATCTGGTCCAGTTACTGATCTGGTCCAGTTAAAGATCTGTTGCAATTACCGATCTGGTTCAGGACTGATCTGTTTCAGGACTGATCTGTTTCAATTATTGATCTTGTTCAGGACTGATCTGATTCAGTTACTGATCTGCTTCAGAACTGATCTGGTTCAATTAGTGATCTTGTTCAGGACTGATCTGTTTCAATTATTGATCTTGTTCAGGACTGAATTGGTTCAGTTACTGATCTTGTTGAGTTACTGTTATGGTACAGTTACTGATCTGGTTCAGGACTGATCTGGTTCAGTTACTGATCTTGTTGAGTTTCTGATAAGGTACAGTTACTGATCTGGTTCTGGACTGATCTGGTTCAGTTACTGATCTGGTTCAGGACTGATCTGCTTCTGTTTGCTGATTTGGTACAGTTACTGATCTGATTCACGACTGATCTGTTTCAGGACTGATCTTGTTCAATTATTGATCTTGTTCAGGACTGATCTGGTTCAGGCCTGATCTGGTCCAGTTACTGATCTGGTCCAGTTAAAGATCTGTTGCAGTTACAGATCTGGTTCAGGACTGATCTGTTTCAGTTATTGTTCTTGTTCAGTACTGATCTGGTTCAGTTACTTATCTGGTTCAGGACTGATCTAGCTCAATTACCTATCTGGTTGAGTTACTGATATGGTACAGTTACTGATCTGGTTCAGGACTGATCTGGTTCAGTTACTGATCTGGTTCAGGACTGATCTGGTTCAGTTACTAATCTGGTTGAGTTACTTATATGGTCCAGTTACTGATCTGTTTCAGGACTGGTCTGATTCAGCTACTGATCTGGTTCAGGGTGATCTGTTGCAGTTACTGATCTGGTTCAGGACTGATCTGGTTTAGTTACTGATCTGGTTTAGTTACTGATGTGGTCCAGTTAATGATCTGTTGCAATTACTGATCTGTTTCAATTATTGATCTTGTTCAGTACTGATCTGGTTCAGTTATTTATCTGGTTCCGTTACTGATCTGGTTGAGTTACTGATATGGTGCATTTACTGATCTGGATCAGGACTGATCTGGCTTAGTTACTGATCTGGTTCAGAGTGATCTGCTGCAGTTACTGATCTGGTTCTGGACTGATCTGGTTTAGTTACTGTTCTGGATTAGCAATTATCTGGTTCTGGACTGACCTGGTTCAGTTAATGATCTGTTTTTGGACTGTTCTGGTTCAATTACTAATCTGGTCCAGTTACTGATCTGGTCCAGTTAAAGATCTGTTGCAATTACCGATCTGGTTCAGGACTGATCTGTTTCAGGACTGATCTGTTTCAATTATTGATCTTGATAAGGACTGATCTGTTTCAGGACTGATCTGTTTCAATTATTGATCTTGATAAGGACTGATCTGAATCAGTTACTGATCTGCTTCAGGACTGATCTGGTTCAATTATTGATCTTGTTCAGGACTGATCTGTTTCAGGACTGATCTGTTTCAATTATTGATCTTGTTCAGGACTGATCTGGTTCAGTTACTGATCTTGTTGAGTTACTGTTATGGTACAGTTACTGATCTGGTTCAGGACTGATCTGGTTCAGTTACTGATCTGTTTTTGGACTGATCTGGTTCAGTTACTGATCTGGTTCCATTTCTGATCCGGTTCAATTACTGATCTGGTTTCGTCACTGATGTGTTACAGGACTGATCTGGTTCAGTTAATAATCTGGTTCAGGACTGATCTGGTTCAGTTCTGATTTGGTTCAGGACTGATCTGGTTTATTTACTGATCTGATTCAATTACTGATCTAATTCAGTCACTGATGTGATTCAGGACTGATCTGGTTCAGTTCTGATTTGGTTCAGGACTGATCTTGTTTTGTTACTGATCTGGATCAGGAATAATATGGTTCAGGACTGCTCTGGTTCTGGACTCATCAGGTTCAGTTACTGATCTGGTTCAGTTAATGATCTGGTTTAAGACTGTTCTGGTTCAATTACTAATCTGGTCCAGTTACTGATCTGGTCCAGTTAAAGATCAGTTGCAATTACTGATCTGGTTCAGGACTTATCTGTTTCAGGACTGATCTGTTTCAATTATTGATATTGTTCAGGACTGATCTGGTTCAGGACTGATCTGGTCCAGTTACTGATCTGGTCCAGTTAAAGATCTGTTGCAATTACCGATCTGGTTCAGGACTGATCTGTTTCAATTATTGATCTTGTTCAGGACTGATCTGATTCAGTTACTGATCTGCTTCAGAACTGATCTGGTTCAATTAGTGATCTTGTTCAGGACTGATCTGTTTCAGGACTGATCTGTTTCAATTATTGATCTTGTTCAGGACTGATCTGGTTCAGTTACTGATCTTGTTGAGTTACTGTTATGGTACAGTTACTGATCTGGTTCAGGACTGATCTGGTTCAGTTACTGATCTTGTTGAGTTTCTGATAAGGTACAGTTACTGATCTGGTTCAGGACTGATCTGCTTCTGTTTGCTGATTTGGTACAGTTACTGATCTGATTCACGACTGATCTGTTTCAGGACTGATCTTGTTCAATTATTGATCTTGTTCAGGACTGATCTGGTTCAGGCCTGATCTGGTCCAGTTACTGATCTGGTCCAGTTAAAGATCTGTTGCAGTTACAGATCTGGTTCAGGACTGATCTGTTTCAATTATTGATCTTGTTCAGTACTGATCTGGTTCAGTTACTTATCTGGTTCAGGACTGATCTAGTTCAATTACCTATCTGGTTGAGTTACTGATATGGTACAGTTACTGATCTGGTTCAGGACTGATCTGGTTCAGTTACTGATCTGGTTCAGGACTGATCTGGTTCAGTTACTAATCTGGTTGAGTTACTTATATAGTCCAGTTACTGATCTGTCTCAGGACTGGTCTGATTCAGCTACTGATCTGGTTCAGGGTGATCTGTTGCAGTTACTGATCTGGTTCAGGACTGATCTGGTTTAGTTACTGATCTGGTTTAGTTACTGATGTGGTCCAGTTAATGATCTGTTGCAATTTCTGATCTGTTTCAATTATTGATCTTGTTCAGTACTGATCTGGTTCAGTTATTTATCTGGTTCCGTTACTGATCTGGTTGAGTTACTGATATGGTGCATTTACTGATCTGGATCAGGACTGATCTGGCTTAGTTACTGATCTGGTTCAGAGTGATCTGCTGCAGTTACTGATCTGGTTCTGGACTGATCTGGTTTAGTTACTGTTCTGGATTAGCAATTATCTGGTTCAGTTAATGATCTGTTTTTGGACTGTTCTGGTTCAATTACTAATCTGGTCCAGTTACTGATCTGGTCCAGTTAAAGATCTGTTGCAATTACCGATCTGGTTCAGGACTGATCTGTTTCAGGACTGATCTGTTTCAATTATTGATCTTGTTCAGGACTGATCTGAATCAGTTACTGATCTGCTTCAGGACTGATCTGGTTCAATTATTGATCTTGTTCAGGACTGATCTGTTTCAGGACTGATCTGTTTCAATTATTGATCTTGTTCAGGACTGATCTGGTTCAGTTACTGATCTTGTTGAGTTACTGTTATGGTACAGTTACTGATCTGGTTCAGGACTGATCTGGTTCAGTTACTGATCTTGTTGACTTTCTGATATGGTACAGTTACTGATCTGGTTCAGGACTGATCTGGTTCAGTTACTGATCTGCTTCTGTTGCTGTTTTGGTACAGTTACTGATCTGATTCACGACTGATCTGTTTCAGGACTGATCTTGTTCAATTATTGATCTTCTTCAGGACTGATCTGGTTCAGGACTGATCTGGTGCAGTTACTTATCTGGTCCAGTTAAAGATCTGTTGCAATTACAGATCTGGTTCAGGACTCATCTGTTTCAATTATTGATCTTGTTCAATACTGATCTGTTTCAGTTACTTATCTGGTTCAGGACTGATCTAGTTCAATTACCTATCTGGTTGAGTTACTGATATGGTACAGTTACTGATCTGGTTCAGGACTGATCTGGTTCAGTTACTGATCTGGTTCAGGACCGGTCTGATTCAGCTACTGATCTGGTTCAGGGTGATCTGCTGCAGTTACTGATCTGGTTCAGGACTGATCTGGTTTAGTTACTGATCTGGTCCAGTTAAAGATCTGTTGCAATTACTGATCGGTTTCAATTATTGATCTTGTTCAGTACTGATCTGGTTCAGTTACTTATCTGGTTCAGGACTGATCTGGTTTAGTTACTGATCTGGTTTAGTTACTGATATGGTACATTTACTGATCTGGTTCAGGACTGATCTGGCTTAGTTACTGATCTGGTTCAGGGTGATCTGCTGCAGTTACTGATCTGGTTCTGGACTGATCTGGTTTAGTTACTGTTCTGGATTAGCAATGATCTGGTTCAGGACTGACCTGGTTCAGTTAATGATCTGTTTTTGGACTGATCTGGTTCAGTTACTAATCTGGTTCAATTACTGATCCGGTTCAATTACTGATCTGGTTTAGTCACTGATGTGGTACAGGACTGATCTGGTTCAGTTAATAATCTGGTTCAGGACTGATCTGGTTCAGTCACTGATGTGATTCAGGACTGATCTGGTTCAGTTCTGATTTGGTTCAGGACTGATCTTGTTTATTTACTGAGCTGGATCAGGAATAATATGGTTCTGGACTGCTCTGTTTCTGGATTCATCAGGTTCAGTTACTGATCCGGTTCAGTTAATGATCTGGTTTAAGACTGTTCTGGTTGAATTACTAATCTGGTCCAGTTACTGATCTGGTCCAAATAAAGATCTGTTGCAATTACTGATCTGGTTCAGGACTGATTTGTTTCAATTATTGAACTTGTTAAGAACTGATCTGATTCAGTTACTGATCTGGTTCAGGACTGATCTGGTTCAGTTACTAATCTGGTTGAGTTACTGATCTGGTCCAGTTAAAGATCTGTTGCAATTACTGATCTGTTTCAATTATTGATCTTGTTCAGTACTGATCTGGTTCAGTTACTTATCTGGTTCAGTTACTGATCTGGTTCAGTTACTGATCTGGTTCAGTTACTGATCTGGTTCAGGACTGATCTAGTTCAGTTACTAATCTGGTTGAGTTACTGATATGGTACATTTACTGATCTGGTTCAGGACTGATCGGGCTTAGTTACTGATGTGGTTCAGGGTGATCTGCTGCAGTTACTGATCTGGTTCTGGACTGACCTGGTTCAGTTAATGATCTGTTTCTGGACTGATCTGGTTCAGTTACTGATCTGTTTTTGGACTGATCTTGTTTTGTTACTGATCTGGATCAGGAATAATATGGTTCAGGACTGCTCTGGTTCTGGACTCATCAGGTTCAGTTACTGATCTGGTTCAGTTAATGATCTGGTTTAAGACTGTTCTGGTTCAATTACTAATCTGGTCCAGTTACTGATCTGGTCCAGTTAAAGATCAGTTGCAATTACTGATCTGGTTCAGGACTTATCTGTTTCAGGACTGATCTGTTTCAATTATTGATATTGTTCAGGACTGATCTGGTTCAGGACTGATCTGGTCCAGTTAAAGATCTGTTGCAATTACCGATCTGGTTCAGGACTGATCTGTTTCAATTATTGATCTTGTTCAGGACTGATCTGATTCAGTTACTGATCTGCTTCAGGACTGATCTGGTTCAATTAGTGATCTTGTTCAGGACTGATCTGTTTCAGGACTGATCTGTTTCAATTATTGATCTTGTTCAGGACTGATCTGGTTCAGTTACTGATCTTGTTAAGTAACTGTTATGGTACAGTTACTGATCTGGTTCAGGACTGATCTTGTTTTGTTACTGATCTGGATCAGGAATAATATGATTCAGGACTGCTCTGGTTCTGGACTCATCAGGTTCAGTTACTGATCTGGTTCAGTTAATGATCTGGTTTAAGACTGTTCTGGTACAATTACTAATCTGGTCCAGTTACTGATCTGGTCCAGTTAAAGATCTGTTGCAGTTACAGATCTGGTTCAGGACTGATCTGTTTCAATTATTGATCTTGTTCAGTACTGATCTGGTTCAGTTACTTATCTGGTTCAGGACTGATCTAGTTCAATTACCTATCTGGTTGAGTTACTGATATGGTACAGTTACTGATCTGGTTCAGGACTGATCTGGTTCAGTTACTGATCTGGTTCAGGACTGATCTGGTTCAATTATTGATCTTGTTAAGAACTGATCTGATTCAGTTACTGATCTGGTTCAGTTACTAATCTGGTTGAGTTACTGATCTGCTCCAGTTAAAGATCTGTTGCAATTACTGATCTGTTTCAATTATTGATCTTGTTCAGTACTGATCTGGTTCAGTTACTTATCTGGTTCAGGACTGATCTGGTTCAGTTACTTATCTGGTTCAGGACTGATCTGGTTCAGTTACTGATCTGGTTGAGTTACTGATATGGTACATTTACTGATCTGATTCAGGACTGATCTGGCTTAGTTACTGATCTGGTTCAGGGTGATCTGCTGCAGTTACTGATCTGGTTCTGGACTGATCTGGTTTAGTTACTGTTCTGGATTAGCAATGATCTGGTTCAGGACTGACCTGGTTCAGTTAATGATCTGTTTTTGGACTGATCTGGTTCAGTTACTGATCTGGTTCAATTACTGATCTGGTTTAGTCACTGATGTGGTACAGGACTGATCTGGTTCAGTTAATAATCTGGTTCAGGACTGATCTGGTTCAGTCACTGATGTGATTCAGGACTGATCTGGTTCAGTTCTGATTTGGTTCAGGACTGATCTTGTTTAGTTACTGAGCTGGATCAGGAATAATATGGTTTAGGACTGCTCTGGTTCTGGATTCATCAGGTTCAGTTACTGATCCGGTTCAGTTAATGATCTGGTTTAAGACTGTTCTGGTTGAATTACTAATCTGGTCCAGTTACTGATCTGGTCCAAATAAAGATCTGTTGCAATTACTGATTTGGTTCAGGACTGATCTGTTTCAATTATTGATCTTGTTAAGAACTGATCTGATTCAGTTACTGATCTGGTTCAGTTACTAATCTGGTTGAGTTACTGATCTGGTCCAGTTAAAGATCTGTTGCAATTACTGATCTGTTTCAATTATTGATCTTGTTCAGTACTGATCTGGTTCAGTTACTTATCTGGTTCAGTTACTGATCTGGTTCAGGACTCATCTAGTTCAGTTACTAATCTGGTTGAGTTACTGATATGGTACATTTACTGATCTGGTTCAGGACTGATCTGGCTTAGTTACTGATGTGGTTCAGGGTGATCTGCTGCAGTTACTGATCTGGTTCTGGACTGATCTGGTTTAGTTACTGTTCTGGATTAGCAATGATCTGGTTCTGGACTGACCTGGTTCAGTTAATGATCTGGTTTAAGACTGTTCTGGTACAATTACTAATCTGGTCCAGTTACTGATCTGGTCCAGTTAAAGATCTGTTGCAGTTACAGATCTGGTTCAGGACTGATCTGTTTCAATTATTGATCTTGTTCAGTACTGATCTGGTTCAGTTACTTATCTGGTTCAGGACTGATCTAGTTCAATTACCTATCTGGTTGAGTTACTGATATGGTACAGTTACTGATCTGGTTCAGGACTGATCTGGTTCAGTTACTGATCTGGTTCAGGACTGATCTGGTTCAATTATTGATCTTGTTAAGAACTGATCTGATTCAGTTACTGATCTGGTTCAGTTACTAATCTGGTTGAGTTACTAATCTGGTTGAGTTACTGATCTGGTCCAGTTAAAGATCTGTTGCAATTACTGATCTGTTTCAATTATTGATCTTGTTCAGTACTGATCTGGTTCAGTTACTTATCTGGTTCAGGACTGATCTGGTTCAGTTACTTATCTGGTTCAGGACTGATCTGGTTCAGTTACTGATCTGGTTGAGTTACTGATATGGTACATTTACTGATCTGATTCAGGACTGATCTGGCTTAGTTACTGATCTGGTTCAGGGTGATCTGCTGCAGTTACTGATCTGGTTCTGGACTGATCTGGTTTAGTTACTGTTCTGGATTAGCAATGATCTGGTTCAGGACTGACCTGGTTCAGTTAATGATCTGTTTTTGGACTGATCTGGTTCAGTTACTGATCTGGTTCAATTACTGATCTGGTTTAGTCACTGATGTGGTACAGGACTGATCTGGTTCAGTTAATAATCTGGTTCAGGACTGATCTGGTTCAGTCACTGATGTGATTCAGGACTGATCTGGTTCAGTTCTGATTTGGTTCAGGACTGATCTTGTTTAGTTACTGAGCTGGATCAGGAATAATATGGTTTAGGACTGCTCTGGTTCTGGATTCATCAGGTTCAGTTACTGATCCGGTTCAGTTAATGATCTGGTTTAAGACTGTTCTGGTTGAATTACTAATCTGGTCCAGTTACTGATCTGGTCCAAATAAAGATCTGTTGCAATTACTGATCTGGTTCAGGACTGATCTGTTTCAATTATTGATCTTGTTAAGAACTGATCTGATTCAGTTACTGATCTGGTTCAGTTACTAATCTGGTTGAGTTACTGATCTGGTCCAGTTAAAGATCTGTTGCAATTACTGATCTGTTTCAATTATTGATCTTGTTCAGTACTGATCTGGTTCAGTTACTTATCTGGTTCAGTTACTGATCTGGTTCAGTTACTGATCTGGTTCAGGACTCATCTAGTTCAGTTACTAATCTGGTTGAGTTACTGATATGGTACATTTACTGATCTGGTTCAGGACTGATCTGGCTTAGTTACTGATGTGGTTCAGGGTGATCTGCTGCAGTTACTGATCTGGTTCTGGACTGATCTGGTTTAGTTACTGTTCTGGATTAGCAATGATCTGGTTCTGGACTGACCTGGTTCAGTTAATGATCTGTTTTTGGACTGATCTGGTTCAGTTACTGATCTGTTTTTGGACTGATCTGGTTCAGTTACTGATCTGGTTCCATTTCTGATCCGGTTCAATTACTGATCTGGTTTAGTCACTGATGTGGTACAGGACTGATCTGGTTCAGTTAATAATCTGGTTCAGGACTGATCTGGTTCAGTTCTGATTTGGTTCAGGACTGATCTGGTTTATTTACTGATCTGATTCAATTACTGATCTAATTCAGTCACTGATGTGATTCAGGACTGATCTGGTTCAGTTCTGATTTGGTTCAGGACTGATCTTGTTTTGTTACTGATCTGGATCAGGAATAATATGATTCAGGACTGCTCTGGTTCTGGACTCATCAGGTTCAGTTACTGATCTGGTTCAGTTAATGATCTGGTTTAAGACTGTTCTGGTACAATTACTAATCTGGTCCAGTTACTGATCTGGTCCAGTTAAAGATCTGTTGCAGTTACAGATCTGGTTCAGGACTGATCTGTTTCAATTATTGATCTTGTTCAGTACTGATCTGGTTCAGTTACTTATCTGGTTCAGGACTGATCTAGTTCAATTACCTATCTGGTTGAGTTACTGATATGGTACAGTTACTGATCTGGTTCAGGACTGATCTGGTTCAGTTACTGATCTGGTTCAGGACTGATCTGGTTCAGTTACTAATCTGGTTGAGTTACTTATATGGTCCAGTTACTGATCTGTTTCAGGACTGGTCTGATTCAGCTACTGATCTGGTTCAGGGTGATCTGTTGCAGTTACTGATCTGGTTCAGGACTGATCTGGTTTAGTTACTGATCTGGTTTAGTTACTGATGTGGTCCAGTTAATGATCTGTTGCAATTACTGATCTGTTTCAATTATTGATCTTGTTCAGTACTGATCTGGTTCAGTTATTTATCTGGTTCCGTTACTGATCTGGTTGAGTTACTGATATGGTGCATGTACTGATCTGGATCAGGACTGATCTGGATCAGGACTGATCTGGCTTAGTTACTGATCTGGTTCAGGGTGATCTGCAGCAGTTACTGATCTGGTTCTGGACTGATCTGGTTTAGTTACTGTTCTGGATTAGCAATTATCTGGTTCTGGACTGACCTGGTTCAGTTAATGATCTGTTTTTGGACTGATCTGGTTGAGTTACTGATATGGTACATTTACTGATCTGGTTCAGGACTGATCTGGCTTAGTTACTGATGTGGTTCAGGGTGATCTGCTGCAGTTACTGATCTGGTTCTGGACTGATCTGGTTTAGTTACTGTTCTGGATTAGCAATGATCTGGTTCTGGACTGACCTGGTTCAGTTAATGATCTGTTTTTGGACTGATCTGGTTCAGTTACTGATCTGTTTTTGGACTGATCTGGTTCAGTTACTGATCTGGTTCCATTTCTGATCCGGTTCAATTACTGATCTGGTTTAGTCACTGATGTGGTACAGGACTGATCTGGTTCAGTTAATAATGTGGTTCAGGACTGATCTGGTTCAGTTCTGATTTGGTTCAGGACTGATCTGGTTTATTTACTGATCTGATTCAATTACTGATCTATTTCAGTCACTGATGTGATTCAGGACTGATCTGGTTCAGTTCTGATTTGGTTCAGGACTGATCTTGTTTTGTTACTGATCTGGATCAGGAATAATATGATTCAGGACTGCTCTGGTTCTGGACTCATCAGGTTCAGTTACTGATCTGGTTCAGTTAATGATCTGGTTTAAGACTGTTCTGGTACAATTACTAATCTGGTCCAGTTACTGATCTGGTCCAGTTACTGATCTGGTCCAGTTAAAGATCTGTTGCAGTTACAGATCTGGTTCAGGACTGATCTGTTTCAATTATTGATCTTGTTCAGTACTGATCTGGTTCAGTTACTTATCTGGTTCAGGACTGATCTAGTTCAATTACCTATCTGGTTGAGTTACTGATATGGTACAGTTACTGATCTGGTTCAGGACTGATCTGGTTCAGTTACTGATCTGGTTGAGTTACTTATATGGTCCAGTTACTGATCTGTTTCAGGACTGGTCTGATTCAGCTACTGATCTGGTTCAGGGTGATCTGTTGCAGTTACTGATCTGGTTCAGGACTGATCTGGTTTAGTTACTGATCTGGTTTAGTTACTGATGTGGTCCAGTTAATGATCTGTTGCAATTACTGATCTGTTTCAATTATTGATCTTGTTCAGTACTGATCTGGTTCAGTTATTTATCTGGTTCCGTTACTAATCTGGTTGAGTTACTGATATGGTGCATTTACTGATCTGGATCAGGACCGATCTGGCTTAGTTACTGATCTGGTTCAGGGTGATCTGCTGCAGTTACTGATCTGGTTCTGGACTGATCTGGTTTAGTTACTGTTCTGGATTAGCAATGATCTGGTTCTGGACTGACCTGGTTCAGTTAATGATCTGGTTTAAGACTGTTCTGGTACAATTACTAATCTGGTCCAGTTACTGATCTGGTCCAGTTAACGATCTGTTGCAGTTACAGATCTGGTTCAGGACTGATCTGTTTCAATTATTGATTTTGTTCAGTACTGATCTGGTTCAGTTACTTATCTGGTTCAGGACTGATCTAGTTCAATTACCTATCTGGTTGAGTTACTGATATGGTACAGTTACTGATCTGGTTCAGGACTGATCTGGTTCAGTTACTGATCTGGTTCCATTTCTGATCCGGTTCAATTACTGATCTGGTTTAGTCACTGATGTGGTACAGGACTGATCTGGTTCAGTTAATAATCTGGTTCAGGACTGATCTGGTTCAGTTCTGATTTGGTTCAGGACTGATCTGGTTTATTTACTGATCTGATTCAATTACTGATCTAATTCAGTCACTGATGTGATTCAGGACTGATCTGGTTCAGTTCTGATTTGGTTCAGGACTGATCTTGTTTTGTTACTGATCTGGATCAGGAATAATATGATTCAGGACTGCTCTGGTTCTGGACTCATCAGGTTCAGTTACTGATCTGGTTCAGTTAATGATCTGGTTTAAGACTGTTCTGGTACAATTACTAATCTGGTCCAGTTACTGATCTGGTCCAGTTAAAGATCTGTTGCAGTTACAGATCTGGTTCAGGACTGATCTGTTTCAATTATTGATCTTGTTCAGTACTGATCTGGTTCAGTTACTTATCTGGTTCAGGACTGATCTAGTTCAATTACCTATCTGGTTGAGTTACTGATATGGTACAGTTACTGATCTGGTTCAGGACTGATCTGGTTCAGTTACTGATCTGGTTCAGGACTGATCTGGTTCAGTTACTAATCTGGTTGAGTTACTTATATGGTCCAGTTACTGATCTGTTTCAGGACTGGTCTGATTCAGCTACTGATCTGGTTCAGGGTGATCTGTTGCAGTTACTGATCTGGTTCAGGACTGATCTGGTTTAGTTACTGATCTGGTTTAGTTACTGATGTGGTCCAGTTAATGATCTGTTGCAATTACTGATCTGTTTCAATTATTGATCTTGTTCAGTACTGATCTGGTTCAGTTATTTATCTGGTTCCGTTACTGATCTGGTTGAGTTACTGATATGGTGCATGTACTGATCTGGATCAGGACTGATCTGGATCAGGACTGATCTGGCTTAGTTACTGATCTGGTTCAGGGTGATCTGCAGCAGTTACTGATCTGGTTCTGGACTGATCTGGTTTAGTTACTGTTCTGGATTAGCAATTATCTGGTTCTGGACTGACCTGGTTCAGTTAATGATCTGTTTTTGGACTGATCTGGTTGAGTTACTGATATGGTACATTTACTGATCTGGTTCAGGACTGATCTGGCTTAGTTACTGATGTGGTTCAGGGTGATCTGCTGTAGTTACTGATCTGGTTCTGGACTGATCTGGTTTAGTTACTGTTCTGGATTAGCAATGATCTGGTTCTGGACTGACCTGGTTCAGTTAATGATCTGTTTTTGGACTGATCTGGTTCAGTTACTGATCTGTTTTTGGACTGATCTGGTTCAGTTACTGATCTGGTTCCATTTCTGATCCGGTTCAATTACTGATCTGGTTTAGTCACTGATGTGGTACAGGACTGATCTGGTTCAGTTAATAATGTGGTTCAGGACTGATCTGGTTCAGTTCTGATTTGGTTCAGGACTGATCTGGTTTATTTACTGATCTGATTCAATTACTGATCTATTTCAGTCACTGATGTGATTCAGGACTGATCTGGTTCAGTTCTGATTTGGTTCAGGACTGATCTTGTTTTGTTACTGATCTGGATCAGGAATAATATGATTCAGGACTGCTCTGGTTCTGGACTCATCAGGTTCAGTTACTGATCTGGTTCAGTTAATGATCTGGTTTAAGACTGTTCTGGTACAATTACTAATCTGGTCCAGTTACTGATCTGGTCCAGTTAAAGATCTGTTGCAGTTACAGATCTGGTTCAGGACTGATCTGTTTCAATTATTGATCTTGTTCAGTACTGATCTGGTTCAGTTACTTATCTGGTTCAGGACTGATCTAGTTCAATTACCTATCTGGTTGAGTTACTGATATGGTACAGTTACTGATCTGGTTCAGGACTGATCTGGTTCAGTTACTGATCTGGTTGAGTTACTTATATGGTCCAGTTACTGATCTGTTTCAGGACTGGTCTGATTCAGCTACTGATCTGGTTCAGGGTGATCTGTTGCAGTTACTGATCTGGTTCAGGACTGATCTGGTTTAGTTACTGATGTGGTCCAGTTAATGATCTGTTGCAATTACTGATCTGTTTCAATTATTGATCTTGTTCAGTACTGATCTGGTTCCGTTACTGATCTGGTTGAGTTACTGATATGGTGCATTTACTGATCTGGATCAGGACTGATCTGGATCAGGACTGATCTGGCTTAGTTACTGATCTGGTTCAGGGTGATCTGCTGCAGTTACTGATCTGGTTCTGGACTGATCTGGTTTAGTTACTGTTCTGGATTAGCAATTATCTGGTTCTGGACTGACCTGGTTCAGTTAATGATCTGTTTTTGGACTGATCTGGTTCAGTTACTGATCTGTTTTGGGACTGATCTGGTTCAGTTACTGATCTGGTTCAATTTCTGATCCGGTTCAATTACTGATCTGGTTTAGTCACTGATGTGTTACAGGACTGATCTGGTTCAGTTAATAATCTGGTTCAGGACTGATCTGGTTCAGTTCTGATTTGGTTCAGGACTGATCTTGTTTTGTTACTGATCTGGATCAGGAATAATATGGTTCAGGACTGCTCTGGTTCTGGACTCATCAGTTTCAGTTACTGATCTGGTTCAGTTAATGATCTGGTTTAAGACTGTTCTGGTTCAATTACTAATCTGGTTCAGTTACTGATCTGGTCCAGTTAAAGGTCTGTTGCAATTACTGATCTGGTTCAGGACTGATCTGTTTCAATTATTGATCTTGTTCAGGACTGAACTGATTCAGTTAATGATCTGGTTTAAGACTGTTCTGGTTCAATTACTAATCTAGTCCAGTTACTGATCTGGTCCAGTTAAAGATCTGTTGCAATTACCGATCTGGTTCAGGACTGATCTGTTTCAGGACTGATCTGTTTCAATTATTGATCTTGTTCAAGACTGATCTGATTCAGTTACTGATCTGCTTCAGGACTGATCTGGTTCAATTATTGATCTTGTTCAGGACTGATCTGGTTCAGTTACTGATCTTGTTGACTTTCTGATATGGTACAGTTACTGATCTGGTTCAGGACTGATCTGGTTCAGTTACCGATCTGGTTCAGGACTGATCTGCTTCTGTTGCTGATTTGGTACAGTTACTGATCTGATTCACGACTGATCTGTTTCAGGACTGATCTTGTTCAATTATTGATCTTCTTCAGGACTGATCTGGTTCAGGACTGATCTGGTGCAGTTACTGATCTGGTCCAGTTAAAGATCTGTTGCAATTACCGATCTGGTTCAGGACTGATCTGTTTCAATTATTGATCTTGTTCATTACTGATCTGGTTCAGTTACTTATCTGGTTCAGGACTGATCTAGTTCAATTACCTATCTGGTTGAGTTACTGATATGGTACAGTTACAGATCTGGTTCAGGACTGGTCTGATTCAGCTACTGATCTGGTTCAGGGTGATCTGCTGCAGTTACTGATCTGGTTCAGGACTGATCTGGTTTAGTTACTGATCTGGTCCAGTTAAAGATCTGTTGCAATTACTGATCGGTTTCAATTATTGATCTTGTTCATTACTGATCTGGTTCAGTTACTTATCTGGTTCAGGACTGATCTGGTTCAGTTACTGATCTGGTTGAGTTACTGATATGGTACATTTACTGATCTGATTCAGGACTGATCTGGCTTAGTTACTGATCTGGTTCAGGGTGATCTGCTGCAGTTACTGATCTGGTTCTGGACTGATCTGGTTTAGTTACTGTTCTGGATTAGCAATGATCTGGTTCAGGACTGACCTGGTTCAGTTAATGATCTGTTTTTGGACTGATCTGGTTCAGTTACTGATCTGGTTCAATTACTGATCTGGTTTAGTCACTGATGTGGTACAGGACTGATCTGGTTCAGTTAATAATCTGGTTCAGGACTGATCTGGTTCAGTCACTGATGTGATTCAGGACTGATCTGGTTCAGTTCTGATTTGGTTCAGGACTGATCTTGTTTAGTTACTGAGCTGGATCAGGAATAATATGGTTTAGGACTGCTCTGGTTCTGGATTCATCAGGTTCAGTTACTGATCCGGTTCAGTTAATGATCTGGTTTAAGACTGTTCTGGTTGAATTACTAATCTGGTCCAGTTACTGATCTGGTCCAAATAAAGATCTGTTGCAATTACTGATCTGGTTCAGGACTGATCTGTTTCAATTATTGATCTTGTTAAGAACTGATCTGATTCAGTTACTGATCTGGTTCAGTTACTAACCTGGTTGAGTTACTGATCTGGTCCAGTTAAAGATCTGTTGCAATTACTGATCTGTTACAATTATTGATCTTGTTCAGTACTGATCTGGTTCAGTTACTTATCTGGTTCAGTTACTGATCTGGTTCAGTTACTGATCTGGTTCAGGACTGATCTAGTTCAGTTACTAATCTGGTTGAGTTACTGATATGGTACATTTACTGATCTGGTTCAGGACTGATCTGCCTTAGTTACTGATGTGGTTCAGGGTGATCTGCTGCAGTTACTGATCTGTTTCTGGACTGATCTGGTTTAGTTACTGTTCTGGATTAGCAATGATCTGGTTCTGGACTGACCTGGTTCAGTTAATGATCTGTTTTTGGACTGATCTGGTTCAGTTACTGATCTGTTTTTGGACTGATCTGGTTCAGTTACTGATCTGGTTCCATTTCTGATCCGGTTCAATTACTGATCTGGTTTAGTCACTGATGTGGTACAGGACTGATCTGGTTCAGTTAATAATCTGGTTCAGGACTGATCTGGTTCAGTTCTGATTTGGTTCAGGACTGATCTGGTTTATTTACTGATCTGATTCAATTACTGATCTAATTCAGTCACTGATGTGATTCAGGACTGATCTGGTTCAGTTCTGATTTGGTTCAGGACTGATCTTGTTTTGTTACTGATCTGGATCAGGAATAATATGATTCAGGACTGCTCTGGTTCTGGACTCATCAGGTTCAGTTACTGATCTGGTTCAGTTAATGATCTGGTTTAAGACTGTTCTGGTACAATTACTAATCTGGTCCAGTTACTGATCTGGTCCAGTTAAAGATCAGTTGCAATTACTGATCTGTTTCAGGACTGATCTGTTTCAGGACTGATCTGTTCCAGTTACTGATCTGGTCCAGTTAAAGATCTGTTGCAATTACCGATCTGGTTCAGGACTGATCTGTTTCAATTATTGATCTTGTTCAGGACTGATCTGATTCAGTTACTGATCTGCTTCAGGACTGATCCGGTTCAATTAGTGACCTTGTTCAGGACTGATCTGTTTCAGTTACTGATCTTGTTGAGTTACTGTTATGGTACAGTTACTGATCTGGTTCAGGACTGATCTGGTTCAGTTACTGATCTTGTTGAGTTTCTGATATGGTACAGTTACTGATCTGGTTCTGGACTGATCTGGTTCAGTTACTGATCTGGTTCAGGACTGATCTGCTTCTGTTTGCTGATTTGGTACAGTTACTGATCTGATTCACGACTGATCTGTTTCAGGACTGATCTTGTTCAATTATTGATCTTGTTCAGGACTGATCTGGTTCAGGCCTGATCTGTTCCAGTTACTGATCTGGTCCAGTTAAAGATCTGTTGCAATTACAGATCTGGTTCAGGACTGATCTGTTTCAATTATTGATCTTGTTCAGTACTGATCTGGTTCAGTTACTTATCTGGTTCAGGACTGATCTAGTTCAATTACCTATCTGGTTGAGTTACTGATATGGTACAGTTACTGATCTGGTTCAGGACTGATCTGGTTCAGTTACTGATCTGGTTCAGGACTGATCTGGTTCAGTTACTAATCTGGTTGAGTTACTGATCTGTTTCAGGACTGGTCTGATTCAGCTACTGATCTGGTTCAGGGTGATCTGTTGCAGTTACAGATCTGGTTCAGGACTGATCTGGTTCAGGGTGATCTGCTGCAGTTACTGATCTGGTTCAGGACTGATCTGGTTTAGTTACTGATCCCTTTTTAGTTACTGATCTGGTCCAGTTAAAGATCTGTTGCAATTACTGATCTGTTTCAATTATTGATCTTGTTCAGTACTGATCTGGTTCAGTTACTTATCTGGTTGAGTTACTGATATGGTACATTTACTGATCTTGTTCAGGACTGATCTGGCTTAGTTACTGATCTAGTTCAGGGTGATCTGCTGCAGTTACTGATCTGGTTCTGGACTGATCTGGTTTAGTTACTGTTCTGGATTAGCATTTATCTGGTTCTGGACTGACCTGGTTCAGTTAATGATCTGTTTTTGGACTGATCTGGTTCAGTTACTGATCTGTTTTGGGACTGATCTGGTTCAGTTACTGATCTGGTTCAATTTCTGATCCGGTTCAATTACTGATCTGGTTTAGTCACTGATGTGGTACAGGACTGATCTGGTTCAGTTAATAATCTGGTTCAGGACTGATCTGGTTCAGTTCTGATTTGGTTCAGGACTGATCTTGTTTTGTTACTGATCTGGATCAGGAATAATATTGTTCAGGACTGCTCTGGTTCTGGACTCATCAGGTTCAGTTACTGATCTGGTTCAGTTAATGATCTGGTTTAAGACTGTTCTGGTTCAATTACTAATCTGGTTCAGTTACTGATCTGGTCCAGTTAAAGATCTGTTGCAATTACTGATCTGGTTCAGGACTGATCTGCTTCTGTTGCTGATTTGGTACAGTTACTGATCTGATTCACGACTGATCAGTTTCAGGACTGATCTTGTTCAATTATTGATCTTGTTCAGGACTGATCTGGTTCAGGACTGATCTGGTCCTGTTACTGATCTGGTCCAGTTAAAGATCTGTTGCAATTACAGATCTGGTTCAGGACTGATTTGTTTCAATTATTGATCTTGTTCAGTACTGATCTGGTTCAGTTACTTATCTGGTTCAGGACTGATCTAGTTCAATTACCTATCTGGTTGAGTTACTGATATGGTACAGTTACTGATCTGGTTCTGGACTGAGCTGGTTTAGTTACTGTTCTGGATTTGCAAAGATCTGGTTCAGGACTGACCTGGTTCAGTTAATGATCTGTTTTTGGACTGATCTGGTTCAGTTACTGATCTGGTTCAATTACTGCTCCGGTTCAATTACTGATCTGGTTTAGTCACTGATGTGGTACAGGACTGATCTGGTTCAGTTAATAATCTGGTTCAGGACTGATCTGGTTCAGTTCTGATTTGGTTCAGGACTGATCTTGTTTTGTTACTGATCTGGATCAGGAATAATATGGTTCAGGACATCTCTGGTTCTGGACTCATCAGGTTCAGTTACTGATCTGGTTCAGTTAATGATCTTGTTTAAGACTCTTCCGGTTCAATTACTAATCTGGTCCAGTTACTGAACTGGTCCAGTTAGAGATCTGTTGCAATTACTGAACTGGTTCAGGACTGATCTGTTTCAGGACTGATCTGTTTCAATTATTGATCTTGTTCAGGACTGATCTGGTTCAGTTACTGATCTGATTCACGACTGATCTGTTTCAGGACTGATCTTGTTCAATGATTGATCTTATTCAGTACTGATCTGGTTCAGGACTGATCTGGTCCAGTTACTGATCTGGTCCAGTTAAAGATTTGTTGCAATTACAGATCTGGTTCAGGACTGATCTGTTTCAATTACTGATCTTGTTCAGTACTGATCTGGTTCAGTTACTTCTCTGGTTCAGGACTGGTCTTGTTCAGTTACTGATCTGGTTGAGTTACTGATATGGTACAGTTACTGATCTGATTCACGACTGATCTGTTTCAGGACTGATCTTGTTCAATTATTGATCTTGTTCAGGACTGATCTGGTTCAGGACTGATCTAGTTCAATTACCTATCTGGTTGAGTTACTGATATGGTACAGTTACTGATCTGGTTCAGGGCTGGTCTGATTCAGCTACTGATCTGGTTCCGGGTGATCTGCTGCAGTTACTGATCTGGTTCAGGACTGATCTGGTTTAGTTACTGATCTGGTTTAGTTACTGATCTGGTCCAGTTAAAGATCTGTTGCAAATACTGATCGGTTTCAATTATTGATCTTCTTCAGTACTGATCTGGTTCAGTTACTTATCTGGTTCAGTTCTGATTTGGTTCAGGACTGCTCTGGTTTATTTACTGATCTGATTCAATTACTGATCTGGTTCAGTCCCTGATGTGATTCAGGACTGATCTGGTTCAGTTCTGATTTGGTTCAAGACTGATCTTGTTTAGTTACTGATCTGAATCAGGAATAATATGGTTCAGGACTGCTCTGGTTCTGGACTCATCAGGTTCAGTTACTGATCTGGTTCAGTTAATCATCTGGTTTAAGACTGTTCTTGTTGAATTACTAATCTGGTGCAGTTACTGATCTGGTCCAATTAAAGATCTGTTGCAATTACTGATCTGGTTCAGGACTGATCAGTTTCAATTATTGATCTTGTTAAGGACTGATCTGATTCAGTTACTGATCTTGTTCAGTACTGATCTGGTTTAGTTACTGATATGGTCCAGTTACTGATCTGTTTCAGGACTGATCTGTTTCAATTATTGATCTTGTTCAGGACTGATCTGATTCAGTTACTGATCTGGTTCAGGACTGATCTAGTTTAATTATTGATCTTGTTCAGGACTGATCTGTTTCAGGACTGATCTGTTTCAATTATTGATCTTGTTCAGGACTGATCTGATTCAGTTACTGATCTGGTTCAGGACTGATCTGGTTCAATTATTGATCTTGTTCAGGACTGATCTGTTTCAATTATTGATCTTGTTCAGGACTGATCTGGTTCAGTTACTGATCTTGTTGAGTTACTGTTATGGCACAGATACTGATCTGGTTCAGGACTGATCTGGTTCAGTTACTGATCTTGTTGTGTTTCTGATAAGGTACAGTTACTGATCTGGTTCAGGACTGATCTTGTTCAGTTACTGACCTGGTTCAATTATTGATCTTGTTCAGGACTGATCTGGTTGAGTTATTGATCTTTTTCAGGACTGATCTGGTTCAAGGCAGATCTGGTTCCGTTATTGATCTGATTCAGCTACTGATGTGAGATCAGTTAATTATCTGGTTTAGTTACTGATCTGGATCAGGTAATGATCTCGATCTGTTACTGATCTGGTTCAGTTAATAATCTGGTTCAGTTATTGATCTTGTTCAGTTACTAACCTGGTTTAGTTAATGATCTGGATCGGTTACCGATCTGGTTCAGTTAATAATCTGGTTCAATTACTAATCTGGTTCAGGACTGCTCTGGTTCAGTTACTGATATGGTACAGTTACTGATCTGGTTCAATTATTGATCTTGTTCAGGACTGATCTGGTTGATTTATTGATCTTGTTCAGGACTGATCTAGTTCAGGACTGATCTGGTTCGGTTACTGATCTGGATCAGGACTGATCTGCTGCAGGACTGATCTGGTTCAGTTACTGATCTGGTTCCGGACTCATCTGCTTCAGTAACTGATCTGGTTCAAGGCTGATCTGGTTCAATTATTGATCTTGTTCGGGACTGATCTGATTCAGTTACTGATCTGGTTCAGGACTGATCTGGTTTAGTTGCTGATCTGGTCCAGTTACTGATCTGGTCCAGTTAAAGATCTGTTGCAATTACTGATCTGGTTCAGGACTGATCTGTTTCAATTATTGATCTTGTTCAGGACTGATCTCGTTCAGGACTGATCTGGTTCAGGACTGCTCTGGTTTTGGACTAATCAGGTTCAGTTACTTATCTGGTACAGTTAATGATCTGGTTTAAGACTGATCTGCTTCAATTACTAATCTGGTTGATTAAATGATCTGGTTCAGGTCTGATCAGGTTCAGGTACTAATTTGGATCAGGACTGATCTCAGTCAGTCACTGATCTGGTTCACTTACTGATTTGGTACAGTTACTGAACTGTTTCAATTACTGATCTTGTTCAGGAGTGATCTGGTTCAGTCACTGATCTGGTTCAGTACATCATCTGTTTAAGGACTGATCTGGTTCAATTACTAATCTGGTTGAGGTACTGATCTGGTTCAGGTCTGATCGGGTTCAGTCTTAATCTGGTTCAGGACTGATCTGGCTCAGTTACTGATCTGCTTCAGGACTGTTCTGGTTCAGTTATTGATCTGGTTTAGTTACTGATCTGGATCATTTAATGATCTGGATCGGATACTGATCTGGTTTAGTTAATAATCTGGTTCAATTACTGAACTGGTTCAAGATATGATCTGGTTCAGGTCTGATCTGGTTCAGTCACTGATCTTGTTCAGTTACTGATCTGGTTCAGGACTGTTCTGGTTCAGTTACTAATCTGGTTGAGTTACTGATATGGTACAGTTACTGATCTGTTTCAGGACTGGGCTGGTTCAGTTACTGATCTGGTCCAGTTAAAGATCTGTTGCAATTACTGATCTGGTTCAGGACTGATCTGTTTCAATTATTGATCTTGTTCAGGACTCATCTGGTTCAGTTACTGATCTGGTTGAGTTACTGATATGGTACAGTTACTGATCTGGTTCAGGACTGATCTGGTCCAGTCACTGATCTGGTTCAGTTCATCATCTGTTTAAGGACTGATCTGGTTCAATTACTAATCTGGTTGAGGTACTGATCATGTTCAGGTCTGATCGGGTTCAGTCTTAATCTGGTTCAGGACTGATCTGGCTCAGTTACTGATCTGCTTCAGGGCTGATCTGGTTCAGTTATTGATCTGGTTATGTTACTGATCTGAGATCAGTTATTGATCTGGTTTAGTTACTGATCTGGATCATTTAATGATCTGGATCGGATACTGATCTGGTTTAGTTAATAATCTGGTTCAATTACTGAACTGGTTCAAGATATGATCTGGTTCAGGTCTGATCTGGTTCAGTCACTGATCTTGTTCAGTTACTGATCTGGTTCAGGACTGTTCTGGTTCAGTTACTGCTCTGGTTCAGTTACTGATATGGTACAGTTACTGATCTGGTTCAATTATTGATCTTGTTCAGGACTGATCTGGTTGATTTATTGATCTTGTTCAGGACTGATCTAGTTCAGGACTGATCTGGTTCGGTTACTGATCTGGATCAGGACTGATCTGCTGCAGGACTGATCTGGTTCAGTTACTGATCTGGTTCCGGACTCATCTGCTTCAGTAACTGATCTGGTTCAAGGCTGATCTGGTTCAATTATTGATCTTGTTCGGGACTGATCTGATTCAGTTACTGATCTGGTTCAGGACTGATCTGGTTTAGTTGCTGATCTGGTCCAGTTACTGATCTGGTCCAGTTAAAGATCTGTTGCAATTACTGATCTGGTTCAGGACTGATCTGTTTCAATTATTGATCTTGTTCAGGACTGATCTCGTTCAGGACTGATCTGGTTCAGGACTGCTCTGGTTTTGGACTAATCAGGTTCAGTTACTTATCTGGTACAGTTAATGATCTGGTTTAAGACTGATCTGCTTCAATTACTAATCTGGTTGATTAAATGATCTGGTTCAGGTCTGATCAGGTTCAGGTACTAATTTGGATCAGGACTGATCTCAGTCAGTCACTGATCTGGTTCACTTACTGATTTGGTACAGTTACTGAACTGTTTCAATTACTGATCTTGTTCAGGAGTGATCTGGTTCAGTCACTGATCTGGTTCAGTACATCATCTGTTTAAGGACTGATCTGGTTCAATTACTAATCTGGTTGAGGTACTGATCTGGTTCAGGTCTGATCGGGTTCAGTCTTAATCTGGTTCAGGACTGATCTGGCTCAGTTACTGATCTGCTTCAGGACTGTTCTGGTTCAGTTATTGATCTGGTTTAGTTACTGATCTGGATCATTTAATGATCTGGATCGGATACTGATCTGGTTTAGTTAATAATCTGGTTCAATTACTGAACTGGTTCAAGATATGATCTGGTTCAGGTCTGATCTGGTTCAGTCACTGATCTTGTTCAGTTACTGATCTGGTTCAGGACTGTTCTGGTTCAGTTACTAATCTGGTTGAGTTACTGATATGGTACAGTTACTGATCTGTTTCAGGACTGGGCTGGTTCAGTTACTGATCTGGTCCAGTTAAAGATCTGTTGCAATTACTGATCTGGTTCAGGACTGATCTGTTTCAATTATTGATCTTGTTCAGGACTCATCTGGTTCAGTTACTGATCTGGTTGAGTTACTGATATGGTACAGTTACTGATCTGGTTCAGGACTGATCTGGTCCAGTCACTGATCTGGTTCAGTTCATCATCTGTTTAAGGACTGATCTGGTTCAATTACTAATCTGGTTGAGGTACTGATCATGTTCAGGTCTGATCGGGTTCAGTCTTAATCTGGTTCAGGACTGATCTGGCTCAGTTACTGATCTGCTTCAGGGCTGATCTGGTTCAGTTATTGATCTGGTTATGTTACTGATCTGAGATCAGTTATTGATCTGGTTTAGTTACTGATCTGGATCATTTAATGATCTGGATCGGATACTGATCTGGTTTAGTTAATAATCTGGTTCAATTACTGAACTGGTTCAAGATATGATCTGGTTCAGGTCTGATCTGGTTCAGTCACTGATCTTGTTCAGTTACTGATCTGGTTCAGGACTGTTCTGGTTCAGTTACTAATCTGGTTGAGTTACTGATATGGTACAGTTACTGATCTGTTTCAGGACTGGTCTGGTTCAGTTACTGATCTGGTTCAGGACTGATCTGGTCCAGTTAAAGATCTGTTGCAATTACTGATCTGGTTCAGGACTGATCTGTTTCAATTATTGATCTTGTTCAGGACTCATCTGGTTCAGTTACTGATCTGGTTGAGTTACTGATATGGTACAGTTACTGATCTGGTTCAGGACTGATCTGGTCCAGTCACTGATCTGGTTCAGGTCTGATCGGGTTCAGTCTTAATCTGGTTCAGGACTGATCTGGCTCAGTTACTGATCTGCTTCAGGGCTGATCTGGTTCAGTTATTGATCTGGTTATGTTACTGATCTGAGATCAGTTATTGATCTGGTTTAGTTACTGATCTGGATCATTTAATGATCTGGATCGGATACTGATCTGGTTTAGTTAATAATCTGGTTCAATTACTGAACTGGTTCCAGATATGATCTGGTTCAGGTCTGATCTGGTTCAGTCACTGATCTGGTTCAGGACTGATCTAGTTCAATTACCTATCTGGTTGAGTTACTGATATGGTTCAGTTACTGATCTGGTTCAGGACTGATCTGGTCCAGTTAAAGATCTGTCGCAATTACTGATCTGGTTCAGGTCTGAATTGGCTCAATTATTTATCTTTTTCAGGACTGATCTGGTTCAGTTACTGATTTGTTCAGGACTGATCTGGTTCAATTATTCATCTTGTGCAGGACTTATCTGGTTTAGGTACTGATCTGGTTCAGGACTGACCTGGTTCAATTATTGATCTTGTTCAGGACTGATCTGTTTCAATTATTGATCTAGTTCAGGACTGATCTGGTTCAGTTACTGATCTTGTTGAGTTACTGTTATGGCACAGATACTGATCTGGTTCAGGACTGATCTGGTTCAGTTACTGATCTTGTTGAGTTTCTGATAAGGTACAGTTACTGATCTGGTTCTGGACTGATCTTGTTCAGTTACTGACCTGGTTCAATTATTGATCTTGTTCAGGACTGATCTGGTTCAGGACTGATCTGGTTGAGTTATTGATCTTTTTCAGGACTGATCTGGTTCAAGGCAGATCTGGTTCCGTTATTGATCTGATTCAGCTACTGATGTGAGATCAGTTAATTATCTGGTTTAGTTACTGATCTGGATCAGGTAATGATCTCGATCTGTTACTGATCTGGTTCAGTTAATAATCTGGTTCAGTTATTGATCTTGTTCAGTTACTAACCTGGTTTAGTTAATGATCTGGATCGGTTACCGATCTGGTTCAGTTAATAATCTGGTTCAATTACTAATCTGGTTCAGGACTGCTCTGGTTCAGTTACTGATATGGTACAGTTACTGATCTGGTTCAATTATTGATCTTGTTCAGGACTGATCTGGTTGATTTATTGATCTTGTTCAGGACTGATCTAGTTCAGGACTGATCTGGTTCGGTTACTGATCTGGATCAGGACTGATCTGCTGCAGGACTGATCTGGTTCAGTTACTGATCTGGTTCCGGACTCATCTGCTTCAGTAACTGATCTGGTTCAAGGCTGATCTGGTTCAATTATTGATCTTGTTCGGGACTGATCTGATTCAGTTACTGATCTGGTTCAGGACTGATCTGGTTTAGTTGCTGATCTGGTCCAGTTACTGATCTGGTCCAGATAAAGATCTGTTGCAATTACTGATCTGGTTCTGGACTGATCTGGTTCCGGACTGATCTGGTTTAGTTACTGTTCTGGATTAGCAATGATCTGGTTCAGGACTGACCTGGTTCAGTTAATGATCTGTTTTTGGACTGATCTGGTTCAGTTACTGATCTGGTTCAATTACTGATCTGGTTTAGTCACTGATGTGGTACAGGACTGATCTGGTTCAGTTAATAATCTGGTTCAGGACTGATCTGGTTCAGTCACTGATGTGATTCAGGACTGATCTGGTTCAGTTCTGATTTGGTTCAGGACTGATCTTGTTTAGTTACTGAGCTGGATCAGGAATAATATGGTTTAGGACTGCTCTGGTTCTGGATTCATCAGGTTCAGTTACTGATCCGGTTCAGTTAATGATCTGGTTTAAGACTGTTCTGGTTGAATTACTAATCTGGTCCAGTTACTGATCTGGTCCAGTTAAAGATCTGTTGCAATTACTGATCTGGTTCAGGACTGATCTGTTTCAATTATTGATCTTGTTAAGAACTGATCTGATTCAGTTACTGATCTGGTTCAGTTACTAATCTGGTTGAGTTACTGATCTGGTCCAGTTAAAGATCTGTTGCAATTACTGATCTGTTTCAATTATTGATCTTGTTCAGTACTGATCTGGTTCAGTTACTGATCTGGTTCAGGACTGATCTAGTTCAGTTACTAATCTGGTTGAGTTACTGATATGGTACATTTACTGATCTGGTTCAGGACTGATCTGGCTTAGTTACTGATGTGGTTCAGGGTGATCTGCTGCAGTTACTGATCTGGTTCTGGACTGATCTGGTTTAGTTACTGTTCTGGATTAGCAATGATCTGGTTCTGGACTGACCTGGTTCAGTTAATGATCTGTTTTTGGACTGATCTGGTTCAGTTACTGATCTGTTTTTGGACTGATCTGGTTCAGTTACTGATCTGGTTCCATTTCTGATCCGGTTCAATTACTGATCTGGTTTAGTCACTGATGTGGTACAGGACTGATCTGGTTCAGTTAATAATCTGGTTCAGGACTGACCTGGTTCAGTTAATGATCTGTTTTTGGACTGATCTGGTTCAGTTACTGATCTGGTTCAATTACTGATCTGGTTTAGTCACTGATGTGGTACAGGACTGATCTGGTTCAGTTAATAATCTGGTTCAGGACTGATCTGGTTCAGTCACTGATGTGATTCAGGACTGATCTGGTTCAGTTCTGATTTGGTTCAGGACTGATCTTGTTTAGTTACTGAGCTGGATCAGGAATAATATGGTTTAGGACTGCTCTGGTTCTGGATTCATCAGGTTCAGTTACTGATCCGGTTCAGTTAATGATCTGGTTTAAGACTGTTCTGGTTGAATTACTAATCTGGTCCAGTTACTGATCTGGTCCAAATAAAGATCTGTTGCAATTACTGATCTGGTTCAGGACTGATCTGTTTCAATTATTGATCTTGTTAAGAACTGATCTGATTCAGTTACTGATCTGGTTCAGTTACTAATCTGGTTGAGTTACTGATCTGGTCCAGTTAAAGATCTGTTGCAATTACTGATCTGTTTCAATTATTGATCTTGTTCAGTACTGATCTGGTTCAGTTACTGATCTGGTTCAGGACTGATCTAGTTCAGTTACTAATCTGGTTGAGTTACTGATATGGTACATTTACTGATCTGGTTCAGGACTGATCTGGCTTAGTTACTGATGTGGTTCAGGGTGATCTGCTGCAGTTACTGATCTGGTTCTGGACTGATCTGGTTTAGTTACTGTTCTGGATTAGCAATGATCTGGTTCTGGACTGACCTGGTTCAGTTAATGATCTGTTTTTGGACTGATCTGGTTCAGTTACTGATCTGTTTTTGGACTGATCTGGTTCAGTTACTGATCTGGTTCCATTTCTGATCCGGTTCAATTACTGATCTGGTTTAGTCACTGATGTGGTACAGGACTGATCTGGTTCAGTTAATAATCTGGTTCAGGACTGATCTGGTTCAGTTCTGATTTGGTTCAGGACTGATCTGGTTTATTTACTGATCTGATTCAATTACTGATCTAATTCAGTCACTGATGTGATTCAGGACTGATCTGGTTCAGTTCTGATTTGGTTCAGGACTGATCTTGTTTTGTTACTGATCTGGATCAGGAATAATATGATTCAGGACTGCTCTGGTTCTGGACTCATCAGGTTCAGTTACTGATCTGGTTCAGTTAATGAACTGGTTTAAGACTGTTCTGGTACAATTACTAATCTGGTCCAGTTACTGATCTGGTCCAGTTAAAGATCAGTTGCAATTACTGATCTGTTTCAGGACTGATCTGTTTCAGGACTGATCTTTTTCAATTATTGATATTGTTCAGGACTGATCTGGTTCAGGACTGATCTGTTCCAGTTACTGATCTGGTCCAGTTAAAGATCTGTTGCAATTACCGATCTGGTTCAGGACTGATCTGTTTCAATTATTGATCTTGTTCAGGACTGATCTGATTCAGTTACTGATCTGCTTCAGGACTGATCTGGTTCAATTAGTGACCTTGTTCAGGACTGATCTGTTTCAGGACTGATCTGTTTCAATTATTGATCTTGTTCAGGACTGATCTGGTTCAGTTACTGATCTTGTTGAGTTACTGTTATGGTACAGTTACTGATCTGGTTCAGGACTGATCTGGTTCAGTTACTGATCTTGTTGAGTTTCTGATATGGTACAGTTACTGATCTGGTTCTGGACTGATCTGGTTCAGTTACTGATCTGGTTCAGGACTGATCTGCTTCTGTTTGCTGATTTGGTACAGTTACTGATCTGATTCACGACTGATCTGTTTCAGGACTGATCTTGTTCAATTATTGATCTTGTTCAGGACTGATCTGGTTCAGGCCTGATCTGGTCCAGTTACTGATCTGGTCCAGTTAAAGATCTGTTGCAGTTACAGATCTGGTTCAGGACTGATCTGTTTCAGTTATTGTTCTTGTTCAGTACTGATCTGGTTCAGTTACTTATCTGGTTCAGGACTGATCTAGCTCAATTACCTATCTGGTTGAGTTACTGATATGGTACAGTTACTGATCTGGTTCAGGACTGATCTGGTTCAGTTACTGATCTGGTTCAGGACTGATCTGGTTCAGTTACTAATCTGGTTGAGTTACTTATATGGTCCAGTTACTGATCTGTTTCAGGACTGGTCTGATTCAGCTACTGATCTGGTTCAGGGTGATCTGTTGCAGTTACAGATCTGGTTCAGGACTGATCTGGTTCAGGGTGATCTGCTGCCGTTACTGATCTGGTTCAGGACTGATCTGGTTTAGTTACTGATCCCGTTTAGTTACTGATCTGGTCCAGTTAAAGATCTGTTGCAATTACTGATCTGTTTCAATTATTGTTCTTGTTCAGTACTGATCTGGTTCAGTTACTTATCTGGTTCAGGACTGATCTGGTTCAGTTACTGATCTGGTTGAGTTACTGATATGGTACATTTACTGATCTTGTTCAGGACTGATCTGGCTTAGTTACTGATCTAGTTCAGGGTGATCTGCTGCAGTTACTGATCTGGTTCTGGACTGATCTGGTTTAGTTACTGTTCTGGATTAGCATTTATCTGGTTCTGGACTGACCTGGTTCAGTTAATGATCTGTTTTTGGACTGATCTGGTTCAGTTACTGATCTGGTTCAGTTACTGATCTGGTTCAATTTCTGATCCGGTTCAATTACTGATCTGGTTTAGTCACTGATGTGGTACAGGACTGATCTGGTTCAGTTAATAATCTGGTTCAGGACTGATCTGGTTCAGTTCTGATTTGGTTCAGGACTGATCTTGTTTTGTTACTGATCTGGATCAGGAATAATATTGTTCAGGACTGCTCTGGTTCTGGACTCATCAGGTTCAGTTACTGATCTGGTTCAGTTAATGATCTGGTTTAAGACTGTTCTGGTTCAATTACTAATCTGGTTCAGTTACTGATCTGGTCCAGTTAAAGATCTGTTGCAATTACTGATCTGGTTCAGGACTGATCTGCTTCTGTTGCTGATTTGGTACAGTTACTGATCTGATTCACGACTGATCAGTTTCAGGACTGATCTTGTTCAATTATTGATCTTGTTCAGGACTGATCTGGTTCAGGACTGATCTGGTCCTGTTACTGATCTGGTCCAGTTAAAGATCTGTTGCAATTACAGATCTGGTTCAGGACTGATTTGTTTCAATTATTGATCTTGTTCAGTACTGATCTGGTTCAGTTACTTATCTGGTTCAGGACTGATCTAGTTCAATTACCTATCTGGTTGAGTTACTGATATGGTACAGTTACTGATCTGGTTCTGGACTGAGCTGGTATAGTTACTGTTCTGGATTTGCAAAGATCTGGTTCAGGACTGACCTGGTTCAGTTAATGATCTGTTTTTGGACTGATCTGGTTCAGTTACTGATCTGGTTCAATTACTGCTCCGGTTCAATTACTGATCTGGTTTAGTCACTGATGTGGTACAGGACTGATCTGGTTCAGTTAATAATCTGGTTCAGGACTGATCTGGTTCAGTTCTGATTTGGTTCAGGACTGATCTTGTTTTGTTACTGATCTGGATCAGGAATAATATGGTTCAGGACATCTCTGGTTCTGGACTCATCAGGTTCAGTTACTGATCTGGTTCAGTTAATGATCTTGTTTAAGACTCTTCTGGTTCAATTACTAATCTGGTCCAGTTACTGATCTGGTCCAGTTAGAGTTCTGTTGCAATTACTGAACTGGTTCAGGACTGATCTGTTTCAGGACTGATCTGTTTCAATTATTGATCTTGTTCAGGACTGATCTGGTTCAGTTACTGATCTGATTCACGACTGATCTGTTTCAGGACTGATCTTGTTCAATGATTGATCTTATTCAGTACTGATCTGGTTCAGGACTGATCTGGTCCAGTTACTGATCTGGTCCAGTTAAAGATCTGTTGCAATTACAGATCTGGTTCAGGACTGATCTGTTTCAATTATTGATCTTGTTCAGTACTGATCTGGTTCAGTTACTTCTCTGGTTCAGGACTGGTCTTGTTCAGTTACTGATCTGGTTGAGTTACTGATATGGTACAGTTACTGATCTGATTCACGACTGATCTGTTTCAGGACTGATCTTGTTCAATTATTGATCTTGTTCAGGACTGATCTGGTTCAGGACTGATCTGGTTTAAGACTGTTCTGGTTCAATTACTAATCTGGTCCAGTTACTGATCTGGTCCAGTTAAAGATCAGTTGCAATTACTGATCTGGTTCAGGACTGATCTGTTTCAGGACTGATCTGTTTCAATTATTGATATTGTTCAGGACTGATCTGGTTCAGGACTGATCTGGTCCAGTTACTGATCTGGTCCAGTTAAAGATCTGTTGCAATTACCGATCTGGTTCAGGACTGATCTGTTTCAGGACTGATCTGTTTCAATTATTGATCTTGTTCAGGACTGATCTGATTCAGTTACTGATCTGCTTCAGAACTGATCTGGTTCAATTAGTGATCTTGTTCAGGACTGATCTGTTTCAATTATTGATCTTGTTCAGGACTGATCTGGTTCAGTTACTGATCTTGTTGAGTTACTGTTATGGTACAGTTACTGATCTGGTTCAGGACTGATCTGGTTCAGTTACTGATCTTGTTGAGTTTCTGATAAGGTACAGTTACTGATCTGGTTCTGGACTGATCTGGTTCAGTTACTGATCTGGTTCAGGACTGATCTGCTTCTGTTTGCTGATTTGGTACAGTTACTGATCTGATTCACGACTGATCTGTTTCAGGACTGATCTTGTTCAATTATTGATCTTGTTCAGGACTGATCTGGTTCAGGCCTGATCTGGTCCAGTTACTGATCTGGTCCAGTTAAAGATCTGTTGCAGTTACAGATCTGGTTCAGGACTGATCTGTTTCAGTTATTGTTCTTGTTCAGTACTGATCTGGTTCAGTTACTTATCTGGTTCAGGACTGATCTAGCTCAATTACCTATCTGGTTGAGTTACTGATATGGTACAGTTACTGATCTGGTTCAGGACTGATCTGGTTCAGTTACTGATCTGGTTCAGGACTGATCTGGTTCAGTTACTAATCTGGTTGAGTTACTTATATGGTCCAGTTACTGATCTGTTTCAGGACTGGTCTGATTCAGCTACTGATCTGGTTCAGGGTGATCTGTTGCAGTTACTGATCTGGTTCAGGACTGATCTGGTTTAGTTACTGATCTGGTTTAGTTACTGATGTGGTCCAGTTAATGATCTGTTGCAATTACTGATCTGTTTCAATTATTGATCTTGTTCAGTACTGATCTGGTTCAGTTATTTATCTGGTTCCGTTACTGATCTGGTTGAGTTACTGATATGGTGCATTTACTGATCTGGATCAGGACTGATCTGGCTTAGTTACTGATCTGGTTCAGGGTGATCTGCTGCAGTTACTGATCTGGTTCTGGACTGATCTGGTTTAGTTACTGTTCTGGATTAGCAATTATCTGGTTCTGGACTGACCTGGTTCAGTTAATGATCTGTTTTTGGACTGATCTGGTTCAGTTACTGATCTGTTTTGGGACTGATCTGGTTCAGTTACTGATCTGGTTCAATTTCTGATCCGGTTCAATTACTGATCTGGTTTAGTCACTGATGTGTTACAGGACTGATCTGGTTCAGTTAATAATCTGGTTCAGGACTGATCTGGTTCAGTTCTGATTTGGTTCAGGACTGATCTTGTTTTGTTACTGATCTGGATCAGGAATAATATGGTTCAGGACTGCTCTGGTTCTGGACTCATCAGTTTCAGTTACTGATCTGGTTCAGTTAATGATCTGGTTTAAGACTGTTCTGGTTCAATTACTAATCTGGTTCAGTTACTGATCTGGTCCAGTTAAAGGTCTGTTGCAATTACTGATCTGGTTCAGGACTGATCTGTTTCAATTATTGATCTTGTTCAGGACTGAACTGATTCAGTTAATGATCTGGTTTAAGACTGTTCTGGTTCAATTACTAATCTAGTCCAGTTACTGATCTGGTCCAGTTAAAGATCTGTTGCAATTACCGATCTGGTTCAGGACTGATCTGTTTCAGGACTGATCTGTTTCAATTATTGATCTTGTTCAGGACTGATCTGATTCAGTTACTGATCTGCTTCAGGACTGATCTGGTTCAATTATTGATCTTGTTCAGGACTGATCTGGTTCAGTTACTGATCTTGTTGACTTTCTGATATGGTACAGTTACTGATCTGGTTCAGGACTGATCTGGTTCAGTTACCGATCTGGTTCAGGACTGATCTGCTTCTGTTGCTGATTTGGTACAGTTACTGATCTGATTCACGACTGATCTGTTTCAGGACTGATCTTGTTCAATTATTGATCTTCTTCAGGACTGATCTGGTTCAGGACTGATCTGGTGCAGTTACTGATCTGGTCCAGTTAAAGATCTGTTGCAATTACAGATCTGGTTCAGGACTGATCTGTTTCAATTATTGATCTTGTTCATTACTGATCTGGTTCAGTTACTTATCTGGTTCAGGACTGATCTAGTTCAATTACCTATCTGGTTGAGTTACTGATATGGTACAGTTACTGATCTGGTTCAGGACTGGTCTGATTCAGCTACTGATCTGGTTCAGGGTGATCTGCTGCAGTTACTGATCTGGTTCAGGACTGATCTGGTTTAGTTACTGATCTGGTCCAGTTAAAGATCTGTTGCAATTACTGATCGGTTTCAATTTTTGATCTTGTTCATTACTGATCTGGTTCAGTTACTTATCTGGTTCAGGACTGATCTGGTTCAGTTACTGATCTGGTTGAGTTACTGATATGGTACATTTACTGATCTGATTCAGGACTGATCTGGTTCAGTCACTGATGTGATTCAGGACTGATCTGGTTCAGTTCTGATTTGGTTCAGGACTGATCTTGTTTAGTTACTGAGCTGGATCAACAATAATATGGTTTAGGACTGCTCTGGTTCTGGATTCATCAGGTTCAGTTACTGATCCGGTTCAGTTAATGATCTGGTTTAAGACTGTTCTGGTTGAATTACTAATCTGGTCCAGTTACTGATCTGGTCCAAATAAAGATCTGTTGCAATTACTGATCTGGTTCAGGACTGATCTGTTTCAATTATTGATCTTGTTAAGAACTGATCTGATTCAGTTACTGATCTGGTTCAGTTACTTATCTGGTTCAGGACTGATCTAGCTCAATTACCTATCTGGTTGAGTTACTGATATGGTACAGTTACTGATCTGGTTCAGGACTGATCTGGTTCAGTTACTGATCTGGTTCAGGACTGATCTGGTTCAGTTACTAATCTGGTTGAGTTACTTATATGGTCCAGTTACTGATCTGTTTCAGGACTGGTCTGATTCAGCTACTGATCTGGTTCAGGGTGATCTGTTGCAGTTACTGATCTGGTTCAGGACTGATCTGGTTTAGTTACTGATCTGGTTTAGTTACTGATGTGGTCCAGTTAATGATCTGTTGCAATTACTGATCTTTTTCATAAATTGATCTTGTTCAGTACTGATCTGGTTCAGTTATTTATCTGGTTCCGTTACTGATCTGGTTGAGTTACTGATATGGTGCATTTACTGATCTGGATCAGGACTGATCTGGCTTAGTTACTGATCTGGTTCAGGGTGATCTGCTGCAGTTACTGATCTGGTTCTGGACTGATCTGGTTTAGTTACTGTTCTGGATTAGCAATTATCTGGTTCTGGACTGACCTGGTTCAGTTAATGATCTGTTTTTGGACTGATCTGGTTCAGTTACTGATCTGTTTTGGGACTGATCTGGTTCAGTTACTGATCTGGTTCAATTTCTGATCCGGTTCAATTACTGATCTGGTTTAGTCACTGATGTGTTACAGGACTGATCTGGTTCAGTTAATAATCTGGTTCAGGACTGATCTGGTTCAGTTCTGATTTGGTTCAGGACTGATCTTGTTTTGTTACTGATCTGGATCAGGAATAATATGGTTCAGGACTGCTCTGGTTCTGGACTCATCAGTTTCAGTTACTGATCTGGTTCAGTTAATGATCTGGTTTAAGACTGTTCTGGTTCAATTACTAATCTGGTTCAGTTACTGATCTGGTCCAGTTAAAGGTCTGTTGCAATTACTGATCTGGTTCAGGACTGATCTGTTTCAATTATTGATCTTGTTCAGGACTGAACTGATTCAGTTAATGATCTGGTTTAAGACTGTTCTGGTTCAATTACTAATCTAGTCCAGTTACTGATCTGGTCCAGTTAAAGATCTGTTGCAATTACCGATCTGGTTCAGGACTGATCTGTTTCAGGACTGATCTGTTTCAATTATTGATCTTGTTCAGGACTGATCTGATTCAGTTACTGATCTGCTTCAGGACTGATCTGGTTCAATTATTGATCTTGTTCAGGACTGATCTGGTTCAGTTACTGATCTTGTTGACTTTCTGATATGGTACAGTTACTGATCTGGTTCAGGACTGATCTGGTTCAGTTACCGATCTGGTTCAGGACTGATCTGCTTCTGTTGCTGATTTGGTACAGTTACTGATCTGATTCACGACTGATCTGTTTCAGGACTGATCTTGTTCAATTATTGATCTTCTTCAGGACTGATCTGGTTCAGGACTGATCTGGTGCAGTTACTGATCTGGTCCAGTTAAAGATCTGTTGCAATTACAGATCTGGTTCAGGACTGATCTGTTTCAATTATTGATCTTGTTCATTACTGATCTGGTTCAGTTACTTATCTGGTTCAGGACTGATCTAGTTCAATTACCTATCTGGTTGAGTTACTGATATGGTACAGTTACTGATCTGGTTCAGGACTGGTCTGATTCAGCTACTGATCTGGTTCAGGGTGATCTGCTGCAGTTACTGATCTGGTTCAGGACTGATCTGGTTTAGTTACTGATCTGGTCCAGTTAAAGATCTGTTGCAATTACTGATCGGTTTCAATTTTTGATCTTGTTCATTACTGATCTGGTTCAGTTACTTATCTGGTTCAGGACTGATCTGGTTCAGTTACTGATCTGGTTGAGTTACTGATATGGTACATTTACTGATCTGATTCAGGACTGATCTGGTTCAGTCACTGATGTGATTCAGGACTGATCTGGTTCAGTTCTGATTTGGTTCAGGACTGATCTTGTTTAGTTACTGAGCTGGATCAACAATAATATGGTTTAGGACTGCTCTGGTTCTGGATTCATCAGGTTCAGTTACTGATCCGGTTCAGTTAATGATCTGGTTTAAGACTGTTCTGGTTGAATTACTAATCTGGTCCAGTTACTGATCTGGTCCAAATAAAGATCTGTTGCAATTACTGATCTGGTTCAGGACTGATCTGTTTCAATTATTGATCTTGTTAAGAACTGATCTGATTCAGTTACTGATCTGGTTCAGTTACTAACCTGGTTGAGTTACTGATCTGGTCCAGTTAAAGATCTGTTGCAATTACTGATCTGTTACAATTATTGATCTTGTTCAGTACTGATCTGGTTCAGTTACTTATCTGGTTCAGTTACTGATCTGGTTCAGTTACTGATCTGGTTCAGGACTGATCTAGTTCAGTTACTAATCTGGTTGAGTTACTGATATGGTACATTTACTGATCTGGTTCAGGACTGATCTGCCTTAGTTACTGATGTGGTTCAGGGTGATCTGCTGCAGTTACTGATCTGTTTCTGGACTGATCTGGTTTAGTTACTGTTCTGGATTAGCAATGATCTGGTTCTGGACTGACCTGGTTCAGTTAATGATCTGTTTTTGGACTGATCTGGTTCAGTTACTGATCTGTTTTTGGACTGATCTGGTTCAGTTACTGATCTGGTTCCATTTCTGATCCGGTTCAATTACCGATCTGGTTTAGTCACTGATGTGGTACAGGACTGATCTGGTTCAGTTAATAATCTGGTTCAGGACTGATCTGGTTCAGTTCTGATTTGGTTCAGGACTGATCTGGTTTATTTACTGATCTGATTCAATTACTGATCTAATTCAGTCACTGATGTGATTCAGGACTGATCTGGTTCAGTTCTGATTTGGTTCAGGACTGATCTTGTTTTGTTACTGATCTGGATCAGGAATAATATGATTCAGGACTGCTCTGGTTCTGGACTCATCAGGTTCAGTTACTGATCTGGTTCAGTTAATGATCTGATTCACGACTGATCTGTTTCAGGACTGATCTTGTTCAATTATTGATCTTGTTCAGGACTGATCTGGTTCAGGACTGATCTAGTTCAATTACCTATCTGGTTGAGTTACTGATATGGTACAGTTACTGATCTGTTTCAGGGCTGGTCTGATTCAGCTACTGATCTGGTTCCGGGTGATCTGCTGCAGTTACTGATCTGGTTCAGGACTGATCTGGTTTAGTTACTGATCTGGTTTAGTTACTGATCTGGTCCAGTTAAAGATCTGGTTTAAGACTGTTCTGGTTCAATTACTAATCTGGTCCAGTTACTGATCTGGTCCAGTTAAAGATCAGTTGCAATTACTGATCTGGTTCAGGACTGATCTGTTTCAGGACTGATCTGTTTCAATTATTGATATTGTTCAGGACTGATCTGGTTCAGGACTGATCTGGTCCAGTTACTGATCTGGTCCAGTTAAAGATCTGTTGCAATTACCGATCTGGTTCAGGACTGATCTGTTTCAGGACTGATCTGTTTCAATTATTGATCTTGTTCAGGACTGATCTGATTCAGTTACTGATCTGCTTCAGAACTGATCTGGTTCAATTAGTGATCTTGTTCAGGACTGATCTGTTTCAATTATTGATCTTGTTCAGGACTGATCTGGTTCAGTTACTGATCTTGTTGAGTTACTGTTATGGTACAGTTACTGATCTGGTTCAGGACTGATCTGGTTCAGTTACTGATCTTGTTGAGTTTCTGATAAGGTACAGTTACTGATCTGGTTCTGGACTGATCTGGTTCAGTTACTGATCTGGTTCAGGACTGATCTGCTTCTGTTTGCTGATTTGGTACAGTTACTGATCTGATTCACGACTGATCTGTTTCAGGACTGATCTTGTTCAATTATTGATCTTGTTCAGGACTGATCTGGTTCAGGCCTGATCTGGTCCAGTTACTGATCTGGTCCAGTTAAAGATCTGTTGCAGTTACAGATCTGGTTCAGGACTGATCTGTTTCAGTTATTGTTCTTGTTCAGTACTGATCTGGTTCAGTTACTTATCTGGTTCAGGACTGATCTAGCTCAATTACCTATCTGGTTGAGTTACTGATATGGTACAGTTACTGATCTGGTTCAGGACTGATCTGGTTCAGTTACTGATCTGGTTCAGGACTGATCTGGTTCAGTTACTAATCTGGTTGAGTTACTTATATGGTCCAGTTACTGATCTGTTTCAGGACTGGTCTGATTCAGCTACTGATCTGGTTCAGGGTGATCTGTTGCAGTTACTGATCTGGTTCAGGACTGATCTGGTTTAGTTACTGATCTGGTTTAGTTACTGATGTGGTCCAGTTAATGATCTGTTGCAATTACTGATCTGTTTCAATTATTGATCTTGTTCAGTACTGATCTGGTTCAGTTATTTATCTGGTTCCGTTACTGATCTGGTTGAGTTACTGATATGGTGCATTTACTGATCTGGATCAGGACTGATCTGGCTTAGTTACTGATCTGGTTCAGGGTGATCTGCTGCAGTTACTGATCTGGTTCTGGACTGATCTGGTTTAGTTACTGTTCTGGATTAGCAATTATCTGGTTCTGGACTGACCTGGTTCAGTTAATGATCTGTTTTTGGACTAATCTGGTTCAGTTACTGATCTGTTTTGGGACTGATCTGGTTCAGTTACTGATCTGGTTCAATTTCTGATCCGGTTCAATTACTGATCTGGTTTAGTCACTGATGTGTTACAGGACTGATCTGGTTCAGTTAATAATCTGGTTCAGGACTGATCTGGTTCAGTTACTTATCTGGTTCAGTTACTGATCTGGTTCAGTTACTGATCTGGTTCAGGACTGATCTAGTTCAGTTACTAATCTGGTTGAGTTACTGATATGGTACATTTACTGATCTGGTTCAGGACTGATCTGCCTTAGTTACTGATGTGGTTCAGGGTGATCTGCTGCAGTTACTGATCTGGTTCTGGACTGATCTGGTTTAGTTACTGTTCTGGATTAGCAATGATCTGGTTCAGGACTGACCTGGTTCAGTTAATGATCTGTTTTTGGACTGATCTGGTTCAGTTACTGATCTGGTTCAATTACTGATCTGGTTTAGTCACTGATGTGGTACAGGACTGATCTGGTTCAGTTAATAATCTGGTTCAGGACTGATCTGGTTCAGTCACTGATGTGATTCAGGACTGATCTGGTTCAGTTCTGATTTGGTTCAGGACTTATCTTGTTTAGTTACTGAGCTGGATCAGGAATAATATGGTTTAGGACTGCTCTGGTTCTGGATTCATCAGGTTCAGTTACTGATCCGGTTCAGTTAATGATCTGGTTTAAGACTGTTCTGGTTGAATTACTAATCTGGTCCAGTTACTGATCTGGTCCAAATAAAGATCTGTTGCAATTACTGATCTGGTTCAGGACTGATCTGTTTCAATTATTGATCTTGTTAAGAACTGATCTGATTCAGTTACTGATCTGGTTCAGTTACTAACCTGGTTGAGTTACTGATCTGGTCCAGTTAAAGATCTGTTGCAATTACTGATCTGTTACAATTATTGATCTTGTTCAGTACTGATCTGGTTCAGTTACTTATCTGGTTCAGTTACTGATCTGGTTCAGTTACTGATCTGGTTCAGGACTGATCTAGTTCAGTTACTAATCTGGTTGAGTTACTGATATGGTACATTTACTGATCTGGTTCAGGACTGATCTGCCTTAGTTACTGATGTGGTTCAGGGTGATCTGCTGCAGTTACTGATCTGTTTCTGGACTGATCTGGTTTAGTTACTGTTCTGGATTAGCAATGATCTGGTTCTGGACTGACCTGGTTCAGTTAATGATCTGTTTTTGGACTGATCTGGTTCAGTTACTGATCTGTTTTTGGACTGATCTGGTTCAGTTACTGATCTGGTTCCATTTCTGATCCGGTTCAATTACTGATCTGGTTTAGTCACTGATGTGGTACAGGACTGATCTGGTTCAGTTAATAATCTGGTTCAGGACTGATCTGGTTCAGTTCTGATTTGGTTCAGGACTGATCTGGTTTATTTACTGATCTGATTCAATTACTGATCTAATTCAGTCACTGATGTGATTCAGGACTGATCTGGTTCAGTTCTGATTTGGTTCAGGACTGATCTTGTTTTGTTACTGATCTGGATCAGGAATAATATGATTCAGGACTGCTCTGGTTCTGGACTCATCAGGTTCAGTTACTGATCTGGTTCAGTTAATGATCTGATTCACGACTGATCTGTTTCAGGACTGATCTTGTTCAATTATTGATCTTGTTCAGGACTGATCTGGTTCAGGACTGATCTAGTTCAATTACCTATCTGGTTGAGTTACTGATATGGTACAGTTACTGATCTGTTTCAGGGCTGGTCTGATTCAGCTACTGATCTGGTTCCGGGTGATCTGCTGCAGTTACTGATCTGGTTCAGGACTGATCTGGTTTAGTTACTGATCTGGTTTAGTTACTGATCTGGTCCAGTTAAAGATCTGGTTTAAGACTGTTCTGGTTCAATTACTAATCTGGTCCAGTTACTGATCTGGTCCAGTTAAAGATCAGTTGCAATTACTGATCTGGTTCAGGACTGATCTGTTTCAGGACTGATCTGTTTCAATTATTGATATTGTTCAGGACTGATCTGGTTCAGGACTGATCTGGTCCAGTTACTGATCTGGTCCAGTTAAAGATCTGTTGCAATTACCGATCTGGTTCAGGACTGATCTGTTTCAGGACTGATCTGTTTCAATTATTGATCTTGTTCAGGACTGATCTGATTCAGTTACTGATCTGCTTCAGAACTGATCTGGTTCAATTAGTGATCTTGTTCAGGACTGATCTGTTTCAATTATTGATCTTGTTCAGGACTGATCTGGTTCAGTTACTGATCTTGTTGAGTTACTGTTATGGTACAGTTACTGATCTGGTTCAGGACTGATCTGGTTCAGTTACTGATCTTGTTGAGTTTCTGATAAGGTACAGTTACTGATCTGGTTCTGGACTGATCTGGTTCAGTTACTGATCTGGTTCAGGACTGATCTGCTTCTGTTTGCTGATTTGGTACAGTTACTGATCTGATTCACGACTGATCTGTTTCAGGACTGATCTTGTTCAATTATTGATCTTGTTCAGGACTGATCTGGTTCAGGCCTGATCTGGTCCAGTTACTGATCTGGTCCAGTTAAAGATCTGTTGCAGTTACAGATCTGGTTCAGGACTGATCTGTTTCAGTTATTGTTCTTGTTCAGTACTGATCTGGTTCAGTTACTTATCTGGTTCAGGACTGATCTAGCTCAATTACCTATCTGGTTGAGTTACTGATATGGTACAGTTACTGATCTGGTTCAGGACTGATCTGGTTCAGTTACTGATCTGGTTCAGGACTGATCTGGTTCAGTTACTAATCTGGTTGAGTTACTTATATGGTCCAGTTACTGATCTGTTTCAGGACTGGTCTGATTCAGCTACTGATCTGGTTCAGGGTGATCTGTTGCAGTTACTGATCTGGTTCAGGACTGATCTGGTTTAGTTACTGATCTGGTTTAGTTACTGATGTGGTCCAGTTAATGATCTGTTGCAATTACTGATCTTTTTCATAAATTGATCTTGTTCAGTACTGATCTGGTTCAGTTATTTATCTGGTTCCGTTACTGATCTGGTTGAGTTACTGATATGGTGCATTTACTGATCTGGATCAGGACTGATCTGGCTTAGTTACTGATCTGGTTCAGGGTGATCTGCTGCAGTTACTGATCTGGTTCTGGACTGATCTGGTTTAGTTACTGTTCTGGATTAGCAATTATCTGGTTCTGGACTGACCTGGTTCAGTTAATGATCTGTTTTTGGACTGATCTGGTTCAGTTACTGATCTGTTTTGGGACTGATCTGGTTCAGTTACTGATCTGGTTCAATTTCTGATCCGGTTCAATTACTGATCTGGTTTAGTCACTGATGTGTTACAGGACTGATCTGGTTCAGTTAATAATCTGGTTCAGGACTGATCTGGTTCAGTTCTGATTTGGTTCAGGACTGATCTTGTTTTGTTACTGATCTGGATCAGGAATAATATGGTTCAGGACTGCTCTGGTTCTGGACTCATCAGTTTCAGTTACTGATCTGGTTCAGTTAATGATCTGGTTTAAGACTGTTCTGGTTCAATTACTAATCTGGTTCAGTTACTGATCTGGTCCAGTTAAAGGTCTGTTGCAATTACTGATCTGGTTCAGGACTGATCTGTTTCAATTATTGATCTTGTTCAGGACTGAACTGATTCAGTTAATGATCTGGTTTAAGACTGTTCTGGTTCAATTACTAATCTAGTCCAGTTACTGATCTGGTCCAGTTAAAGATCTGTTGCAATTACCGATCTGGTTCAGGACTGATCTGTTTCAGGACTGATCTGTTTCAATTATTGATCTTGTTCAGGACTGATCTGATTCAGTTACTGATCTGCTTCAGGACTGATCTGGTTCAATTATTGATCTTGTTCAGGACTGATCTGGTTCAGTTACTGATCTTGTTGACTTTCTGATATGGTACAGTTACTGATCTGGTTCAGGACTGATCTGGTTCAGTTACCGATCTTGTTCAGGACTGATCTGCTTCTGTTGCTGATTTGGTACAGTTACTGATCTGATTCACGACTGATCTGTTTCAGGACTGATCTTGTTCAATTATTGATCTTCTTCAGGACTGATCTGGTTCAGGACTGATCTGGTGCAGTTACTGATCTGGTCCAGTTAAAGATCTGTTGCAATTACAGATCTGGTTCAGGACTGATCTGTTTCAATTATTGATCTTGTTCATTACTGATCTGGTTCAGTTACTTATCTGGTTCAGGACTGATCTAGTTCAATTACCTATCTGGTTGAGTTACTGATATGGTACAGTTACTGATCTGGTTCAGGACTGGTCTGATTCAGCTACTGATCTGGTTCAGGGTGATCTGCTGCAGTTACTGATCTGGTTCAGGACTGATCTGGTTTAGTTACTGATCTGGTCCAGTTAAAGATCTGTTGCAATTACTGATCGGTTTCAATTTTTGATCTTGTTCATTACTGATCTGGTTCAGTTACTTATCTGGTTCAGGACTGATCTGGTTCAGTTACTGATCTGGTTGAGTTACTGATATGGTACATTTACTGATCTGATTCAGGACTGATCTGGTTCAGTCACTGATGTGATTCAGGACTGATCTGGTTCAGTTCTGATTTGGTTCAGGACTGATCTTGTTTAGTTACTGAGCTGGATCAACAATAATATGGTTTAGGACTGCTCTGGTTCTGGATTCATCAGGTTCAGTTACTGATCCGGTTCAGTTAATGATCTGGTTTAAGACTGTTCTGGTTGAATTACTAATCTGGTCCAGTTACTGATCTGGTCCAAATAAAGATCTGTTGCAATTACTGATCTGGTTCAGGACTGATCTGTTTCAATTATTGATCTTGTTAAGAACTGATCTGATTCAGTTACTGATCTGGTTCAGTTACTAACCTGGTTGAGTTACTGATCTGGTCCAGTTAAAGATCTGTTGCAATTACTGATCTGTTACAATTATTGATCTTGTTCAGTACTGATCTGGTTCAGTTACTTATCTGGTTCAGTTACTGATCTGGTTCAGTTACTGATCTGGTTCAGGACTGATCTAGTTCAGTTACTAATCTGGTTGAGTTACTGATATGGTACATTTACTGATCTGGTTCAGGACTGATCTGCCTTAGTTACTGATGTGGTTCAGGGTGATCTGCTGCAGTTACTGATCTGTTTCTGGACTGATCTGGTTTAGTTACTGTTCTGGATTAGCAATGATCTGGTTCTGGACTGACCTGGTTCAGTTAATGATCTGTTTTTGGACTGATCTGGTTCAGTTACTGATCTGTTTTTGGACTGATCTGGTTCAGTTACTGATCTGGTTCCATTTCTGATCCGGTTCAATTACTGATCTGGTTTAGTCACTGATGTGGTACAGGACTGATCTGGTTCAGTTAATAATCTGGTTCAGGACTGATCTGGTTCAGTTCTGATTTGGTTCAGGACTGATCTGGTTTATTTACTGATCTGATTCAATTACTGATCTAATTCAGTCACTGATGTGATTCAGGACTGATCTGGTTCAGTTCTGATTTGGTTCAGGACTGATCTTGTTTTGTTACTGATCTGGATCAGGAATAATATGATTCAGGACTGCTCTGGTTCTGGACTCATCAGGTTCAGTTACTGATCTGGTTCAGTTAATGATCTGGTTTAAGACTGTTCTGGTACAATTACTAATCTGGTCCAGTTACTGATCTGGTCCAGTTAAAGATCAGTTGCAATTACTGATCTGTTTCAGGACTGATCTGTTTCAGGACTGATCTTTTTCAATTATTGATATTGTTCAGGACTGATCTGGTTCAGGACTGATCTGTTCCAGTTACTGATCTGGTCCAGTTAAAGATCTGTTGCAATTACCGATCTGGTTCAGGACTGATCTGTTTCAATTATTGATCTTGTTCAGGACTGATCTGATTCAGTTACTGATCTGCTTCAGGACTGATCTGGTTCAATTAGTGACCTTGTTCAGGACTGATCTGTTTCAGGACTGATCTGTTTCAATTATTGATCTTGTTCAGGACTGATCTGGTTCAGTTACTGATCTTGTTGAGTTACTGTTATGGTACAGTTACTGATCTGGTTCAGGACTGATCTGGTTCAGTTACTGATCTTGTTGAGTTTCTGATATGGTACAGTTACTGATCTGGTTCTGGACTGATCTGGTTCAGTTACTGATCTGGTTCAGGACTGATCTGCTTCTGTTTGCTGATTTGGTACAGTTACTGATCTGATTCACGACTGATCTGTTTCAGGACTGATCTTGTTCAATTATTGATCTTGTTCAGGACTGATCTGGTTCAGGCCTGATCTGGTCCAGTTACTGATCTGGTCCAGTTAAAGATCTGTTGCAGTTACAGATCTGGTTCAGGACTGATCTGTTTCAATTATTGATCTTGTTCAGTACTGATCTGGTTCAGTTACTTATCTGGTTCAGGACTGATCTAGTTCAATTACCTATCTGGTTGAGTTACTGATATGGTACAGTTACTGATCTGGTTCAGGACTGATCTGGTTCAGTTACTGATCTGGTTCAGGACTGATCTGGTTCAGTTACTAATCTGGTTGAGTTACTTATATGGTCCAGTTACTGATCTGTTTCAGGACTGGTCTGATTCAGCTACTGATCTGGTTCAGGGTGATCTGTTGCAGTTACAGATCTGGTTCAGGACTGATCTGGTTCAGGGTGATCTGCTGCCGTTACTGATCTGGTTCAGGACTGATCTGGTTTAGTTACTGATCCCGTTTAGTTACTGATCTGGTCCAGTTAAAGATCTGTTGCAATTACTGATCTGTTTCAATTATTGTTCTTGTTCAGTACTGATCTGGTTCAGTTACTTATCGGGTTCAGGACTGATCTGGTTCAGTTACTGATCTGGTTGAGTTACTGATATGGTACATTTACTGATCTTGTTCAGGACTGATCTGGCTTAGTTACTGATCTAGTTCAGGGTGATCTGCTGCAGTTACTGATCTGGTTCTGGACTGATCTGGTTTAGTTACTGTTCTGGATTAGCATTTATCTGGTTCTGGACTGACCTGGTTCAGTTAATGATCTGTTTTTGGACTGATCTGGTTCAGTTACTGATCTGTTTTGGGACTGATCTGGTTCAGTTACTGATCTGGTTCAATTTCTGATCCGGTTCAATTACTGATCTGGTTTAGTCACTGATGTGGTACAGGACTGATCTGGTTCAGTTAATAATCTGGTTCAGGACTGATCTGGTTCAGTTCTGATTTGGTTCAGGACTGATCTTGTTTTGTTACTGATCTGGATCAGGAATAATATTGTTCAGGACTGCTCTGGTTCTGGACTCATCAGGTTCAGTTACTGATCTGGTTCAGTTAATGATCTGGTTTAAGACTGTTCTGGTTCAATTACTAATCTGGTTCAGTTACTGATCTGGTCCAGTTAAAGATCTGTTGCAATTACTGATCTGGTTCAGGACTGATCTGCTTCTGTTGCTGATTTGGTACAGTTACTGATCTGATTCACGACTGATCAGTTTCAGGACTGATCTTGTTCAATTATTGATCTTGTTCAGGACTGATCTGGTTCAGGACTGATCTGGTCCTGTTACTGATCTGGTCCAGTTAAAGATCTGTTGCAATTACAGATCTGGTTCAGGACTGATTTGTTTCAATTATTGATCTTGTTCAGTACTGATCTGGTTCAGTTACTTATCTGGTTCAGGACTGATTTGTTTCAATTATTGATCTTGTTCAGTACTGATCTGGTTCAGTTACTTATCTGGTTCAGGACTGATCTAGTTCAATTACCTATCTGGTTGAGTTACTGATATGGTACAGTTACTGATCTGGTTCTGGACTGAGCTGGTTTAGTTACTGTTCTGGATTTGCAAAGATCTGGTTCAGGACTGACCTGGTTCAGTTAATGATCTGTTTTTGGACTGATCTGGTTCAGTTACTGATCTGGTTCAATTACTGCTCCGGTTCAATTACTGATCTGGTTTAGTCACTGATGTGGTACAGGACTGATCTGGTTCAGTTAATAATCTGGTTCAGGACTGATCTGGTTCAGTTCTGATTTGGTTCAGGACTGATCTTGTTTTGTTACTGATCTGGATCAGGAATAATATGGTTCAGGACATCTCTGGTTCTGGACTCATCAGGTTCAGTTACTGATCTGGTTCAGTTAATGATCTTGTTTAAGACTCTTCTGGTTCAATTACTAATCTGGTCCAGTTACTGATCTGGTCCAGTTAGAGTTCTGTTGCAATTACTGAACTGGTTCAGGACTGATCTGTTTCAGGACTGATCTGTTTCAATTATTGATCTTGTTCAGGACTGATCTGGTTCAGTTACTGATCTGATTCACGACTGATCTGTTTCAGGACTGATCTTGTTCAATGATTGATCTTATTCAGTACTGATCTGGTTCAGGACTGATCTGGTCCAGTTACTGATCTGGTCCAGTTAAAGATCTGTTGCAATTACAGATCTGGTTCAGGACTGATCTGTTTCAATTATTGATCTTGTTCAGTACTGATCTGGTTCAGTTACTTCTCTGGTTCAGGACTGGTCTTGTTCAGTTACTGATCTGGTTGAGTTACTGATATGGTACAGTTACTGATCTGATTCACGACTGATCTGTTTCAGGACTGATCTTGTTCAATTATTGATCTTGTTCAGGACTGATCTGGTTCAGGACTGATCTAGTTCAATTACCTATCTGGTTGAGTTACTGATATGGTACAGTTACTGATCTGGTTCAGGGCTGGTCTGATTCAGCTACTGATCTGGTTCCGGGTGATCTGCTGCAGTTACTGATCTGGTTCAGGACTGATCTGGTTTAGTTACTGATCTGGTTTAGTTACTGATCTGGTCCAGTTAAAGATCTGTTGCAAATACTGATCGGTTTCAATTATTGATCTTCTTCAGTACTGATCTGGTTCAGTTACTTATCTGGTTCAGTTCTGATTTGGATCAGGACTGCTCTGGTTTATTTACTGATCTGATTCAATTACTGATCTGGTTCAGTCCCTGATGTGATTCAGGACTGATCTGGTTCAGTTCTGATTTGGTTCAAGACTGATCTTGTTTAGTTACTGATCTGGATCAGGAATAATATGGTTCAGGACTGCTCTGTTTCTGGACTCATCAGGTTCAGTTACTGATCTGGTTCAGTTAATGATCTGGTTTAAGACTGTTCTGGTTCAATTACTAATCTGGTCCAGTTACTGATCTGGTCCAATTAAAGATCTGTTGCAATTACTGATCTGGTTCAGGACTGATCTGTTTCAATTATTGATCTTGTTAAGGACTGGTCTGATTCAGTTACTGATCTGGTTCAGGACTGATCTGGTTCAATAATTGATCTTGTTCAGGACTGATCTGGTTCATGACTGATCTGGTTTAGTTACTGATATGGTCCAGTTACTGATCTCTTTCAGGACTGATCTGTTTCAATTATTGATCTTGTTCAGGACTGATCTGATTCAGTTACTGATCTGGTTCAGGACTGATCTGGTTCAATTATTGATCTTGTTCAGGACTGATCTGTTTCAGGACTGATCTGTTTCAATTATTGATCTTGTTCAGGACTGATCTGATTCAGTTACTGATCTGGTTCAGGACTGATCTGTTTCAATTATTGATCTTGTTCAGGACTGATCTGATTCAGTTACTGATCTGGTTCAGGACTGATCTGGTTCAATTATTGATCTTATTCAGGACTGATCTGTTTCAATTATTGATCTTGTTCAGGACTGATCTGATTCAGTTACTGATCTGGTTCAGGACTGATCTGTTTCAATTATTGATCTTGTTCAGGACTGATCTGATTCAGTTACTGATCTGGTTCAGGACTGATCTGGTTCAATTATTGATCTTGTTCAGGACTGATCTGTTTCAGGACTGATCTGTTTCAATTATTGATCTTGTTCAGGACTGATCTGATTCAGTTACTGATCTGGTTCAGGACTGATCTGTTTCAATTATTGATCTTGTTCAGGACTGATCTGATTCAGTTACTGATCTGGTTCAGGACTGATCTGGTTCAATTATTGATCTTGTTCAGGACTGATCTGATTCAGTTACTGATCTGGTTCAGGACTGATCTGTTTCAATTATTGATCTTGTTCAGGACTGATCTGATTCAGTTACTGATCTGGTTCAGGACTGATCTGGTTCAATTATTGATCTTATTCAGGACTGATCTGTTTCAATTATTGATCTTGTTCAGGACTGATCTGATTCAGTTACTGATCTGGTTCAGGACTGATCTGTTTCAATTATTGATCTTGTTCAGGACTGATCTGATTCAGTTACTGATCTGGTTCAGGACTGATCTGGTTCAATTATTGATCTTATTCAGGACTGATCTGTTTCAATTATTGATCTTGTTCAGGACTGATCTGGTTCAGTTACTGATCTTGTTGAGTTACTGTTATGGTACAGATACTGATCTGATTCACGACTGATCTGTTCCAGGACTGATCTTGTTCAATTATTGATCTTGTTCAGTACTGATCTGGTTCAGTTACTTATCTGGTTCAGGACTGATCTAGTTCAATTACCTATCTGGTTGAGTTACTGATATGGTACAGTTACTGATCTGGTTCAGGAATGATCTGGTTCAGTTACTGATCTGGTTCAGGACTGATCTGGTTCAGTTACTAATCTGGTTGAGTTACTGATATGGTCCAGTTGCTGATCTGTTTCAGGACTGGTCTGATTCAGCTACTGATCTGGTTCAGGGTGATCTGCTGTAGTTACTGATCTGGTTCAGGACTGATCTGGTTTAGTTACTGATCTGGTTTAGTTACTGATCTGGTCCAGTTACTGATCTGGTTCAGGACTGGTCTGATTCAGCTACTGATCTGGTTCAGGGTGATCTGCTGCAGTTACTGATCTGGTTCAGGACTGATCTGGTTTAGTTACTGATCTGGTCCAGTTAAAGATCTGTTGCATTTACTGATCGGGTTCAATTATTAATACTGTTCAGTACTGATCTGGTTCAGTTACTTATCTGGTTCAGGACTGATCTGGTTCAGTTACTGATCTGGTTGAGTTACTGATATGGTACATTTACTGATCTGGTTCAGGACTGATCTGGCTTAGTTACTGATCTGGTTCAGGGTGATCTGCTGCAGTTACTGATCTGGTTCTGGACTGATCTGGTTTAGTTACTGTTCTGGATTAGCAATGATCTGGTTCAGGACTGACCTGGTTCAGTTAATGATCTGTTTTTGGTCTGATCTGGTTCAGTTACTGATCTGGTTAAATTACTGATCCGGTTCAATTACTGATCTGGTTTAGTCACTGATGTGCTACAGGACTGATCTGGTTCAGTTAATAATCTGGTTCAGGACTGATCTGGTTCAGTTCTGATTTGGTTCAGGACTGATCTGGTTTATTTACTGATCTGATTCAATTACTGATCTAATTCAGTCACTGATGTGATTCAGGACTGATCTGGTTCAGTTCTGATTTGGTTCAGGACTTATCTTGTTTAGTTACTGATCTGGATCAGGAATAATATGGTTCAGGACTGCTCTGGTTCTGGACTCATCAGGTTCAGTTACTGATCTGGTTCAGTTAATGATCTGGTTTAAGACTGTTCTTGTTGAATTACTAATCTGGTCCAGTTACTGATCTGGTCCAATTAAAGATCTGTTGCAATTACTGATCTGGTTCAGGACTGATCTGTTTCAATTATTGATCTTGTTAAGGACTGATCTGATTCAGTTACTGATCTTGTTCAGGACTGATCTGGTTTAGTTACTGATATGGTCCAGTTACTGATCTGTTTCAGGACTGATCTGTTTCAATTATTGATCTTGTTCAGGACTGATCTGATTCAGTTACTGATCTGGTTCAGGACTGATCTAGTTTAATTATTGATCTTGTTCAGGACTGATCTGTTTCAGGACTGATCTGTTTCAATTATTGATCTTGTTCAGGACTGATCTGATTCAGTTACTGATCTGGTTCAGGACTGATCTGGTTCAATTATTGATCTTGTTCAGGACTGATCTGTTTCAATTATTGATCTAGTTCAGGACTGATCTGGTTCAGTTACTGATCTTGTTGAGTTACTGTTATGGCACAGATACTGATCTGGTTCAGGACTGATCTGGTTCAGTTACTGATCTTGTTGAGTTTCTGATAAGGTACAGTTACTGATCTGGTTCTGGACTGATCTTGTTCAGTTACTGACCTGGTTCAATTATTGATCTTGTTCAGGACTGATCTGGTTCAGGACTGATCTGGTTGAGTTATTGATCTTTTTCAGGACTGATCTGGTTCAAGGCAGATCTGGTTCCGTTATTGATCTGATTCAGCTACTGATGTGAGATCAGTTAATTATCTGGTTTAGTTACTGATCTGGATCAGGTAATGATCTCGATCTGTTACTGATCTGGTTCAGTTAATAATCTGGTTCAGTTATTGATCTTGTTCAGTTACTAACCTGGTTTAGTTAATGATCTGGATCGGTTACCGATCTGGTTCAGTTAATAATCTGGTTCAATTACTAATCTGGTTCAGGACTGCTCTGGTTCAGTTACTGATATGGTACAGTTACTGATCTGGTTCAATTATTGATCTTGTTCAGGACTGATCTGGTTGATTTATTGATCTTGTTCAGGACTGATCTAGTTCAGGACTGATCTGGTTCGGTTACTGATCTGGATCAGGACTGATCTGCTGCAGGACTGATCTGGTTCAGTTACTGATCTGGTTCCGGACTCATCTGCTTCAGTAACTGATCTGGTTCAAGGCTGATCTGGTTCAATTATTGATCTTGTTCGGGACTGATCTGATTCAGTTACTGATCTGGTTCAGGACTGATCTGGTTTAGTTGCTGATCTGGTCCAGTTACTGATCTGGTCCAGTTAAAGATCTGTTGCAATTACTGATCTGGTTCAGGACTGATCTGTTTCAATTATTGATCTTGTTCAGGACTGATCTCGTTCAGGACTGATCTGGTTCAGGACTGCTCTGGTTTTGGACTAATCAGGTTCAGTTACTTATCTGGTACAGTTAATGATCTGGTTTAAGACTGATCTGCTTCAATTACTAATCTGGTTGATTAAATGATCTGGTTCAGGTCTGATCAGGTTCAGGTACTAATTTGGATCAGGACTGATCTCAGTCAGTCACTGATCTGGTTCACTTACTGATTTGGTACAGTTACTGAACTGTTTCAATTACTGATCTTGTTCAGGAGTGATCTGGTTCAGTCACTGATCTGGTTCAGTACATCATCTGTTTAAGGACTGATCTGGTTCAATTACTAATCTGGTTGAGGTACTGATCTGGTTCAGGTCTGATCGGGTTCAGTCTTAATCTGGTTCAGGACTGATCTGGCTCAGTTACTGATCTGCTTCAGGACTGTTCTGGTTCAGTTATTGATCTGGTTTAGTTACTGATCTGGATCATTTAATGATCTGGATCGGATACTGATCTGGTTTAGTTAATAATCTGGTTCAATTACTGAACTGGTTCAAGATATGATCTGGTTCAGGTCTGATCTGGTTCAGTCACTGATCTTGTTCAGTTACTGATCTGGTTCAGGACTGTTCTGGTTCAGTTACTAATCTGGTTGAGTTACTGATATGGTACAGTTACTGATCTGTTTCAGGACTGGGCTGGTTCAGTTACTGATCTGGTCCAGTTAAAGATCTGTTGCAATTACTGATCTGGTTCAGGACTGATCTGTTTCAATTATTGATCTTGTTCAGGACTCATCTGGTTCAGTTACTGATCTGGTTGAGTTACTGATATGGTACAGTTACTGATCTGGTTCAGGACTGATCTGGTCCAGTCACTGATCTGGTTCAGTTCATCATCTGTTTAAGGACTGATCTGGTTCAATTACTAATCTGGTTGAGGTACTGATCATGTTCAGGTCTGATCGGGTTCAGTCTTAATCTGGTTCAGGACTGATCTGGCTCAGTTACTGATCTGCTTCAGGGCTGATCTGGTTCAGTTATTGATCTGGTTATGTTACTGATCTGAGATCAGTTATTGATCTGGTTTAGTTACTGATCTGGATCATTTAATGATCTGGATCGGATACTGATCTGGTTTAGTTAATAATCTGGTTCAATTACTGAACTGGTTCAAGATATGATCTGGTTCAGGTCTGATCTGGTTCAGTCACTGATCTTGTTCAGTTACTGATCTGGTTCAGGACTGTTCTGGTTCAGTTACTGCTCTGGTTCAGTTACTGATATGGTACAGTTACTGATCTGGTTCAATTATTGATCTTGTTCAGGACTGATCTGGTTGATTTATTGATCTTGTTCAGGACTGATCTAGTTCAGGACTGATCTGGTTCGGTTACTGATCTGGATCAGGACTGATCTGCTGCAGGACTGATCTGGTTCAGTTACTGATCTGGTTCCGGACTCATCTGCTTCAGTAACTGATCTGGTTCAAGGCTGATCTGGTTCAATTATTGATCTTGTTCGGGACTGATCTGATTCAGTTACTGATCTGGTTCAGGACTGATCTGGTTTAGTTGCTGATCTGGTCCAGTTACTGATCTGGTCCAGTTAAAGATCTGTTGCAATTACTGATCTGGTTCAGGACTGATCTGTTTCAATTATTGATCTTGTTCAGGACTGATCTCGTTCAGGACTGATCTGGTTCAGGACTGCTCTGGTTTTGGACTAATCAGGTTCAGTTACTTATCTGGTACAGTTAATGATCTGGTTTAAGACTGATCTGCTTCAATTACTAATCTGGTTGATTAAATGATCTGGTTCAGGTCTGATCAGGTTCAGGTACTAATTTGGATCAGGACTGATCTCAGTCAGTCACTGATCTGGTTCACTTACTGATTTGGTACAGTTACTGAACTGTTTCAATTACTGATCTTGTTCAGGAGTGATCTGGTTCAGTCACTGATCTGGTTCAGTACATCATCTGTTTAAGGACTGATCTGGTTCAATTACTAATCTGGTTGAGGTACTGATCTGGTTCAGGTCTGATCGGGTTCAGTCTTAATCTGGTTCAGGACTGATCTGGCTCAGTTACTGATCTGCTTCAGGACTGTTCTGGTTCAGTTATTGATCTGGTTTAGTTACTGATCTGGATCATTTAATGATCTGGATCGGATACTGATCTGGTTTAGTTAATAATCTGGTTCAATTACTGAACTGGTTCAAGATATGATCTGGTTCAGGTCTGATCTGGTTCAGTCACTGATCTTGTTCAGTTACTGATCTGGTTCAGGACTGTTCTGGTTCAGTTACTAATCTGGTTGAGTTACTGATATGGTACAGTTACTGATCTGTTTCAGGACTGGGCTGGTTCAGTTACTGATCTGGTCCAGTTAAAGATCTGTTGCAATTACTGATCTGGTTCAGGACTGATCTGTTTCAATTATTGATCTTGTTCAGGACTCATCTGGTTCAGTTACTGATCTGGTTGAGTTACTGATATGGTACAGTTACTGATCTGGTTCAGGACTGATCTGGTCCAGTCACTGATCTGGTTCAGTTCATCATCTGTTTAAGGACTGATCTGGTTCAATTACTAATCTGGTTGAGGTACTGATCATGTTCAGGTCTGATCGGGTTCAGTCTTAATCTGGTTCAGGACTGATCTGTTTCAATTATTGATCTTGTTCAGGACTGATCTGATTCAGTTACTGATCTGGTTCAGGACTGATCTGGTTCAATTATTGATCTTATTCAGGACTGATCTGTTTCAATTATTGATCTTGTTCAGGACTGATCTGGTTCAGTTACTGATCTTGTTGAGTTACTGTTATGGTACAGATACTGATCTGATTCACGACTGATCTGTTCCAGGACTGATCTTGTTCAATTATTGATCTTGTTCAGTACTGATCTGGTTCAGTTACTTATCTGGTTCAGGACTGATCTAGTTCAATTACCTATCTGGTTGAGTTACTGATATGGTACAGTTACTGATCTGGTTCAGGAATGATCTGGTTCAGTTACTGATCTGGTTCAGGACTGATCTGGTTCAGTTACTAATCTGGTTGAGTTACTGATATGGTCCAGTTGCTGATCTGTTTCAGGACTGGTCTGATTCAGCTACTGATCTGGTTCAGGGTGATCTGCTGTAGTTACTGATCTGGTTCAGGACTGATCTGGTTTAGTTACTGATCTGGTTTAGTTACTGATCTGGTCCAGTTACTGATCTGGTTCAGGACTGGTCTGATTCAGCTACTGATCTGGTTCAGGGTGATCTGCTGCAGTTACTGATCTGGTTCAGGACTGATCTGGTTTAGTTACTGATCTGGTCCAGTTAAAGATCTGTTGCATTTACTGATCGGGTTCAATTATTAATACTGTTCAGTACTGATCTGGTTCAGTTACTTATCTGGTTCAGGACTGATCTGGTTCAGTTACTGATCTGGTTGAGTTACTGATATGGTACATTTACTGATCTGGTTCAGGACTGATCTGGCTTAGTTACTGATCTGGTTCAGGGTGATCTGCTGCAGTTACTGATCTGGTTCTGGACTGATCTGGTTTAGTTACTGTTCTGGATTAGCAATGATCTGGTTCAGGACTGACCTGGTTCAGTTAATGATCTGTTTTTGGTCTGATCTGGTTCAGTTACTGATCTGGTTAAATTACTGATCCGGTTCAATTACTGATCTGGTTTAGTCACTGATGTGCTACAGGACTGATCTGGTTCAGTTAATAATCTGGTTCAGGACTGATCTGGTTCAGTTCTGATTTGGTTCAGGACTGATCTGGTTTATTTACTGATCTGATTCAATTACTGATCTAATTCAGTCACTGATGTGATTCAGGACTGATCTGGTTCAGTTCTGATTTGGTTCAGGACTTATCTTGTTTAGTTACTGATCTGGATCAGGAATAATATGGTTCAGGACTGCTCTGGTTCTGGACTCATCAGGTTCAGTTACTGATCTGGTTCAGTTAATGATCTGGTTTAAGACTGTTCTTGTTGAATTACTAATCTGGTCCAGTTACTGATCTGGTCCAATTAAAGATCTGTTGCAATTACTGATCTGGTTCAGGACTGATCTGTTTCAATTATTGATCTTGTTAAGGACTGATCTGATTCAGTTACTGATCTTGTTCAGGACTGATCTGGTTTAGTTACTGATATGGTCCAGTTACTGATCTGTTTCAGGACTGATCTGTTTCAATTATTGATCTTGTTCAGGACTGATCTGATTCAGTTACTGATCTGGTTCAGGACTGATCTAGTTTAATTATTGATCTTGTTCAGGACTGATCTGTTTCAGGACTGATCTGTTTCAATTATTGATCTTGTTCAGGACTGATCTGATTCAGTTACTGATCTGGTTCAGGACTGATCTGGTTCAATTATTGATCTTGTTCAGGACTGATCTGTTTCAATTATTGATCTAGTTCAGGACTGATCTGGTTCAGTTACTGATCTTGTTGAGTTACTGTTATGGCACAGATACTGATCTGGTTCAGGACTGATCTGGTTCAGTTACTGATCTTGTTGAGTTTCTGATAAGGTACAGTTACTGATCTGGTTCTGGACTGATCTTGTTCAGTTACTGACCTGGTTCAATTATTGATCTTGTTCAGGACTGATCTGGTTCAGGACTGATCTGGTTGAGTTATTGATCTTTTTCAGGACTGATCTGGTTCAAGGCAGATCTGGTTCCGTTATTGATCTGATTCAGCTACTGATGTGAGATCAGTTAATTATCTGGTTTAGTTACTGATCTGGATCAGGTAATGATCTCGATCTGTTACTGATCTGGTTCAGTTAATAATCTGGTTCAGTTATTGATCTTGTTCAGTTACTAACCTGGTTTAGTTAATGATCTGGATCGGTTACCGATCTGGTTCAGTTAATAATCTGGTTCAATTACTAATCTGGTTCAGGACTGCTCTGGTTCAGTTACTGATATGGTACAGTTACTGATCTGGTTCAATTATTGATCTTGTTCAGGACTGATCTGGTTGATTTATTGATCTTGTTCAGGACTGATCTAGTTCAGGACTGATCTGGTTCGGTTACTGATCTGGATCAGGACTGATCTGCTGCAGGACTGATCTGGTTCAGTTACTGATCTGGTTCCGGACTCATCTGCTTCAGTAACTGATCTGGTTCAAGGCTGATCTGGTTCAATTATTGATCTTGTTCGGGACTGATCTGATTCAGTTACTGATCTGGTTCAGGACTGATCTGGTTTAGTTGCTGATCTGGTCCAGTTACTGATCTGGTCCAGTTAAAGATCTGTTGCAATTACTGATCTGGTTCAGGACTGATCTGTTTCAATTATTGATCTTGTTCAGGACTGATCTCGTTCAGGACTGATCTGGTTCAGGACTGCTCTGGTTTTGGACTAATCAGGTTCAGTTACTTATCTGGTACAGTTAATGATCTGGTTTAAGACTGATCTGCTTCAATTACTAATCTGGTTGATTAAATGATCTGGTTCAGGTCTGATCAGGTTCAGGTACTAATTTGGATCAGGACTGATCTCAGTCAGTCACTGATCTGGTTCACTTACTGATTTGGTACAGTTACTGAACTGTTTCAATTACTGATCTTGTTCAGGAGTGATCTGGTTCAGTCACTGATCTGGTTCAGTACATCATCTGTTTAAGGACTGATCTGGTTCAATTACTAATCTGGTTGAGGTACTGATCTGGTTCAGGTCTGATCGGGTTCAGTCTTAATCTGGTTCAGGACTGATCTGGCTCAGTTACTGATCTGCTTCAGGACTGTTCTGGTTCAGTTATTGATCTGGTTTAGTTACTGATCTGGATCATTTAATGATCTGGATCGGATACTGATCTGGTTTAGTTAATAATCTGGTTCAATTACTGAACTGGTTCAAGATATGATCTGGTTCAGGTCTGATCTGGTTCAGTCACTGATCTTGTTCAGTTACTGATCTGGTTCAGGACTGTTCTGGTTCAGTTACTAATCTGGTTGAGTTACTGATATGGTACAGTTACTGATCTGTTTCAGGACTGGGCTGGTTCAGTTACTGATCTGGTCCAGTTAAAGATCTGTTGCAATTACTGATCTGGTTCAGGACTGATCTGTTTCAATTATTGATCTTGTTCAGGACTCATCTGGTTCAGTTACTGATCTGGTTGAGTTACTGATATGGTACAGTTACTGATCTGGTTCAGGACTGATCTGGTCCAGTCACTGATCTGGTTCAGTTCATCATCTGTTTAAGGACTGATCTGGTTCAATTACTAATCTGGTTGAGGTACTGATCATGTTCAGGTCTGATCGGGTTCAGTCTTAATCTGGTTCAGGACTGATCTGGCTCAGTTACTGATCTGCTTCAGGGCTGATCTGGTTCAGTTATTGATCTGGTTATGTTACTGATCTGAGATCAGTTATTGATCTGGTTTAGTTACTGATCTGGATCATTTAATGATCTGGATCGGATACTGATCTGGTTTAGTTAATAATCTGGTTCAATTACTGAACTGGTTCAAGATATGATCTGGTTCAGGTCTGATCTGGTTCAGTCACTGATCTTGTTCAGTTACTGATCTGGTTCAGGACTGTTCTGGTTCAGTTACTAATCTGGTTGAGTTACTGATATGGTACAGTTACTGATCTGTTTCAGGACTGGTCTGGTTCAGTTACTGATCTGGTTCAGGACTGATCTGGTCCAGTTAAAGATCTGTTGCAATTACTGATCTGGTTCAGGACTGATCTGTTTCAATTATTGATCTTGTTCAGGACTCATCTGGTTCAGTTACTGATCTGGTTGAGTTACTGATATGGTACAGTTACTGATCTGGTTCAGGACTGATCTGGTCCAGTCACTGATCTGGTTCAGGTCTGATCGGGTTCAGTCTTAATCTGGTTCAGGACTGATCTGGCTCAGTTACTGATCTGCTTCAGGGCTGATCTGGTTCAGTTATTGATCTGGTTATGTTACTGATCTGAGATCAGTTATTGATCTGGTTTAGTTACTGATCTGGATCATTTAATGATCTGGATCGGATACTGATCTGGTTTAGTTAATAATCTGGTTCAATTACTGAACTGGTTCCAGATATGATCTGGTTCAGGTCTGATCTGGTTCAGTCACTGATCTGGTTCAGGACTGATCTAGTTCAATTACCTATCTGGTTGAGTTACTGATATGGTTCAGTTACTGATCTGGTTCAGGACTGATCTGGTCCAGTTAAAGATCTGTCGCAATTACTGATCTGGTTCAGGTCTGAATTGGCTCAATTATTTATCTTTTTCAGGACTGATCTGGTTCAGTTACTGATTTGTTCAGGACTGATCTGGTTCAATTATTCATCTTGTGCAGGACTTATCTGGTTTAGGTACTGATCTGGTTCAGGACTGACCTGGTTCAATTATTGATCTTGTTCAGGACTGATCTGGTTCAGGACTGATCTGGTTGAGTTATTGATCTTGTTCAGGACTGATCTGGTTCAGGGCAGATCTGGTTCCGTTATTGATCTGATTCAGCTACTGATGTGAGATCAGTTAATTATCTGGTTTAGTTACTGATCTGGATCAGGTAATGATCTCGATCTGTTACTGATCTGGTTCAGTTATTGATCTTGTTCAGTTACTAACCTGGTTTAGTTAATGATCTGGATCGGTTACCGATCTGGTTCAGTTAATAATCTGGTTCAATTACTAATCTGGTTCAGGACTGCTCTGGTTCAGTTACTGATATGGTACAGTTACTGATCTGGTTCAATTATTGATCTTGTTCAGGACTGATCTGGTTGAGTTATTGATCTTGTTCAGGACTGATCTAGTTCAGGACTGATCTGGTTCAGTTACTGATTTGTTCAGGACTGATCTGGTTCAATTATTCATCTTGTGCAGGACTTATCTGGTTTAGGTACTGATCTGGTTCAGGACTGACCTGGTTCAATTATTGATCTTGTTCAGGACTGATCTGGTTCAGGACTGATCTGGTTCAGGGCAGATCTGGTTCCGTTATTGATCTGATTCAGCTACTGATGTGAGATCAGTTAATTATCTGGTTTAGTTACTGATCTGGATCAGGTAATGATCTCGATCTGTTACTGATCTGGTTCAGTTAATAATCTGGTTCAGTTATTGATCTTGTTCAGTTACTAACCTGGTTTAGTTAATGATCTGGATCGGTTACCGATCTGGTTCAGTTAATAATCTGGTTCAATTACTAATCTGGTTCAGGACTGCTCTGGTTCAGTTACTGATATGGTACAGTTACTGATCTGGTTCAATTATTGATCTTGTTCAGGACTGATCTGGTTGAGTTATTGATCTTGTTCAGGACTGATCTAGTTCAGGACTGATCTGGTTCGGTTACTGATCTGGATCAGGACTGATCTGCTGCAGGACTGATCTGCTTCAGTAACTGATCTGGTTCAAGGCTGATCTGGTTCAGCACTCATCTGCTTCAATTATTGATCTTTTTCGGGACTAGTCTGGTTCAGGACTGATCTGGTTCAATTATTGATCTTTTCAGGACTGATCATGTTCAGGACTGATCAGTTTCAATTATTGATCTTGTTCAGGACTGATCTGTTTCAGTTACTGATCTGGTTCAGGACTGATCTGGTGCAGTTACTGATCTGGTTGAGTTACTGATCTGGTGCAGTTACTAATTTGGTTCAGGACGGATCTGGTTCAGTTACTGATATGGTACAGTTACTGATCTGGTTCAATTACTGATCTGGTTCAGGACTAATCTGGTTCAGTCACTGATCTTGTTCAGGACTGATCTGGTTCAGTCACTGATGTGGTTCAGGACTGATCTGGTTCAATTACTAATCTGGTTGAGTTACTGATCTGGTTCAGGACTAATCTGGTTCAGTCACTGATCTGGTTCGGGACTGATCTGGATTAGTGACTGATCTGGTTGAGTCACTGATGTGGTTCAGTTCTGATCAGGTTCAGTTACTAATCTGGTTCAGGACTGCTCTGTTTCAGTTACTGATCTGGTTCATGGCTGATCTGGTTCAGTTATTGATCTGGTTCAGCTACTGATGTGAGATCAGTTATTGATCTGGTTTAGTTACTGATCTGGATCAGGTAATGAGCTGGATCGGTTACTGATCTGGTTCAGTTAATAATCTGGTTCAATTACTGATCTGGTTCCAGACTGATCTGGTTCACTTACTGATCTGGTTCAGTTAATTATCTGGTTCAGCACTGATCTGGTTCAGTTACTGATCTGGTTCAGGACTGATCTGTTTCAGTTATTGATCCGGTTCAGTTACTGATCTGGTTTAGTTACTGATCTGGATCATTTAATGATCTGGTTCAATCACTGATCTGGTTCAGGACTGATCTGGTTCATTTAATAAGTTTGTTCAGGACTGATCCTGTTCGGTTGCTGGTTCAGGACTGATCTGTTTAGTTACTGATCTGCTTCAGTTAATAATCTGGTTCAATTACTGATCTGGTTCAGGACTGATCTGGTTCAATTATTGATCTTGTTCAGGACTGATCTGGTTCATTTATTGATCTTGTTCAGGACTTATCTGGTTTAGGTACTGATCTGGTTCAGGACTGATCTGGTTCAATTATTGATCTTGTTCAGGACTGATCTGTTCAGGACTGATCTGGTTTTGGACTAATCAGGTTCAGTTACTTATCTGGTACAGTTAATGATCTGGTTTAAGACTGATCTGGTTCAATTACTAATCTGGTTGATTAAATGATCTGGTTCAGGTCTGATCAGGTTCAGGTACTAATTTGGATCAGGACTGATCTCATTCAGTCACTGATCTGGTTCACTTACTGATTTGGTACAGTTACTGAACTGTTTCAATTACTGATCTGGTTCAGGAGTGATCTGGTTCAGTCACTGATCTGGTTCAGTTCATCATCTGGTTAAGGACTGATCTGGTTCAATTACTAATCTGGTTGAGGTACTGATCTGGTTCAGGTCTGATCAGATTCAGTCTTAATCTGGTTCAGGTCTGACCTGGTTCAGTCACTGATCTGGTTCAGTTACTGATCTGGTTCAATAGACAATAGACAACAGGTGCAGAAGTAGACCATTCGGCCCCTCGAGTCTGCACTGCCATTCTGAGATCATGGCTGATCATTCACTATCAATACCCAGTCCCTGCCTTGTCCCCATATCCCTTGATTCCCCTATCCATCAGATATCTATCCAGCTCCTTCTTGAAAGCATCCAGAGAATTGGCCTCCACCGTCTTCCGAGGCAGTGCATTCCACACCTCCACAACTCTCTGGGAGAAGAAGCTCTTCCTCAACTCTGTTTTAAATAACTGACCTCTTATTCTCAATCCATGCCCTCTGGTACTGGACTCTCCCAACATCTGGAACATATTTCCTGCCTCAATCCTATCAAATCCTTTAATTATCTTAAACGTTTCAATCAGATCCTCTCTCAATCTCTTCAATTCCAGCGTGTACAAGCCCAATCTCTCCAATCTCTCTGCGTAAGACAGCCCTGCCATCCCAGGAATCAACCTACTGAATCTACGCTGCACTTCCTCAATTGCCAGAATGTCCTTCCTTAAACCTGGAGACCAAAACTGTACACAATATTCCAGGTGTGGTCTCACCAGGGCCCTGTACAAATGCAAAAGAACATCCTTGCTCTTGTATTCAATTCCCCTTGTAACAAAGGCCAACATTCCATTTGCCCTCTTCACTGCCTGTTGCACTTGCTCATTCACCTTCATTGACTGGTGAACTAGGACTCCTAGGTCTCTTTGCATTTCTCCCTTACCTAACTCTACACCGTTCAGACAATACTCTGCCCTCTTGTTCCTGCTTCCAAAGTGGATAACTTCACATTTATTCACATTGAATGACATCTGCCAAGTATCTGCCCACTCACTCAGCCTATCCAAGTCTCCCTGTATTCTCCTAATGTCCTCTTCGCATGTCACACTGCCACCGTTAGGCTAACAGGGCGATAGTTCTCCGTTTTCTCCTTCCCTCCCTTCTTGAAAAGTCTGACTGATCAGGACTGATCTGGTTCAGTTACTGATCTGGTTCAATTAATGATCTGGATTTGGACTGATCTGGTTCAGCACTAATCAAGTTCAGTTACTGATCTCATTCAGGACTGATCTGTTTCAGTTACTGATCTGGTTCAGGACTGATCTGTTTCAGTTACTGATCTGTTTCAGGACTGATCTGGTTCAGGACTGATCTGGTTTAGTTACTGATCTGATTCAGTTACTGATCTGGTTCAGGACTGATCTGGTTCAGTTACTGATCTGGTTCAGGACTGATCTGGTTCAGTTACTGATCTGGTTCAGGACTGATCTGGTTCAGTTACTGATCTGGTTCAGTTACTGATCTGGTTCAGGACTGGTGTAGTCAGTACTGCACTGTTAAAGCTACTGTGAGATAACATGTGAGCAGGCACAAAGAGGCAGGGATGAAAGCAGCTGATAGGATTTGGGCAAGAGTGGTGTTGGAGAGAGGAAAGTCAAATCAGAGGCAAGGAGGTTCAAGGGTAATGTGTGGTGTGATGTTGTGGTAGCAGGAGTCATTTGATTGTGGAGAGACAAGGGTGTATGTGGGTATAAAAGGCGGTGTGAGGGGCAGGAAATGAATCATAGTAAGTGAGAGAGAAAACTTGATGCCGTTCCGGCCAATGAGGACTCAGACTGTGAAGGAGCAGATGCAAGAGAAGATGGAGGTGGATACATTGGGGACATCTTCAAAAACTCTTGGAGAGCCACATGGATGATAGAAATATGGAGGGCTGTGTAGGAGGGACAGGTTTGATTAATTTTAGAGTAAAGCTGGGCATAACATTGTTGACCAAAGGAGCTGTACTGTGCTGAAGCATTCTGCATTCTGTGTTCCATGTGCAGGCTTTGGTTGTGGATGGTGGTCACGGGGGGGGGGGGGGGGGGGGGGTAGGAAGGAAGGATGAAGTTTGGCAGCAAGAAGGTGGGTTCTTTCTACCAGCTGGTCCTGGAGAAACTTTGGTCTGAAACAGCTACAATACGGCAAACATTTTATTTAACCTGAAGAGTTTGCTTCTGACAGTAAATCAGCCAATTTTGGCCTGGGCCAGGGTTCATGATGCAACATTCTTACACTGATATTTCTGAACTGGGACTCTTGGGCTATGGCTTTCTAACTCAGACCAGTGAGCACCCATCAATGGACAGCTGGCACCAACTAATCAATCACCTGTAGCCTCAACTGTTCCATCGGTTGTAATCACATTGACAGCATCAACTAGTATCTAACAACTTCTGAACAACCAGTCAGGGCTTATACTGTACGTTTTCCACTGTTTGCATGTCTGTAAGATTTAGTTGTTCCAAAATCAACAAAAACCTACGTCCTACTCCACAGCTCAGCACCAGTAAAAAACACAAGAAGTTGAGGAACTCAACAGGTCAGGCGGCTTCTATGGAGAGCAATATGATGTCAACGTTTCAGGCTGAAACCTTTCATCAGGACTGGAAGGAAAGGGGGAGGAAGCCAGGAATAAAAAGGCCAGGGTGAGAGGAAGGAATACAAGCTGGAAGGTGACCGGTGAGACCAGTGAGGGGGAAGAGAATGAAGTGAGATGATTAGAAATGATAGTTAGAAGATGCAAAGGGCTGAAGAACAATTCTCATAGGAGAAGAGAATGGACCATGGGAGAAAGGGAAGGAGGAGGAGAACCAAGGGGAGTTGGTGGACAGGTGAGGAATGAGAAGTGGTGAGAGGGAGCCAGAGTGCTGAGTGGAAAATGAGAGAAGGGTGAGAGGGGAGAAATTACCAGAAATCAATGTTCATCTCATCAGGTTGGAGGAAACTCAGTCAGAGTAGGAGGTATTGCTCCTCCAACCTGAAAATGGCCCTATTGTGGCAGGAGGAGAGACCATGGACCGACATGTCAGAATGGGGGTGGAAAGTAGAAATAAAATGGGTGGCCATGAGGAAGCAACTGCCTCCTGGGTGACCTTGCACCAAAAAGTACTTGCATGAAATATTTTAGTTTCAATCAGACAGTGTTCCTTAAAGTACCTTACTTCCACTCCTCACAGCTTTCTGCTGACTGATGAGACCATAGTGGGGCTTACAAACCCTACCGGGAGGTGTTGAGCAAGCACAGGATTCTCACAGGTCAATAAAGGAAGATTATATTTTTTTCAGAAAAGTCGTGAGGACATTGTTGAAACATTTTTCTAGTACTTAAACCTCTTGCTATGACAGGGCTTTCTAACAGTTCTACAGAATTAATTAGTTCTTATATGCTTATAAGGAGAGCTTGCAAAATTATCATGGCTGGGAGTGTCCTTGACATGTTTGAATACAGTGCCTGGGTGATGACAAATATTTAATCTGGTTCTATTCTTAATCCATATAGCACAGCAGAGTAGTCTATTCAACGAAGTGGTCATTTTAGAGGGCAACTAAAAGTCAACTCTTAGCAGCGGTACCATGTTGGCCAGAATAGGTAAGGACAGCAGAATTCTACAATGCCCCAGAAAGATTTGTACAAGGTCACTTTCCAAGTTATTCAATTACCTTAAATTAAATTTCAGCTGCCATGTTGGGATTTGAATTCACGTCCCTGGTAATTTAATCTTGGATCTTGGAACATTAATCTGGTAGGTTAAACATGGCAATCGCCATGTCCTTACCAGAGAGCTGGTGTCTTTAGAAGAGACAAACTGACCGAGAGTCACCAGGATATGAGCTGGACGATAAGTCCTTCCATGGCTGCAATGGCTTCTTAAGCCAGGAGTGTGAATAAGACACATCCACCTCATGCTGGAATTGCCCCAGCAAAAGATGTCAGCAGAGACGCTGAGGTCATGGTGGGGGGAGCTTTCATTTAAAAAACTGCCAGGAATGGAAGAGGTTGTGTTTAACAAGTATAACCATTAGAGATTCTGCAGATGCTGGAAATCCAGAGCATCACTCACAAGATGCTGGAGAAACTCAGCAGGTCAGGCAGCGTCTATGGAGAGGAATCAACAGTTGGCGTTTGGGGCCTATACCCTTTATCAGGACAGGAAAGATAGAGTGAAGAAGGCAGAATTAACAAATACTAAGTGTTTTAAGTATTTTGGTGGAAAACTACTATCTGGATAAATAAATCCATTCTAAATAATTGCTTCTGTTTTGTGATTTTGTCTGTCTGCCCAGGAGCAGATTGGGCCATTCGACCTATCGTGTCTGCTCCACCATTCCACCATGGCTGATTTATTATACCTCTTAACTCCATTCTCCTGCCTTTTCCCTGTAACCTTTGATGCCCCGACTAGTCAGGAACCTATCAATTTTTGCCTTAAATTCATCCAATGACTTTGCCTAAGCAGTTATCTGTGGCAATGAATTCCACAGATTCACCAGCCTCTGGCTAAAGCAATTTTTCCTCAACTCCATTCCAAACGGATGTCCCCCATTACGAAGGTTGTGTCTTCTGGTCCGAGACACCCCCCCCCCCCCCCACCACTATAGGAAACATCCTCCACATCTAGGACTTTCAATATTCGATAGGTTTTAATGAGATTCTCCCCCCACCCCCCATCATTCTAAACTGTTAACCTTTAGGAAATCCTGCACGAGGATGCCCAAGTCCCTTTGTACCTCTGATAATTTATTTTATCCCCATTTAGAAAGTAGTCCATACCTTTATTCCTTTTGCCAAAGTACATGACCATGCACTTTCCTTCACTATATTGCATCTGCAACTTCTTTGGCCATTCCCTCAATCTGTTTAAGTCCTTCTGCAGACTTCATACCACCTCGATACTACCTCCCTCTCCACCTATCTCTGTATCATCTGCGTGTGGCCAGAAAGCTATCAATTCCTTCATCCAAATCATTGACAAATACCATAAAAGAAGCAGTATCAACACTGACCCTTGTGGCACACTAGCACTAGCAGCCACATAGAAAAGGCCCCCTTTCTTCCCACACTTTTCCTCCTGCCAGTCAGCCAATATTCTGCCCATGCTAGTACCTTTCCTATAATATGGGCTCTTATCTTGTTAAGCAGCCTCAGAAAGCCAAAGGCCTTCTGAAAATTGAAATAAACAACATCCACTGATTCTCCTTTGTCTATCCTGCCTGTTATATCCTCAAAGAGTTCCAACAGATTTCCCCTTTAGAAAACCATGCTCACTTTGGCCCATTTTGTCATGTGCCTCCAAGTGTCCCAAAACCTCCTCCGTAATAATAAACTCCATCACCTTCTCACCCACTGAAGTCAGGCTAACTGACATATAATTTGCTTTCTTCTGCCACACTCCCTTAAAGAGTGAAGTGACATTTGTAATTTTCCAGTCTTCAGGAAACATTCCAGAGTCTAGTGTTTCATAAAAGATCATTACTAATGTCTCCACAATGTTTTCAGCTACCTCCTTAAGAGACTTTGGATGAAGTCAATCTGTTCCAGATGACTTATCTATCTTCAGATTTTTCAGCTTCCCAAGGACCTTTTCGTTTGTAATACAATATCTCTAACTTCTACTGCACTGGCTCTCTCACATTTCTTGCATTCTGTTATTCTCTTACACAGTGAAGATTGACACTCTTTACTACTCTTTACTCCCTCTTTACTACCCCTCTAGTGTCATTTCCCAGCAATCTGACATGCACTCTCCTATCTCCTTTACTCTTTATATATCTGAAAAATGTTTGTATCCTCTTTTATATATTGGCTAATTTATCTTCATATTTCATCTTTACTTTCCTTATAGCTTTTTTAGCTGCTTTCTGTTGGTTTTTAAGAGAAGTCTTTGATTTACCTTATCACCCACAGTTCTGTCATCCACCCTTTAGAATTCTTCTTTAGCTTCAGGATGGCTTTTTCTGGAATCTTCCAAATTTCCCCCAGAAACACCAGCAATCATCCCTGCTATTGTTCCTTTCCAATCAACTTTGGCCAGCAAATCTCTCTTGCATCTGTCATTTTCTTTACTCCACTGTAATACTGATACATCTGATTTTAACTTGTCTTTCTCAAACTGCTGGGTGAATTCTATCATATGATGATCACTTGTTCTTGAAGGTTCTTTTACCTTAAGCTCACTAATCAAATCTGTGTCATTCCATAACACCCAATCCAGAACTGCATTTCCTCTAGTGGGCTAAACTATGAGCTGCTCTAAAAAGCCATCTCATAGGCATTCTACAAGTTCCCTCTCTTGAGATCCAGCACTAACCAGATTTTCTGAATCTACAGTCATATTGAAATCTCCAATGATTATCATAACATTTCCCTTTTTACATGTTTATTCTATATACCACTGTAATTTGTAGCCCGCATCCTGGCTATTGTTAAGATGCCTGTATATTCAGTGCCTTGTAAAAGTATTCAGCCTCCAACCCTTTGTTCACATAAATGAGTATTACAAACAGGGATTTTGATCAATTTAAATGAGAACTTTTTATTTATGAATCACATGCTCCTATTTCACTGTACAGTGAAAGAACAGGGAAATTAGTAAAGCATGAAAAACTAAAAATTCAAAAGCTAAAATGTCAGCAATTCAAATGTATTTGTCTCCCTTTGCTCAGTATTTAGTTGAACCACCTCTCACAACTATTAGAGCCAGAAGTATTTTTGGATAAGTCTCTATTAGCTTTGCACAAAGTGATGGAGAAAGATTTGACGATTTCTCCTGGCAAAAGTGCTCAGGATGTGCCACGTTGGTTGGGGACAAGTGGTAGACAGCAAGCTTGAGGTCTTGCCAGAGATTTGGATCTGATTAAGTTCATGATGCTGACTGGGCCACTCACGGACATCAATTTCCTTCATTTGAAGCTACTCCATGGATGCTTTAGCACTGGCCTGCTGAAAGATGAACTTCTTCCCCAGTTTAAGCTTTCTGGCAGAGACTAGCAGGTTTTTATCCAGGATCTCTCTGTCTTTAGCAGCATTCATCTTCCCATCAGTCCTGACCAGACTTCCAGTCCCTGCTGCTGAAAAGCATCCCCATGGCATGTTGCTACCTTCACCATACTTTACAATAGGAATGGTGCTTCCTGGCTGATGTGCTCTATTAGATTTATGCCACACATAATGTTTAGCATTGAGGCCAAAAAGTTCCACGTTAGTCTCACCTGACTGCAAGACATTTTTCCACATTATTACAATATTTTCTAAGTGAGGTTTTGCAAAGTTTTAATGGACAAGGATGCACTTTGTTTTTAGCCAGGGCATCTTCCTTGCTACTCTTCAATAAATACACTTTTTGAGGAAGGCCTTAAAGATTGTGGAGCCATGAACTTCATCTCCAATTGGAGCCACTGACTTAAGCAGCTCACTCAGAGTGACTGTCGGTGAGTCTTTGGGCCAAGGGACCTATTTCTCTGCTGAAAGACTCTGCGATTATAACTCTTGAAATATATTTCATGAAAAGCAGGTAGGATGTGAAAAATTATGTGGCAGGAGGAATCTTGTACTCATGGGAGTGTATCATTCCTTAAATTCAATCTTTTCTTTAGTTCTTAATTAAGCCATGGTACCTATACAGTCGCTTGCTTGTTTTGACTTTTATGAAAATCTATTCTTTGACCTTTTTGGTTATCCTTATAAGGATTTATTTCTCCCCGTCTCCAGCTCTCTTTCTATCTGTTTATTTTAAAAATATTCTTGTACTTTAACGTATCTAATCATTTAACTTCCTCAGCATTTCCTTGTTCCAATCTTGGACACCATTTTTTATCACTGCCAGATAATTCCCAATCTCAATCTTAAACTTTCTATTGTGATCACTATATTCCATTATTTCTCAAAGAATTATGGAAATTTACAGTATAGAGGAAGGTCATTCAAATCCTCGTGCCCATGCCTGGGGAGAAAGTCTTCATAAGCCAATCATACTCACCGTCTCTCGGTCCATGGTATTCTTGCCACTGCTTTTCAGTGGTCATCAACTATTTTGTAAATATGATGGAAGTCACTCAGTGTTCCAGCCTTTTACTATTCTTGATTTTTCTCAAGTTCACTAATTCTTCTCTCAAATAACTTAAACTCACTAGCTCAGTTAATTGACCTTTTCGCTGAAGGATATAGATACTTAACCTTTGTTCTGTCTAGACCTGTCTCTCATATTTTTATAAACCTAAGTCAAATCTCCCCTCATTCTCATTTGTGCTAAAGGAAAAATGATCCAGCTTTGACAATTTTTGTGAACAACATTTTCAGCCCAGAAAATACACTTGTCAATCATCCCCCAGCCTCTCTATCATGTTCACACTCAAACAGTGCCCAGTCTGTGGCCCAATTTGAACTTTACTCACTTCCACAAGTTCCTTTACTCTCCTGTTCCATGATCTGCCTCTTGCCTAGTTTCTGCTACAGAGAGTTGTGAAATTACATTTCATCATCTCGGTTTTGATGCATATAGTGCAGTATTTCTATATTTATCCTGATTGCATCCCCAAAATGCATTATTTCACACTACCACACATTCAATTGCATCTGCTGCTGTTGTGTCCACTTAACCAGTCTGTTGTTTCTGACAGTGTAACCCAGAAAGATAAAGTTACATGAAATTAATCAGAAGAAATTTAATTAATTGTAAGAACTTCTACTTACTTGAGGCCTGGGGCATTGAATGGCACTATCATTAACCCACGTGGCTGGGTACTTAACTCTCCCATTAAATATACACTTCAGGGTAGAATTCTGTAAAGCATTGTAATATCAGAATCAGAATCAGATTTAGTATCACTGGCTTATGTTGTGAAATGCATTGTTTTGCTGCAGCAAAACAATATAATGAAATGTACAAATTACAATAAGAAACGTACACGCACGCACACACACACACACACACACACACACAGTGCAGAAAAAGAAAAGAATGGTCAGGTAGAGTTCACGCATTCATTGTCCATTCCGAATGAAGCTTCTTTGAAAATATTTCATTAATGATACATTTCTGAATGTTTCACTCTAGATTGTTTAGCACATTTGGTCCAGTCCTGACTATAATAAACTCATTGCACAGACTTTGGTGGGATCTGAATTTTCAGAGCTGCCCACATCTGTCAAGGAGTCCTATAGCTTTTAGGCTCAACCTGTCGTTGCCACCCATGGTGTCTATCTGAGTTAGTCCCATTTGCTGCCTTTAGTCCATATCCTATAAATATTTTATGTCCATATTCCTGTCCAAATGTCATTTAAATATTGTGACTGTACCATATCTACAGCTTCCTGTGGGAGCTCATTCCAATTACACACCACCTTCTATGTCAAAATGTTGGCCCTCAGATGCCTTCTAGAAGTTTCCCTCTCACCTAAAACTTACACCTTCTAGCTTAGACACTCCTGTCTTGAATAACTGATTGCAACAATCCACCTCTATTACAGCTGCCCATAATTTTATATATCTCTACTAGGTTAGTCCTCAGCCACCTATCCTTCTGTGAAGAGTCCCAGATTACCCGGCCTCGCCTAATAACCACAGTTCTCCAGTGCTAGTAACATCTTTAGGAATCTTTTTGCACCTTTTCCAACCTAATGATATCCTTTCTGTATAGCTGGGTGATCTGAACTGAGCACAGTACTCCGTGTAGTCTCACCAATAACTTGTACAGTTTAAACATGATGTTTCAGTTCTCATTCTCAGTGCTCTGACTAATGAAAGCAAACGTGACAAATGCTTTCTTCACCACTCTGTCGACCGATGTCACCACTTTCAGAGAACTATGTAGAGTACCCATAGGTTCACTGTCCATAGCTCTAACATTTACTGCATAAATGCTGCCCTGGTTTAACTTACCAAAATACAACATCTTACAGATTAAATGCCTCTGCCATTCCTTGACCCACCACAGATACAGATTCATTTATTTATCACATGTAAATCACAGTGAAATGAGCATTAACATCCAACACAATTTAAAGATATGCTGTGGGCTGGATCTGGATTCTGTTGTAATCATAGATAACCTTCTCTATCGTCCATTACATCACCAACATTGTTACTCAAGTCAATGTTGATGACACACGACAGTGGGCCCAGCACCAATCCCTGTGGCACACCACTGGTCACAGGCCTCCAATCTGAATCATAACTCTCCATTAGTACCCTCCACCTCCTTCCACCAAGCCAAATTTGTATACATTTGACCCTAGATCTGATGTGATGTAATTCTCTGGACTAGCCTACCATGTCAGATCTTGTCAAAGGCCTTGCTAAGGTCCATGTAGACATTATCTTCTGCCCTACAGTCACCAATCCTCATTGTCACCTGTCCTGTTCAGAAATTTCAGTCAAATTCTGAGTCATGACTTCCCACGTACAAAACCCTGTTGATTCTGCCTTGATAATCCTTGCATTTTCAAATGCTATTACATCCTGTCCGTCAGAATCCCTCCAACATCTTTCAAACCTTCTAACTTCAGCTGTCTGGCCTGTGGTTCTCTGGTTTGCCTCTGTACTCTTCTTAACTAATGGCACAACGTTGGCCTTCCTCGGTCTTTCCGTACCTCAGCCATTGCTAAAGATGAATCAAATATCTCTGACAGAGGCTCTGCAATTTCTTCCCTACCTTCCCACAATGTCCTCAGGCCTCATGGATTCATCCACCTTAACATGCCTCAACGTTGCCAGCATCTCCTCTGCTGTATTGTGAGTATGTTCCAATACATGGCTATTTATTTCCTTTAACTCCTGAGCTCACATGACCACCTCCACAGTAAAGACAGATGAGAAATATTCACATAACAGCTGGCTCCTCACATAGACCACCACATTTGGCCCAAGTTACCCTCTAACTCCTATTATACATGTAAAATCTTGTCAGATTAGCCTTTATTATCTGCCAAAGTTATCTCATGTCCTTTTATTGCTCTCCCCAAGTCCTCCTTGTTAGGGTCCAGTCCAGAGCCTGCCTTCTGGGTCTTGCTCCGGTCCGCGGACTCCGGGCCTTGCAGCCAGCCCTCCTGTCACCCGGAGCCATTGGATCATCTTGGCTTAAGGAGGTACACCTGTTGCCTATTAGGGGGCAGGTGTTTATAAGGGGCTCGGGGACTGAGCTTAGTTGGGGGTTTAACATGCTCTGTATCTAGTTCTGACCAGGTTTGTCTTGTTTGTGCTGGTCTTGTTGTTCTGCTGTATTTTCCTTGCCTGTGCTGTTGTGCTGTCTGTTTGTGTCTCCCTATTTATTGGTGGAGCCTGGTTGTCCTGCTGCTCACCCTGGACACAGCTCCCTTCTGTTCCCTTGCCTCTGTTGGGTAAGCTAGGCTGTTGCTGTTACCCCTTGGGTGGTTCTGTCCCTCCCTGTCCCTTTCTTCCATTGGGGAAGCCAGGCTGTCTGCTGTTGCCTGGTGGGGGGACTTGGTCCCCTTCCTACCCCTCACCTCTGATAGGTTGTGCCCTGCACCTGCCCAGGTGTGTGTGCCTTGCCCAGGCCTCTGTGTAACTGCCTGGGATCCACATGGCCTGCCCTGAGGACTCTGACCCTTTCCACCTATTGCTCCCTATGGGTTGTGCCTGCACCTGCCCAGGGTTCTGTGTCTTTCCAGGGCCTCTGTGTTCCTGCCTGGGAGGCAGCCCTGGCCAGGAGTTATGTGCCTGCCCCAGGGGGCTCTTCTGCCCTACTTGAACTCTGGAATCCTCCTGCCTTGCTGGAATTCTGGGATCCTGGCCTGCCTGCATTACCCCTTGCATGCCATGGCATCCCCATCCTATCTTACTCCTAGTACTTCAGTGCCTGTGTCCTGTACTTGGGTCCATTCCATGTCTGCTTGTGACACTTCAGTGTACTTCAACATCAGTTGTGCTCCTGAAGTAATTCACTTGTGCAAACACAAGAAAATCTGCAGATGCTGGAAATTCAAACAACACAAAATGCTGGTGGAACACAGTAGGCCAGACAGCATCTATAAGGAGAAGTGCTGTTGATGTTTTGGGCCAAGACCCTTTGTCAGGACTAACTGAAAGAAAAGATAGTAAGATTTGAAAGTAGGAAGGGAGGGAAAATGTGAAATGATAGGAGAAGACTGGAGGGGGTGGAGTGAAGCTGAGAGCCAGAAAGGTGATTGGCAAAAGGGATACAGTGCTGGAGAAGGGAAAGGATCATGGGATGGAGGCCTAGGGAGAAAGAAAGGGAGAGGGGAGCACCAGAGGGAGATGGAGAGCAGGCAGAGTGATGGGCAGAGGGAAAGAGGGGGTAACTAAATATATCAGGGATGGGGTAAGAAGGGGAGGAGTGTGGCTTTATCTTGACAGTAGAGGAGGCTCAATGTTCATGCCATCAGGTTGGAAGCTACCCAGCTGGTATATAAGGTGTATAAGGTACATAAGCCACACTCAGGTTGGAGGAACAACACCTTGTATACTGGCTGGGTAGCCTCCAACCTGATGGCATGAACATTGATTTCTCTAACTTCTGTTAATGCCCCTCCTCCCCTTCTTACCCCATCCCTGATATATTTAGTTTTATCCCCCTCTTTTCTCTCTCTGCCTGTTCTCCATCTCCCTCTGGTGCTCCCCTCTCCCTTTCTTTCTCCCTAGGCCTCCAGTCCCATGATGCTTTCCCTTCTCCAGCTCTGTATCCCTTTTGCCAATCACCTTTCTGGCTCTCAGCTTCACCCCACCTCCTCTGGTCTTCTATCATTTTGCATTTTCCCCTCCTCCTCCTACTTTCAAATCTCTTACTATCTTTTCTTTCAGTTAGTCCTGACCAAGGGTTTTGGCCTGAAATGTCGACAGTGCTTCTCCTTGTAGATGCTGCATGGCCTGCTGAGTTCCACCAGCATTTTGGATAATTCACTTGTGCACAGCTGCCTATATCTGACATATACCTCCTTTCAAGGTACAGAGGAGATGTCAGAGGCAAGTTTTTTTATGGAGAGTGTGAGTGCATGGAATGGGCTGCCAGTGACAGTAGTGGAGGTGGATACAACAGAGTCTTAAGAGACTCCCGGATAGCTACATGGAACTTAGAAACATAGAGGGCTAGGGAATTTCTAAAGTAAGCAGATGTTCAGCACAGCATTGTGAGCTGAAGGGCCTGTATTGTGCTGCAGGTTTTCTATGTTACTATATACCTCCTTTTTTCCCTGACCAGTGTTTCAATATCCTTCATCTGGGGATTCCAAATACTTTGAATGTTTCAGGCGCTGTGATCATTTGCTCATTCCCAGTCTGTCTTCCTCAGAATCTGGCTCCTGGATTTTACTAGAATTTAGATCATCTTCAGACTCTCATTACCCCAAATCAGGCCAACAGATTGCAGCCTTGTGCCTCTTATAAACCCAGATTTACGACAGAATCAGAACAGGAGGAGCCCATGTTATGCCAGCTGCTTCCAAAGAGCAATCTAATGAGTTCTATTCTGTAACCCAATTCTTTTCTCAGAGCCCTGAAATGTTAGTTATTTTATTATGTATGGAAGGCCCCTACTGTAAATATTCACTAACCCAACACTCCTCAAATGCAGAATCATATGAACTTTTACCCTCATGGTGACCGCAAAATATTCTGCCAATACTGGAAATCCATTTGGAAACCCATGGCCTAAATATGGAGCACTATCATGGGTTTGTACATGGCAGGCTGTGTCTTACCAACTTAACTGGGTTTCCTGACAAGGTGACGAGAGATTGATGAAGGTAGGATAGTGGACGTTGTCTACAAGGATTTTAGTAAGTCATTTGACAAAGTCCCTCATTGGAGGCTTAAGAAATGCTTGCTTTTATTAACATTGAAGGAATGTTGCTGAGCAGAGATCTTGGAGTCCAAGTTCATAGATCCTTGAAAGTGACTATTCGGGTCAATAAAGTGGTTAAGCAGGTTTAAGGAATGATCGTTTTTATTAATTGAAGCATTGAGTTGAAAAGTCAAGAGGTTATGTTACAACTTTATAAAACTCCAGTTACTCCACATCTGGAGTATTGCATACAGTTCTGCTGTCCCATTATAAGAAAGATGTTGAGGCTTTGGAGAGGGTGCAGAAGAGATTTATCAGAAAACTGCCTGGTTTAGAGGGCATGTGAAGCTAGCCAAATTTGGTTTGTTTTCTGTGGAGTAGCAGAGCTGAGGGAGATCTGATAGAGGTTTATAAGAATGTGAGTAGAATAGATAGACAATAGATAGAGTACTCTCCTAGCCTTCATCAGGATAGTGACCTGGGAACCTTTATACCCACTTAAGAAAACAGATGGATTCAACATTTAACATCACACTGAGTTATAGAGCACTACAGCACAGAATAGGCTCTTCTGCCCATTTAATCCATGAAAATCTATTATTCTGCCTAGTACCATTGACCCACAGCTGGACCATATCCCAAAGACTGTAGAGCAGTATATATGAATACCAACACCTTTCTTGCACTGGAATGCCAGCCTAGATTATATCATCAAGTCTCCAAAATGGGATTTGAATCTGCTGACTCAATTTCATCAATTGGTGGCTTTGTGGCCAGGTTTGTGGATAATACAAAGATGGGTGAAAAGGCAGGGCTTGGACTGATTAGCAGAATGTGTAAAAGGAGTGGCAGATGGAAGTGTATGGTCATGTATTTTTGTTGAGGGAATAATGATGTAGGTTATTTTCTAAGTGGGGTGAAAATTCAGAAAATGGATCTGTAAAGGTACTTGGGACAAGATTATATAAGCATTCACTTGCTGGTGGTAAGGAAAACAACTGCAATGTCAGCATTCATTTCCAGGGGACTGGAATATAAAAGAAAATATGTAATGCTGAGGCTTTATAAGGCATAAGTCAGACTACATTTGGGGTATTATGAGGAGTTTTGGGCTTCTCAACCAAGAAAGGATGTGATGACATTGGAGAGGGTCCAGATGAGGTTCATGAATTATTTTGGGAATGAAAGGGTTAATGTATGTGGAATGTTTAATGGCCCTGGACCTGTACTTGCTGGAGTTTAGAAGAATGAGGGGGTGATCTCATTGAAACCTATTGAATATTCAAAGACCTAGATCTTGAAGGTGTGTAGAGGTTGTGTCCTTTGGGGGAGTCTAGAACCAGAGAGCACAGTGTCAGAACACAAGGACATGCCTTTAGAACAGATGAGGAGAAACCTCTTTAGCTAGAGAGTGGTGAATCTGTGGAATTCATTGCCACATATCTCTCGGAGGGGAAGTCATTGGCTATATATAAAGCAGAGTTTGATAGTCTCCTGATTAGTAAGGGTACCAAAGGTTAATGGGAGAAGGCAGGAGAATGAGTTGAAAGAGATCATCCATAATCAAGTTGCTGGGCAGACCCAGTGGGCCAAATGAACTAACTCTGCTCCTATAACTTATGATCTAATAACGTTGATGACTGTTACCTGATTTGTATGTTGTTTACAAAATGGAGAGCACCTATGTTCCAATGCACACCAATGACAGCCAGAATTAACACATTCAGTACATCTGGTGAACAAAGGGAGAAAAGGAACCTTTTGTTATCACGCATTATGATGGAGAAGCTCAGCAGGTCAGGCGGTATCTACAGAAAGGAGTAAAGAGGGAGATGATATGCAGGGGAGGAGAAGAGAAAAGGTAAATGTGTTAAAATCTTTTCCCTGTGGAATTTTAAGGTCCGATTTAACTCAGAATTTACATGCTGTGGAATGGGCAGGAATCCCCAGGAAAGAGCACTGCCTTGGGAACTACTGCCTGTTTAACTCTGAGCTTCAATTGCAGTTCCCTGCTTGAGTCTGGTGGGAATGATGGGAGGACCAATGGGATGTGAAGGGAGCAGCCCCCACCCCACCTCTGGAGAAGTGGGGGTTTTCTTACAACCAGGGATATTTGGAGCAGGAGACAAGCACTCAGCCCACCTGGAACCCTCTGTATATCAGAGTTCTGCAATCTCGCACAAAGGAGAATAAACAGGCAGGAGACCAGAACCATTCATAGTGAAAATGGGAGTGAATACTGGAGCTGAAGTGGAGAACAAAGTATTGCTGTCTGCCTTGGTTCAGAGAGAAAGCTGGTCCAGAAGGTGACACAAGACACAGGAATGGCTGTACATAAGGAGAATCTGAGAGCAAATGATAAGGTAGTGGTGCTGGTGGGGTGTGGTGAGGTGAGTTAGTGGGTGGAGGTGTTGATCAGCTTTACTGCTTGTGGAAAGTAATTGTTTTCAAGTCTGGTGGTCCTGACGTGGATACTGTGTAGCCTCCTCCCTGATAGGAGTGGAACAAAAAGTCCATGAACAGGGTAGGTGGTCTGGACACTATTGGTCTTTATCCAGAAACAAACCATTCCTTGTTGGTGAGTAGACTGGTGCTGGTGATGCGTTGGGCAGTTTTGACCACCCATTGCAAAGCCTCTCTCTCCAGCAAGTGCAGTTTTCGTATCAGGCAGTGACGCAATGTTCAGAGTTCAAAGCAAGTTTATTATCAAAGTACATACATGTCACCATATGCAACTCTGAGACCCATTTCCCGTGGGCACATTCAGTAACTCCAAGAACCATAACAGAATCAATGAAAGACAAACAATGTGCAAATGAAAAGAAACTCTGCTAATACAAAAATGAAATAATAATAATAAAGACCTTGAAAGTGAGTCCACACATTGTGGGAACAATTCAGTGATGGGGCAAATGAAGTTGAATGAATCTGTCCCCACTGGTTCAAGAGCCTGATGGTTGAAGGATAATAACTGTTCCTGAATCTGGTGGTGTGAGTCCTGAGGCTTTGCTACATAAGAACATAAGAGCAGGAGTAGACCATCTGGCCCGTGAAGACCGACACAAAATAGTCATTCCAAGCCTCAGCCATTTCTTCATCACCCAGTATCAATTTCCCTTCTCATCCTCCAAGGGGCCTATGTTCACTTTAGCCACCCTTTTCCACTTCATATAATTATAAAAACTTTTACTATTTTGATATCTTGTCATAGTTTATTTTCATACTCTATCTTGCCTTTCTTTATTGCTCACTTTGTGGTCATTTGTTGCTTTTTATAAAGTCCTCCCAATCTTCCAGTTTCCCATTACTCTTGGTGATTTTGTATGCACGAGCTTTTAGTTTGATGCCTTCTTTTATTTCCTTAGCTATCCAAGACTGGTTCTCCCCACCCTTATTGTCCTTGCCTCGAACTGGAATTTACTTTTGTTGAGCACCGTGAAAAATCTCTGAGAGCCTTCCACTGTTCCTCAACCATCCCACCATATAGCCTGTGTTCCCAGGTGCATTCCATGAAGTCCTGAAGACTGCCTTGACCAACCTGATTCACCCAATCTACATGCAAGTTCAAGTCTGCCACGATAACTGCTGTTACATTCTTACATGCCTCAGATGTTTGTATGTACCACCTTCCTGATGGCAAGAGCGAGAAGAGAGCATGGCCTGGGTGGTGAGAGTCCCTGATGATGGCTGCTGCTTACCTACAACAATGTTCCATGCATCCACTACTTTTTGTAGGATCTTTTCTTCAAGGGTATTTGTTTCCATACCAGGCTCTGATGCAATCAGTCAATAACTCTCCACCACACATTTATAGAAGATTGGCAATGTATTTGTATATTAGGATGCTCTCTACTGCGCATCTATAGAAGGTTGGGAGTATTGATGTGCATAGTCCTGCTCTCCTCAGAAAGTAAAGGCATTGGTGAGCTGTCTTGTTTGTGTAGGATGGCTTCAGGGAGCATGAGAGGTTGTACAAGGTGTGCACGTCCAGAAGTTTGAAACTCTCACAGTTTGCAGAGGAGTGTGAGTGGTGCAAGTTCTCCTGAGATCAATAACCACCTCCTTTGTCTTGCTGATATTGAGGAAGAGCCAATTTGCTTGGTACTAAGCCTAGAATTGTTCCACTTCCTCTTTGTAGGCCACCTTATTATTATTGGTGAGAGCCCCACCACTGTATATCATCAGTGAACTTGACAATGTGATTACTCAGGTGTTTGGCTGTGTAATTGTATGGAAATATCCTGAAGTAAAACAGTACAGATGGTTTTTATCAGGAAACCGAAGGGAATGAAGGAAGTGGTGGGTGACAAAGTTTAAATGGTACCACGACCAGATAGCCCACGTGAGCCCCTTCCATTTTCTCTTCACGTCACTGTTCCTTTCTGCTTCAGATGGTCAAGTACCTTTTCTCTACACCTTATAACAAACAACAAATAACTCAGCGTATCAATCAGAAGCAAGTTTAATTTACTTGTTGCAAGGGAAGACCATCACCACAGATGAGCCAGTCATTAGCTTAAAAGAAACAGACTGCATAATCCTCTTCTATTTCCAAGTGTTAGATTCAGTTCAAGAACATTCTGTACATCTGCTTAATCAACTCTACTTAACATTCTTCCAGTAATGCATCTGCTTGTCTTTCTGCAGTTTGTCAGATATTCAAAGTCCAATACCATAATGTTGCTCAGACACTATTAGCAAGGCACTCTGGTACAATACAGGCTCCATTTTGTTATAGATAAATTGACATGTTATTATTACACATACATATCCACAACACCTTTAGTGACATTTTCCTTGAAATAATCTGTTGTTTAATTAATTTACTCCTTGTAATTGAGTGAAATACATTCTAATCTTTGGACAAAAAATGTTTCTCCCTGAATTCCTATTACATTATAAACATGCCATTTTGCACGTGCTGGAAATTCAGAGTAATGAACATAAAATGCTGGAGGAACTCAGCAGGTCAGACAACATCCATAAACAGTCAATGATTTGGATCGAAACACTTCATCGCGACTGAATCAGGACCCTATTACATTTATTATGAACCAAACTCAAAATCCTAAGGTTCTGTACTTTCCTCAAAAAGGGCTCATTTGTATCTTAACTTTTTCTTTTCCCAGGAAGATTGCCTAATTCATCTAGTCCTCTCTGATGATTGTAAATCATCCTATTTTCTGATGCTTGAGTAACCTTTAGATGAGAGTAGGACAAAATTTTCTGTGCTCTGTGGCTAGATCATATGTGGAGTGTTCTATTCAATTCTGGTTGCCTTTTTATAGGAAGGATGTAGAAGCTTCAGAAGAGGTGCAGAGGCAATTTATCAGGATACTGCCTTGATTAGAGAGCATATCTTATAAAGATAGGATGAACAAGTGAAGACTTCTGGCTCTGGAGTAAAAGAGGATGAAAAGCAACTTGATTAAGGTGTATAAGATGATAAGAGGCATAGATTGAGTGGACAGACATAGACTTTTCCCCCAGGGTGGAAATGGCTGATTAGAGGGAAGTATACAGGGGATATCAGAAGCATTTTTTTTTATATACAGTGTGTGGAACGGCCTGTCAGGGGTGGTAGTAGAGGCAGATACATTAAGGACATTTAAGCAAATTTTTAGCCACATGTATGATTTAAAAAATGGAGGGCTATGTAGCAGGAAGTATTAAATTTATCTTAGAGTAGGTTACAAATTTTGCACAATATCATGTGATGAAAGGCCTGTACTGTGGTATTCTGTTGTATGTTTTATCACCCCAGGTTACAATGAGGCTCTGTTCTTTAAGACTGTTCCTAACTCACACATATCATCAATATGAAAACAATATAAATGATGTGTGGAAGAGAATCGTAGTAACATCTGTGTGTGAGGACAAATCAGGCGCAGGAGGAGCATGTACCAACTGGAGTAAGTGAATGTGTGAGTCTACAGCACCTCCTGTTCTGCTCAGCTTGGCCAGGCCTGGACGGGGTGAGGGAGACACATGGAAATGTCCCGTTCTCATCCTGCAGCCCCACAGCAAGTCCATCCTAGCAGACTCCCAAACACTCACTCACATATCGTCTATTTATTAATGTTTGTAACCTGGAGTGGACCTGCATGCACAAAATTAACATACTGAAACAATCCATGAGGCAATTTCTAAAATTTGTGCTAATCTTGTATTACCAGCTCTTCCTTCAAAGTACGATCTATTGCCACAGGTTTAAGGGTAACTTATGGGCAGCTGTCGGCTTGTTTTGCAATGTTGATCCAATTTGCTTCTTGACATTCACTCCTAAAGGAGCACCTACATATTAGAAAAAGGGCACTTGTTACAAATTGTGTTGAGTGGTATAAGATCATTTATATATAGTTTTAATATATAAAATGTAGTCATTATCTTACACTCCTGATGATATAACATTACAGTACATAGTAATAATTTAACATTTGCACATTGCAAAAAGCTTTACTCTTTCATGGTTATTATTTGACTATGGCAGTAATACAGTCAATAGTCATATTATTAGTTACCTCTTCTCCCTAATAAAATGGCAATTGAGTGTTTGTTCATGGTTTTCTGCTACTGTAGCCCATCCACTTCAAGATCTGAGGTGGTGTGCATTCAGAGATGCTCTTCTGCACACCACTATAGTGAGTTACACCATTATTGTAAGTTACACTATTATAGTGAGTTACACCATTATTGTAAGTTATTGTCACCACCTTCTCAGCTTGAACCAGTCTGGCGATTCTCCTCTGACTTCTCTCATTCACGAGGTGTTTTCACCCACAGAATTGCCACTCACTAGATGATTTTTGTTTTTCACACCATTCTCTGTAAACTTCAGGAACTGCTGTGTATGAAAATTCCAGGAGTTTCTGAGACACTCAAACCACACTGTCAGGCTACAATAATCATTCCACAGTCAAAGTCAATTAGATCACATTTCTTCCCCATTCTGTTACTTGGTCTGAATCGTGAATGAAGCTCTTGAATATATCTGCATGCCTTTATGCATTGAATTACTGCCAAATGATTGGCTGATTAGATATTTGCACTAACAAGCAGTTGTACAGGTGTACCTAATAAAGTGGCCACTGAGTGCAAGTGACTTCACCAAAAGGCTTTACAAGATGCCAACCTTGGAACTGGTTTCTCCAGCAATGCAAGTAATTTCAAAATGGATAACACAAACATTGGCCAGGAAATCCATCTGGCTCACAAGAACAAGCACCATCCAAATCCTGACATGAGGGTCATTGAATATTGGCCCCTGGGCCTTAGCAGCAAACACATCTACATGTGTCTCAGCCAACAGTGTGACACAGGAAGTATGACAGTAAGTGAAAACAGATTTATCTGCTCAACACATTACCGGAACAATGTGATTGCACTGGAGAAGGGGCAGAGGAGATTTACTAGGACTGGAAAATGCATTCATGAGGAAAGATTGAATAAGCTGAGGTTGTTTGCTTTTGTGGTGAACTACATATACCTATCTGGACACGCCCCCCCCCCCCCCCCCCGCTGACTGCTCCTGTGGCTCCTCCCACAGACCCCTGTATAAAGGCGATTGGAGACACAGCCCCGGCCTCAGTCTCCAGGATGTTGTGCGGTGGTCAATTGCTGCTTGTTCTTTCTTCCAGCCAATAAAAGCCTATATCTTACCTCACATCTCCGAGAGTTATTGATGGTGCATCAGCTTTGAAACAGAGAAGGCTAAGGGAAACTTAATTAAGTGTATAATATTACATGGAGTAAATAGAAAGACCTTGTACACTCTCCAGAGGGGGTCAGAAACTAGACATAGACTAAAAATCATTTGTTCAAGGATTAGGGAGAGCATAGGGACATTTTCCCCACTTTGAAGACGTTCAGTGAAATACTCAGTATCTGAAAGAATCGTGAAGATAGAAATCTTAATCCATTCTTACAGTACTTTGAGCTATACTGTGACCTGAAGGCCAGAACATTCTCTGTTATTAAAGTGGGATTAAGAGACTGGGGAGTACCACTTTGACCAGCACTGACATGATAGCTAAATGACCTCCTCAGTGTTACATATTTTCTATATTCAATTATGTCAGCTTTGAGAACGAACCAACACAAAAGGAGGGTTCAACATAATTACATTATGGGAAAAATGAAACTGGATGGAAATACGCTTCAGAAAAAGGGAACTTGGTATCATGCCCAGACCATGTGTAATCATTTCCCACACTAATGGCTGATTACTAAGAAATTCGTACATCACCGACTTACCATTCAGAACACAAGTATAACTTTATTTATTTAATAATAATAATACTGCTTTATTGATCCCAAGTGGGAAATTCTTTTGTTACAGCAACAACATTTAAAAACACACTTAGCAATCTGCAGACTTAATAATAAAGTACAGAGTAACATTATACACAATAATAATTCACCAATTTGCAATAATATTGTACAGTAATAAAACAGAGGCTATTGTACTATGATGTGTGTTCTCCTGGCGCACAGAGATGAAGTGTTGTAAATGCTTTTTTGCATTCGGTAGGAAGGATTTTCTCTAATGACTCTTGTTACAGCGGAGCTGAATGAGATACTGTTTAGAGATATAGTATTGCCCTTCCAGCCCAGTGAGCCTCACCTCCCAGCACCCCACCTATTCACAGGACAATTTGCAATGACCAATTAACCTGTAATCTGGTTAGTCTTTGAATGTGGGAGGAAACCACAGCCTCCAGAGGAAACCCACACATTCACAGGGAGGACATAATAACTCCTCACAGAGGATACCAGAAACAATCTCTGGCTTGTTTCTTGGCAGAAACTCCCAAGCCCTGAGCAGTAATACTAACTGCTAACTGAACTCTAACTGCTACAGAGGCACATTGTTCACATCCGCATAATCAAAACAATTTAAAAGACAAAATAAAAGAGAGAAAGCTAATTAAAAGCAAAATATCTAAAATAAACTTTTTAAAATGTGTAGAATCTTAAAGAAAATCTGGGGTCAGAATATTTTTAAATGAAATTCACTTAATTTCAGCTGTGGATATATGCTAGCAAAATTGTTTTGAATTCGAACCAGTTGTGGCGAAATAGCACAGCTGGTAGTGCTACTGCCTCACAGCCTCAAGGTTTAGGTTCAATCCTGGTTTTCGGTCCTCTCTTTGCTCTGTCCTGATTTTGATACAGAACAGATTAATAGCAGTTCTCTCTTATGGTGTAAGTGTGAACAGTTTAGCTGCTACTCATCTGTTTTACACAAACTGACCTTCCCTTGAGAATACACCAACCACAGTACGGATCCTGTGCAGCCAAACAACATTCACACGAGCTGTACTGCATGCAGGATGCCACCTTCAGCCTTCTCACCTACAGAAACAAGAGAAAGAGACTTTAGGAATCTCGTCACACACAAAGAAGGGAATTGTAATCCACAAATGCGGAATGGTTTGGTGGGAAATTTGAAAAAAAAAACAAGAGCCTGGGCGGAAGGAGAGGTGGCCAAAGCAGAACATAGATGGACAGGGCCCAAAGATTTGTGAGTGCTTCTTTGATAGTTGAAGGGAAGATTCACTACATTTTTCTCTGGATACAGAAGATAATCAAGTTGATAATGAATGGTGTTGACTCCTCCTACTGGCATTCCGTGAAGTAGACGTGTTTCTTGAACAGCTCTGTTTTTTAAAATTACTGAATCCAATCTGCTTTGAAAACTTACTTTTGAAGTATTATGATGTCTCATGCTAAATCTTCTAAAAAAAGAGGATCCTTCTGTGATGATGGAAGCTATTGCAGAGCTAATTCTGAAAGCTCAGAGCAAAACATCTGAACAACTTTCGGATGTGTGTTTAAAAGTTACCACAGAGCTTAAATGAATGGAGATTCTGCTGCAGACTATTCAAAAAACTTTACAGGAACACACTACTCAGATTCAACAACACGAAAATGTTTTAACAAGGTTCGATGCTAAGACGGATGAGTTGGAAAAGTTTGGAGATAAACAATGGAAAATCATTGCATCTTTAAGATGAAAGATTGTTGCTTTGGAGAATAGTTCAAGAAGGAACAATATACAAATTTTGGGTCTTCCTGAGTTGGTCGAAGGAAATCGACCTTCAGAATTTTTTGCAAAGCTGTTGGCTCGTTTGTTTTCTGATGTTTTGGATACTCCACCTAGAATGGACTGGGCACACCGAGCCCCAGTGTTTAAATCCTCTTCTCAACAAAAACCTCAACCTGTAATAATTGCTTTTCATGATTTCTAAACAAATTTAATATAATTCACCAAGCTCGTGGGTTAGGTATGATTAGCTTTGAAGATTATTCACACCAGGTATTAAGTGAACGTTTTAAGTATAAAGAAGCCATAGTTGAGTTATATAACAAAGGCTATAAACCTTCACTAAATTACCCCACTCGCTTCAGGATCATTTTGAAAAATGGATCTCCTGACAGGTTTCTTTCGATTGAGGAAGTGCACGATCTTCGTCAGGCCAAATCAAGTCCAGAAAATTAATTGTTTAATACTGTATTATGTAAACTATGCTTACTTAGCTTGACCGATTCTTTGTTGTTGGAAGTTTGCAGTCTAAAGGTTTAGTACGTCTTTCTTATGAACAATTCTCTCTTCTATTCTCATATATTCTTATAATTAGTTTCTGTTCTTATCATATTTTAACATGATGTTTTGAATTCTTCTTTAGCTCTTTTGAATAATATTTAGTCTATCAACTCCAGAAGTTTAACTGTTTACTTTTGCTTTTTATAACCTTGTCCCCTCAGTTTGACTGATCAATTCATTGCATTTTTGTAGCTTATTTGTTTAGTACTTCGTTCTTTGAATAATTCTTTTTTTCGATATATTTTCATAAATAACTCTTCTTTTTCTTCTCGTTTTTTATTTTTTCTGTTTAGAAAATTAATAGACTTAACTTCAGTAAGCTTTCTTTGTAATTATTCTTTGCAGGCACTATGTTTTGAATTTTTTTCAGTTCACCTGATGGTTATTTAGTCTTTGTTGGATTTCATTTTGTACGAATCTTTTCTTCTCTTGGAGCTCTGCCAGTAGATGTTGGGGGTAGGATTTATCACTAGATTAGCTTTCTTGGGTGATTTTTTTCTTTGGGAAGGGGGTGTTTTTTTTTCTTTTCCCTTTTTATCAGCTGTTTGGTTATCCCCACCTCATCTATTGCTTGGTTAAGTATTTTAAATTTTAAGGTTTGGATTTTTGGTATATTTCAGTGGTTCATATGTTTAACCTCTGTTTTAAACATATGTAACTGGTATACAATATTAATTTACTTTGTTTAAATGTGAAAGGTTTAAACCACCCTGTGAAACAGAGTAAGGTTTTTACCTATATTAAGAAACTGAATGCCTCAATTTTTTTTTACAAGAAACACATGTTCGCAGATCCGACTGTGGATGTTTGTTTAAACGTTGGAATGGTCTAGCTTTTCATTCTTCCTTTCAAGCCAACCCAAATGTACTTCCATTTTAATTGACAATTCAGTTGCCTTTGTTCAACATGATGTAATGTCTGACCCCAATTCATTATAGTCTCAGTGAAATTAGATAACAAACTAATGGTTTTTGCTAATCTCTATGCTCTGAATATAGCCGATCCCGGCTTTTCTGAACTTCTTTTTCTTTTTTACCAAACTTAAATTTGTACTCTTTAACTTCGGGAGGTGATTTTATTTGCTGTCTTGACCCTGTTTTAAACTGTTCATCTTTAAAATGATTGAATATTAGTACATCTGCCTCCTATATTTTCTAATGAAATGTAACATTATTGATGTTTGGCATTTTTTACATCCAACAGGTAGAGAATATTCCATTTTTTCTCATATTCATCATACCTATTCCAAGATTGATTTTTTTTTGTTGATAGTCATTTGATACCCTCTGTTCAATCCTGTGAATATAAAGAAATTTCTGTTTTAGATCATGCCCCTATCTTTTTATCTGTATATCTTTCAAGTGTTTCTCAATCAAACAGATTTTGGCATTTTAATCCAATTTTACTATCAGATAAGGCTGTTTAAATATTTTTTAGAGAGTCAAATTACTTTTTACTTTGAAGAGAATATGCTAGATGGCACTTCTAGCCTTATTATTTGGGATGCTTTCGAGGCTTATATTAGAGGCCAAATTATTTCCTATACAGCAAGTATTAAGAATAAAGCTAATAAGGAGAGAACTGATTTAGCCAATCAGCTGAAACATTTAGATCAAAAATATGCTTCTGATCTGGATCCCATCTTACATAAAAGACATGTTGAAGTTAAAATGAAATATGATCTGTTCTTAACTTACCCCGTTGAAACTCAACTTCTAAAAGATAAAAGTCAATTTTATGTTCATGGTGATAAAACGGGCAAACTTTTGGCTAATCAACTTAAAACTTTAATAGTTAAACATCAAATTAAGGAAATCTCCAAAGTGAATGGTGATATAACTTCTGATCAATTAGAAATAAATGATACTTTTAGAGAATTTTACTCTAAACTGTATAGCTCCGATTCTCCTAAAGCCATTTTTTCTATGAATAATTTTCTAGATTGTTTAAATATTCCCAAACTTTCTGAGGTTAATTGAAAATGGTTAGATCAACCTTTATCTTCTGAGGAAATTACCCAGGTTGTCCATTCTCTGAGTTCAGGGAATGCTCCTGGTCCTGATCGATTTTCTGGAGAGTTCTATAACACTTTTGCTCCTTTGCTTATTCCTCATTTACTTTCTGTCATTTCTGACTCTTTTAAATTAGGCAGTTTGCCACGATCTTTTTATGACATCTCTATTTCACTTATTCTCAAAAAGAATAAAGACCCAACTGATTGCTCTTCTTACAGACCTATTTCTTTACTTAATGCTGATGCTAACATTTTATCTAAACTTTTGGCTCATAGAATGGAAAACATTCTGCCTTCTATTATCTCTGATGACCAGACTGGATTTATTAAAAATCGTTATTCTCATTTTAACATTCGTCGATAACTGAATGTTATTTACTCTCCCTCTAAAGAAATATTAGAATGCGTGATTTCTTTAGATGCTGAGAAAGCCTTTGATCGGGTTGAATGGAATTACTTATTTAAAATATCAGAAAAAAAATTAAGTTTAGGTCCAATTTCATTCAATGGATTAAATTACTTTATTTATCTCCCACTGCACAGGTTCTTATTAACTCTGAGTTCTAAACCATTTAATCTCCAATGTGGTACCAGACAAGGACGTCCTTTGAGTCCTTTGCTTTTTGATTTGGTTTTAGAGCCTTTAGCCATCACGTTTCATGAATAACATTGACATCTCGGGTATTTTAAGGAGGGGTATCACTCATAAATTGTCACTTTATGCTGATGACCTTTTGCTCTACATCTCTAAATGTGGAGTCCTCTCTACCCTCAGGACTTTCTTTACTTTCTGAATTTAGTCAGTTCTCAGGAAAGAAAACTTTATCACTCTTCCAGAATATGTTAAGAAGGTACTATCAAACTGGCCTCCCCTTTCTTTATTGCTGATTGGACGTATCAATTCAATTAAAATGAATGTTTTGCTTAAATTTTTATTCCTGTTTTCATTCCTAAATCCTTTTTTGACTCTTTAGACTCGATTATATCTTCTTATTTAAGGAAGAATAAAACCTCCCGATTAAACAAAGTTCATATTCAGGAAACTAAAGAAAATGGGGGATTAGCCCTACTCAATTTTAGGTTTTGCTATTGAGCAGTCAACATATGCTACCTTACGTTTTGGTTATATTAATCATGCTGACTGTCTGGTTTGGGTCTCTTCAGAAGTTAATTCAGTTAATAAATTTTCTATTATTTATCATCTTGGTTCTTCAATTCCTCTATCCTTAAGTAATTTAACTGATAATTATGTAGTTAAACATTCTTTGAGGATTTGGTTACAATTTAGAAAATTCTTTGGGATATTTGGTTTTTCACTCTCTAGTCCCATTTTTTCTAATTTTTTTAAACCTTCTTTGACTGATGTACAAACGTTTGTAGTTTTTAAAGAGTGGAATAGACTAGAATAAAATAGAATAGAGTAGAATAAACGTTTTCAGGATCTGTTTGTTGGAGATAGTCTTTCCTCATTTGATCAACTATCTATTAAATATAATCTTCGTAAAGCTCACTTTTTTAGATATTTACAAATTAGAGACCTCTTGCATTCTCAACCACACATTTCCTAAATGTCCAGATAAGAATTTAATTGATACAATTTTTACTCTGAAACCTTTTCATAATGGATCTATTTCTAATATTTACAGTATGTTGTTGGCAATGAGAAACATTCCGTTAGACAAAAATTAAAAATCTCTGGGAACAAAACCTACAGATTTCAATTGATGAGGATACTTGGAATGAAATTTTTAAACCTGTTCTGTGCGCGTCACTCTCTTTTACAATTTAAAGTGGTTCATAGAGCCTAAATGACTAAAGGTAAGCTCTCTCATTTTTACTTAGATTTTTCTCCCTACTGTAATAGGTGTAATGTCAAAGAGGCCTCTCTAATTCATATGTTTAGGTCCTGCTCGCAGCTTGATAAATTTTGGAAAGAAGTAGTTCAAACTTTCTCAGAGCTTTTAAAAATAAATTTTCAACCCAATCCTCTGACTGCCTTGTTTGGCAATATCAGAAGAAATTATTTTACTCTTAAGCCGAATGATCTGCATATTTTGGCTTTTATTTCTCTTTTAACCAGAAGAGTTTTGTTGCTTAAATGGAAAGATGCTGCTCTACCTACTCATGCCCATTGGTTGATTGATGTTATGTCATGTTTAAATCTAGAGAAGATTAGGTGTTCTATTTCTATACCTAGACAAGATTTTTTCACATTATGGGGACTTTTTTGGAACTACTTTCACAATCTTCGACTTGTTCAACAATGATGGCTACTATTTGTTTGAATTTATGACTATATGTCCAAGATTCTTTTCTTTTAACCAAACAGCTGTTTTTTCTCTTTTTTTTTGTTATGAGGTTTTGATTTCACTTTAAATTAGAATAGTATATACCTTTTCAAAATTATGGGAGGCCTAGGGAGAAAGGGGGAGCGGAGCACCAGAGGGAGATGGAGAGCAGGCAAGCAGTGATTATGAGAGGGGCAGAGAAAGAAAAAAAAGAGTAAAAAGAGAAAAATAAATGAATAATAAATAAAGGTTGGGGTAAGAAGGGGATCTCCCAGTGGCCACACATTTTAAATGCACATCCCATTCCCATTCTGATACGTCTATTCATGGCCTCCTCTACTGTCAAGATGAAGCCACATTCAGGTTGGAGGAACAACACCTTATATTCATTCCATCTAGGTAGCTTCCAACCTGATGGCATGAACATTGCTTTCTCTAACTTCTGTTAATGCCCCCCTCCCCTTTTTTTCTCCTTTCTTTTTTTCTCTCTCTGCACCTCTCATAATCACTCCTTCCCTGTTCTCCATCTCCCTCTGGTGCTCCCCTCCCCCTTTCTTTCTCCCTAGGCCTCCCGTCCCATGATCCTCTCCCTTCTCTAGCCTTGTATCCCTTTTGCCAATCAACTTTCCAATCCTAGCTTCATCCTTCCCCCTCCTGTCTTCTCCTATCATTTCGGATCCCCCCTCCCCTCCCACTTTAAAATCTCTTACTAATTCTTCTTTCAGTTAGTCCTGACACAAGGTCTCGTCCTGAAATGTTGACTGTGCTTCTTCCTATAGATGCTTCCTGGCCTGCTGCATTCTACCAGCATTTTGTGTGTGTTGAATGGAATTACCTATTTAAAACCTTGGAAAATTTTAATTTTGGGCATAATTTTATTCATTGGATTAAATTACTTTACTTATCTCCCTCTGCTCAGGTCCTTACTAATTTTCAGATTTCTAAACCAATTAAACTCTAACGTGGAACCAGACAAGGATCTGTTGAGTCCTTTGCTTTTCGATTTGGTATTAGAACCTTTAGCAATTACCTTTCGAGAGTCTAAAGATATCACTGGTATCTTAAGGAAAGGTACTATTCACAAAGTCTCACTTTATGCTGATGACCTATTGCTTTTTATATCTAATGTTACAACTTCTTTACCCTCTATGTTTCTTTTACTGACTAATTTTAGTCAGTTTTCAGGATATAAATTGAATTTACATAAGAGTGAATTGTTTCCTTTAAATAATTTGATACCAACCGAAATTAACCTTCCTTTTAAAATTGTTAAGAAATCAATTTACATATTTGGATGTAAGAAGTATAAAGATCTATTCAAAGAAAATTTTCTAGCCTTAATGAATTATGTGAAAAAGATACTTACTAATTGGTCGCCTCTCTCTTTATCACAGATTTGTTGAATCAATTCTATTAAAATGTATATTTTACCTAAATTTATATACCTTTTTCAAGCGTACTTGTTTTTATTCCTAAGTCTTTTTTTGATTGGGTGAAATTGGGAGGAAGAGGGGTGAAGTAAAGAGCTGGGAAGTTGATTGGTGAAAGAGATAAAGGGCTGGAGAAGGGGGAATTTGACAGCTTTTTTTATTTAGCTTTTTGTACTACTTATTTAATTATTCTGGTTTATTGGGCTATTGGTTATTCAGGGCAGCCACTTAAGACAACTCATAAAGAACAAAAACTCATTTAGAAAATAGCCAGGATTCCCTTCAAATATTTCAAACTCCACACCGTTAACTGGGGCAGAAGACTGTAGAGAAACAGTTTCTAAACAGTGTCAGCTGCGTGTGCTTGTGTTCAAAATGTCACAGAATGTTGTAGAATTCAGAAAACTTGAAAGCCTGCCTTAACAAAGAAAGGCTCTATTAGACTTAATTAGAGTTAAGACAGATGAAACAGCAATGGACAATCAAATACTGGACATAAATTTCAAAACTTTAAATTAAAAATTCAGAAATTGAGAATCCAAAAGAAATTGACTCTAAATTAAAAAAAATATTTCGGAAGATGGAATTTAGTACGTGGTTCAGGATCTCACTACATGACGCTCTATTCTCATGGCACAACGATCACAAGGAGAAAGTAATTAGAATCAGAAATACAACTTTCCTCAAAGTACTTGTATGTCACTGTACACTACCTTAAGAGTAATTTTCTTATGGGCATTTACAGGAAAAATGAAAATCTATATACTACTAAAACTCTCATGCTCTGTTTGTGACCTCCAATTAGCCCGAATGGTGCATTACAGCCGCACTTTTTGGGACTAAATTGACTTAAGATGCGCTAACTCACAGAATGCAGGCAAAGTTCAGGGTTATATATTCATATAAAATTGCTCAATCGCCAAAATCAACAGTCCCACTTTCACCTGAGAGTCAAGCCGCCATCATGGAAATCGGGACACGACGCATGCGCACGGCCAGCCTCAGCAGCGACACCAACCGGAGCAAAAGGGCAGGGCAGCTCAATTTCGGGCAGTCGCGTACGCTGATCACCATCAGTACGTGCAGGACTGGGACAGATCTAACTGCCACCCATCAATAAGAGATCATTAAATCTTATTGTAATTACGTACTTCTCTTTCAATATTCTTATTAGTTTCTGCATAAAGGAATACAGAGTACAAGAAGATATATATTATAAGTTAAAATATAGTATCAAATTTAGTATATATAGTATAGTATTTGTGCACTTTATGCAGTCCTGTGTAGGTCTGTAGTCTAGTGTAGCTTTCTTGGTGTTGTTTTTTACATAGTTCAGTCTAGTTTTTGTACCGTGTCATGTAACACCATGGTCCTGAAAAACATTGTCTCATTTTTACTATGTACTGTACCAGCAGTTATGGTTGAAATGACAATAAAAATGATGTGACTTGACTTGACAAATACATTGTATTAAAAATACAGTTATAATCACAAAACCCTGTATTCATAAAAACTAAATTAAATCATAATATTGAGATATAATAATTTGGTATACAGGAAAAATTGTAAACCCACTACCAAAGTCAGAGCTGTTAGGAAAAGCAAGAAAAAAAAGGGGGGAAAACCCTTATCACATAATAAAATATATTATTAACCACCATCTGTACTTCTACAACAAATCAAAGGTTTTGAAAATAACTCACAAATGGTCCCCACAACGTATGAAAGTCTTGACGAGATTCAAAAACTGAACATCGGATCTTCTCTAAATTTAAGCATGACATAACATCCTGTAACCCATAATGACGTACTTCGAGACACCCATTAAATCCTTTGCTGCAGTCAAAGGACAGCAGTGACTATATTGCGTCCATTTAGGAGAGCGCCAACCACATCATCAAGAATAATCAGCTTCCTTTAGTATTACTGCTTCCTATCTTCTATCCAGCATTAGGGTAAAAAAAATATGGTCAGCCTAATTATGCTGTGTGGAAAGTGAAGGGGCATGCCAAACATTGTCCGGAAACGGCAAGGAGAGAGAGAGAACAAGAATCGGATGAGGCCAGGGCTGCACGACTCCAGGATCAAAGAGTCAGGACAAAAAAGATGAGAGAAGAAGAGACAGAGGGGGAGAGGCATGCACGTCTCCAGAATGACAACAACAGGCACAGGCGGAGGAGAGAGAAAGAGACAAAGGAGCTGAGAAATGCACGTCTCCAAGATCAGAGACAAAGAACAAACAGCAGAAGAGATGAAGAGACGGCGCATGAAAGGACTGCTCGTCTCCAGAATGACAACAAGAGGCACAAGGGTGGCAGATCAACCAGAAATGTTGCCATCAGAAGTGTCCTTCGTTAAACGAGGAGGAGCTGTATTTCCCTTGCTACGCGTCTTTCTTCTTTAATAAACTGGTTTTTCTTCTTCAATTTCCAAAGCAAAGCAATACAAATAGCATTAAGGAAAATTTAATGTTCATTCTGGTCACATCAGACTGCACTACCTTTCTCCCAATGGGTCACCGCGTTGTCTAGTAGTGAAATAAAATTAAACACAAAAGACTGACAAACAACCAAAGTGTGGAAGAAGACAAACTGTGCAATTAAAATAAACTTGCACATGCAGCCAGAAACAAAAATACTGCATCAGATGATGTGTGGAGTCAGAACAGGAACAATAGCGTGGCTTACCAAGGTCAACACTACACCAAACAGAATGATTTTACTCAGACATTATTCAGAGAATAGAGGAAGCTGAATAATGATGGAATCTAGTGAAGTTTTTTTTAATCAATGAAGTAGAGAAACTCACTGGAAATCACCCAACCGCCTTCATTCTAGTGTAGTAACTATTTGAGAAGCCATTAAAAATCAAATCCTATGAAGATTTGACAATGGCAAAATATCCATTTTATGTAAGGACTTTAACCTAAAATAAACTTTTTACTTTCTTTGTTTTCTCAGTTCCGAAGAGAATCAAAATATATTTTTTTAGAAAGCTGGGATTTTTTTTCCATATTGCAAGATCCCTACCAGTTCCTCAAAGAGATTCAGGAAAGAAACCCTGCAGAGTTCCCCAACCCTTCCTGGAGTTTCTGTGACTCCAGGCCTATTATTTTAAATTTTGGAGCTCTGGCCAGCGACCAGTCAGAAGATGGAGGAAAGGGATTTCACTCGGGTCCACTGACTGAGTGGAAAAAGGCAGTGGAGCTGATAGCAGTTTACTTGGAGCTCTGACCAGCAACCCAATGGCGTTGGGATTGAACAGCAAGAGCAAATTAAAAGATGGCAGGGAAAGTGCAGCAGCCATTGTTGGAGTGGACACTATAGCTCTTTGAGACTGAAGGCAGGAAGATGATTCCCGGATGGTACGTTGCCTCTGGATGCCAGGGTCTGGGATATCTCAGATTGAATCCTCAGCATTCTTAAATAGGAGGGTGAATATCCAGAGGTCGTAGTCCATGTAGGTACCAATGACATGGAAGATAAGTGCTAAGTAAAAGGGTAGTGCCTCCAGGGTTGTGATCTCGGGACTGTGACCCATGTCACGTGCTAGTGAGGCCAGAACTAGGAGGACTATGCAGTTTAACACGTGGCTAAGGAGTTGGTGTAGGAGGGAGGGCATAAGATTTTTGGATCATTGGGCTCTCTTCCAGGAGGGACCTGTACAGAAGGGACTAGTATCTTTGCAGGAAGGTTTGTGAATGCTGCATGGTGGGGTTTAAAATAGAGTTGCAGGGGATGGGGACCAGAACAGAGTGGAGAGGTAGTGGAGAAATATGTTGGTGAGACCTCAGAGTCAGGAATTCAAAGGTTGCGCACGGTGCCACTAGTGTCCTGAGCTCTGAATATTTCAATGCAAGAACTATCGTAGGAAAGGCAGATGAGCTCAAGGCATAGATCAACACTTAAAATTATGATATTGTAGCCATTAGTGAGAGATGCAGGAGAGACAGGACTCCATTCGGGGGTTCCGTTGTTTTAGATGTGACAGAGTGGGAGGGATCAAATGAGGAGGGGTGGTGTTACTGTGGTGAACTACGTGAGCCTGTCTGGACATGCCCCCTGCTGACTGCTCCTGTGGCTTCTCCCACAGGCCCCTGTATAAAGGCGATCTGAGGCCTATGCTCGGCCTCATTCTCCAGGACGTAGTATGATGGTCACTCACTCCTGGTTCCTTCTTCCAGTCAATAAAAGCCGATATCTCGCCTTACGTCTCAGAGTGAGTTATTGATGTGCATCAATTTTATTGGCTGGAAGTTTTAAAACATGGAAACCGTTTTACGTCCGGAAAGGTTGGATTTGGACCCTCAAGACCCTGAAGCAGCTCTTGCTTTTGAACTCTGGCTTGCATGCTTCCAATCATACTTGGAGGAGGTTCGTGCAACTGAACCCGCTGTTATGCACAGAATTCTCCTCTCGAGGGTCACCCCAAAAGTTTATTCCATTATCTGGGACCTGCCGACCTACGAAGGGGCACTGGACGCCCTCAAAGGACAGTACCTGTGGCCGGTGAACACCGTCTACGCAAGACATCGTTTAGCTACCCGGCGACAGCAGCCTGGCGAATTGTGCGCTGAGTTTCTCTGAGCACTACAGACACTCGTCCGAACTTGTGACTGCAAGACGCTCACGGCAGAACAGCATGCGGAGCTGCTGGTGCAAGACGCCTTTGTGATGGGACTGAGGTCAGTGTACATGCGCCAGCGGCTGCTGGAAAACGCCGATCTGACCTTACGCTTGGCGATCGAGATGGCCAATGCTCTGGAAGCTGCTCTGCACAATGCTGATGCTGTCCAGTTGCGCGATTCCCCGCCGGTTCCGTGGACACCTCAGACCCCGCCACCGGCGGCTCCCGGGAGCGAATTCGCCAACGCCACTGCCAGTCGCGATTCCACGAGCTCCCCGAACCTGACCACGGCTGCGGCCCGTCAGAAGCCAGTGCTTTGTTATTTCTGTGGACTCAAAAAGCACTCCCGACAACACTGTCCAGCGCGAGAAGCGATCTGCTCTAGCTGCGGAAAGCGGGGCCATTTTGCCAAGGTCTGTAAGTCTAAACTACGAGCGGAGTGCAGCGCTGCGGGTGAAACGTGGGGGCCGCCATCTTGCATGCCCAGATGTGGGCGGCCATCTTTGTCGGCGTCAGCATGACCCGCCCCCGACCCTCCGATGCGTACCGGGTACCCCGGATGTGGGCGGCCATCTTTGTCGGCGTCAGCACGCCCCGCCCCCGACCCTCTGATGCTTACCGGGTACCCTGACGGCTCAACTCTGGCCACTGTAACCCTCGACCAAAGTGCCCCACACCAGCTTGCAGGGTCCATGATGGACATCCGGGTGGAGGGGCACAGGACTAGATGCCTGTTTGACACAGGCAGCACTCGCAACATGGCCGGTAAGTTGGAGGATCAATTTGGCTTCTGAGTCGCATTCCGCAGACATCCGGGCGGGTTGTGTAGCGACTTTGGTGGTGCAAGGCACAGAATATCGGAACTTTGCGCTACTGGTCATGCCTAAACTGTGCGCACCTGTGCTATTGGGGCTGGACTTCCAGAGCCATCTCGAAAGTGTGACTATGGTATATGACGGGCCCCTCCCACCACTCACTGTCCGGAATCCTCAGTTCTGTGGGTCTTCATCACTACTGACCCCACACACACACACGGGCCCACACATCCCATCCAGAACCAGGCCGACAGTTGCGCTACCGACACCACTTGCAGTCTCTCCACCCTCAAGGTCCCTCCCCCACCGCTGTTCGCCAACCTGCCCCTGACTGTAAGCCTGTGGCAACTAAAAGCAGGAGGTACAGCGCGGGGGACAGGGCCTTCATTCAGTCGGAGGTGCAGAGGCTGCTCAGGGAGGGGATCATTGAGCCAAGCACAAGCCCTTGGAGGGCCCAGGTGGTTGTTGTTCAGACTGGGCAGAAAAATAGGATGGTCGTGGACTACAGTCAAACCATCAATAGGTTTACACAGCTTGACACATAACCCCTACCCCGCATCATGGATATGGTCAACCAGATAGCTCAGTACAAGGTGTACTCGACAATAGATCTGAAATCCGCTTATCACCAGCTCCCCATCCGCCCAGAGGACCGCCCCTACACCGCCTTTGAGGCGGGCGGCAGGCTCTATCACTTCCTGCGCGAACCTTTCAGTGTCACGAATGGTGTCTCTGTCTTCCAGAGGGAAATGGACCGGATAGTGGACCAGTACCAACTGCAGGCCACATTTCCCTATCTGGATAACATCACCATCTGTGGTCACGACTGGCCAGATCACGATGCCAACCTCCAACGATTTCTCCAAGTGACCGCAGCTCTGAACCTTACTTATAACAGGGACAAGTGTGTGTTCGGAACCACCCGCCTTGCTATCCTTGGGTATGTCGTGGAAAACGGGGTTATTGGCCCTGATCCCGACCGTATGCGCCCCCTGTTAGAACTCCCTCTTCCCACCACTCTCAAAGCCCTCAGACGGTGCCTGGGTTTTTTTCCCTATTACGCCCAATGGGTCCCCCATTACGCAGACAAGGCACGCCCCCTGGTCAAGTCTACCACGTTTCCCCTCTCTGCTGAGGCCCGTGCGGCCTTCAGCTGCATTAAAGGGGACATTGCCAAAGCTACGATGCATGCGGTAGACGAGACCGTTCCCTTCCAAGTAGAGAGTGACGCCTCCGATTTCGCTCTGGCTGCTACCCTCAATCAGGAAGGCAGGCCAGTAGCATTCTTTTCTCGCACCCTCCAAGGCTCTGAAATTCAGCACTCCGCGGTGGAGAAAGAAGCCCAGGCCATAGTGGAGGCTGTTAGGCACTGGAGGCACTATCTTGCTGGCAAAAGGTTCACCTTGCTGACCGACCAGCGCTCAGTTGCGTTCATGTTCAGCAACCAACAGAGGGGCAAAATCAAAAATGATAAGATTTTGCGGTGGAGAATAGAACTCTCCACCTACAACTATGATATCCTGTACCGGCCTGGCAGCCTCAATGAGCCCCCTGATGCCCTATCCCGGGGAACATGTGCTAGCGCACAGCTCATCCAGCCATACGCCCTCCATGCACAACTTTGCCATCCGGGGGTCACCCAATTTTAACATTTCGTGAAAGCCCGGAACCTGCCGTATTCCCTGGAGGACATCAGGACGATGACCAGGGACTGCCAAATTTGCGCTGAGTGCAAACCACACTTCTACCGTCCTGACACGGCGCAACTTGTCAAGGCCACCCGCCCTTTTGAGCGACTGAGTGTTGACTTTAAGGGCCCCCTTCCCTCCGCTGACCGTAATGTCTATTTTCTCAATGTTATCGATGAGTACTCACGGTTCCCCTTAGCCATCCCCTGCCCCGACACCACTGCCACGTCCGTCATAAAAGCCCTGCGCCAGCTCTTCACTCTGTTCGGGTATCCCTGCTATATCCACAGCGATAGAGGGTCCTCCTTTATGAGTGACGAGCTGCGCCAGTACCTGCTAGCTAGGGGCATTGCTACTAGTCGGACCACGAGTTATAATCCCCGGGGTAATGGACAGGTGGAGCGGGAGAATGCCACGGTGTAGAAGGCCACACTTTTAGCCCTTAAGTCAAAAGGGTTGCCGGTCTCTCGATGGCAGGAGGTCCTCCCTGAGGCACTCCACTCTATCCGCTCTCTGTTGTATACATCCACCAATCCATCCTCACGAACGCCTATTCTCTTTTCCCAGGAAGTCTGTCACTGGGACCACCCTACCAATTTGGCTGACGTCCCCGGGGCCAGTGCTGCTCCGGAAACATGGGAGGAGTACTAAATACTCCCCGCTGGTCGAGAGGGTTCACCTTCTACATGCGAACCCCCAGTATGCCTACGTGGTCTTACCTGATGGGCGGGAGGACACGGTCTCCATCCGCGACCTGGCACCCGCAGGTGCAGCAGACCACTACCCTGAAGACTCTCCAGTAACTATGAACCCTGCACCTGAGGTGACACCGTGCTCACCAGGCCCTACACAGACTCCTCACGACACTTATATACCGGGCGTATCGTACGCATTTATACCAGGCGCCTCGCACATGCGTGAGGGATCACTGGCGCCTAGTGGGCTGGAACAAGCACAACCTCTGTCTCCTGTGCAATCACCAATGTCGCCGGCATCCGTGCAATCACAGCCGGTGCTACGTAGATCACAGCGACAGATTCGACCACCTGATAGACTTGACTTGTAAGAAACTTCGCCACATGGGGACTCTTTTAAACAAAGGTGGGGTGAATGTGGTGAACTACGTGTGCATGTCTGGACACGCCCCCTGCTGACTGCTCCTGTGGCTCCTCCCACAGGCCCCTGTATAAAGGCGATCTGAGGCCTGACGCTCGGCCTCAGTCTCCAGGACGTAGTATGATGCACTCACTTCTGGTTCCTTCTTCCAGTCAATAAAAGCCGATATCTCGCCTTACGTCTCAGAGTGAGTTATTGATGTGCATCAGTTACTAGTCAGGGAAAATGTCACGGCAGTGCCCAGTCAGGACAGACAGGAGAACTCAACTGGTGAGGTGTTACGGGTGGATCTGAGAAATAAGAAGGGTATGGCTACAACAATGGGGCTCTATTACAGACCACCGAGCAGTCCGAAGGATTTAGAGGATCAGATTTGTAAAGAGATTGCAGACTGTTGCAATCTGTTACAATAGGTGACTTTAACTTTCCACAAATTGGCTGGGAATTCCATACTGTAAAAGGACTGGATGGGATAGAGTTTGTCAAATGTGTCCTGGAGAGTTTCCTTCATCAGTATGTAGAAGCCCCACTGAAAGAGTGTGTGATACTGGATCTGCTGTTAGCGAATGAGACAGGACAGGTGCCTGAAGTTTGTGTAGGGGAATACTTTGCATCCAGTGACCCCCAATGCCATTAGTTTCAAAGTAAGTAGGCAAAGAGGTACCTCTGGTCCACGGGTTGAGATACTAAATTGGAAAAAGGCCTGCTTTAATGGTATCAGAAATGATTTGGCAAGTGTGGATGGGACAGGCTGTTTTCCGATAAAGGTGTACTTGGCAAGTGGGAGGACTTCGAAAACAAAATTTTGAGAGTACAAAACTTGTATGTGCCTGTCAGAATAAAAGGCAAAGATAACAAGTGTAGGGAACCTTGGTTTTCAAGAGATATTGAGGCTCTGGTTAAGAGATAAAAGGAGGTGTATAGGCAAGAAGGAACAAATGAGGTGCTTATGGAGTACAAGAAATGCAGGAGAACAGGCATGAAAGAAATCAAGAAGGCATGGAGTTGGTCAGCAATCCATGTGTGGAGCCGGAACAGATGGGACAGACCTTAAATGAATTCTTTGTACCGGTATTTACTCAGGAAACGACACAGAGTGGCATGAGGTTCATGGACCCTCTACAGATTACAGAGGAGGAGGTGTTTGCTACCCTGAGGCAATTCAGGGTGGATAAATCCCCAGGGCCTGACAAGGTGTTCCAGGCAAGCGCAGAATTGATGGGGCCCTAGCAGAGATTTTTAAATCACCCTTAGTGGCAGGGGAGGTACTGGAGGATTGAAGTATAGCCAATGTTGTTCTGCTGTTTTTAAAAAGTCTCTAAGCATAAACCAGGTGAGTCCAAGTATTCTAAGGGACTGGATATATAAGTGTCTGGATAGACATGGACAGATTAATGATAGTCAGCATAGCTTTGTGTGGGTCGGACATGTCCAACCAATCTTGTAGAGTTTTTCGAGGAAGATACCAGGGAAGTGGATGAAGGCAAGGCAGTGGATATTGCCTACATGGACCTTAGCAAAACATTTGACAAGAGCCTGCATGGGAGGCTGGTTAAGATGGTTCATTCACTTGGCGTTCAGCATGAGGTACTAAATTGGATTAGACAATAGCTGTGTGGGAGAAGGCAGGGAATGGTAGTAGATGGTTGCCTCTCTGACTGGAGGCCTGTGACTAGTGGTGAGCTACAGGGAACAGTGTTAGGTCCGTTGTTCTTTGTCACCTGTATCAATCATCTAGATGATAATGTGGTTAACTGCATCAGCAAATTTGCAGATGGCACCAAGACTGGGAGTGAGTTGGATGGTGAGGAAAGCTATCATGGCTTACAGAGGGATCTGCAAGAGCTGGAAAAATGGGCTGAGAAATGGCAGATGGAGTTCATTGTAGACAAGTGCAAGGTGTTGTACTATGGTAGGACCAATGAGAGTAGAGCACTGAGGAGTGTGGTAGAACAAAGACCTGGGTATAATTCGTTGGAAGTGGCATCACAGGTAGATATGGTGGTAAAGAAAGCTTTTGGCACATTGGCCTTCGTAAGTACAGAAAATGGGATGTTACGCTGAAGATGTATAAGATGTAGGTGAGGCCTAATTTGGAGTATTGTGTGCAGTTTTGGTCACCTACCTACAGGAAAGCTGTATACAAGTTTGAAAGAGTGCAGAGAAAGTTTACAAGGATGTTGCCAGGTCTGGAGGACCTGAGTTATAGAGAAAGATTGAATAGATTAGGACTGTATTCTTTAGAACATAGAAAATTGAGAGCAGACTTGCCAGAGGTGTACAAAATAATGAGGGGTATACAACCAGAGGTCATGGATTAGGGAAGAAAGATGAGAAGTTTAAGCAAAACATGAGGAGAAACATTTTCACTCAGAGGGTTGTAAGAGTGTGGATGAGCTGTCTGCAAAAATGATGCATATGAGCTTGATTTTAACTTTTAAGACAAGTTTGGATAGTAGGGGTATGGAGGGCTATTGACAGCAGATTGACAGGAGAAGGCAGTTTAAGTGCTATTGGCATGGAATAGATGGGCTGAAGGGCCTGTTTCTGTGCTGTACTTCTCTATGACTCTATAACATGGTTGTTCTTAAATGTCCTGCACATGGCTAAACTAATCACAAAGCAATAAATCGAAGAGCCAGCCAACAAGTGCCATCCCAGGGCAACTACAGGTGGTAACTAGCATCAACCATCCCTCATCGTGGGAATAAAATTAAATACACTATATAAATAGACTGTAAAGAAGTATCAGCTTACCATCCTCTCAGTTAACAGGTATAAGTAATTTGGGTCCACTTTATCAAGCAATATGCTGTGGCGTATTGGAGATTCATCTCTCAGCTCATTCAGAATACTTGGGCGAATAACTTCCATATTTTCATCCAGAACCAGCTGCAATAAAAATCATGCAGTTAATTCATCTACTTCCATAGTCTGAACTGATATCTGACTTACAATAGCATAATATCACATAAACCTGCTAATCTTCATTCACATTTCTCATTATTGGCTTGGGAGAGTATACCGTGCTCAGACTGGCTGCTGAATCCCCCAACCTTACAGAGAGTCCACTTCAAAAGGCTAAGGTTGTCAAAGACAGTGTTCAGAAACAAATCACAAGAAAATATCCCTTCTGAAGGAACTCCGTGAGTCAGACAGTATTTGTGGAGCCTGAGGGATGCCCTACACTAAGACAAACCATTGAAAAAGTATCTTCCTTTCCTTTTTGTTACGTTCTTTTCAAAGCAAAACTATGCATAAAAGTGCAATATGAACCAGAACCATCCAGACATGCCAACAATGAGGATTGTTACAAGATATCACAACTTGGAGCAGAATACCTTCAAAACTGGAGATGCATATTGACTGCATGAGAAATGTGTCTCCTCTGCCTCCATTCATTATCAACAACCCTACAGTTCACACCACTTTAGCTTTGAGGTTGCTGGGCATCTTTATTACACAGGACCTCATGTGTGGAGAACACTATCTCCATTAACAAAAAGGCTTGGCGGAGGATGTACTTTTTGTGGTGTGATGGGCAAACCGAGTCTGAAAAGGGGTCCAGAATTGACCCTATGAACTGTACTGCTATTGAGAGAGGGAGGGGGAGGCGTCCAGCGCAAATGAGAGAGAGAGACGAGATTTAACGTTATGGTTCCTTTGTTGATCATTTACCTTTCTCCAAGGACACTTTGCCTGCTTGTAAAGATTCCTGCAGAGACAGCAGGGCAGAGCCGATTGAAGGACAGCTGGTGTCCAGCATGTGGAGATAAAAAGCAGGTCCGTTGGGACACACACAGACAGACCACGGGACACTGAACGAGCTTTGTGCACCCATGTGAAGGTGGGGTTTTTGGAGGATTGATTCGGGGAATCGATCAGTGGCTCACAGTGTGAGAAGATGCAACTGGTGGGGACTGTTTGTGTGTCCTCCCTTGCCTGGGTGATAGTTCCATCACTGAAGAATGGTAAGACGGCAATGGCTTTTCTCTCTCTCTCTCTCTCACACACACACACACACACTAAGTAACTACCTCTGAATTGAACTCTTCACCATCATAAGACTCTATCCATTTACCCCTAGGTTTGAAATAGACTAGTTTTGGTTCCTATTTCCACACTTCTGCATATATCATTGCTGACATGTTTCATATATTTTTGCATTTATATTACCGTATTGCTTAGTTTACTAATAAGCACTATTAGTTACTAGTAATACCAGATTCCAAAGTGTTTTCTATTTCTGCTGGTTCTTTAACCCAGTCACGGGGTACGTGACAGTGGCATTTGGTAAAATTCCATCTTTCCCAGAACATATTGGTTCTGTACTACAATGCCATCATAGAGAGTTTCCTCACATCAACCATTACTGTCTGGTTTGGTACAGCATCCTCTCTCAGCACACTGTATGAACACCACAGTGAAATGGTCAGCAGGAAAGGTCATTAGCTGAAGTCTACCATCACTGCAGGACTTGTATGTTTCCAGGACAGAGAAATGGGCAGGAAAATCATTGCAGAAACTCCCCAAGCAGCATACTGACTTTTCTAAATGCTCCCTCTTGGTCATTAAAATAGAAATCTCGCACTATCTTAAAAGTTTCTTTCTCCCAGACAGTTAATCTGATCAACTATTCTAGTTAGCCCATCCCACCACCTATTACCTCAGTCATTGCACTGCTCTGTAAACACTTTGAACCACTTTTTATAAAGCTGTTTACATTGTAAATACATGCTGGTGTTTATGTAGTTATGTACATTTTATTCTCCATTCATACTTTAACCTCTAACTTGTTTATATAACCATATAACAATCTCAGCACGGAAACAGGCCATCTCGGCCCTCCTAGTCAGTGCTGAACTCTTAATCTCACCTAGTCCCACCTACCCGCACTCAGCCCATAACCCTCCACTCCTTTCCTGTCCATATACCTTTAAATATTCCTTACAATTATTGAATGTAAAGGGCAAACACAAGGAAATCTGCAGATGCTGGAAATTCAAACAATAACACACACAAAATGCTGGTGGAACACAGCAGGCCAGGCAGACTAGTCCTGACGAAGGACCTCGGCCCGAAACGTCGACAGCACTTCTCCCTATTGATGCTGCCTGGCCTGCTGTGTTCCACCAGCATTTTGTGTGAATTATTGAATGTTCCTGTTTTTGTTGCATGCCATGCCAACACACCCAAGCAAATTCCTCAGTGGCCACTTTACTACCTACCTCTTGAACCTAATGAAGTGACGACGGAGTGTATATTTGTCGTCTTCTGCTGTGCTCGGCCATCTGCTTCAGGGTTCAATGTGGCGTGTGCTCAGGGATGCTCACCACTGTTTTATTTGATGTGTGGTTATTTGAATTACTGATGCCTTCCTGTCAGCTTGAAGCAGTCTGACCATTCTCCTCTAACCTCTCTCATTAACATAGTGTTTTCACCCACAGAACTGCCGCAAAACTTGAGAGAGTTTCTCTCTGTAAACTCTAGAGACCGTAATCTCCTGAAAATCCCAGGAGATTTGCAGTGGCGGTGGGGTCCAGGCCCAGAACATATTGTTGGGTCTTACAGCGAATGCTTAAACAAGCTAAATGCCGGGCCATGTGGATTGAAAAGGCAGGGTGTTGGGAAGATTTGTTTTTTATCCTCACTCTATATACATTGGCTGTTTGTTGGTCTTCTTTTTATTTTTATTTTGTGTTTCTTGTTTTGTGGCTGCCTGAAAGGAGCCAAATCTCAAGGTTGTATAATGAATACGCACTTTGATAATAAATGTACTTTAAAGTTTGCTGATGACACCACTGTCATTGGCCGAGTCAAAAGGGGTGATGAATCAGCATAGAGGAAGGAGGTTGAACATCTGGCTGAGTGGTGTCACAACAACCTCTTACTCAATATGAACAAGACCTAGGAACTGATTATTGACTTCAGGAGGAGAAAGCGGAAGATCAGAGGTGGAGACGGTCAGCAACTTTAAATTCCTCTGTGTTTTTTTCATTTTTAGAATATTTTTATTAATACATAATCTTCTACAACTATAGAATAATAGAAAACTTCAACAAATTAATATGTATACAATTAATAGAGCTGAAGAAAAAAAACTATTCGTAATATATAAAAATGAAAAAAAAATTATATATAGAAAAAAGGAAAAAAAAAGAACCCCATCTAACTGAGAGAAAAAAAAATTAACTACAAAAAAAACCCATTAGGAATCAACCCCCGGAAGCAATACGTTTAACCATCATCTAGATATATAGAAAAAAGTCATCAACCGCCAATTCACATTTTTTAAAAAAAGATGATAAAATTGGAAGGAAACCATATAGAATAATTCAAATTAAATGGTAATATTTGGCAAAAGAACCCCATCTTCTCTCAAAATCAAATCGTGGTTCAAAAGTTCTACTTCCAATTTTTTCCAAGCTGAGACATAACATTACTTGAGAAAACCATTCAATTAATGTCGGGGAAGAGATATCTTTCCATTTTAATAAAATAGCCCTTCTTGCCAACAATGTAACAAATGCAATTACATGTTGATCTGAAGATGAAATACCCTGAATATGATGCAGAACTATTCCAAATAGAACAGTCAATGTATTAGGTTGTAAATTAATTTTCAAAGCTTTAGAGATTGTAGAAAATAAAGATTTCCAAAACAGTTTTAATGAAGAACATGACCAGAACTTATGTGACAAAGTAGCTACTTCAGTTTTACATCAATCACAGTAATTATCTACATCAGGAAATATTTTAGATAGTTTCTCCTTTGTTAAATAATAACGATGGACAATTTTAAATTGAATTAAACAGTGATTGGTAGGAGAAAGCGGAGGATCAGAGGTGGAGAGGGTCAGCAACTTTAAATTCCTCGGTGTTATCATTTTGGTGGACCGATCCTGGAACCAGCACGTAAGTGCAATTTTGAAGAAAGCCCAGCATCATCTCTACTTCCTTAGGATTTTGTGAAAATTCAGCACGTTATTGAAAACTTTGACAACCTTCTATGGATGTGTAGTGAAGAGTGTATTGGCTGGCTGTATCATAGCCTGGTATGGAAACACTAATGCCTTTGAATAGAAAATCCTATAAAAAGTAGTGGAGAAGGACCAGTCCACTACATGTACTGCCATTCCCATTACACAGAGTGTTGTCGCAGGAAAGCAGCATCCATCATCATCCCTCACCACACAGGACATGCTCTCTTCTCACTGCTGCCATCGGGAAGATGGTACAGTGCCTCAGGACTCACACCCTAAGGTTCAGGAACGGTTATTCACCCTCAACCATCAGGCTCTTGAACCAAAGTCACTCAACTTCACTTGTACCATCATTGAAAAGTTCCGACAAACTATGGACACTTTTTCAAGGACTCTTCATTTCCTGTTCTCGATACTTATTGTTTATTAATTAATTTATTATTTCTTTCATTTTGTCTTTGGAGTTCATTGTCCTTTACGCACTGTTTGAATGCCCAAGTTGTGTGGTATTTCATTGATTCTATAATGGTTATTAATGTATTCTATAATGGATGTATTGAGTATGCCCACAAGAAAATGAATCTCAGGGTTATATATGTTGACATACTGTATATGTACTTTGATAATAAATTTACTTTGAACTTTAAAAGTGCAGACCTCTCTCATTCTGGCACCTCAGATCTCATGATCAGGTTTCTGGAGTGCAGCACGAACTCAAACGCCTGTAACAACGGTCAGTGGAATCCATTGTGCACTAAAATTGGACCCTCAGCCTGCAGCTCGTGAACTGCCATCTAGTAAAATTGTTAGAAAACTATGGACCATATGGCTGTGCGTGCAACAAGTTCTGCTCCTATACTTCGGACCGTTGCCTATCCCGGTCCTGATGGAGGTTTGTGACCCAAAATGTTGACTCACACTTGTTGCCAGCACAGACGCTGCTTGACACACGGAGTTCTTCCAGCATCTTGCCAACTCAGGCCACTGCCAAATAAAGCATGAAACTGGCCCAAGGCAAGTGTGCAACAGAGTACGGGTGTGCAACACCCAGAAGGAGTTGTCAAACTACAAGTCAGACATGGCCAGCTGCCTTATGGTGGGACCAAGCTAAGTTCAGCGCCATTCCCAAAACCTTGCTGTAGAGCAATCAGGAATTGGCACTGGTCCTTAAACACACACTCCCTGTGACAGCCTGGCAGGATTGTCTCAGTGAAGAGAAATGGCAAAACATTAGATCCATAGGAAGTGGTTAAATTCACACCGCTGAGTGTAAGGAGTTTCTACGATCTTCCTGGGACCACGTGAACTTCCTCTGGGTCCTCTGGTTTCCCCCATATTCCAAAGATGTATGGGAGAGTGGTAATTGGTTACGTAGCTGTGATTGGGTGACATGGGCTCATTAGGTCAGAGGAGCTGGTATCCTGTTGTATCTCTCAATAAATAACAAAAAAATAGAAGTCTACCAAACCACAGATTGGCAATATTCTCCCTATGCAATGTTCCCTGAAATGGCAAAACCAGCAGACTGTACTCTAGCAATAAGTCAATCCCAGCAAAATCTTCTGACAGAAATCCCAACACACAGATGCACCACTGACAACACTAACCCAGATAACAATAGACAGTGAATATTTGCATATCTGGAGCCTCAGATCGGCTCATTATTTCTAAATAAAATTTACACATTGTGTTTTGACCTAAAGTACTTAAGCTATCCTCATTAGAAATAAAAGTGTACAGCTCCAGCAAAACAGTATGATGCCATTTTAGGAAGGGTTTTGTAAAGCTATATAGTTAACCTGTAAATAATGGTCCTGACCTTAATTAATTGTCCATCTTCTGTCCCAAGGAACAGTACAGTCCAGTTCTGCACCAATGTTGCTGACACTGAGAGCAATCCAGGGTAATTAAACAGTGGTGTTCTGTCTAATTGATTCTAAAAGGGAAACAAAATTAAGGACAAACTGTAAAAAGACAATGAAACTATTAGTAGTAACATTACCACTTTAATTAACGCAGGTATAATTTTCTTAAGTCAAATCAAGTCAAATCACTTTTTATTGTCATGTCGACCATAACTGCTGGTACAGTACACAGTAAAAACGAGATGTTTTTCAGGACCATGGTGCTACATGAAACTATACAAAAACTACACTGAACTACGTAAAAACAACACAGGAAAAAACTACACTAGACCACAGACCTACCCAGGATTGCATAAAGTGCACAAAACAGTGCAAGCATTACAATAAATAATAAACAAGACAACAGGCACAGTTGAGGGAAGTAAGTTGGTGTCAGTCCAGGCTCTGGGTATTGAGGAGTCTGATGGCTTGGGGGAAGAAACTGTTACATAGTCTGGTCGTGAGAGCCCAAATGCCTTTTCCCAGATGGCAGGAAGGAGAAGAGTTTGTATGAGGGGTGTGTGGGGTCCTTCATAATGCTGTTTGCTTTGCGGATACAGCGTGCAGTATAAATGTCTGTAATGGCGGGCAGAGAGACCCCAGTGATCTTCTCAGCTGACCTCACTATCCATTGCAGGGTCTTGCGATCCAAGATGGTGTGATTTCCGAACCAGGCAGTGATGCAGCTGCTCAGGATGCTCTCAATACTGCTCCTGTAGAATGTGATGAGGATGGGGGGTGGGAGATGGACTTTTCTCAGCCTTAGCAGAAAGTAGAGATGCTGCTGGGCTTTCTTTGCAATGGAGCTGGTGTTGAGGGACCAGGTGAGATTCTCCATCAGGTGAACACCAAGAAATTTGGTGCTCTTTATGATCTCTACCGAGGAGCCGTCAATGTTCAGTGGGGAGTGGTCGCTCCGTGCCCTCTTGAAGTCAACAACCATCTCTTTTATTTTGTTCACATTCAGAGGCAGGTTGTTGGCTCTGCACCAGTCCGTTAGCCACTGCACCTCCTGACTTGTCGTTCTTGCTGATGAGACCCACCGCGGTCATGTCATCGGCGAACTTGATGATGTGGTTCGAGCTGTGTGTTGCAGCACAGTCGTGGGTCAGCAGAGTGAACAGCAGTGGACTGAGCACACAACCCTGGGGAGCCCCTGTACTCAGTGTGATGGTGCTGGAGATGCTGCTCCTGATCCGGACTGACTGAGATCTCCCAGTCGGGAAGTCTAGGATCCAGTTGCAGAGGGAGGTGATCAGGCCCAGTAGGCTCAGCTTTCCAATCAGTTTCTGAGGGATGATTGTGTTGAATGCTGAACTGAAGTCTATGAACAGCATCCGAACTTACGTATCTTTTTTGTCCAGGTGGGTTAGGGCCAGGTGGAGGGTGATGGCAATGGGATCGTCTGTTGAGCGGTTGGGGCGGTACGCGAACTGCAGGGGGTCCAGTGAGGGGGGCAGCAGGGTCTTGATATGCCTCATGACGAGCCTCTCGAAACACTTCATGATGATGGATGTGAGTGCAACGGGATGGTAGTCATTGAGGCAGGACACTGAAGACTTTCAGCACGGGGACGATGATGGTGGCCTTGAAGCATGTTGGAACGGTGGCGCTGCTCAGTGAGATGTTGAAGATGTCAGTGAGAACATCTGCTAGCTGGTCTGCACATCCTCTGAGCACTCTACCAGGAATATTGTCTGGTCCAGCAGCATTCTGTGGGCTGACCCTGCACAGAGCTCTTCTCACATCGGCCACGGTGAGACACAGCACCTGGTCATTTGGAGAAGGGGTGGACTTCCTCACCACCATGTCAACATCATGTTCTTTTGTTCTCTCTCTCCCTTCCCCTTTCTCCCCACACCACCCCCCACCACCAGTGTCCTTCCTTCTTTATCCTCCTGAGTCTCTCTCTCCCTCATATCCCAAAGTATCTTCCTGAATATGACTCTGATTCTAATTGATGTAGCAGATATTAATTCAAGCGAGATCCATTCTTCATTTCTTATTGTAGATTGCAAGCGGTGATCAGTTTGAGTTTAACAGGACACCTTTGCAAACAAACCGTATTATTTAACAGACCACTGACTGCAGGCCCACACCACAGGTTGGCTGCTAAGAGGTAGTTCTCATAAGCTTCAACCAAACGTTAGACAATGGGGTTATGTTAATTGACTTGTAACAAACCAGGCAACTATGGGCTAAGTTATTTGTACCAATGTATCCAAATTCAAGGAAGCTTGCAAAGCAGTCTGATACGATCACCTAGCACATCAAACATGGCATAGCTTATCTATCAATAGTTTGGATATTTTTGTGCTCAGGTAGTCAGCTCTCACATCAGGAATCTCGGGCATCAGAGAATCTCAGGTTCTCTGTCCTTAGAAGCTTTTAAACAATCTACATGAATCAGTTTGCCCAGAAAAGACATTTGAATCTTCAAGGCATCTTATCAACCACATTGTGCTTCTACTGCAAATGTGTACTTCAAAGGACTCACTTGTCAGACAGAGAATATTGAAGTAAGCAAGTCATTGTAGCTTTTGAAATTGCATTGCATTTTTTACTATTAGCAATCTCCTCAAGAATATAAAGTCTTGATGTACTTTGAGTTTAGGAAACTCTACCGAGAGGATCTCCAAGCAAGTGCCTGTTTGTCATGATGAATAAACACTTCCATATTTATCAACTTCTCCTGTTTCTCCAGTCACAACATGGTCCAAATGATCCAAGATTCCCATCCAAGCTAGTCCCATTTGACAGTGTTTGGTCCATATCCCTCTAAACCTTTCCTATCCACGTACCTGTCCAAGTACCCTTAAATGTTGTCAGCCACTTCCTGGCATGAGCAGATACATTAGGGGCATATAAGAAATTCTGATAGGCACGTAGATGATAGAAAAATGGAAGACAATGTAGAAGGGAAGGGGTATTTTTAACTTTTATTTAGTGACATGGTAACAGGCCCTTCTGATCCAATGGGCCTGTGCTGCCCAATTATACCCATGTGACCAATTATCCTACTAATTTGCACACTTTGGTTTGTGGGAGGAAACCCATACAGTTATTGGGGTGGAACATACAAACTTCTCACAGATGTTGGCAGGAATTGAACCTGGGTTGCTGGCACTATGATTATGTTACATAAACAACCAGGCTATCATGATGCCCCAAAGGAATTCCTCTAGAAACAAACAAATGTCCGATATACAACCTGTCATGTCTGTGCAGTTTGTGACTACAATGCAACCAAGAGCATTGTATGGGCATTGTCCATTATTTCAAAGTTCAAAGGTCCAAAGTCTGTACACATCACAATACACTACTGAGAATCATTTTCTTGCAGCAGAACAAAGAAATACAATAGAATCAATGAAAAAACACAGACTGACAACCACTGTGCAAAAGAAAACAAAAGTTGAAAATACAAAAAAAAAGAGGTAATAAATAAATAATAGAGAGAACATGAGTTGTTGAGTCCTTGACAGTGGTTGTGGAATCAGTTCAGTGGTGGGGTAGGTGAAGTTATCCACGCTGGTTCAGGAGTTCAGCAGCTGAACGGCAACAACTGTTCCAAAACTGGGTGGGGAGGGACCCGAGCTCCTGCAGCTCCCTCCCGATGGTAGCAGCAAGATGAGAGCATGATGGGGTTGGTGGGGTGGGGGTCCCTGATGATGGGTACTGCCCTCCTGTGGCAGCATTCCCAGCAGACATTTATTTGAGCACCTTTGGGCATTCCCAGTTCCTGAAGATGTCAATACTTTGAGTGAAATATTGAAAGGTGAAAACCAGCTGGGTGATGCTGGTCACTGTGTAGGGAATAAGACAGCAGTAGAGCATAAAACAATGTTGTGCCAATCATGTAACCTAGTCCAGAAGTGCCTAGGATTTCCTTACTGCATAGCCCTCTATTTTTCTAAGCTCCATGTACCTATCTAAGAGTCTCTTAAAAGACCCCATCGTATCCTTCTTTACCACCTTCGCTGGTAATGTATTCCACCCACCCAACCACCATTCTCTGTAAAAAACATAGCTGTGACAACGCCCTTGTACCTACTTACAAGCACCTTAAAACCATGCATCCACGTCCTTCCTGTAATGGGGTGACCAGAACTGAACACAGTACTCTGAGTGGGGTCTGTCTAAGGGTTTATATAGTTGTAACATTACCTCATGGCTCTTGGACTCAATCCCATGGTTGATGAATGCCAACAGACCGTACTTCTTCTTAGCAACACTGTCAACCTGTGCAGCAGTTTTGAGTGTCATATGGAGACAAGATCTCACTGATCCTCCACATTGCCAAGAGTCTTACCATTAATTCTGTCTCGTCAGCCCAGTTCTACATCCTATCAATGTCCCACTCTAACCTCTGACAAACCTCATCACCCACAACTTTTGTATCATCCACAAACTAACTAACCCATCCTTCTACTTCCTCATCCAGGTCATTTTTAAAAATTGCAAAGAGCAGGGGTTCCAGAACAGATCCCTGCAGAACACCACTGGTCACTGTCCTCCATGAAGAATATAAACCACCCACAACCACCCTTTGCCTTCTGATCCATGAAACAAGGTCTCCTTGGATCCCATACCATAAAGCTCCCATAAAGCTGCGAGTGGTGAAGCACCCGATAAACAGTTGCCATTTCTGCTGTCTCTCCCATTTCAGCCACTGAATCTTGTAACTCCGCCAGAGTTGTCATAGGTCTCTTGGTGGCCTCCCTCACTAGTCCTCTACTTGCACAGGGGGGTCACTCAGATTTTGAGGACGGCCTGCTCCAGGCAGATTTACGGCTGTGCCATATTCTTTCCACTTCTTGATGATTGACTTAACTGCAAGGGATATTCAGTGACTTGGAAGCTTCCTTGTATCTATCTCCTGACTTGTGCTTTTCAATAACCTTTTGCAGAGTTTCTTGGAGTGTTCTTTTATCTCCATGATGTACATTTTGCCATGATACTGACTCACCAGCAGTTGGACCTTCCAGATACAGGTGTATTTTTACTACAATCCAATGAAACACCTTGACTGCACACAGGTCTGCAAAAACAGATCTCCATTTATCTAATCATGTGACTTCTAAGACCAATTGGCTGCACAAGTGATGATTTATTGTCATATTAAAGGGGGTGGGGGAGGAGGTGAATACTTGTACAATCAATTATCTGATGTTTCATTTCTCTACCCATATTGTCCACGTTAGCACAGCAGAGAGCATGGTGCTATTACAGATCAGGGTATCGGAGTTCAGAGTTCAATTCCAGTGTCCCCGTAAGAACGTTTGTACCTTCATCCCTTGTACACGTGGGTTTTCTCCAGCTCTCCAGTTTCCTCCCACAGCTCAAAGACGTCCCAGGTCACTAGGGTAATTGGTCACTGTAAACTGTTCCATGATCAGGCTAGGGTTAATCAGTAGGTAGTTGGGCATTGTGGCTCATTGGGTCAGAAAGGCCTATTCTGCACTGTATCTCTAAATAAATAAATAAATAGACAACTGATCTTTAAAGCACTGCATTCTTTTTTAGTCTTCCCTGCTACCCACAACACCACCAATCTGTGCATGATCTGTAAACTTACCAACACAGGCATCTACATTTTCAACCAGGTCATTGATATAGATCACATACAGCTGAGGTCTCAGTGTGGATTGCTGTTGAACATCACTAGTCACTGGCCTCCAGCTAGAATGAGTCCTATCAACCAGTACCTCAGACTTCTATGGCAGGCCAGTTCTAAATCCAGATGGACAATTCACCAACAATCCCAGGACTCTTAATCTTCTGGACACCTCCCATGAGGGATCTTGTCTAACATCCATGTAGACAACATTCACAGCTCTAACTTCATCAATCACCTTCATTACCTCCTCAAAACAGTTATAAAACACAACTTGCTCTGCACAAAACCACACAGGATCTCCCTAATTACACAGTGGTTTTCCAAATACTCATTATGTCTATCCTTAGAATTCTCTCCAGTATCTTTCCAAACACCGACATGAGACTCAGCAGTCTATAGTTCCCAGGGTTATCCCTCTTTCCCTTATTGAATACTGGAACAGCACGAGGTACTTGCAAGTCCTCTAGGACCTTCTCTGTGGCTATAGAGGACACAGAGATGTTGGTCAAGGCCCCAGCAATCTCATCTCTTGCCTTTCTCAATAACCTGGGGTTTATTGCGTCAGGACCTGGGTACTTATCCACCTCAATGCTCTTAAAACAATCCAACACTATTTCTTTCTTGATCTCAAAGTTCCCTGTCAAATTAGCACACTCTACACTGATCCCCCAACCCTCCATGCCCTTTCCTTGGTAAATACTGATGCAACACACTTATCCTCACTCACATGCCAAGCACATGCCCCCCCCCCCATTTTATTCCTCAGGTGGCCTTATCTGCTCCCTACTTGCTATCCTGCTCTTGATGTATGTACAGAATGCTTTGGGATTGTCTTTAATCCAACTTGCCAAGGACTTCGCATTGCCCTTCCTGGCTTTCCTAATTCATCTTCTTCAGTTATTTTCTGGCTTCTTAATCTTCAACACTCTGTTTGATTTTAGCATCCTAAACCTGACATACCTCTTCTATTTCTTCTTGATTAATTTCACAACCTCAACATTCAATGTCCTTGTCCTTTCTTCTTACTGTAACATACCTCTCCTGTCCTGTCCCCTATTTTGTGTAGTTAGTTATTAAACACTTTCTACACGTCAAGTGTGATCTTACCAAAAACCAGCTATTCCCAATTAACTTTCCTGAGTTCCTGCCTAATGCTCTATCAATTTGCCCTGCTCCAATTTAATACTCTCCTACAAGGTCCATGTTTATCCTTATTTACAGCTATCTTAAAACTTAAAGAGTTATGGTCACTGTTCCCCAACTGTTTCCATTCTCAGTCACCTGGCCAGGCTCTTTACCCAACACCAGGTCTGATATGGCCCCTCCTTTTGTTGGCCTATAAAGGTTGATTTAAGAAACCCTCCTAGATGCACCTAGCAAATTCTATCCCATCTAAAGTACTGGCACTAAGGAGGTCCCAGTCTTTATTAGGGAAGTTAGTCACCCATTAGAAAGACACTGTTGTTTTTGCACCTTTTCCTAATCTGTCTGTTTCTCAGTTTCCTGGTGGCCATTAGGGGGTTTGTGGTATAATGCCAGAGTTATTGCTTCTTTATTATTTTTGAACTCTACTCATATAGACTGAGTACCATTAAGATATTGTCCCTGATTAACAGCAAAACTCCTCTCCTCACCAATCCCAGTCCTTTTATCTGCTTCTCTGTCTTTTCTAAAATATTGGGAGGGGGAGGGGGCAGGCGAAGGTAAGGGGACAAGATGGATGTATTTAAAAGTAGCAACACACACAAAATGCTGATGGAACACAGCAGGCCAGGCAGCATCTATAAGGAGAAGCACTGTCGACGTTTCGGGCCGAGACCCTTCATCAGGACTAACTGAAAGGAAAGATAGTAAGAGATTTGAAAGTGGGGGGGGTGGAATGCGAAATGATAGGAGCAGACCGGAGGGGGGTGGGGTGAAGCTGAGACCTGGAAAGTTGATTGGCAAAAGGGATACAGAGCTGGAAACGGGAAAAAATCATGGGACGGGAGGCCTAGGAAGAAAGAAAGGGGGAGTGGAGCACCAGAGGGAGATGGAGAACAGGCAGAGTGATGGGCAGAGAGAGAAAAAAAGGGGGGAAAAACTAAATATATCAGGGATGGGGTAAGAAGGGGAGGAGGGGCATTATTGGAAGTTAGAGAAGTCATTGTTCATGGAGGCTACCCAGCCGGTATATAAGGTGTTGTTCCTCCAACCTGAGTGTGGCTTCATCTTGATAGTAGAGGAGGCCATGGATAGACATATCAGAATGGGAATGGGACGTGGAATTAAAATGTGTGGCCACTGGGAGATCCTGCTTTCTCTGGCGGACAGAGCATAGGTGTTCAGTGAAACGGTCTCCCAGTCTGCATCGGGTCTCACCAATATATAAAAGACCACACCGGGAGCACCAGACGCAGTATACCACACCAGCCAACTCACAGGTGAAGTGTCGCCTCACCTGGAAGGAGTAGCTGGTGTATATCACGTCTGGTTATGTGACGACTGACAACGGGCTTGCAATCTCTGAAGAGTATTGATAATGGTTACAGTCTCCCAGTGTATAAAGACACTGCCCAGAAGGTGGCAATGGCAAACCGCTTCTATATAAAAGTTTGCCAAGAACAATCAGGGTCATGGAAAGATTATGTTTGTACATCATATGACATGGACATAATGAACAAATGAACCTTTCCTATCCTTCTTAAACACACCTATGCACCCTCTCCTACACACTGTTCCTAAGTGTGGGCCTCTTCTTAGCGTTAAAATTAAAACCCAGTTTCTGGACCTTACTCCGAATTTTCAGTGGAGGGGTGAGGTGGCACCTCTGGGGTGGTTGGGAACAACTTACACCAATTAATTTAGTTTGATGGCTCCTTTGATCGACCTCCCTGCTGAGGGAACTCGGCCCCTCCTGTACATACTGTCTGGACCTCTCATAATATTACAAACCTTTGGAAGATCTCCCCTCAGTAGCTGTGTCTGAAGACAAACTGTCTCAGTTTAATTGTCTGTTTCTGCCAAACCAGCGTTCATCAACCTCAGCAAAATTCTGACAAACTGTCTCCTGTGGTGCTTTCAGTCCTTCCTGAATTTTAGTGACCAGAACTGTACAGGAGATTCTAGCTTTGTCCTAATGAATTTTATAAAGTTTTAGTTTGACCTCCCTGTAAATCAAATCTTCTGCTTCTATTAAACAATATGAAACTGTTAGCTTTCCCAGTTACAGGAAAAAGATTGTGTGAGTGCATTCCCTCATTTTGGTTTCAACCAGCACCATTCCTCTGATCCTCTCTCCTTCCAAGGCCTGTCAGTCTCTAATATTTTTTCTTGCACCCTCATTGCCTTCCTAATCTCTTTTTTCATGTCACTCCAGCCCCTTCCTCACCAAACCAGGTTTTCTGCTGCCTTGCAGTCTTGGTTCTGTAAAATACTTCCCCATTTTGCCTGTAAGTTTCACAATCTCCACAGGGCCCAGAACTAAAAGTTCCCCTTTTCTGCCTTCTGATTAAATCAGTGAAATCACAGTGCCACGGTGGGTCCAAATAATGAGCAAGTATTTCCCTTTCTGTTGATAGTCCTGATTTAATTAAATAAAGTTAAATTGCTCAGCTTCCAACCGGATTTGAATTCATTGCCACAGACGGCAGCGGAGGCTGTCATTGGGTCTATTTAAAACAGGTTGGCAGGTTCTTGATTAGTCAGAGTATCAAAGGGATGGGGGGAGGCAGGAGAATGAGGTTGATAGAGGAAATAAATCAGTCACGATGGAATGGCAAAGCAGACTCGATGGGACGATGGGATTCTGCACTCCGTCGCATGGTCTAGTGGCCGTAATGTGGGTCGGTAATGTGGGTCCCTGCAGGAGTTAGTGAGCTGATTTTATCCCAAAGCGCTGCCTGCTAATCTGTTGTCCAAATATTCACCCTTGGCCGGTCCGCCAGGTCTCACTGCTCAAATGAGCAGAGTGCTCTTGGGATTCAGTAAGTTTATTTGACAAATGTTGGTGTACGCTAGGGAAATACTCCGCTTTAGTGATGTCTCCCTATAGATGCTGCCTGGCCTGCTGTGTTCCACCAGCATTTTGTGTGTGTTGTTGTTTGAATTTCCAGCATCTGCAGATTTCCTCGTGTTTACTCTGCTTTAGTGATTTATTTGCCCTTAATTCGACGTGGAACCTGGTGAAATTATGACCAAGAGCAAACTTACCTGATCTGTGCTTTTATATCGGTCAAGCTGCTCCAAGTTGTAAACGCAGAGGGCATTGTGCTGGGGTTGTTTCTGTCGAGAGAAGACTACAGCCATGAAGGACTGGGAGAGAGGGGTCCGGATGTGGGCGGATGATAGAACCTGAAGATTTCCATTCCCGGTCAGTCGGCAGGATACATTGACCAGAGCGTCGGACCGAAACAGCTCGTCGTTCCCTAACAGAGGACCTTCCACGGAGAAAATCTGGGGGCCGCTCATGTTGGTATTGAGTGAGATGTAGAAACGGTTGCTCCAAAAGAAACCCTGGACAAATTGGTGCTCCGCGGAATTCGGAAACTTGACAACCGGTTCTTTAAAAGCGGAGTCATAATGAAGAAAGGTGTCCGATCCCTCCAGTAATCTCAGAAAGACCTGCGCTTCCTCTATCGCGTAGTAACTGCTATTGCCCACGCAGCTTTGGGGGACAAACCTGCTATTTTCGCCGGTGGCCGTGACGGCCGTCAGCATGTAAGACTTTCGATTGAATTCGACTGGGAAAGCGACGGTGGAGGCGCGGGGATCTTGCGCGGCCACTCGGCCCAAACTGTCCTCCTTGAAGTCGCTGATGTTGCTCAGTTGACGCACCTCACAGGCGCCCGTTCTTACCGTGCCACAGGTGAGCAGATGCTGGTTCTTCTCGTCCACCACCAGGATCCTGTTCACATTATCGGTGTTCTTCCAGGGAACGCAGCAACCACCTCTCTGCGTGCACGGCCCGTCCACCCGCGGCCCGGTGCTCACCCTCGTCTCCAGCGCCAGGCTCCGGTTGAACTGGTACAGAGAGTTGTCGGTGGCCACATACACCCTGCCGCCGTCGCGGGCGCTCATTGCGATGTTATTGGTGCGAGAGTCAAACTGGTAGCTGGGCTCCGTAGATATAGCATGGAGACCGGTAAGGAGCAGGAGGCAGAGGTGAAGCCCCTTTGGAGGATACATGGACGACGGATTTAACGCACAGCCGCGCAGAGGCAGACTAGTAGTGCACAAGACCTTCCATTGGACTGCGCTCCCAACTCGCTCGGTGGCACAACTTACAGAGAGAGACAGTGGTACTCGCTTCCTTTTCCGTTTGAATTTCCTGCCGCTACTTCAGTTTTACACACTGAAGCGCAGCCTGTCGGTGCGGCTGGGAGAAATGCTCTCCACTTCGCACTCGGTCCGGAACCTGGCTCCGCGTTGTTCCCCGAACCCGCTTAAACGAATCCACAGTCTCTGGCAGTCAGCTCCTGCCGACTGATGATATTTCCTCCTGACCGACTTCCTCGCATTTATGCGACTAGTTTGTGCCCCTCTCTGTGGGAAATAGACCCTTTCTATTTACACCACCGAGGCTTACCATCTCATACACTTCATTTGCGACGCCTTTCAGATTGGCTTTTAAATCTTAGCAGAATTCCGAACTTGCTCCCTGTAATGGTCTGGAATTATTTCATCTGAGTTCGGTAATTTATACATATAATGAAAAGAGTTCTTGTGCTTTTTCTATCCAATATTTCACAAACCTCCTCGTTACCTCGAACACGGACACCTCTTCCCCTTCTTCCTGCACTCCTCCCTCTCCTTTCCTTTCCTCCACCCTGTCCCTCATCTTCCACACCCTCCATCTCGTCCTTCATCTCCCTCACTACCTCACTCTCCACTCATCCCTTATCTCTCCTCCTCTTTCTCCCCCTCCCCTCAATCCTCACGACCCTCATCTCTCCCTTACCCTTCACCTCATCCTCATCTCAACACCTCTCACTTATCCTCCCCTCATCTCCCTCACCTCTTCCTCACTCTCCACTCATCCCTTATCTCTCCTCTTCTCCCCCTCCCCTCAATCCTCACGACCCTCATCTCTCCCTTACCCTTCACCTCATCCTCATCTCAACACCTCTCACTTATCCTCCCCTCATCTCCCTCACCTCTTCCTCACTCTCCACTCATCCCTTATCTCTCCTCTTCTCCCCCTCCCCTCAATCCTCACGACCCTCATCTCTCCCTTACCCTTCACCTCATCCTCATCTCAACACCTCTCACTTATCCTCCCCTCATCTCCCTCACCTCTTCCTCACTCTCCACCTCATCCCTCATACCCCTCCCTCACCCTCCACCCCATCCTTCATCTTTCCCACCCCTCCCTCACCCTCATCTGTCACCTCCAGACACAGTTTATCCTTTATTGGCCGAAATAAACTCTGATGTTTCCTCGGTTATTCTCTTGTTCTTTGGTTTTACAAGGCTCCTCTTTGCTTTCCCAATTTTGCCTTTAATTTCACTCCTGAACTTCAGTACTTTCAATGCCATTTCTAAAAATAAGTAGGTTTCTTTTCCTAGGACTAAGTAACATGGAATGCACCCCACAGCTTGGTCATTTGGTCCAGCTGGTCATTGTCAGTGTGTGTTCTTCAAACAATTCCCCACCTTCCCCCACCACTGTGCCATGATTCCTCTCCATTCCTTTATCAATACACCAAAGCTGCCCTCAAACTTACCAATTTCACCACCTTCATATGGCAACAATTTCTATGTTCTCATCACCATCTGTGAAACGTGGAAATAGTGGGTATGAATTTAAGATACAGATGTGAAATAGATCGGTTAGTTGATTTGGGTCACAACAACTTTGCATGCAAATCAGTAAGTCAAAGAATTGATTGTGGACTTCAAGAAGAGGGAATTCAAGGGAACACACACTAATCCTCATTGTGGGTCAGCAGTGGAAAGAGTGAGCAGTTTCATGTTCCTGTGTCACCATCTCTGAAGATCTATCCTGAGACCAATATACTGATGCAATTGTGAAGAAAGCTATGAGGAATTTGAGGAGGTTTATTATGCAAGACTAGCAAATTACTACAGATGTACCATCCTAACTGCATAACCTGTATATTTAAGGAGAACATTCCAAATGGTTGCATCACTGGTGTGAAGGGGTCAATGTACAGGATTAGAAAAAAGCTGCAGAGGATTGTAAACTCAGCCAGCTCCATCATGGGCACTAGTGTTCCCTTGCATCTTCAAAAGGTGATTCCTTAAAAAAGTGGTATCCATCATTAAGGACTCTCACTGCCTCTTCTCATTGCTACCATCAGAGGAGGTACAGGGGCCGAAAGACATTTTAGAAACAGCTTCTTCCCTTCCTGCATCAGATTTCTGAATGGACCATGAACACTACTGAATATTATAGCTCTCTTATTGAACAATTCCTTTATTTTTTATATCCGTCTTGTAACACAGATTTTTTATGTCTTGCACTGCCACAAAACAACATTTCACAACATATGAGTATGCCAATGATAATAAACCTGATCCTGGTTCTAACATGTTTGTCTGGTAGGAACAATTCAGAGCCAGGACTCACTACAATGCTTGGTGTTGCTGGATGTGTGAAAGAACAATCCAGTCAGTCCCATTCTCCAACTTCCCTCCAAATATTACAAATTTCTCCATCTGAACTAGTTATCCAACATAACAATACAACTGCTTATAGTGCAATCCATACTCTTAATAAACTTGTGACATTAAAGGTGTATGAGTTGGTAAGTTAATTGGCCACTGAAAATAGCCCCTAGCATGTAGATAGGTGGTAGAACTTGGAGAAGTTGCTGGGAATGTGCATGTTCAAGGGAAGATGAAGGATAAAAACAGGAGCTTGGTTAATGATGTGGACTCAAAGGTCCAGGTTGTATCTCTCCACAACTCAAGAATCATCTCTGGTTCTTTTGCTAATCACTGATGTTTGGAATTCCAAAACTAACAGCACCATGGTACAGTGAATGAGCAACCAACATCTCAATGGACAAGAACTGTTCTCATCCGCAATATCAACATCCCAGGAATGGATAATATTTAATTAGATAATATTACTTAGAAGCAGGACATCTTGACCACAGTGCTGGGACATTTGATTGCCACCAGCTCAAGGGGGCTTCAAACATGAAGCTGAGCATAGTCACAATGGACCAATGAAAGAAGATTCATTAAGGATGTGACTAGTAGAATGGATAAGAGGGACCAGTGGATGTGGCTCAGAATCTTTATAAAGTAACGACACATGGAATTCAGTGTAACTTACTAACATGGATTGAGAATTGATTAGCAGACAAAAACCAAAGGGTGCATCTGAGGAAGTGGCCAACTTATTCATTGGCATTTAGAATTCTCAGGTTGCCATGCTCTGCCAAGTGGGGTTCTGCAGGAATAAGTGAATGGACCCCTGTTGTTCAACAATTTAACTAAAGGGGCCAAATGTCATATTTCCAAATTTACTGATGATACAAAACTAGGTGGCAATGTGAAGAGGAAATAAAGTATAAAGAGACTTCAAAGAAGTTTAGACAACCTGAGGGAATGGAGAAGAATGTGGTAGGTGGAATATAATGTGGAAAAATTTGAGATGATTCCCTCTGTGGGATAAAAAAGCAGAATATTTTTAAATGGAAAAGGATTGGGTGTCATTGATGTTCAAGTGGACTTGGGTGCCTTGCACACAAGTCAATAAAAGTTAATGTGCAGATATGTATAATAAAGCAATTAGACAGACAAATAGCAATTAGATAGGTGTGTTAGCCTTTATTACCCAGGGATTCCACTGTAAATATACTAATTCAATTGTACAGGGCCTGGTAAGACAGTGTCAGAACATGGAACATAAAACACTACAGCACTGTACAGGCCTTTCTGCCCACAATGTTATGAAAAGCATGACCCCATGAAAAGCATCTGGCCCAGACTGGGTTCCTGACCAAGTACTAAAGAACTGTGCTGATCACTGGCTGGTGTGTTCTCTGAGCTCTTTAACCTCTTGCTTTGGCAGTCTAAAGTATCTGTCTTCTTCAGGCAGGTTTCACTTATACTGGTGCCAAAGGAGAACATGGTAACCTGCCACCATGACTATCGTTCAGTAGCCCCAAGATCCACACTTACATCAAGTGTTTTGAGAGGTTGGTGATGAAACGTATCAAGCTGCTGCCCTCCCCCCCCCCCCCCAAGAAGCGTCTTGGATCTGCTCCAATTTGCCTACTGGAGCAACAGGTCCATGGCAGATGCAATCTCATCGGCTCTTCACTCAACCCTGGAACATCTGGACAGCAAAATGCATAGATCAGGATGCTCTTTATTGACTACGTCTTTGCATTTGATAGTGTCATTGCCTCAAAACATATCACTAAGCTTCTAGACTTTGGCTTCTACACCTCCTTATGCAATTGAATCTTTGATTTCCTTACTTGCAGACCTCAGTCAGTTCAGTTTTGCAATATCTCCACCACAATCTCCATCAGCGCAAGTGTACCACAAGGTTGTGTGCATAGCCCCAGGCTCTACTCACTTTACATTTGTGACTGTGTAGCTAAGCTCAGCTCCGATGCCATGTTCAAGTTTGCTGATGACACCACTGTCGTCATCAAAGGTGGTGATGAGTCAGGAAGGAGATAAAAAATCTGGCTGAGCTGTACCATAATAAAAACATCTTACTCAATGCTTGCAAGACCAAGGAGCTGATTAATGACTAGGAAACTGGAGGTCCCCAAGCCAGTCCTCATTGGAAGATCAGTGGTGGAGAAGGTCAGAAACTTTAAATTCCTTGGTGTTATCATTTCAGAAGACCTGTTCCAGACCCAGCCTGTGACTGTAATTATGAGAAAGTATGACAGCACCTCTACTTCCTTAGGAGTTTGTGAAGATTCAGCATGTCATCTCAAACTTTGACAAACTTCTATAGATGTGCAGCGGAGAGTGTATTGACTGGCTGCATCACTGCCTGGTATGGAAACACTAATGCCCTTGAATGGAAAATCCTACAAAAGGTAGTGGATGTAGCCCAGCCCATCACAGGTAAAGCCCTGCCTACCACTGAGCACATCTACACAGAGCCTTGTCACAGGAACACACCATCCATAATCAAGAACTTCAACCACCACATTCAGGAATAGTTATTACCCATCAACCATTAGGGTTTTGAACCGCAAGGGGATAATTTCGTTTAACTTCACTTGCCTCATTACTGAAATTTTCTCACACCAATGGACTCATTTTAAAGGACTCTTCATCTCATTTTCTCAATATTTATTGCTTATTTGTTTATCATTATTATTATTATTTCTTTTTGTATTTGCACAGTTTATTGTCTTTTGCACATGGTTGAATGCCCAGTTACATCATGTCCATATCCCTCCATCTTCCTCATATTCAAGTGCTCAGCTAATTATGTCTTAAAAGCTTTGAATGTATTTGCCTCTGCCACCATACTAGGCAGCACACTCCAGGCATGCACCTCTCTCTGAGTATAAACTTACCCCTCATATCCCTTGTGAACCTACTTTCTCTCACCTTCAATGCATACACTCTGGTATTAGGCATCTCCACCATAGGAAACATACCCCTTGTCTACTCTATCTATGTCCCTCATAATTGTGTAAACCTCTATCAGATCTCCCCTCAGCCTTTGCCTCTCCAGAGAAGTTTATCCAGCCTCTCATGATAGCACCTACCCTCTAAACCAGGAGGCATCCTGGTAAACTTCATCTGCACCCTTTCCAGAGCCTCAACATCCTTCCTATTGTGGGCAATGGAACTGGGGCAATATTCAACTTGAGGCCTAACCAGAGTTCTACAAAGTTGCAACATAACCTAATGACTTTTGAACTCAATGCCTCGACTAATAACAGCAAGCATTCCATAAGCCTTCTTAACCGCCCTATCAACCTATGTAGCCACTTTCAAGGAGCAGTGAACTTGGACCCCAAGATCTCTCTGCTCAGCAACATTGTTCTTGCCCTTAACAGTGCACTGTCTCTTGTATTTGCCCTACTGAGGTGCAACAGCTCACATTTATCTGGGTTAAGTTGCATCTGCCATTTCTCAGCCCAGATCTGCAGCTGGTCTATATTGCGCAGTATTCTTTACCAGTCTTCAACACTACCCACAACTCCACCAAGCATGGTATCATCTACAAATTTACTAATCCACCCATCTACATTTTCATCTGGGTCACTTATATACATCACGAACAGCAGAGGTCCCAGCATACATCTCTCCGGAACTCAACTAATTACAGACTTACAGCTCGAATAAATCCCTTTGATCACTACCCGCTGTCTTCTATATGCAAGCCAGTTCTGAATGATACTGACAATCCACTGTGGACCCTATGCATCTTAATTTTCTGGATGAGCCTTCGATGAGGGACTTTGTCAAATGCTTCACTACAATCCACGTAGACAACATCCACAGCTCTACCTTTATCAATCTCTCTCGTCATCTTGTCAGGAATCTCACTTTAGGTGGTAAGACATGATTTGCCCAGCACAAAGCCATGGTCCAAGTGTGGGTGAATGGGACAAGGCAGAATTACAGTTTGGCCAGACTAGATGGACCAAAGGACCTGTTTGGGCACAGTAGTGCTCGATGACTCTATTAGTGTTGTTGTGGGGAGAAGGCATGTTTGCTGGATCTTAACCTCCAGCCATGTATTTTCCACGTGATTAACTTGTTTGGGTTTGGTGTCTCCTCCATACGATGTATCACTTTGTAGCAGGGCAGTGCAGGACAAGTAAACATACAAGATACAGAGGAGTTAAGGCAAAAAGCAGAAGGAGTTTTACTATTCTGAGCCATGTGAGAATGAAGAATTCACTTCCAGATGTGGGGACTGAAATTAAGCTTGTGAATATCTAAGGATTTGTTGGATAGTTGAAGGAAAGGGACATGGAGAAAGATGGGTAAATGGGACAAGGATGCTTCAGGTGTGTTTGAGAAATAACTACCAATATGGCCTATCTGAGATTGCTGTATTGTCACCTCTATATAGTTTAAAGCTTTAGTTATTTCCTGCTTGCAGACATGACAGTTCATTTGATGTTTTTTCCCATCTTGGGCAAACTCAAGATAACTTGTATTTACTCCAGTTCTCAGTTTCTAAGGTGCCAGAAGAACTCTGCAAGGAGAGTAGACTTGACAAGGTAGGTGGTGGACGGGCTGTTGGAGATGTGCACCTCTTCTGCTGATATGCTTGGTGTCTGTTCTGCTCAGAGGGGCTGGAAGTGTTCAAAATAAAGTTATTATCAAATACATATACAGTGCCTATAAAAAGTATTCACCCCAGACCCCTTGGAAGTTTTCATGTTTTATTGTTTTACAAAATTGAATCACACTGGATTTAATTTGGCTTTTTTGACACTGATCAACAGAGAAAAACTTTCTTGTAAGAAAGTGAAAACAGATCTCTACAAAGTGATCTAAATTAATTACAAAAATAAAACACAAAATAATTGATTGCTTGGAGCAGATAGGGTGAGGGGTTTAGATGGGGTGGAATTTGTTAGGTGTGTTCAGGAAAGTTTCTTAACACAATATGTACATAAGCCTACAAGAGGAGAGGCTGTACTTGACTTGGTATTGGGAAATGAACCTGCTCAGGTGTCAGATCTCTCATGGGAGAGCATTTTGGAATCAGTGATCATAATTCTATCTCCTTTACCATAGCATTGGAGAGGGATAGGAACAGACAAGTTAGGGAAACGTTTAATTGGGATAAGGGGAACTATGAGGCTATCAAGCAGGAACTTGGAAACATAAATTAGAAACAGATGTTCTCAGGGAAGCATTCAGAAGAAATGTGGCAAAAGTTCAGGGGATATTTGCGTGGGGTTCTGAGCAAGTATGTTCCAATTGAACATGGAAAGGATGGTAGGGTACAGGAACTGGTGTACAAAGGCTGTTGTAAATCTAGTCAACAAGAATAGAAGTGTTTACGAAAGGTTCAAAAAACTAGGTAATAATATGAATCTAGAAGATTATAAGGCTAGCAAGAAGGAGCATAAGAATGAAATTAAGAGAGTCAGAAGGGGCATGAGAAAGTCTTGGTGGACAGGATTAAAGAAAATCCCAAGGCATTCTACAAGTATGTGAAGAGCAAGAGGATAAGATGTGAGAGAACAGGACCAATCAAGTGTGTATGGAACCAGAGGAAATAGCAGACAATGAATATTTTGCTTCAGTATTCACTCTGGAAAAGGATCTTGGCTATTGTAGGGATGACTTGCAGTGGGTTGAAAAGCTTGAGAATGTAGATATTATGAAAGAGGATGTGCTGGAGCTTCTGGAAAGTATCAAGTTGGATAAGTCATTGGGACTGGATGGGATGTACACTAGGCTACTGTGGGAGGCGAGTGAGGAGATGGCTGAGCCTCTGACAATGACCTTTGCATCATCAATGAGGAGGGGAGAGGTTCCACAGGATTGGAGGGTTGTGGGTGTTGTTCCCTTACTCAAGAAAGGGAGTAGGGATAGCCAAGGAAATTATAAGCCAGTGAGTCACACTTCAGTGGTTGGTAAGTTGATGGAGAAGATCCTGAGAGGCAGGATTTAAGAACATTTGGAGAGACATAATATGATTCAGAATAGTCAGCATGGCTTTGTCAAAGGCAGGTCATGCCTTATGAGCCTGATTGAATTTTTTGAGGATGTGACTAAACGCATTGATGAAGGTCGAGCCATAGATGTAGTGAATATGGATTTCAGCAAGGCATTAGATAAGGTACCCCATGCAAGACAAATTGATAAAGTAAGGAGTTATGAGATCCAAGTGAACATTGTTTTGTGAATCCAGAACTGGCTTCCCCACAGAAGGCAAAGAGTGGTTGTAGACCGGTCATATTCTGCATAAGAGGTCAGTCACCAGTGGGGTGCCTCAGGAATCTGTTCTGGGACCCTTACTCTTTGTGATTTTTATAAATGACCTGGATGAGGAAGTGGAGGGATGGATTAGTAAGTTTGCTGATGACACAAAAGTTGGGGGTGTTGTGGATATTGTGGAGGGCTGTCAGAGGTTACAGTGGGACATTGATAGGATGCAAAACTGGGCTGAGAAGTGGTAGATGGAGTTTAACCCAGAAAAGTGTGAGGTGGTTCATTTTGGTAGGTCAAATATGATGGCAGAATATAGCTTTAACGTTAAGACTATTGGCAGTGTGGAGGACCAGAGGGATCTTGGGATCTGAGTCCATAGGACACTCAAACCTGCTACACAGGTTGACTCTGTGGTTAAGAAGGCATATGGTGCATTGGCCTTCACCAATTGTGGAACTGAATTTAGGAGCCGAGAGGTAATGTTGCAGCTATATAGGACCCTGGTCAGACCCCACTTGGAGTACTGTGCTCAGTTCTGTTTGCCTCACTATAGGAAGGATGTGGAAACCGTAGAAAGGGTGCAGAGGAGATTTACAAGGATGTTGCCTGGATTGGGGAGTGTGCCTTATGAGAATAGGTTGAGTGAACTTGGCCTTTTCTTTTTGGAGTGATGAGAGGTGATGAGAGGTGACTTGATAGAGGTGTACAAGATAATGAGAGGCATTGATCATATGGACTAACAGAGGCTTTTCCCCAGGGCTGAAATGGCTATCATGAGAGGGCACAGTTTTAAGGTGCTGGGGAGTAGGTACAGAGGAGATGTCAGGGGTAAGCTTTTTTATGCAGAGAGTGGTGAGTGCATGGAATGGGCTGCCGGTGGCGGTGATGGAGGCAAAAATTATAGGGTCTTTTAAGAACGTTTTAGATGGGTACATGGAACTTAGAAAAATAGAGGGCAATGAGTAAAGACTTGGTAGTTCTAAGGTGGGGATGTGTTCGGCACAGCTTTGTGGGCCGAAGGGCCTGCATTGTGCTATATGTTTTCTATGTTTCTAAGTATTCACCCCCTCTAAGTCAGTATTTAGTCGATACATCCTTGGCAGCAATTACAGCCTTGAGACTGTGTGGATAGGTCTCTATCAGCTTTGCATCACAATTTTTCACTATTCTTCTTTACAAAGCTACTCTAGCTCTGCCAGATTGCATGAGTGAACAGCCCTTTTAAACTGCTCAGTTGGATTGAGGTCTGGACCATGACTTGGCCTCTCCAGGACATTAATTTTGTTGTCACTCCAAGACATGAACTTTGTTGTTTTCAAGGCATTCCTGTGTAGCTTTGTCTTTATGCTTGGGGGTCATTGTCTTGCTGGAAAACAAATCTTCTCCCAAGCTGCAGTTCTCTTGCAGCCTGCATCAGGTTTTCCTCCAGGATTTCCCTGTATTTTGCTGCTTTTATCTTACCATCTACCTTCAGAAGCTAACACCAAACATAGCGTGAGAATGATGGCCAGAAAGCTCAATTTTGGTTTCATCCAGTTAACTTCAGAGTGTCTCGCACATACCTACGGACAAACTCTAGGCAAGATTTCATGTGATTTCAACAGTGGCTTTCGTATACAACTGTGAGGTTCATCTCCTTGTTGGCATACTCAGTAAATTCATAGAATAGTATGAATCGGTGAAAAACCAAACCAACTTGGGCCTTCAACATGTATGCAAAAGGCAATAAACTGAGTCACGAGACTCCTGTATCTTCCTGATGGCAGCACTGAGAAAAGAGCACGTCCTGGGTGGTGGGGGTACCCGATGATGGATGCTGCTTTCCTGTGACTGTGTTTCATGTAGACTCTGAATGATTTTATGGGTACATATTCACCTACAATTGTTTTAACAAAGACCGTGACAACCATTAGTATACTCATTTAGATCCACAGATGAGTCCTTGAACATAGGCCAGTCCACTGACTAAAAACAATCCTGTAGCCTCTCCTCTACTTCCTGTGACCGCCTCTTTGTTATCCTTATCCTTATCGGTAGCCTCTGCCTGGACACGTGTTGGAGGTTAGCCAAGTGATCCGATTTACTGAAATGCAGTCTGGGCATGGAACGGTAGGCATTCCTTACCTTAGAAACAGTAGTTTTGTGTGTTGGAATCTCTGGTGCTACAGGTTGTATGTTGATGGTAACTGGGCAGGCTTTTCTTCAGACAAGCCTGGTTGAAGTCCCCAACAATGGCTTGAAATGTGTTGAGATGGACTGTTCCTTGTTTGGAGATGGCTTCATGCTGTATTGCGATTGCTTGATTACAGTCGGTGCTGGTGGTATGTAAATTGTGGTCAGGATTATGGAGGAGAACTCTCTAGCTAAGTAGAATGGGCAGCATTTAACTGTTAGATGTTCAAAGTCAGGGGAACACGAGTTTAACAAAACCACCAACCACATTGAAGCACCACCGAGAGTTTATCATGAAACACACACTCCACCTTTTTTCCTTTCTAAGTTAACAGTTCAGTCCATATGGGAAACTGAAAAGCCTTCGGGTCTGATTGCGGAATCTGGTGTGCTGGAAGACATCCAAGTCTCACTCAAGCGTAGAATACAACAGTCTCTTATTTCCCTCCGATACAGAGATCTTGCCCTCAGGTCCTCAATTTTGTTCTCCAGTGACTGTATATTTGCTAATGATGCTGGGTAGAGGGGTCCTCATCCCTCTGTGTTTCAGATTGGCTTGTGTTCCCACCCACCCACCCCAACCTGCTTCGCTTTTGTCTGTGGCGATGAACATTCGTCTGCTTAAAGTTGCCGTACCCGTCTGGTCTGCCTAGCCATTCAGACGATCATAAACTCTGTAGATCATTTAGTTGCTTGGAGGGAAATTACATGCTACAGATCACAGTGATTAATTCGAAAGAGGTATACTTAAAAGTATTGTCTGCAGCCCACGGAACATCTCTGTGGTTAACTGGCACCATAGTTATCCAACATGGAAGTGTTCAATGCATATTCAGAGCTCCTTCATTTTGAGCAGCTGTGGGCAGCAGGTCACGTTGAGTCGGTGTGGTTGTTACTTTTATAGAACATAGAACACTACGCCACAGTTCAGGCCCTTTAGCAAACAATGTTGTGCTGAACTTTAAACCTACTTTAAGATCAATATAACCCTCTCCTCTTACATAGCCCTCCATTTTTCTATCTACAAGTTTCTTCAAAGAAACCTTGAAATCTTTTGTAGCATTTTCTGTCTTCTGGAAATATGTTCTCATGGTGGTGTTTGATAGAGTGCTTGATACATGTTACTGGTGACAGGAGCTGGTTCAGTGAATTCACAGCCACGATACTGATGATGCTGACTGGGAGAGGTTTCCAAACCTGTCAATAGATTTAGAGGACTTTGCAAAGCTTCTTCAATGATTTGGACATTGCCTGTGTTTCCCAAGAACACAATTTTAAGGGAAATGTAGGGAGTGGCACAATTTGCTGCTCATCTCCTTTTATAAACTCACAGAAACATTTGAAATTTGATGAAAAATCCTCCTGGTTGGCATCCTTAGAAATGTAATACCATTCTACATCTGCTGCATGATACCAAGTGAACTGTGATGCCAACCATCAGATCCACCATAAACGCAACCTCAGTGCAGGTGGGACCAAGCAGGGCTGCTTCATTGCTGAAACTTTCTTCTCAAACTGCACCATGGGGCACCGTGCTGGCGAAGCAGTTAGCACATCTCTTTATAGCACCAGCTGTAAGATTGGGTTCGATTCCTGCCCCTGTCTATAAGGATTTTGTACATCCTCCCTGTGATCATATAGCTTTCCTCTGGGTGCTCCCATTTCCTCCCACCTTCCAAAGGTGAAAGGGTTGTGGTACACCTGACTGAATTCTTTGAGAAAATGAAAAAATACATTGATGAAAGTAGAGCAGTGGATATGGTGTATATTGACCTTAGTAAGGCATCTGATAAGCATTCAGAATTGGCTTGCCCATGGAGGGCAGAGGATGGATGTAGATGGAACATATTCTGCCTGGAGGTTAGGGACCAGTGTTGATCTGCAGTGATCTGTTCTGGTACCCCTGTGCTTTGTGATTTTTATACATGTCCTGGATGTGGAAATATAAGGGTAGCTTAGTATGTTTGCAGGTGACACTAAGCCTGATGGAGACATGGAGAGCATAAAAGGTTGTCGTAGGTTACAATAGGACATTGACAGGGTGCAGAGCCGGGCTGAGAAGTGGCAGATGGAGTTCAACCCAGAAAAGTGTGAAGTGATTCATTTTAGAAAATTGATTTTGAAGGCAGAATACAGAGTTAATGGCAAGATTTTTGCAGTGCAGAGGAACAGAGGGATTAAGGGGCCCTCATCCATAGATCCCTCAAAGTTGCTATACAAGTTGAATAATTTATTAAGAAGGCATATAGAGTGCTGGCCTTCATTAGGCAAGGGACAGAGTTCAGCATAGTGATGCAGCTCTATAAACCCTGGTTAGGCCACACTTGGAATAATGTGTTCAGTCCTAGTTTCCTCAGGAACAATGTGGAAGCTTTAGAAAAGGCGCTGAGGAGATTTACCAAGATGCTGCTTGGATTACAGAGCATGTGTTATGAGGACAGGATCAATGAACTTGGCCTTTTCTCTCTGGGGTGCAGGAGCATGAGAAGTGACTTGATAGAGATGTACAAAATGATAGGAAGCATCGATCAAGTGGACAGCCAGAGACTTTTCCCAGGCTGGAAATGGGGGCATAATTGTAAGGTGATTGGAGGAAAGTATAGGGGAGATGTCAGAGGTAAGTACTTTACAGAGAGAGTGGTGGGTGCATGGAATGCCCTGCCAGAGGTTGTGGGAGAGGCAGGTACATAAAAGGCAGTTAAGAAACTCTTAGATAGGCACATGGATGATAGAAAATTGGAGGGCTATTTCAGAAGGAAAGGATAGATTGATTTTAGAGTAGGTTAAAAGTTGGCACAACATCATGGGCCAAAGGGCCTGTAATGTGCTGTAGTGATCTATGTTCTATAAACTTGGGTTAGTTTAAAGTAGGCACCAAACCCTGCTTGCATAAAGAAAAAATCACGATTAGAAGGAAGAAATTTAAACATCTGAGATAAAAAACCAGATAAACATTCATTAGGAGGTCAACAAGAGTGCAGAACACCACTGCCTCCATCTGTAGTGAACCCATATAATCAACATTCTCTAAGATTAGGAAGCACTGCAGCATCCTCTTGCCTGCTCACAGTTGGGGATGCAAGAGGACAGGCCTAAGGAAGAAATACCCTCAACTTACAATGAAAAAACAGGATGCCAAAGAACAGAAAGTGGCTTTACTTGCTAACCTCATTGGAAGGCAGGAAACCACAGCCCCACCTGCTGCATACTCAAACTGCACTCGTTCATTGTGTCATCTGATTAGCCACATGAATCATTCTCTATTATGTAAGGTTATACATAGAAAGGCCAGTACATTTCAGAACACGAGAATCTCTCGGGTGCAAGAATTAGTTGCCCTTGGGCTACCACTTCATCTTCTGTTCTTTATTGTTTAAAAATGCATTTCTCCATCTTTCATAATATTGAAAGATGAAATATCACCTTTGATTTTATCACTCAATGTTTCATCTTTCAATGTTGTGAAAGACGATGGACAAGTGCATTTTGATGATCAACACTGGCGCACCTCAGGGGTGTGTGCTTAGCCCACTGCTCTATTTTCTGTATACACATGACTGTGTGGGTAGGCATAGCACAAATACCATCTACAAATTTGCTGACGATATGATCATTTTTGGTAGAATCTCAGCTGGTGACGAGAGGGCATACAGGAGTGAGACATACCAACTAGTGGAATGGTGCCACAGCAACAACTTGGCAGTCAACGTCAGTAAGATTAAAGATTGTGGACTTCAGGAAGGGTAAGATGAAGGAACATGTACCAATCCTCATAGAGGAATCAGAAGTAGAGAGAGTGAGCAGTTCAATTTCCTGGGTGTCAAGATCTCTGAGGATCTAACCTTGTCCCAGCATATTGATGTAGTCATAAAAAAGGAAAGACAGCGGTTAGGCATGTCAACAAATGCACTCAAAAACTTCTATAGCTACACTGTGCAGAGCATTCTGACAGGCTGCATCACTGTCTGGTACCAAGGGGCTACTGCACAGGACCAAAAGAAGCTGCAGAAGGTTATAAATCTAGTCAGCTCCATCTTGGGCAGTAGCCTACAAAGTATCCAGGACATCTTCAGGAAGCAGTGCATCAGAAAGGCGGTGTCCATTATTAAAGCCTCAAGCACCCAAGACATGCCCTTTTCTCACTGTTACCATCAGGTAGGAGATACAGAAGCCTGAGATTCAGGGACAGCTTCTTCCCCTCTGCCATCCGATTCCTAAATGGATTTTGAAGCTTTGCACACTGCCTCACTTTTTTTAATATACAGTATTTCTGTTTTTGCACATTTTAAATAAATAATCTAGTCAATATACATAATTGATTTACTTGTTTATTTATTATGTTTTATTTTATTATTTTTTTTCTCTCTCTGCTAGATTATGTATTGCATTGAACTGTTGCTGCTAAGTTAACAAATTTCACATCAATGCCAGTGATAATAAACCTGATTCTGATTCTGAATTGTTAAGGACAAGATGATGGAGTACTTGGTGACACAGGACAAGATAAGGCAAAGTCAGCATGGTTTCATTAAGGGAAAATTTAGCCTGACGATCCTGTTGGAATTCTTTGAGGAGATTACAAGTAGGATTGATAAAGGAAATACAGTGGATGTTGCATATTTGGATTTTCAGAATGCCTTTGCCATGAGGCTGCTTGCCAAGTTAAGAGCCCATGTATTACAGGAAGGTTATTGGCATGGTTCGAGCATTGGCTGATTGGTAGGAGGCAAGTGGGAATAAAAGATCCTTTTCTGGTTGGCTGCCACTGACTAGTGGTGTTCCACAGGGGTTGGTGTTGGGCCTGCTTTGTATTATGCTGTATGTCAATGATTTAGATGATATACCCTGCCAATGGTGGCAGGCGAGGAAGATGATTGCAGGCATTTTGGAAACCCTTAGACATATGGCTGATAGAAAAATGTCGAATATATAGAAGGGAAAGTTTAGATCGATCTTAGAGTAAGTCAGAAGGCCTGCCAAAGTCATGGCTGAAGGGCCTGTAAGGTTCTGTTCTATTTTCTGTTTCTCCTATGTTGAGTTAATGAGACTGACCACATGATGGAGCTAAAAGAACATGTGCTTTTATACCCAGAAACAGACAGCATATCTTCATTAACTCAAGTTAATTCAGCTGCTCTATGCCCCCAGCCCCACAATAAAAAATTATCTGATTTTGCAGGGGCTCATTCAACACGTCTGTCCTGACTGGAGAGAGGGCAAATCCATGCTGACATCAAATGCCCTACCTCGCAGAAAATCTCCCAGGGTAACTGTACCCTGCAGTGGTGATGTGTCATCATCTTACACCAGCTCCACCGTTGGGGTCTTGGTTGGATCTCTCTTTGTCTGGAACCTCCTCCTTGACCTTTCTGCCATGGGTGAGCCCATCGGGAACTAAGCTCCAGGCGGTATCATTCTCAGAATCTCAGGATCTCACAAGTCTTTCCTCGCATAAGATGGCCATATATACATAAGATTAGCTTAAACATGTAAAACTAATTATAGGTATTTTTTTATATATTTTTTAATTATTTCAGGTTTTTTTTACTTTCTCACCAGCAACCAAACCAGATTTGGTTACTCTTTCATATCACTTGGAAAGTTCCCAAAAAGTACGTAAAAATCTGTGAGAATATGTTAAAAGCAAAAATCCCCAGGCCAGTCAGAAGCAATGGTCTCTTCACACAGACATCCGATACTTTTCTCAGAAGGTTATTGCCAAGTCTTAGTGAGTTTCTCTTCTGTAAGTGCTGTGGTCAAACAACTGGTGGTAAGTGCTGAAAGAGCAATAAAGGAAAAAGACTTAATATTCCATAGCTCCATTCTGCGCATAGTGACTCCTTACAAGATGGCTTCCATTACCAAAACTGGATCTTTATCAACCATCTGGCTGATAATGTGGTAAACTGGATCAGCAAGTTTGCTGATGACACTAAAATTGGGGACACAGTGGACTGTCAAAGCTTGCAGTGGGATCTGGACCAGCTGGGAATAAGGTTTGAAAAATGGCAGATGGAATTTAATGCAGATAACTGTGTGATGTTGCACTTTAGGGGGACACACCAGGGTAGGACTTACACAGTGAACAGTAGGGCACTCGGGAGTACAGTACAACAAAGAAAAGCATGTAGACTTCAGGAAGTGCAGACAAACCGCCCCCTCTGTGAATACGTGGCTTCTCCATATCGAGGATTAAGTGAAACCATTTTCTGGAAGTTCACATCACAGATGACCTCACGTGGTCCCTTACTATCACCTCCCTGAACAAGAAGGCACAGCAATGCCTCCACTTCCTAAGAAGATTGAGGCAAGCAAGGCTTTACCTCCCCCCCCCCCATTAATTGTGTTTTACAGGAGCACCATTGACAGCGTCTTGGCAAGTTGTATCTCCATCTGGTGTGGGAGTTGGCATTGAACCTGAAGTCCATACAAAGGACTGTGAGAACAGCTGAGAGAATCATGGGGCTGTCCCCACCAATCCATCGGGGACAATTATCAGGAGCACTGCGTATGCAGGGCCCTTAGTATTATTAAGGATCCCACCCATCCATCCAGCATCCTCTTTGACTTTTTACCATCATGCAGGACACTGTGATGCATCAAAACAAGAACGGTCAAGATGGTAAACAGTTTCCTCCCCCAGGCTATCAGGCTTCTGGACTCACTGTGGTCTCATATTTGAAGGGTCACTGGTTAATCTGTTCCAGTACAATACTTAATATTAATACGTTAATTATGTATGATTCATCCATAGACTTTATCCTAAACTTCATAAGTTATCATGTGTTATGTGTACTATTGTGTTTTACACCCTGGGTTGGAGAAACATTGACTCGTTTCTATATGGATTATAAGGTTATATACATTATATACATGTATATAGTTAAATGACAATAAACTGGATTGACTCAACTTGATTCCCTAGAGCCTACAAGAATGAAGGAAGATCCGATACAGATATACAAAATTGTGAGGGGTATCAATAGGGTAAATGCAATCAGTCATATTTCACTGGGTTAGACTACAACTGGAGGTCATGGGTTAAAGGTGAAATGTTTAAAGGGAACGGGGGGGAACTTCTTCATTCAGAGGGTGGTGAGAGTGTGGAACTAGCTGCCAGAGGAAGTGAAGGATGCCGGTTCGAATGCAACATTTAAGAGAAATTTGGATAGGTACATGGATAGGAGGGGTTTGGCGGGCTGTGGTCCTGGAGCAAGTCAATGGCACTGGGCAGAAAAATAGTTTGGCATGGACTAATCAGCCGGAGTTTCTGTTACTGTGCTGTAGTGTTTTATGAGCCTGTGGATTTTATTTTGAAGTGGAAGTAAAAATAGTGAGTTAATCAAGAGGAAAATAGAAACATAGAAAACCTACAGCATAATACAGGCCCTTCGGCCCACAAAGCTGTGCCAAACACGACCTTATGTTAGAAGTTACCTAGGGTTACCCATAGCCCTCTATATTTCTGAGCTCCATGTACTTATCCAGGAGTCTCTTAAAAGACCCCATTGTATCCGCCTCCACCACCATCACCAGCAGCCCATTCCACACACACACCACCCTCTGTGAAATAAATCTTACCCCTGACATCTCCTCCGTACCTAGTTCCAAGCACCTTAAAACTGTGCCCTCTCATGCTAGCCATTTCAGCTCTGGAAAAAAGCCTCTGACTATCCACACGATCAATGCCACTCATCATCTTATACACCTCTATCAGGTCACCTCTCATCCTCCGTCGCTCCAAGGAAAAAAGGCCGAGTTCACTCAACCTATTCTCATAAGGCATGCTCTCCAATCCAGGCAACATCCTTGTAAATCTCCTCTGCACCCTTTCTATGGTTTCCACATCCTTCCTGTAGTGGGGTGACCAGAACTGAGCACAGTACTCCAAGTGGGGTCTGACCACTTTATCTGACCAACATTACCTCTTGGCTCCAAAACCCAATCCCACGGTCAAAGCACCGTATGCCTTCTTAACCACAGTCAATCTGCGCAGATGCTTTAAGTGTCCTATGGACTCAGACCCTAAGATCCCTCTGATCCTCCACACTGCCAAGAGTCTTACCATTAATACTATATTCTGCCATCATATTTGACCTACCATAATGAACCACCTCACAGTTATCTGGATTGAACTCCATCTGCCATTTCTCAGCCCTTTGCACTATCCATAACACCCCCAACCTTTGAGTCATCAGCAAATTTACTAACCCATCCCTCCACTTCTTCATCCAGATCATTTATAAAACTCATGAAGAATAGGGGTCACAGAACAGATCCCTGAGGTACTCCACTGGTCACCAACCTCCATGCAGAATGTGACCCATTTACAACCACTCTTTGCCTTCTGTGGGCAAGCCAATTCTGGATCCACAAAGCAACGTCCCCTTGGATCCCATGACTCCTTACTTTCTCAATAAGCTTTGCATGGGGTACCTTATCAAATGCCTTGCTGAAATCCATATTCACTACATCTACTGCTCTTCCTTCATCAATGTGCTAAGTCGCATCCTCGAAAAGTTCAGGCAGGTGCGTAAGGCACGACCTGCCTTTCCCAAGGCCATGCTGACTATTCCTAATCATATTATGCCTCTCCGAATGTTCACAAATCCTGCCTCTCAGGATCTTCTCCATCAACTTACCAACCACTGAGTTAAGACTCACTGGTCTATAATTTCCTGGGCTATCTTTACTCCCTTTCTTGAATAATGGAACAACATCCCCAAATCTCCAATCCTCTGGAACCTCTCCCATCCCCATTGATGATGCAAAGACCATCACTAGAGGCTCAGCAATTTCCTCCCTCACCTCCCACAGTAACCTAGGGTATATCACATCCAATCCCAGTGACTTATCCAACTTGACGCTTTCCAGAAGCTCCAGCACATCCTTTTTCTTGATATCTACATACTCAAGCTTCTCAGTCCACTGTATGTCATCCCTACAATCGGCAAGATCCTTTTCTGTGGTGAATACTGAAGCAAAGTACTCATTAAGTACCTCTGCTATCTCCTCCAGTTTCAGACACACTTTTCCACTGTCACACTCGATTGATCCTATTCTGTCATGTCTTATCCTCTTGCTCTTCACATATTTGTTGGATGCCTTGGGATTTTCCTTAATCCTGTCCACCAAGGCCTTCTCATGGCCCCTTCTGGCTCTCCTAATTTCATCCTTAAGTTCCTTCCTGCTAGCCTTATAATCTTCTAGATCTCTATCATTACCTAGTTTTTTTTAAACCTTTTGTAGGCTTTTCTTTTCTTCTTGACTAGATTTACAACAGCCTTTATACACCACAGTTCCTGTACACTACCATCCTTTCCCTGTCTTGTTGGAGCATACCTATGCAAAACTCCTCTCAAATATCCCCTGAACATTTGCCACATTTCTTCCATACATTTCCCTGAGAACATCTGTTCCCAATTTATGCTTCCATGTTCCTGCCTGATAGCCTCAAATTTCCCCTCAATATTTCCAATTAAACACTTTCCTAACTTGTCTGTTCCTATCCCTCTCCAATGCTATGGTAAAGGAGATATCATTATGATCACGATCTCCAAAATGCTCTCCCACTGAGAAATCTGACACCTGACCAGGTTCATTTCCCAATACCAGATCAAGTGCAGCCTCTCCTGTTGTGGGCTGACCTAGAAACCTTCCTGAACACTCCTAACAAGCTCCACCCCATCTAAACACTGACTCTAGGGACATGCCTATTAATTATTTAGGAAATTAAAATCTCCCACCAGAACAACACTGTTATTATTACACCTTTCCAGAATTTGTTTCCCTATCTGCTCCTCGATGTCCCTGTTACTATTGGGTGGTCTATAAAAAACACCCAGTAGAGTTATTGATGCTTTCCTATTCCTAATTTCCACCCACAGAGACTGCATAGACAATCCCTCCATGACTTCCTCCTTTTCTGCAGCCGTGACATTATCTCTGATCAACAGTGCCATGCCCCCACCTCTTTTGCCTCCCTGCCTGTCCTTCCTGAAACATCTAAAGCCTGGTACTCAAAGGAATCATTCCTGCCCCTGAGCCATCCAAGCCTCTGTAATGGCCACAACATCATAGCTCCAAGTACTGATCCACGCTCGAAGTTCATCTGCTTTATTCATAATACTCCTTGCACTAAAATAGACATATCTCAAACCATCGGTCTGGGTGTGTCTCTATCACCTGCCTATCCTCCCTCTCACACTGTCTCCAAGATTTCTCTATTTGTGAACCAACCGCCTCTTCCTTCGTCTCTTCAGTTTGGTTCCCACCACCCCAGCAGTACTAGTTTAAACTGTCCCCATTAGAACTTAGCAAACCTCCCCACCAGGATATTGGTCCCCCTGGGATTCAAGTGCAACCCATCCTTTTTGTACAGGTCACACTTGCCCAAAAGAGGTCCCAATGATCCAGAAATCTTAATCCATGCCCCCTGCTCCAAACCCTCAGCCACGCATTTATCCTCCACCTCATTCTATTCCTGTACTCACTGTCACGTAGCACAGGCAGTAATCCAGAGATTACTACCTTTGAGGTCCAGCTTCTCAACTTCCTTCCTAACTCCCTGTCATCTGCTTTTCGGACATCCTCTATTTTCCTGCCTATGTTGTTGGTACCAATATGTACCACAACCTCAGGCTGTTCTCATTTCCACTTCAGGATATCGTGGACACGATCAGAAACATCCCAGACCCTAGCACCTGGGAGGCAAACTACCATCCGAGTTTCTTTCCTGCATTCACAGAATCGCCTGTCTGACCCCCTAAATACAGAATCCCCGATCACTGCTGCTGTCCTCTTCCTTTCCCTACCCTTCTGAACCACAGGGCCAGATGCTGTGCCAGAGACACGGCCACTGGTGCTTCCCTCAGCTAAGCCATATCCCCCAACAGTACTCAAGCTGGAATACCAATTGTCAAGAGGTACAGCTACAGGGGTGCTCTCTAGCATCTGACTACTGCCCTACTCTCTCCTGACTGTTACCCACTTATCTGTCTCCCGAGACCCCAGTGTGACTACCTGCCTATAGTTCCACTCCATCACCTCCTCACTCTCCCTGACCGGATGAAGGAAATTGAGCTGCATCTCCAGTTCCCCAACCCGGTCCCTAAGGAGCTGCAGCATGACACGCCTGGCACAGATATACCAGTAAAATGGCTGCTCCCCAACTGAGACTTAGTGAGTGCCTCACTCAATTCTGAAATAATTGAGAATTAAGTGTTAGTTACTGATCTCGTTCAGGACTGATCTGGTTCAGTTACTGATCTGGTTCAGTTAATGATCTGGTTCAGGACTGATGTTTTTCAATTAATAATCTGTTTCAGGACTGATCTGGTTCAGTTACTGATCTGGTTCAGGACCGATCTGGTTCAGTTACTGATCTGGTTCTGTTAATGATCTGGTTCAGGACTGATGTTTTTCAGTTACTGATCTGGTTCAGGACCGATCTGGTTCAGGACTGATGTTTTTCAGTTACTGATCTGGTTCAGGACCGATCTGGTTCAGTTAGGGATCTGGTTTAATTACTGATCTGGTTCAGTTACTGATATGGTACAGTTAATGATCTGGTTCAGTTACTGATCTGGTTCAATTACTGATCTGGTTCAGTCACTGATGTGGTTCAGGCTGATCTGGTGCAGTTACAGATCTGGTTCTGGACTGATCTGGTTTAGTTACTGTTCTCGATCAGGAATGATCTGGTTCAGGACTGATCTGGTTCAGTTAATAATCTGGTTCAGGACGGATCTGGCTCAGTTACTGATCTGGTTCAATTACTGATCCGGTTCAATTACTGATCTGGTTCAGTCACTGATGTGGTTCAGGCTGATCTGGTGCAGTTACAGATCTGGTTCTGGACTGATCTGGTTTAGTTACTGTTCTCGATCAGGAATGATCTGGTTCAGGACTGATCTGGTTCAGTTAATAATCTGGTTCAGGACTGATCTGTTTCAGTTACTGATCTAGTTCAATTACTGATCTGGTTCAATCACTGATGTGGTTCAGGGCTGATCTGGGTCAGTTATTGATCTGGTTCTGGACTGATCTGGTTCAGTTAATAATCTGGTTCAATTACTGAACTTGTTCCAGGTATGATCAGCTTCAGGACTGATCTGGTTCAGTTACTGATCTGGTTCAGGACTGATCAGGTTCAGTTACAGATCTGGTTCAGGACTGATCTGGTTCAGTTACTGATATGGTACAGTTACTGATCTGGTACAATTACTGATATGGTACAGTTACTGATCTGGTACAATTACTGATCTGGTTCAGGACTGGTCTGGTTCAATTATTGATCTTGTTCAGGACTTATCTGGTTTAGGTACTGATCTGGTTCAGCACTGATCTGGTTCAATTATTGATCTTGTTCAGGACTGATCTGGTTGAGTTATTGATCTTGTTCAGGACTGATCTAGTTCAGGACTGATCTGGTTCAGGACTGCTCTGGTTTTGGACTAATCAGGTTCAGTTACTTATCTGGTTCAGTTAATGATCTGGTTTAAGACGGATCTGGATCAATTACTAATCTGGTTGATTAAATGATCTGGTTCAGGTCTGATCAGGTTCAGTTACTAATTTGGATCAGGACTGATCTGGTTCAGTTATTGATTTAGTTCCGTTACTGATCTGAGATGACTTATTGACCTGGTTTAGTTACTAATCTGGATCAGTTAATTATCTGGATCGGTTACTAATCAGGTTCAGTTAATAATCTGATTCAATTAGTGAAATGGTTCAGGACTGATCTGGTTCAGTTACTGATCTGTTTCAGGACTGATCTGGTTCAGTTCTGATTTGGTTCAGGACTGCTCTGGTTTATTTACTGATCTGATTCAATTACTGATCTGGTTCAGTCCCTGATGTGATTCAGGACTGATCTGGTTCAGTTCTGATTTGGTTCAGGACTGATCTTGTTTAGTTTCTGATCTGGATCAGGAATAATATGGTTCAGGACTGCTCTGGTTTTGGACTAATCAGGTTCAGTTACTGACCTGGTTCAGTTAATGATCTGGTTTAAGACTGTTCTGGTTCAATTACTAATCTGGTTGAGTTACTGATCTGGTTCAGGACGGATCTGGTTCAATTATAGATCTTGTTCAGGACTGATATGATTCAGTTACTGATCTGGATAAGGACTGATCTGGTTCAGTTACTGATCTGGTTGAGTTACTGATTTCGTACAGTTACGGATCTGGTTCAGGACTGATCTGGTTCAGGACTGATCTGGTTGAGTTATTGATCTTGTTCAGGACTGATCTGGTTCAGGACTGATCTGGTTCAGTTACTGATCTTGTTGAGTTTCTGATAAGGTACAGTTACTGATCTGGATAAGGACTGATCTGGTTCAGTTACTGATCTGGTTGAGTTACTGATTTCGTACAGTTACGGATCTGGTTCAGGACTGATCTGGTTGAGTTATTGATCTTGTTCAGGACTGATCTGGTTCAGGGCTGATCTGGTTCAATTATTGATCTTGTTCAGGACTGATCTGGTTCAGGACTGCTCTGGTTTTGGACTAATCAGGTTCAGTTACTTATCTGGTTCAGTTAATGATCTGGTTTAAAACGGATCTGGATCAATTACTAATCTGGTTGATTAAATGATCTGGTTCAGGTCTGATCAGTTTCAGTTACTAATTTGGAACAGGACTGATCTGGTTCAGGTCTGATCAGGTTCAGTTACTAATTTGGATCAGGACTGATCTGGTTCAGGTCTGATCAAGTTCATTTACTGATTTGGTACAGTTACTGAACTGTTTCAATTACTGATCTGGTTCAGGACTGATCTGGTTCAGTTCATCATCTGGTTAAGGACTGATCTGGTTCAATTACTAATCTGGTTGAGGTACTGATCTGGTTCAGGTCTGATCAGGTTCAGTTTTACTCTGCTTCAGGACTGCTCTGGTTCAGTTTTTGATCTGCTTATGTTACTGATCTGAGATCAGTTATTGATCTGGTTTAGTTACTGATCTGGACCATTTAATGATCTGGATCGGATACTGATCTGGTTTAGTTAATAATCAGGTTCAATTACTGAACTGGTTCCAGATATGATCTGGTTCAGGTCTGACCTGGTTCAGGATTGATCTGATTCAGTTACTGATCTGAGATGAGTTATTGATCTGGTTTAGTTACTAATCTGGATCAGTTAATGATCTGGATCGGTTACTGGTCTGGTTCAGTTAATATTCTGGTTCAATTACAGAAATGGTTCAGTTACTGATCTGGTTCCGGACTGATCTGGTTCAGTTACTGATCTTGTTGAGTTACTGTTATGGTACAGTTACTGATCTGGTTCAGGACTGATCTGTTTCAGTTCTGATTTGGTTCAGGACTGCTCTGGTTTATTTACTGATCTGATTCAATTACTGATCTAAATCAGTCACTGATGTGATTCAGGACTGATCTGGTTCAGTTCTGATTTGGTTCAGGACTGATCTTGTTTCAATTATTGATCTTGTTCAGGACTGATCTGGTGCAGTTACTGATCTTGTTGAGTTACTGTTATGGTACAGTTACTGATCTGGTTCAGGATTGATCTGTTTCAGTTCTGATTTGGTTCAGGACTGCTATGGTTCAGTTACTGATCTGGTTCAGGACTGATCTGGTTCAGTTTCTGATCTTGTTGAGTTACTGATCTGGTTCAGTTACTGATCTGGTTCAGCACTGATCTGGTTCAGTTACTGATCTTGTTGAGTTACTGTTATGGTACAGTTACTGATCTGGTTCAGGACTGATCTGTTTCAGTTCTGATTTGGTTCAGGACTGCTCTGGTTTATTTACTGATCTGATTCAATTACTGATCTAATTCAGTCACTGATGTGATTCAGGACTGATCTGGTTCAGTTCTGATTTGGTTCAGGACTGATCTTGTTTCAATTATTGATCTTGTTCAGGACTGATCTGGTTCAGTTACTGATCTTGTTGGGTTACTGTTATGGTACAATCACTGATCTGGTTCAGGATTGATCTGTTTCAGTTCTGATTTGGTTCAGGACTGCTATGGTTTATTTACTGATCTGATTCAATTACAGATCTAATTCAGTCACTGATGTGATTCAGGACTGATCTGGTTCAGTTCTGATTTGGTTCAGGACTGATCTTGTTTCAATTATTGATCTTGTTCAGGACTAACCTGGTTCAGTTACTGATCTGGTTGAGTTACTGATATCGTATATTTACGGATCTGGTTCAGGACTGATCTGGTTCAATTATTGATCTTGTTCAGGACTGATCTGTTTCAATTATTGATCTTGTTCAGGACTGCTCTGGTTCAGTTACTGATTTGGTTCAGGACTGATCTGGTTCAGTTACTGATCTTGTTGAGTTACTGTTATGGTACAATCACTGATCTGGTTCAGGATTGATCTGTTTCAGTTCTGATTTGGTTCAGGACTGCTATGGTTTATTTACTGATCTGATTCAATTACAGATCTAATTCAGTCACTGATGTGATTCAGGACTGATCTGGTTCAGTTCTGATTTGGTTCAGGACTGATCTTGTTTCAATTATTGATCTTGTTCAGGACTAACCTGGTTCAGTTACTGATCTGGTTGAGTTACTGATATCGTATATTTACGGATCTGGTTCAGGACTGATCTGGTTCAATTATTGATCTTGTTCAGGACTGATCTGTTTCAATTATTGATCTTGTTCAGGACTGCTCTGGTTCAGTTACTGATTTGGTTCAGGACTGATCTGGTTCAGTTACTGATCTTGTTGAGTTACTGTTATGGTACAATCACTGATCTGGTTCAGGATTGATCTGTTTCAGTTCTGATTTGGTTCAGGACTGCTATGGTTTATTTACTGATCTGATTCAATTACAGATCTAATTCAGTCACTGATGTGATTCAGGACTGATCTGGTTCAGTTCTGATTTGGTTCAGGACTGATCTTGTTTCAATTATTGATCTTGTTCAGGACTAACCTGGTTCAGTTACTGATCTGGTTGAGTTACTGATATCGTATAGTTACGGATCTGGTTCAGGACTGATCTGGTTCAATTATTGATCTTGTTCAGGACTGATCTGTTTCAATTATTGATCTTGTTCAGGACTGCTCTGGTTCAGTTACTGATTTGGTTCAGGACTGATCTGGTTCAGTTACTGATCTTGTTGAGTTACTGATATGGTACAGTTACTGATCTGGTTCAGTTTCTCATCTGGTTCCGGACTGATCTGGATCAGGAATTATGTGGTTCAGAACGAATCAGGTTCAGTTTCTGATCTGGTTCTGGACTGATCAGGTTCAGGACTAATCTGGTTCAGTTATTGATTTAGTTCCGTTACTGATCTGAGATGACTTATTGACCTGGTTTAGTTACTAATCTGGATCAGTTATTTATCTGGATCGGTTACTGATCAGGTTCAGTTAATAATCTGGTTCAATTACTGAACTGGTTCCAGATATGATCTGGTTCAGGTCTGACCTGGTTCAGGATTGATCTGATTCAGTTACTGATCTGAGATGAGTTATTGATCTGGTTTAGTTACTAATCTGGATCAGTTAATGATCTGGATCGGTTACTGGTCTGGTTCAGTTAATATTCTGGTTCAATTACAGAAATGGTTCAGTTACTGATCTGGTTCCGGACTGATCTGGTTCAGTTACTGATCTTGTTGAGTTACTGTTATGGTACAGTTACTGATCTGGTTCAGGACTGATCTGTTTCAGTTCTGATTTGGTTTATTTACTGATCTGATTCAATTACTGATCTAAATCAGTCACTGATGTGATTCAGGACTGATCAGGTTCAGTTCTGATTTGGTTCAGGACTGATCTTGTTTCAATTATTGATCTTGTTCAGGACTGCTCTGGTTCAGTTACTGATCTGGTTCAGGACTGATCTGGTTCAGTTACTGATCTTGTTGAGTTACTGATCTGGTTCAGTTACTGATCTGGTTCAGCACTGATCTGGTTCAGTTACTGATCTTGTTGAGTTACTGTTATGGTACAGTCACTGATCTGGTTCAGGATTGATCTGTTTCAGTTCTGATTTGGTTCAGGACTGCTATGGTTTATTTACTGATCTGATTCAATTACTGATCTAATTCAGTCACTGATGTGATTCAGGACTGATCTGGTTCAGTTCTGATTTGGTTCAGGACTGATCTTGTTTCAATTATTGATCTTGTTCAGGACTAACCTGGTTCAGTTACTGATCTGGTTGAGTTACTGATATCGTATAGTTACGGATCTGGTTCAGGACTGATCTGGTTCAATTATTGATCTTGTTCAGGACTGATCTGTTTCAATTATTGATCTTGTTCAGGACTGATCTGGTTCAGTTACTGATTTGGTTCAGGACTGATCTGGTTCAGTTACTGATCTTGTTGAGTTACTGATATGGTACAGTTACTGATCTGGTTCAGTTTCTCATCTGGTTCCGGACTGATCTGGATCAGGAATTATCTGGTTCAGAACGAATCAGATTCAGTTTCTGATCTGGTTCTGGACTGATCAGGTTCAGGACTAATCTGGTTCAGTTATTGATTTAGTTCCGTTACTGATCTGAGATGACTTATTGACCTGGTTTAGTTACTAATCTGGATCAGTTAATTATCTGGATCGGTTACTGATCCGGTTCAGTTAATAATCTGGTTCAATTACTGAACTGGTTCCAGATATGATCTGGTTCAGGTCTGACCTGGTTCAGGATTGATCTGATTCAGTTACTGATCTGAGATGAGTTATTGATCTGGTTTAGTTACTAATCTGGATCAGTTAATGATCTGGATCGGTTACTGGTCTGGTTCAGTTAATATTCTGGTTCAATTACAGAAATGGTTCAGTTACTGATCTGGTTCCGGACTGATCTGGTTCAGTTACTGATCTTGTTGAGTTACTGTTATGGTACAGTTACTGATCTGGTTCAGGACTGATCTGTTTCAGTTCTGATTTGGTTCAGGACTGCTCTGGTTTATTTACTGATCTGATTCAATTACTGATCTAAATCAGTCACTGATGTGATTCAGGACTGATCTGGTTCAGTTCTGATTTGGTTCAGGACTGATCTTGTTTCAATTATTGATCTTGTTCAGGACTGATCTGGTGCAGTTACTGATCTTGTTGAGTTACTGTTATGGTACAGTTACTGATCTGGTTCAGGATTGATCTGTTTCAGTTCTGATTTGGTTCAGGACTGCTCTGGTTCAGTTCTGATTTGGTTCAGGACTGATCTGGTTTATTTACTGATCTGATTCAATTACTGATCTAATTCAGTCACTGATGTGATTCAGGACTGATCAGGTTCAGTTCTGATTTGGTTCAGGACTGATCTTGTTTCAATTATTGATCTTGTTCAGGACTGCTCTGGTTCAGTTACTGATCTGGTTCAGGACTGATCTGGTTCAGGACTCATCTAGTTCAGTTACTAATCTGGTTGCGTTACTGATATGGTACATTTACTGATCTGGTTCAGGACTGATCTGGCTTAGTTACTGATGTGGTTCAGGGTGATCTGCTGCAGTTACTGATCTGGTTCTGGACTGATCTGGTTTAGTTACTGTTCTGGATTAGCAATGATCTGGTTCAGGACTGACCTGGTTCAGTTAATGATCTGTTTTTGGACTGATCTGGTTCAGTTACTGATCTGTTTTTGGACTGATCTGGTTCAGTTACTGATCTGGTTCCATTAATGATCCGGTTCAATTACTGATCTGGTTTCGTCACTGATGTGGTACAGGACTGATCTGGTTCAGTTAATAATCTGGTTCAGGACTGATCTGGTTCAGTTCTGATTTGGTTCAGGACTGATCTGGTTTATTTACTGATCTGATTCAATTACTGATCTAATTCAGTCACTGATGTGATTCAGGACTGATCTGGTTCAGTTCTGATTTGGTTCAGGACTGATCTTGTTTTGTTACTGATCTGGATCAGGAATAATATGGTTCAGGACTGCTCTGGTTCTGGACTCATCAGGTTCAGTTACTGATCTGGTTCAGTTAATGATCTGGTTTAAGACTGTTCTGGTTCAATTACTAATCTGGTCCAGTTACTGATCTGGTCCAGTTAAAGATCAGTTGCAATTACTGATCTGGTTCAGGACTGATCTGTTTCAGGACTGATCTGTTTCAATTATTGATATTGTTCAGGACTGATCTGGTTCAGGACTGATCTGGTCCAGTTACTGATCTGGTCCAGTTAAAGATCTGTTGCAATTACCGATCTGGTTCAGGACTGATCTGTTTCAGGACTGATCTGTTTCAATTATTGATCTTGTTCAGGACTGATCTGATTCAGTTACTGATCTGCTTCAGAACTGATCTGGTTCAATTAGTGATCTTGTTCAGGACTGATCTGTTTCAATTATTGATCTTGTTCAGGACTGATCTGGTTCAGTTACTGATCTTGTTGAGTTACTGTTATGGTACAGTTACTGATCTGGTTCAGGACTGATCTGGTTCAGTTACTGATCTTGTTGAGTTTCTGATAAGGTACAGTTACTGATCTGGTTCTGGACTGATCTGGTTCAGTTACTGATCTGGTTCAGGACTGATCTGCTTCTGTTACTGATTTGGTACAGTTACTGATCTGATTCACGACTGATCTGTTTCAGGACTGATCTTGTTCAATTATTGATCTTGTTCAGGACTGATCTGGTTCAGGCCTGATCTGGTCCAGTTACTGATCTGGTCCAGTTAAAGATCTGTTGCAGTTACAGATCTGGTTCAGGACTGATCTGTTTCAATTATTGATCTTGTTCAGTACTGATCTGGTTCAGTTACTTATCTGGTTCAGGACTGATCTAGTTCAATTACCTATCTGGTTGAGTTACTGATATGGTACAGTTACTGATCTGGTTCAGGACTGATCTGGTTGAGTTACTGATCTGGTTCAGGACTGATCTGGTTCAGTTACTAATCTGGTTGAGTTACTTATATAGTCCAGTTACTGATCTGTTTCAGGACTGGTCTGATTCAGCTACTGATCTGGTTCAGGGTGATCTGTTGCAGTTACTGATCTGGTTCAGGACTGATCTGGTTTAGTTACTGATCTGGTTTAGTTACTGATGTGGTCCAGTTAATGATCTGTTGCAATTTCTGATCTGTTTCAATTATTGATCTTGTTCAGTACTGATCTGGTTCAGTTATTTATCTGGTTCCGTTACTGATCTGGTTGAGTTACTGATATGGTGCATTTACTGATCTGGATCAGGACTGATCTGGCTTAGTTACTGATCTGGTTCAGAGTGATCTGCTGCAGTTACTGATCTGGTTCTGGACTGATCTGGTTTAGTTACTGTTCTGGATTAGCAATTATCTGGTTCTGGACTGACCTGGTTCAGTTAATGATCTGTTTTTGGACTGTTCTGGTTCAATTACTAATCTGGTCCAGTTACTGATCTGGTCCAGTTAAAGATCTGTTGCAATTACCGATCTGGTTCAGGACTGATCTGTTTCAATTATTGATCTTGTTCAGGACTGATCTGAATCAGTTACTGATCTGCTTCAGGACTGATCTGGTTCAATTATTGATCTTGTTCAGGACTGATCTGTTTCAGGACTGATCTGTTTCAATTATTGATCTTGTTCAGGACTGATCTGGTTCAGTTACTGATCTTGTTGAGTTACTGTTATGGTACAGTTACTGATCTGGTTCAGGACTGATCTGGTTCAGTTACTGATCTTGTTGACTTTCTGATATGGTACAGTTACTGATCTGGTTCAGGACTGATCTGGTTCAGTTACTGATCTGCTTCTGTTGCTGTTTTGGTACAGTTACTGATCTGATTCACGACTGATCTGTTTCAGGACTGATCTTGTTCAATTATTGATCTTCTTCAGGACTGATCTGGTTCAGGACTGATCTGGTGCAGTTACTTATCTGGTCCAGTTAAAGATCTGTTGCAATTACAGATCTGGTTCAGGACTGATCTGTTTCAATTATTGATCTTGTTCAGTACTGATCTGGTTCAGTTACTTCTCTGGTTCAGGACTGATCTAGTTCAATTACCTATCTGGTTGAGTTACTGATATGGTACAGTTACTGATCTGGTTCAGGACTGATCTGGTTGAGTTACTGATCTGGTTCAGGACCGGTCTGATTCAGCTACTGATCTGGTTCAGGGTGATCTGCTGCAGTTACTGATCTGGTTCAGGACTGATCTGGTTTAGTTAATGATCTGGTCCAGTTAAAGATCTGTTGCAATTACTGATCGGTTTCAATTATTGATCTTGTTCAGTACTGATCTGGTTCAGTTACTTATTTGGTTCAGGACTGATCTGGTTTAGTTACTGATCTGGTTTAGTTACTGATATGGTACATTTACTGATCTGGTTCAGGACTGAGCTGGCTTAGTTACTGATCTGGTTCAGGGTGATCTGCTGCAGTTACTGATCTGGTTCTGGACTGATCTGGTTTAGTTACTGTTCTGGATTAGCAATGATCTGGTTCAGGACTGACCTGGTTCAGTTAATGATCTGTTTTTGGACTGATCTGGTTCAGTTACTGATCTGGTTCAATTACTGATCCGGTTCAATTACTGATCTGGTTTAGTCACTGATGTGGTACAGGACTGATCTGGTTCAGTTAATAATCTGGTTCAGGACTGATCTGGTTCAGTCACTGATGTGATTCAGGACTGATCTGGTTCAGTTCTGATTTGGTTCAGGACTGATCTTGTTTAGTTACTGAGCTGGATCAGAATAATATGGTTCTGGACTGCTCTGGTTCTGGATTCATCAGGTTCAGTTACTGATCCGGTTCAGTTAATGATCTGGTTTAAGACTGTTCTGGTTGAATTACTAATCTGGTCCAGTTACTGATCTGGTCCAAATAAAGATCTGTTGCAATTACTGATCTGGTTCAGGACTGATCTGTTTCAATTATTGAACTTGTTAAGAACTGATCTGATTCAGTTACTGATCTGGTTCAGGACTGATCTGGTTCAGTTACTAATCTGGTTGAGTTACTGATCTGGTCCAGTTAAAGATCTGTTGCAATTACTGATCTGTTTCAATTATTGATCTTGTTCAGTACTGATCTGGTTCAGTTACTTATCTGGTTCAGTTACTGATCTGGTTCAGTTAGTTACTGATCTGGTTCAGTTACTGATCTGGTTCAGGACTGATCTAGTTCAGTTACTAATCTGGTTGAGTTACTGATATGGTACATTTACTGATCTGGTTCAGGACTGATCGGGCTTAGTTACTGATGTGGTTCAGGGTGATCTGCTGCAGTTACTGATCTGGTTCTGGACTGACCTGGTTCAGTTAATGATCTGTTTTTGGACTGATCTGGTTCAGTTACTGATCTGTTTTTGGACTGATCTTGTTTTGTTACTGATCTGGATCAGGAATAATATGGTTCAGGACAGCTCTGGTTCTGGACTCATCAGGTTCAGTTACTGATCTGGTTCAGTTAATGATCTGGTTTAAGACTGTTCTGGTTCAATTACTAATCTGGTCCAGTTACTGATCTGGTCCAGTTAAAGGTCTGTTGCAATTACCGATCTGGTTCAGGACTGATCTGTTTCAATTATTGATCTTGTTCAGGACTGATCTGATTCAGTTACTGATCTGCTTCAGAACTGATCTGGTTCAATTAGTGATCTTGTTCAGGACTGATCTGTTTCAATTATTGATCTTGTTCAGGACTGATCTGGTTCAGTTACTGATCTTGTTGAGTTACTGTTATGGTACAGTTACTGATCTGGTTCAGGACTGATCTGGTTCAGTTACTGATCTTGTTGAGTTTCTGATAAGGTTCAGTTACTGATCTGGTTCAGTTAATGATCTGGTTTAAGACTGTTCTGGTTCAATTACTAATCTGGTCCAGTTACTGATCTGGTCCAGTTAAAGATCAGTTGCAATTACTGATCTGGTTCAGGACTGATCTGTTTCAGGACTGATCTGTTTCAATTATTGATATTGTTCAGGACTGATCTGGTTCAGGACTGATCTGGTCCAGTTAAAGATCTGTTGCAATTACCGATCTGGTTCAGGACTGATCTGTTTCAATTATTGATCTTGTTCAGGACTGATCTGATTCAGTTACTGATCTGCTTCAGGACTGATCTGGTTCAATTAGTGATCTTGTTCAGGACTGATCTGTTTCAGGACTGATCTGTTTCAATTATTGATCTTGTTCAGGACTGATCTGGTTCAGTTACTGATCTTGTTGAGTAACTGTTATGGTACAGTTACTGATCTGGTTCAGGACTGATCTTGTTTTGTTACTGATCTGGATCAGGAATAATATGATTCAGGACTGCTCTGGTTCTGGACTCATCAGGTTCAGTTACTGATCTGGTTCAGTTAATGATCTGGTTTAAGACTGTTCTGGTACAATTACTAATCTGATCCAGTTACTGATCTGGTCCAGTTAAAGATCTGTTGCAGTTACAGATCTGGTTCAGGACTGATCTGTTTCAATTATTGATCTTGTTCAGTACTGATCTGGTTCAGTTACTTATCTGGTTCAGGACTGATCTAGTTCAATTACCTATCTGGTTGAGTTACTGATATGGTACAGTTACTGATCTGGTTCAGGACTGATCTGGTTCAGTTACTGATCTGGTTCAGGACTGATCTGGTTCAATTATTGATCTTGTTAAGAACTGATCTGATTCAGTTACTGATCTGGTTCAGTTACTAATCTGGTTGAGTTACTGATCTGGTCCAGTTAAAGATCTGTTGCAATTACTGATCTGTTTCAATTATTGATCTTGTTCAGTACTGATCTGGTTCAGTTACTTATCTGGTTCAGTTACTGATCTGGTTCAGTTACTTATCTGGTTCAGGACTGATCTGGTTGAGTTACTGATATGGTACATTTACTGATCTGATTCAGGACTGATCTGGCTTAGTTACTGATCTGGTTCAGGGTGATCTGCTGCAGTTACTGATCTGGTTCTGGACTGACCTGGTTCAGTTAATGATCTGTTTTTGGACTGATCTGGTTCAGTTACTGATCTGTTTTTGGACTGATCTTGTTTTGTTACTGATCTGGATCAGGAATAATATGGTTCAGGACTGCTCTGGTTCTGCACTCATCAGGTTCAGTTACTGATCTGGTTCAGTTAATGATCTGGTTTAAGACTGTTCTGGTTCAATTACTAATCTGGTCCAGTTACTGATCTGGTCCAGTTAAAGATCAGTTGCAATTACTGATCTGGTTCAGGACTGATCTGTTTCAGGACTGATCTGTTTCAATTATTGATATTGTTCAGGACTGATCTGGTTCAGGACTGATCTGGTCCAGTTACTGATCTGTTGCAATTACCGATCTGGTTCAGGACTGATCTGTTTCAGGACTGATCTGTTTCAATTATTGATATTGTTCAGGACTGATCTGTTTCAGGACTGATCTGTTTCAATTATTGATATTGTTCAGGACTGATCTGGTTCAGGACTGATCTGGTCCAGTTAAAGATCTGTTGCAATTACCGATCTGGTTCAGGACTGATCTGTTTCAATTATTGATCTTGTTCAGGACTGATCTGATTCAGTTACTGATCTGCTTCAGGACTGATCTGGTTCAATTAGTGATCTTGTTCAGGACTGATCTGTTTCAGGACTGATCTGTTTCAATTATTGATCTTGTTCAGGACTGATCTGGTTCAGTTACTGATCTTGTTGAGTAACTGTTATGGTACAGTTACTGATCTGGTTCAGGACTGATCTTGTTTTGTTACTGATCTGGATCAGGAATAATATGATTCAGGACTGCTCTGGTTCTGGACTCATCAGGTTCAGTTACTGATCTGGTTCAGTTAATGATCTGGTTTAAGACTGTTCTGGTACAATTACTAATCTGATCCAGTTACTGATCTGGTCCAGTTAAAGATCTGTTGCAGTTACAGATCTGGTTCAGGACTGATCTGTTTCAATTATTGATCTTGTTCAGTACTGATCTGGTTCAGTTACTTATCTGGTTCAGGACTGATCTAGTTCAATTACCTATCTGGTTGAGTTACTGATATGGTACAGTTACTGATCTGGTTCAGGACTGATCTGGTTCAGTTACTGATCTGGTTCAGGACTGATCTGGTTCAATTATTGATCTTGTTAAGAACTGATCTGATTCAGTTACTGATCTGGTTCAGTTACTAATCTGGTTGAGTTACTGATCTGGTCCAGTTAAAGATCTGTTGCAATTACTGATCTGTTTCAATTATTGATCTTGTTCAGTACTGATCTGGTTCAGTTACTTATCTGGTTCAGTTACTGATCTGGTTCAGTTACTTATCTGGTTCAGGACTGATCTGGTTCAGTTACTGATCTGGTTGAGTTACTGATATGGTACATTTACTGATCTGATTCAGGACTGATCTGGCTTAGTTACTGATCTGGTTCAGGGTGATCTGCTGCAGTTACTGATCTGGTTCTGGACTGACCTGGTTCAGTTAATGATCTGTTTTTGGACTGATCTGGTTCAGTTACTGATCTGTTTTTGGACTGATCTTGTTTTGTTACTGATCTGGATCAGGAATAATATGGTTCAGGACTGCTCTGGTTCTGGACTCATCAGGTTCAGTTACTGATCTGGTTCAGTTAATGATCTGGTTTAAGACTGTTCTGGTTCAATTACTAATCTGGTCCAGTTACTGATCTGGTCCAGTTAAAGATCAGTTGCAATTACTGATCTGGTTCAGGACTGATCTGTTTCAGGACTGATCTGTTTCAATTATTGATATTGTTCAGGACTGATCTGGTTCAGGACTGATCTGGTCCAGTTACTGATCTGTTGCAATTACCGATCTGGTTCAGGACTGATCTGTTTCAGGACTGATCTGTTTCAATTATTGATATTGTTCAGGACTGATCTGGTTCAGGACTGATCTGGTCCAGTTAAAGATCTGTTGCAATTACCGATCTGGTTCAGGACTGATCTGTTTCAATTATTGATCTTGTTCAGGACTGATCTGATTCAGTTACTGATCTGCTTCAGGACTGATCTGGTTCAATTAGTGATCTTGTTCAGGACTGATCTGTTTCAGGACTGATCTGTTTCAATTATTGATCTTGTTCAGGACTGATCTGGTTCAGTTACTGATCTTGTTGAGTAACTGTTATGGTACAGTTACTGATGTGGTTCAGGACTGATCTTGTTTTGTTACTGATCTGGATCAGGAATAATATGATTCAGGACTGCTCTGGTTCTGGACTCATCAGGTTCAGTTACTGATCTGGTTCAGTTAATGATCTGGTTTAAGACTGTTCTGGTACAATTACTAATCTGGTCCAGTTACTGATCTGGTCCAGTTAAAGATCTGTTGCAGTTACAGATCTGGTTCAGGACTGATCTGTTTCAATTATTGATCTGGTTCAGGACTGATCTGGTTTAGTTACTGATCTGGTTTAGTTACTGATCTGTTCCAGTTAATGATCTGTTGCAATTACTGATCTGTTTCAATTATTGATCTTGTTCAGTACTGATCTGGTTCAATTACTGATCCGGTTCAATTACTGATCTGGTTCAGTTACTGATCTGTTTTTGGACTGATCTTGTTTTGTTACTGATCTGGATCAGGAATAATATGGTTCAGGACTGCTCTGGTTCTGGACTCATCAGGTTCAGTTACTGATCTGGTTCAGTTAATGATCTGGTTTAAGACTGTTCTGGTTCAATTACTAATCTGGTCCAGTTACTGATCTGGTCCAGTTAAAGATCAGTTGCAATTCCTGATCTGGTTCAGGACTGATCTGTTTCAGGACTGATCTGTTTCAATTATTGATATTGTTCAGGACTGATCTGTTTCAGGACTGATCTGTTTCAATTATTGATATTGTTCAGGACTGATCTGGTTCAGGACTGATCTGGTCCAGTTAAAGATCTGTTGCAATTACCGATCTGGTTCAGGACTGATCTGTTTCAATTATTGATCTTGTTCAGGACTGATCTGATTCAGTTACTGATCTGCTTCAGGACTGATCTGGTTCAATTAGTGATCTTGTTCAGGACTGATCTGTTTCAGGACTGATCTGTTTCAATTATTGATCTTGTTCAGGTACTGATCTGGTTCAGTTACTGATCTTGTTGAGTAACTGTTATGGTACAGTTACTGATCTGGTTCAGGACTGATCTTGTTTTGTTACTGATCTGGATCAGGAATAATATGATTCAGGACTGCTCTGGTTCTGGACTCATCAGGTTCAGTTACTGATCTGGTTCAGTTAATGATCTGGTTTAAGACTGTTCTGGTACAATTACTAATCTGGTCCAGTTACTGATCTGGTCCAGTTAAAGATCTGTTGCAGTTACAGATCTGGTTCAGGACTGATCTGTTTCAATTATTGATCTTGTTCAGTACTGATCTGGTTCAGTTACTTATCTGGTTCAGGACTGATCTGGTTCAGTTACTGATCTGGTTCAGGACTGATCTGGTTCAATTATTGATCTTGTTAAGAACTGATCTGATTCAGTTACTGATCTGGTTCAGTTACTAATCTGGTTGAGTTACTGATCTGGTCCAGTTAAAGATCTGTTGCAATTACTGATCTGTTTCAATTATTGATCTTGTTCAGTACTGATCTGGTTCAGTTACTTATCTGGTTCAGTTACTGATCTGGTTCAGTTACTGATCTGGTTCAGGACTCATCTAGTTCAGTTACTAATCTGGTTGAGTTACTGATATGGTACATTTACTGATCTGATTCAGGACTGATCTGGCTTAGTTACTGATCTGGTTCAGGGTGATCTGCTGCAGTTACTGATCTGGTTCTGGACTGACCTGGTTCAGTTAATGATCTGTTTTTGGACTGATCTGGTTCAGTTACTGATCTGTTTTTGGACTGATCTTGTTTTGTTACTGATCTGGATCAGGAATAATATGGTTCAGGACTGCTCTGGTTCTGGACTCATCAGGTTCAGTTACTGATCTGGTTCAGTTAATGATCTGGTTTAAGACTGTTCTGGTTCAATTACTAATCTGGTCCAGTTACTGATCTGGTCCAGTTAAAGATCAGTTGCAATTACTGATCTGGTTCAGGACTGATCTGTTTCAGGACTGATCTGTTTCAATTATTGATATTGTTCAGGACTGATCTGGTTCAGGACTGATCTGGTCCAGTTACTGATCTGTTGCAATTACCGATCTGGTTCAGGACTGATCTGTTTCAGGACTGATCTGTTTCAATTATTGATATTGTTCAGGACTGATCTGGTTCAGGACTGATCTGGTCCAGTTACTGATCTGTTGCAATTACCGATCTGGTTCAGGACTGATCTGTTTCAATTATTGATCTTGTTCAGGACTGATCTGATTCAGTTACTGATCTGCTTCAGGACTGATCTGGTTCAATTAGTGATCTTGTTCAGGACTGATCTGTTTCAGGACTGATCTGTTTCAATTATTGATCTTGTTCAGGACTGATCTGGTTCAGTTACTGATCTTGTTGAGTAACTGTTATGGTACAGTTACTGATCTGGTTCAGGACTGATCTTGTTTTGTTACTGATCTGGATCAGGAATAATATGATTCAGGACTGCTCTGGTTCTGGACTCATCAGGTTCAGATACTGATCTGGTTCAGTTAATGATCTGGTTTAAGACTGTTCTGGTACAATTACTAATCTGGTCCAGTTACTGATCTGGTCCAGTTAAAGATCTGTTGCAGTTACAGATCTGGTTCAGGACTGATCTGTTTCAATTATTGATCTGGTTCAGGACTGATCTGGTTTAGTTACTGATCTGGTTTAGTTACTGATCTGTTCCAGTTAATGATCTGTTGCAATTACTGATCTGTTTCAATTATTGATCTTGTTCAGTACTGATCTGGTTCAATTACTGATCCGGTTCAATTACTGATCTGGTTCAGTTACTGATCTGTTTTTGGACTGATCTTGTTTTGTTACTGATCTGGATCAGGAATAATATGGTTCAGGACTGCTCTGGTTCTGGACTCATCAGGTTCAGTTACTGATCTGGTTCAGTTAATGATCTGGTTTAAGACTGTTCTGGTTCAATTACTAATCTGGTCCAGTTACTGATCTGGTCCAGTTAAAGATCAGTTGCAATTACTGATCTGGTTCAGGACTGATCTGTTTCAATTATTGATATTGTTCAGGACTGATCTGTTTCAGGACTGATCTGTTTCAATTATTGATATTGTTCAGGACTGATCTGGTTCAGGACTGATCTGGTCCAGTTAAAGATCTGTTGCAATTACCGATCTGGTTCAGGACTGATCTGTTTCAATTATTGATCTTGTTCAGGACTGATCTGATTCAGTTACTGATCTGCTTCAGGACTGATCTGGTTCAATTAGTGATCTTGTTCAGGACTGATCTGTTTCAGGACTGATCTGTTTCAATTATTGATCTTGTTCAGGTACTGATCTGGTTCAGTTACTGATCTTGTTGAGTAACTGTTATGGTACAGTTACTGATCTGGTTCAGGACTGATCTTGTTTTGTTACTGATCTGGATCAGGAATAATATGATTCAGGACTGCTCTGGTTCTGGACTCATCAGGTTCAGTTACTGATCTGGTTCAGTTAATGATCTGGTTTAAGACTGTTCTGGTACAATTACTAATCTGGTCCAGTTACTGATCTGGTCCAGTTAAAGATCTGTTGCAGTTACAGATCTGGTTCAGGACTGATCTGTTTCAATTATTGATCTTGTTCAGTACTGATCTGGTTCAGTTACTTATCTGGTTCAGGACTGATCTGGTTCAGTTACTGATCTGGTTCAGGACTGATCTGGTTCAATTATTGATCTTGTTAAGAACTGATCTGATTCAGTTACTGATCTGGTTCAGTTACTAATCTGGTTGAGTTACTGATCTGGTCCAGTTAAAGATCTGTTGCAATTACTGATCTGTTTCAATTATTGATCTTGTTCAGTACTGATCTGGTTCAGTTACTTATCTGGTTCAGTTACTTATCTGGTTCAGGACTGATCTGGTTCAGTTACTGATCTGGTTGAGTTACTGATATGGTACATTTACTGATCTGATTCAGGACTGATCTGGCTTAGTTACTGATCTGGTTCAGGGTGATCTGCTGCAGTTACTGATCTGGTTCTGGACTGATCTGGTTTAGTTACTGTTCTGGATTAGCAATGTTCTGGTTCAGGACTGACCTGGTTCAGTTAATGATCTGTTTTTGGACTGATCTGGTTCAGTTACTGATCTGGTTCAATTACTGATCTGGTTTAGTCACTGATGTGGTACAGGACTGATCTGGTTCAGTTAATAATCTGGTTCAGGACTGATCTGGTTCAGTCACTGATGTGATTCAGGACTGATCTGGTTCAGTTCTGATTTGGTTCAGGACTGATCTTGTTTAGTTACTGAGCTGGATCAGGAATAATATGGTTTAGGACTGCTCTGGTTCTGGATTCATCAGGTTCAGTTACTGATACGGTTCAGTTAATGATCTGGTTTAAGACTGTTCTGGTTGAATTACTAATCTGGTCCAGTTACTGATCTGGTCCAAATAAAGATCTGTTGCAATTACTGATCTGGTTCAGGACTGATCTGTTTCAATTATTGATCTTGTTAAGAACTGATCTGATTCAGTTACTGATCTGGTTCAGTTACTAATCTGGTTGAGTTACTGATCTGGTCCAGTTAAAGATCTGTTGCAATTACTGATCTGTTTCAATTATTGATCTTGTTCAGTACTGATCTGGTTCAGTTACTTATCTGGTTCAGTTACTGATCTGGTTCAGTTACTGATCTGGTTCAGGACTGATCTAGTTCAGTTACTGATCTGGTTGAGTTACTGATATGGTACATTTACTGATCTGGTTCAGGACTGATCTGGCTTAGTTACTGATCTGGTTCAGGGTGATCTGCTGCAGTTACTGATCTGGTTCAGGCCTGATCTGGTCCAGTTACTGATCTGGTCCAGTTAAAGATCTGTTGCAATTACAGATCTGGTTCAGGACTGATCTGTTTCAATTATTGATCTTGTTCAGGACTGATCTGATTCAGTTACTGATCTGCTTCAGGACTGATCTGGTTCAATTAGTGATCTTGTTCAGGACTGATCTGTTTCAGGACTGATCTGTTTCAATTATTGATCTTGTTCAGGACTGATCTGGTTCAGTTACTGATCTTGTTGAGTAACTGTTATGGTACAGTTACTGATCTGGTTCAGGACTGATCTTGTTTTGTTACTGATCTGGATCAGGAATAATATGATTCAGGACTGCTCTGGTTCTGGACTCATCAGGTTCAGATACTGATCTGGTTCAGTTAATGATCTGGTTTAAGACTGTTCTGGTACAATTACTAATCTGGTCCAGTTACTGATCTGGTCCAGTTAAAGATCTGTTGCAGTTACAGATCTGGTTCAGGACTGATCTGTTTCAATTATTGATCTGGTTCAGGACTGATCTGGTTTAGTTACTGATCTGGTTTAGTTACTGATCTGTTCCAGTTAATGATCTGTTGCAATTACTGATCTGTTTCAATTATTGATCTTGTTCAGTACTGATCTGGTTCAATTACTGATCCGGTTCAATTACTGATCTGGTTCAGTTACTGATCTGTTTTTGGACTGATCTTGTTTTGTTACTGATCTGGATCAGGAATAATATGGTTCAGGACTGCTCTGGTTCTGGACTCATCAGGTTCAGTTACTGATCTGGTTCAGTTAATGATCTGGTTTAAGACTGTTCTGGTTCAATTACTAATCTGGTCCAGTTACTGATCTGGTCCAGTTAAAGATCAGTTGCAATTACTGATCTGGTTCAGGACTGATCTGTTTCAATTATTGATATTGTTCAGGACTGATCTGTTTCAGGACTGATCTGTTTCAATTATTGATATTGTTCAGGACTGATCTGGTTCAGGACTGATCTGGTCCAGTTAAAGATCTGTTGCAATTACCGATCTGGTTCAGGACTGATCTGTTTCAATTATTGATCTTGTTCAGGACTGATCTGATTCAGTTACTGATCTGCTTCAGGACTGATCTGGTTCAATTAGTGATCTTGTTCAGGACTGATCTGTTTCAGGACTGATCTGTTTCAATTATTGATCTTGTTCAGGTACTGATCTGGTTCAGTTACTGATCTTGTTGAGTAACTGTTATGGTACAGTTACTGATCTGGTTCAGGACTGATCTTGTTTTGTTACTGATCTGGATCAGGAATAATATGATTCAGGACTGCTCTGGTTCTGGACTCATCAGGTTCAGTTACTGATCTGGTTCAGTTAATGATCTGGTTTAAGACTGTTCTGGTACAATTACTAATCTGGTCCAGTTACTGATCTGGTCCAGTTAAAGATCTGTTGCAGTTACAGATCTGGTTCAGGACTGATCTGTTTCAATTATTGATCTTGTTCAGTACTGATCTGGTTCAGTTACTTATCTGGTTCAGGACTGATCTGGTTCAGTTACTGATCTGGTTCAGGACTGATCTGGTTCAATTATTGATCTTGTTAAGAACTGATCTGATTCAGTTACTGATCTGGTTCAGTTACTAATCTGGTTGAGTTACTGATCTGGTCCAGTTAAAGATCTGTTGCAATTACTGATCTGTTTCAATTATTGATCTTGTTCAGTACTGATCTGGTTCAGTTACTTATCTGGTTCAGTTACTGATCTGGTTCAGGACTGATCTGGTTCAGTTACTGATCTGGTTGAGTTACTGATATGGTACATTTACTGATCTGATTCAGGACTGATCTGGCTTAGTTACTGATCTGGTTCAGGGTGATCTGCTGCAGTTACTGATCTGGTTCTGGACTGATCTGGTTTAGTTACTGTTCTGGATTAGCAATGTTCTGGTTCAGGACTGACCTGGTTCAGTTAATGATCTGTTTTTGGACTGATCTGGTTCAGTTACTGATCTGGTTCAATTACTGATCTGGTTTAGTCACTGATGTGGTACAGGACTGATCTGGTTCAGTTAATAATCTGGTTCAGGACTGATCTGGTTTAGTCACTGATGTGATTCAGGACTGATCTGGTTCAGTTCTGATTTGGTTCAGGACTGATCTTGTTTAGTTACTGAGCTGGATCAGGAATAATATGGTTTAGGACTGCTCTGGTTCTGGATTCATCAGGTTCAGTTACTGATACGGTTCAGTTAATGATCTGGTTTAAGACTGTTCTGGTTGAATTACTAATCTGGTCCAGTTACTGATCTGGTCCAAATAAAGATCTGTTGCAATTACTGATCTGGTTCAGGACTGATCTGTTTCAATTATTGATCTTGTTAAGAACTGATCTGATTCAGTTACTGATCTGGTTCAGTTACTAATCTGGTTGAGTTACTGATCTGGTCCAGTTAAAGATCTGTTGCAATTACTGATCTGTTTCAATTATTGATCTTGTTCAGTACTGATCTGGTTCAGTTACTTATCTGGTTCAGTTACTGATCTGGTTCAGTTACTGATCTGGTTCAGGACTGATCTAGTTCAGTTACTGATCTGGTTGAGTTACTGATATGGTACATTTACTGATCTGGTTCAGGACTGATCTGGCTTAGTTACTGATCTGGTTCAGGGTGATCTGCTGCAGTTACTGATCTGGTTCTGGACTGATCTGGTTTAGTTACTGTTCTGGATTAGCAATGATCTGGTTCAGGACTGACCTGGTTCAGTTAATGATCTGTTTTTGGACTGATCTGGTTCAGTTACTGATCTGGTTCAATTACTGATCCGGTTCAATTACTGATCTGGTTTAGTCACTGATGTGGTACAGGACTGATCTGGTTCAGTTAATAATCTGGTTTAGGACTGATCTGGTTCAGTCGCTGATGTGATTCAGGACTGATCTGGTTCAGTTCTGATTTGGTTCAGGACTGATCTTGTTTAGTTACTGAGCTGGATCAGGAATAATATGGTTCAGGACTGCTCTGGTTCTGGATTCATCAGGTTCAGTTACTGATCCGGTTCAGTTAATTATCTGGTTTAAGACTGTTCTGGTTGAATTACTAATCTGGTCCAGTTACTGATCTGGTCCAAATAAAGATCTGTTGCAATTACTGATCTGGTTCAGGACTGATCTGTTTCAATTATTGATCTTGTTAAGAACTGTTCTGATTCAGTTACTGATCTGGTTCAGGACTGATCTGGTTCAGTTACTAATCTGGTTGAGTTACTGATCTGGTCCAGTTAAAGATCTGTTGCAATTACTGATCTGTTTCAATTATTGATCTTGTTCAGTACTGATCTGGTTCAGTTACTTATCTGGTTCTGTTACTGATCTGGTTCAGGACTGATCTGGTTCAGGACTCATCTAGTTCAGTTACTAATCTGGTTGCTTTACTGATATGGTACATTTACTGATCTGGTTCAGGACTGATCTGGCTTAGTTACTGATGTGGTTCAGGGTGATCTGCTGCAGTTACTGATCTGGTTCTGGACTGATCTGGTTTAGTTACTGTTCTGGATTAGCAATGATCTGGTTCAGGACTGACCTGGTTCAGTTAATGATCTTTTTTTTTGACTGATCTGGTTCAGTTACTGATCTGTTTTTGGACTGATCTGGTTCAGTTACTGATCTGGTTCCATTAATGATCCGGTTCAATTACTGATCTGGTTTCGTCACTGATGTGGTACAGGACTGATCTGGTTCAGTTAATAATCTGGTTCAGGACTGATCTGGTTCAGTTACTGATCTGTTTTTGGACTGATCTTGTTTTGTTACTGATCTGGATCAGGAATAATATGGTTCAGGACTGCTCTGGTTCTGGACTCATCAGGTTCAGTTACTGATCTGGTTCAGTTAATGATCTGGCTTAAGACTGTTCTGGTTCAATTACTAATCTGGTCCAGTTACTGATCTGGTCCAGTTAAAGATCAGTTGCAATTACTGATCTGGTTCAGGACTGATCTGTTTCAGGATTGATCTGTTTCAATTATTGATATTGTTCAGGACTGATCTGGTTCAGGACTGATCTGGTCCAGTTACTGATCTGGTCCAGTTAAAGATCTGTTGCAATTACCGATCTGGTTCAGGACTGATCTGTTTCAATTATTGATCTTGTTCAGGACTGATCTGATTCAGTTACTGATCTGCTTCAGAACTGATCTGGTTCAATTAGTGATCTTGTTCAGGACTGATCTGTTTCAGGACTGATCTGTTTCAATTATTGATCTTGTTCAGGACTGATCTGGTTCAGTTACTGATCTTGTTGAGTTACTGTTATGGTACAGTTACTGATCTGGTTCAGGACTGATCTGGTTCAGTTACTGATCTTGTTGAGTTTCTGATAAGGTACAGTTACTGATCTGGTTCTGGACTGATCTGGTTCAGTTACTGATCTGGTTCAGGACTGATCTGCTTCTGTTTGCTGATTTGGTACAGTTACTGATCTGATTCACGACTGATCTGTTTCAGGACTGATCTTGTTCAATTATTGATCTTGTTCAGGACTGATCTGGTTCAGGCCTGATCTGGTCCAGTTACTGATCTGGTCCAGTTAAAGATCTGTTGCAGTTACAGATCTGGTTCAGGACTGATCTGTTTCAATTATTGATCTTGTTCAGTACTGATCTGGTTCAGTTACTTATCTGGTTCAGGACTGATCTAGCTCAATTACCTATCTGGTTGAGTTACTGATATGGTACAGTTACTGATCTGGTTCAGGACTGATCTGGTTCAGTTACCGATCTGGTTCAGGACTGATCTGGTTCAGTTACTAATCTGGTTGAGTTACTGATCTGGTCCAGTTAAAGATCTGTTGCAATTACTGATCTGTTTCAATTATTGATCTTGTTCAGTACTGATCTGGTTCAGTTACTTATCTGGTTCTGTTACTGATCTGGTTCAGTTACTGATCTGGTTCAGGACTCATCTAGTTCAGTTACTAATCTGGTTGCTTTACTGATATGGTACATTTACTGATCTGGTTCAGGACTGATCTGGCTTAGTTACTGATGTGGTTCAGGGTGATCTGCTGCAGTTACTGATCTGGTTCTGGACTGATCTGGTTTAGTTACTGTTCTGGATTAGCAATGATCTGGTTCAGGACTGACCTGGTTCAGTTAATGATCTGTTTTTGGACTGATCTGGTTCAGTTACTGATCTGTTTTTGGACTGATCTGGTTCAGTTACTGATCTGGTTCCATTAATGATCCGGTTCAATTACTGATCTGGTTTCGTCACTGATGTGGTACAGGACTGATCTGGTTCAGTTAATAATCTGGTTCAGGACTGATCTGGTTCAGTTCTGATTTGGTTCAAGACTGATCTTGTTTTGTTACTGATCTGGATCAGGAATAATATGGTTCAGGACTGCTCTGGTTCTGGACTCATCAGGTTCAGTTACTGATCTGGTTCAGTTAATGATCTGGTTTAAGACTGTTCTGGTTCAATTACTAATCTGGTCCAGTTACTGATCTGGTCCAGTTAAAGATCAGTTGCAATTACTGATCTGGTTCAGGACTGATCTGTTTCAGGACTGATCTGTTTCAATTATTGATATTGTTCAGGACTGATCTGGTTCAGGACTGATCTGGTCCAGTTACTGATCTGGTCCAGTTAAAGATCTGTTGCAATTACCGATCTGGTTCAGGACTGATCTGTTTCAATTATTGATCTTGTTCAGGACTGATCTGATTCAGTTACTGATCTGCTTCAGAACTGATCTGGTTCAATTAGTGATCTTGTTCAGGACTGATCTGTTTCAGGACTGATCTGTTTCAATTATTGATCTTGTTCAGGACTGATCTGGTTCAGTTACTGATCTTGTTGAGTTACTGTTATGGTACAGTTACTGATCTGGTTCAGGACTGATCTGGTTCAGTTACTGATCTTGTTGAGTTTCTGATAAGGTACAGTTACTGATCTGGTTCTGGACTGATCTGGTTCAGTTACTGATCTGGTTCAGGACTGATCTGCTTCTGTTTGCTGATTTGGTACAGTTACTGATCTGATTCACGACTGATCTGTTTCAGGACTGATCTTGTTCAATTATTGATCTTGTTCAGGACTGATCTGGTTCAGGCCTGATCTGGTCCAGTTACTGATCTGGTCCAGTTAAAGATCTGTTGCAGTTACAGATCTGGTTCAGGACTGATTCTGTTTCAATTATTGATCTTGTTCAGTACTGATCTGGTTCAGTTACTTATCTGGTTCAGGACTGATCTAGCTCAATTACCTATCTGGTTGAGTTACTGATATGGTACAGTTACTGATCTGGTTCAGGACTGATCTGGTTCAGTTACCGATCTGGTTCAGGACTGATCTGGTTCAGTTACTAATCTGGTTGAGTTACTTATATGGTCCAGTTACTGATCTGTTTCAGGACTGGTCTGATTCAGCTACTGATCTGGTTCAGGGTGATCTGTTGCAGTTACTGATCTGGTTCAGGACTGATCTGGTTTAGTTACTGATGTGGTCCAGTTAATGATCTGTTGCAATTACTGATCTGTTTTAATTATTGATCTTGTTCAGTACTGATCTGGTTCAGTTATTTATCTGGTTCCGTTACTGATCTGGTTGAGTTACTGATATGGTGCATTTACTGATCTGGATCAGGACTGATCTGCCTTAGTTACTGATGTGGTTCAGGGTGATCTGCTGCAGTTACTGATCAGGTTCTGGACTGATCTGGTTTAGTTACTGTTCTGGATTAGCAATTATCTGGTTCTGGACTGACCTGGTTCAGTTAATGATCTGTTTTTGGACTGTTCTGGTTCAATTACTAATCTGGTCCAGTTACTGATCTGGTCCAGTTAAAGATCTGTTGCAATTACCGATCTGGTTCAGGACTGATCTGTTTCAGGACTGATCTGTTTCAATTATTGATCTTGATAAGGACTGATCTGTTTCAGGACTGATCTGTTTCAATTATTGATCTTGATAAGGACTGATCTGAATCAGTTACTGATCTGCTTCAGGACTGATCTGGTTCAATTATTGATCTTGTTCAGGACTGATCTGTTTCAGGACTGATCTGTTTCAATTATTGATCTTGTTCAGGACTGATCTGGTTCAGTTACTGATCTTGTTGAGTTACTGTTATGGTACAGTTACTGATCTGGTTCAGGACTGATCTGGTTCAGTTACTGATCTGTTTTTGGACTGATCTGGTTCAGTTACTGATCTGGTTCCATTTCTGATCCGGTTCAATTACTGATCTGGTTTCGTCACTGATGTGGTACAGGACTGATCTGGTTCAGTTAATAATCTGGTTCAGGACTGATCTGGTTCAGTTCTGATTTGGTTCAGGACTGATCTGGTTTATTTACTGATCTGATTCAATTACTGATCTAATTCAGTCACTGATGTGATTCAGGACTGATCTGGTTCAGTTCTGATTTGGTTCAGGACTGATCTTGTTTTGTTACTGATCTGGATCAGGAATAATATGGTTCAGGACTGCTCTGGTTCTGGACTCATCAGGTTCAGTTACTGATCTGGTTCAGTTAATGATCTGGTTTAAGACTGTTCTGGTTCAATTACTAATCTGGTCCAGTTACTGATCTGGTCCAGTTAAAGATCAGTTGCAATTACTGATCTGGTTCAGGACTGATCTGTTTCAATTATTGATATTGTTCAGGACTGATCTGGTTCAGGACTGATCTGGTCCAGTTACTGATCTGGTCCAGTTAAAGATCTGTTGCAATTACCGATCTGGTTCAGGACTGATCTGTTTCAATTATTGATCTTGTTCAGGACTGATCTGATTCAGTTACTGATCTGCTTCAGAACTGATCTGGTTCAATTAGTGATCTTGTTCAGGACTGATCTGTTTCAGGACTGATCTGTTTCAATTATTGATCTTGTTCAGGACTGATCTGGTTCAGTTACTGATCTTGTTGAGTTACTGTTATGGTACAGTTACTGATCTGGTTCAGGACTGATCTGGTTCAGTTACTGATCTTGTTGAGTTTCTGATAAGGTACAGTTACTGATCTGGTTCTGGACTGATCTGGTTCAGTTACTGATCTGGTTCAGGACTGATCTGCTTCTGTTACTGATTTGGTACAGTTACTGATCTGATTCACGACTGATCTGTTTCAGGACTGATCTTGTTCAATTATTGATCTTGTTCAGGACTGATCTGGTTCAGGCCTGATCTGGTCCAGTTACTGATCTGGTCCAGTTAAAGATCTGTTGCAGTTACAGATCTGGTTCAGGACTGATCTGTTTCAATTATTGATCTTGTTCAGTACTGATCTGGTTCAGTTACTTATCTGGTTCAGGACTGATCTAGCTCAATTACCTATCTGGTTGAGTTACTGATATGGTACAGTTACTGATCTGGTTCAGGACTGATCTGGTTCAGTTACCGATCTGGTTCAGGACTGATCTGGTTCAGTTACTAATCTGGTTGAGTTACTGATCTGGTCCAGTTAAAGATCTGTTGCAATTACTGATCTGTTTCAATTATTGATCTTGTTCAGTACTGATCTGGTTCAGTTACTTATCTGGTTCTGTTACTGATCTGGTTCAGTTACTGATCTGGTTCAGGACTCATCTAGTTCAGTTACTAATCTGGTTGCTTTACTGATATGGTACATTTACTGATCTGGTTCAGGACTGATCTGGCTTAGTTACTGATGTGGTTCAGGGTGATCTGCTGCAGTTACTGATCTGGTTCTGGACTGATCTGGTTTAGTTACTGTTCTGGATTAGCAATGATCTGGTTCAGGACTGACCTGGTTCAGTTAATGATCTGTTTTTGGACTGATCTGGTTCAGTTACTGATCTGTTTTTGGACTGATCTGGTTCAGTTACTGATCTGGTTCCATTAATGATCCGGTTCAATTACTGATCTGGTTTCGTCACTGATGTGGTACAGGACTGATCTGGTTCAGTTAATAATCTGGTTCAGGACTGATCTGGTTCAGTTCTGATTTGGTTCAAGACTGATCTTGTTTTGTTACTGATCTGGATCAGGAATAATATGGTTCAGGACTGCTCTGGTTCTGGACTCATCAGGTTCAGTTACTGATCTGGTTCAGTTAATGATCTGGCTTAAGACTGTTCTGGTTCAATTACTAATCTGGTCCAGTTACTGATCTGGTCCAGTTAAAGATCAGTTGCAATTACTGATCTGGTTCAGGACTGATCTGTTTCAGGACTGATCTGTTTCAATTATTGATATTGTTCAGGACTGATCTGGTTCAGGACTGATCTGGTCCAGTTACTGATCTGGTCCAGTTAAAGATCTGTTGCAATTACCGATCTGGTTCAGGACTGATCTGTTTCAATTATTGATCTTGTTCAGGACTGATCTGATTCAGTTACTGATCTGCTTCAGAACTGATCTGGTTCAATTAGTGATCTTGTTCAGGACTGATCTGTTTCAGGACTGATCTGTTTCAATTATTGATCTTGTTCAGGACTGATCTGGTTCAGTTACTGATCTTGTTGAGTTACTGTTATGGTACAGTTACTGATCTGGTTCAGGACTGATCTGGTTCAGTTACTGATCTTGTTGAGTTTCTGATAAGGTACAGTTACTGATCTGGTTCTGGACTGATCTGGTTCAGTTACTGATCTGGTTCAGGACTGATCTGCTTCTGTTTGCTGATTTGGTACAGTTACTGATCTGATTCACGACTGATCTGTTTCAGGACTGATCTTGTTCAATTATTGATCTTGTTCAGGACTGATCTGGTTCAGGCCTGATCTGGTCCAGTTACTGATCTGGTCCAGTTAAAGATCTGTTGCAGTTACAGATCTGGTTCAGGACTGATCTGTTTCAATTATTGATCTTGTTCAGTACTGATCTGGTTCAGTTACTTATCTGGTTCAGGACTGATCTAGCTCAATTACCTATCTGGTTGAGTTACTGATATGGTACAGTTACTGATCTGGTTCAGGACTGATCTGGTTCAGTTACCGATCTGGTTCAGGACTGATCTGGTTCAGTTACTAATCTGGTTGAGTTACTTATATGGTCCAGTTACTGATCTGTTTCAGGACTGGTCTGATTCAGCTACTGATCTGGTTCAGGGTGATCTGTTGCAGTTACTGATCTGGTTCAGGACTGATCTGGTTTAGTTACTGATGTGGTCCAGTTAATGATCTGTTGCAATTACTGATCTGTTTTAATTATTGATCTTGTTCAGTACTGATCTGGTTCAGTTATTTATCTGGTTCCGTTACTGATCTGGTTGAGTTACTGATATGGTGCATTTACTGATCTGGATCAGGACTGATCTGCCTTAGTTACTGATGTGGTTCAGGGTGATCTGCTGCAGTTACTGATCAGGTTCTGGACTGATCTGGTTTAGTTACTGTTCTGGATTAGCAATTATCTGGTTCTGGACTGACCTGGTTCAGTTAATGATCTGTTTTTGGACTGTTCTGGTTCAATTACTAATCTGGTCCAGTTACTGATCTGGTCCAGTTAAAGATCTGTTGCAATTACTGATCTGGTTCAGGACTGATCTGTTTCAGGACTGATCTGTTTCAATTATTGATCTTGATAAGGACTGATCTGTTTCAGGACTGATCTGTTTCAATTATTGATCTTGATAAGGACTGATCTGAATCAGTTACTGATCTGCTTCAGGACTGATCTGGTTCAATTATTGATCTTGTTCAGGACTGATCTGTTTCAGGACTGATCTGTTTCAATTATTGATCTTGTTCAGGACTGATCTGGTTCAGTTACTGATCTTGTTGAGTTACTGTTATGGTACAGTTACTGATCTGGTTCAGGACTGATCTGGTTCAGTTACTGATCTGTTTTTGGACTGATCTGGTTCAGTTACTGATCTGGTTCCATTTCTGATCCGGTTCAATTACTGATCTGGTTTCGTCACTGATGTGGTACAGGACTGATCTGGTTCAGTTAATAATCTGGTTCAGGACTGATCTGGTTCAGTTCTGATTTGGTTCAGGACTGATCTGGTTTATTTACTGATCTGATTCAATTACTGATCTAATTCAGTCACTGATGTGATTCAGGACTGATCTGGTTCAGTTCTGATTTGGTTCAGGACTGATCTTGTTTTGTTACTGATCTGGATCAGGAATAATATGGTTCAGGACTGCTCTGGTTCTGGACTCATCAGGTTCAGTTACTGATCTGGTTCAGTTAATGATCTGGTTTAAGACTGTTCTGGTTCAATTACTAATCTGGTCCAGTTACTGATCTGGTCCAGTTAAAGATCAGTTGCAATTACTGATCTGGTTCAGGACTGATCTGTTTCAATTATTGATATTGTTCAGGACTGATCTGGTTCAGGACTGATCTGGTCCAGTTACTGATCTGGTCCAGTTAAAGATCTGTTGCAATTACCGATCTGGTTCAGGACTGATCTGTTTCAATTATTGATCTTGTTCAGGACTGATCTGATTCAGTTACTGATCTGCTTCAGAACTGATCTGGTTCAATTAGTGATCTTGTTCAGGACTGATCTGTTTCAGGACTGATCTGTTTCAATTATTGATCTTGTTCAGGACAGATCTGGTTCAGTTACTGATCTTGTTGAGTTACTGTTATGGTACAGTTACTGATCTGGTTCAGGACTGATCTGGTTCAGTTACTGATCTTGTTGAGTTTCTGATAAGGTACAGTTACTGATCTGGTTCTGGACTGATCTGGTTCAGTTACTGATCTGGTTCAGGACTGATCTGCTTCTGTTTGCTGATTTGGTACAGTTACTGATCTGATTCACGACTGATCTGTTTCAGGACTGATCTTGTTCAATTATTGATCTTGTTCAGGACTGATCTGGTTCAGGCCTGATCTGGTCCAGTTACTGATCTGGTCCAGTTAAAGATCTGTTGCAGTTACAGATCTGGTTCAGGACTGATCTGTTTCAATTATTGATCTTGTTCAGTACTGATCTGGTTCAGTTACTTATCTGGTTCAGGACTGATCTAGCTCAATTACCTATCTGGTTGAGTTACTGATATGGTACAGTTACTGATCTGGTTCAGGACTGATCTGGTTCAGTTACCGATCTGGTTCAGGACTGATCTGGTTCAGTTACTAATCTGGTTGAGTTACTTATATAGTCCAGTTACTGATCTGTTTCAGGACTGGTCTGATTCAGCTACTGATCTGGTTCAGGGTGATCTGTTGCAGTTACTGATCTGGTTCAGGACTGATCTGGTTTAGTTACTGATCTGGTTTAGTTACTGATGTGGTCCAGTTAATGATCTGTTGCAATTTCTGATCTGTTTCAATTATTGATCTTGTTCAGTACTGATCTGGTTCAGTTATTTATCTGGTTCCGTTACTGATCTGGTTGAGTTACTGATATGGTGCATTTACTGATCTGGATCAGGACTGATCTGGCTTAGTTACTGATCTGGTTCAGAGTGATCTGCTGCAGTTACTGATCTGGTTCTGGACTGATCTGGTTTAGTTACTGTTCTGGATTAGCAATTATCTGGTTCTGGACTGACCTGGTTCAGTTAATGATCTGTTTTTGGACTGTTCTGGTTCAATTACTAATCTGGTCCAGTTACTGATCTGGTCCAGTTAAAGATCTGTTGCAATTACCGATCTGGTTCAGGACTGATCTGTTTCAGGACTGATCTGTTTCAATTATTGATCTTGTTCAGGACTGATCTGAATCAGTTACTGATCTGCTTCAGGACTGATCTGGTTCAATTATTGATCTTGTTCAGGACTGATCTGTTTCAGGACTGATCTGTTTCAATTATTGATCTTGTTCAGGACTGATCTGGTTCAGTTACTGATCTTGTTGAGTTACTGTTATGGTACAGTTACTGATCTGGTTCAGGACTGATCTGGTTCAGTTACTGATCTTGTTGACTTTCTGATATGGTACAGTTACTGATCTGGTTCAGGACTGATCTGGTTCAGTTACTGATCTGCTTCTGTTGCTGTTTTGGTACAGTTACTGATCTGATTCACGACTGATCTGTTTCAGGACTGATCTTGTTCAATTATTGATCTTCTTCAGGACTGATCTGGTTCAGGACTGATCTGGTGCAGTTACTTATCTGGTCCAGTTAAAGATCTGTTGCAATTACAGATCTGGTTCAGGACTGATCTGTTTCAATTATTGATCTTGTTCAGTACTAATCTGGTTCAGTTAATTATCTGGTTCAGGACTGATCTAGTTCAATTACCTATCTGGTTGAGTTACTGATATGGTACAGTTACTGATCTGGTTCAGGACTGATCTGGTTCAGTTACTGATCTGGTTCAGGACCGGTCTGATTCAGCTACTGATCTGGTTCAGGGTGATCTGCTGCAGTTACTGATCTGGTTCAGGACTGATCTGGTTTAGTTACTGATCTGGTCCAGTTAAAGATCTGTTGCAATTACTGATCGGTTTCAATTATTGATCTTGTTCAGTACTGATCTGGTTCAGTTACTTATCTGGTTCAGGACTGATCTGGTTTAGTTACTGATCTGGTTTAGTTACTGATATGGTACATTTACTGATCTGGTTCAGGACTGATCTGGCTTAGTTACTGATCTGGTTCAGGGTGATCTGCTGCAGTTACTGATCTGGTTCTGGACTGATCTGGTTTAGTTACCGTTCTGGATTAGCAATGATCTGGTTCAGGACTGACCTGGTTCAGTTAATGATCTGTTTTTGGACTGATCTGGTTCAGTTACTGATCTGGTTCAATTACTGATCCGGTTCAATTGCTGATCTGGTTTAGTCACTGTTGTGGTACAGGACTGATCTGGTTCAGTTAATGATCTGTTTTTGGACTGATCTGGTTCAGTTACTGATCTGTTTTTGGACTGATCTTGTTTTGTTTCTGATCTGGATCAGGAATAATATGGTTCAGGACTGCTCTGGTTCTGGACTCATCAGGTTCAGTTACTGATCTGGTTCAGTTAATGATCTGGTTTAAGACTGTTCTGGTTCAATTACTAATCTGGTCCAGTTACTGATCTGGTCCAGTTAAAGATCAGTTGCAATTACTGATCTGGTTCAGGACTGATCTGTTTCAGGACTGATCTGTTTCAATTATTGATATTGTTCAGGACTGATCTGGTTCAGGACTGATCTGGTCCAGTTACTGATCTGGTCCAGTTAAAGATCTGTTGCAATTACCGATCTGGTTCAGGACTGATCTGTTTCAGGACTGATCTGTTTCAATTATTGATCTTGTTCAGGACTGATCTGATTCAGTTACTGATCTGCTTCAGAACTGATCTGGTTCAATTAGTGATCTTGTTCAGGACTGATCTGTTTCAGGACTGATCTGTTTCAATTATTGATCTTGTTCAGGACTGATCTGGTTCAGTTACTGATCTTGTTGAGTTACTGTTATGGTACAGTTACTGATCTGGTTCAGGACTGATCTGGTTCAGTTACTGATCTTGTTGAGTTTCTGATAAGGTACAGTTACTGATCTGGTTCTGGACTGATCTGGTTCAGTTACTGATCTGGTTCCGGACTGATCTGCTTCTGTTTGCTGATTTGGTACAGTTACTGATCTGATTCACGACTGATCTGTTTCAGGACTGATCTTGTTCAATTATTGATCTTGTTCAGGACTGATCTGGTTCAGGCCTGATCTGGTCCAGTTACTGATCTGGTCCAGTTAAAGATCTGTTGCAGTTACAGATCTGGTTCAGGACTGATCTGTTTCAATTATTGATCTTGTTCAGTACTGATCTGGTTCAGTTACTTATCTGGTTCAGGACTGATCTGGTTCAGTTACTGATCTGGTTCAGGACTGATCTGGTTCAGTTACTAATCTGGTTGAGTTACTTATATGGTCCAGTTACTGATCTGTTTCAGGACTGGTCTGATTCAGCTACTGATCTGGTTCAGGGTGATCTGTTGCAGTTACTGATCTGGTTCAGGACTGATCTGGTTTAGTTACTGATCTGGTTTAGTTACTGATGTGGTCCAGTTAATGATCTGTTGCAATTACTGATCTGTTTCAATTATTGATCTTGTTCAGTACTGATCTGGTTCAGTTATTTATCTGGTTCCGTTACTGATCTGGTTGAGTTACTGATATGGTGCATTTACTGATCTGGATCAGGACTGATCTGGCTTAGTTACTGATCTGGTTCAGAGTGATCTGCTGCAGTTACTGATCTGGTTCTGGACTGATCTGGTTTAGTTACTGATCTGGTTCAGGGTGATCTGCTGCAGTTACTGATCTGGTTCTGGACTGATCTGGTTTAGTTACTGTTCTGGATTAGCAATTATCTGGTTCTGGACTGACCTGGTTCAGTTAATGATCTGTTTTTGGACTGTTCTGGTTCAATTACTAATCTGGTCCAGTTACTGATCTGGTCCAGTTAAAGATCTGTTGCAATTACCGATCTGGTTCAGGACTGATCTGTTTCAGGACTGATCTGTTTCAATTATTGATCTTGATAAGGACTGATCTGTTTCAGGACTGATCTGTTTCAATTATTGATCTTGATAAGGACTGATCTGAATCAGTTACTGATCTGCTTCAGGACTGATCTGGTTCAATTATTGATCTTGTTCAGGACTGATCTGTTTCAGGACTGATCTGTTTCAATTATTGATCTTGTTCAGGACTGATCTGGTTCAGTTACTGATCTTGTTGAGTTACTGTTATGGTACAGTTACTGATCTGGTTCAGGACTGATCTGGTTCAGTTACTGATCTGGTTCAGGACTGATCTGGTTCAGTTACTGATCTTGTTGAGTTACTGATATGGTACAGTTACTGATCTGGTTCAGGACTGATCTGGTTCAGTTACTGATCTGGTTCAGGACTGATCTGGTTCAGTTACTGATCTGTTTTTGGACTGATCTGGTTCAATTATTGATCTTGTTCAGGACTGATCTGTTTCAGGACTGATCTGTTTCAATTATTGATCTTGTTCAGGACTGATCTGGTTCAGTTACTGATCTTGTTGAGTTACTGTTATGGTACAGTTACTGATCTGGTTCAGGACTGATCTGGTTCAGTTACTGATCTTGTTCAGGACTGATCTGGTTCAGTTACTGATCTTGTTGAGTTACTGATATGGTACAGTTACTGATCTGGTTCAGGACTGATCTGGTTCAGTTACTGATCTGGTTCAGGACTGATCTGGTTCAGTTACTGATCTGTTTTTGGACTGATCTGGTTCAGTTACTGATCTGGTTCCATTTCTGATCCGGTTCAATTACTGATCTGGTTTAGTCACTGATGTGGTACAGGACTGATCTGGTTCAGTTAATGATCTGTTTTTGGACTGATCTGGTTCAGTTACTGATCTGTTTCAGGACTGATCTGTTTCAATTATTGATCTTGTTCAGGACTGATCTGGTTCAGTTACTGATCTTGTTGAGTTACTGTTATGGTACAGTTACTGATCTGGTTCAGGACTGATCTGGTTCAGTTACTGATCTGGTTCAGGACTGATCTGGTTCAGTTACTGATCTTGTTGAGTTACTGATATGGTACAGTTACTGATCTGGTTCAGGACTGATCTGGTTCAGTTACTGATCTGGTTCAGGACTGATCTGGTTCAGTTACTGATCTGTTTTTGGACTGATCTGGTTCAATTATTGATCTTGTTCAGGACTGATCTGTTTCAGGACTGATCTGTTTCAATTATTGATCTTGTTCAGGACTGATCCGGTTCAGTTACTGATCTTGTTGAGTTACTGTTATGGTACAGTTACTGATCTGGTTCAGGACTGATCTGGTTCAGTTACTGATCTTGTTCAGGACTGATCTGGTACAGTTACTGATCTTGTTGAGTTACTGATATGGTACAGTTACTGATCTGGTTCAGGACTGATCTGGTTCAGTTACTGATCTGGTTCAGGACTGATCTGGTTCAGTTACTGATCTGTTTTTGGACTGATCTGGTTCAGTTACTGATCTGGTTCCATTTCTGATCCGGTTCAATTACTGATCTGGTTTAGTCACTGATGTGGTACAGGACTGATCTGGTTCAGTTAATGATCTGTTTTTGGACTGATCTGGTTCAGTTACTGATCTGTTTTTGGACTGATCTTGTTTTGTTACTGATCTGGATCAGGAATAATATGGTTCAGGACTGCTCTGGTTCTGGACTCATCAGGTTCAGTTACTGATCTGGTTCAGTTAATGATCTGGTTTAAGACTGTTCTGGTTCAATTACTAATCTGGTCCAGTTACTGATCTGGTCCAGTTAAAGATCAGTTGCAATTACTGATCTGGTTCAGGACTGATCTGTTTCAGGACTGATCTGTTTCAATTATTGATATTGTTCAGGACTGATCTGGTTCAGGACTGATCTGGTCCAGTTACTGATCTGGTCCAGTTAAAGATCTGTTGCAATTACCGATCTGGTTCAGGACTGATCTGTTTCAGGACTGATCTGTTTCAATTATTGATCTTGTTCAGGACTGATCTGATTCAGTTACTGATCTGCTTCAGAACTGATCTGGTTCAATTAGTGATCTTGTTCAGGACTGATCTGTTTCAATTATTGATCTTGTTCAGGACTGATCTGGTTCAGTTACTGATCTTGTTGAGTTACTGTTATGGTACAGTTACTGATCTGGTTCAGGACTGATCTGGTTCAGTTACTGATCTTGTTGAGTTTCTGATAAGGTACAGTTACTGATCTGGTTCTGGACTGATCTGGTTCAGTTACTGATCTGGTTCAGGACTGATCTGCTTCTGTTTGCTGATTTGGTACAGTTACTGATCTGATTCACGACTGATCTGTTTCAGGACTGATCTTGTTCAATTATTGATCTTGTTCAGGACTGATCTGGTTCAGGCCTGATCTGGTCCAGTTACTGATCTGGTCCAGTTAAAGATCTGTTGCAGTTACAGATCTGGTTCAGGACTGATCTGTTTCAGTTATTGTTCTTGTTCAGTACTGATCTGGTTCAGTTACTTATCTGGTTCAGGACTGATCTAGCTCAATTACCTATCTGGTTGAGTTACTGATATGGTACAGTTACTGATCTGGTTCAGGACTGATCTGGTTCAGTTACTGATCTGGTTCAGGACTGATCTGGTTCAGTTACTAATCTGGTTGAGTTACTTATATGGTCCAGTTACTGATCTGTTTCAGGACTGGTCTGATTCAGCTACTGATCTGGTTCAGGGTGATCTGTTGCAGTTACTGATCTGGTTCAGGACTGATCTGGTTTAGTTACTGATCTGGTTTAGTTACTGATGTGGTCCAGTTAATGATCTGTTGCAATTACTGATCTGTTTCAATTATTGATCTTGTTCAGTACTGATCTGGTTCAGTTATTTATCTGGTTCCGTTACTGATCTGGTTGAGTTACTGATATGGTGCATTTACTGATCTGGATCAGGACTGATCTGGCTTAGTTACTGATCTGGTTCAGAGTGATCTGCTGCAGTTACTGATCTGGTTCTGGACTGATCTGGTTTAGTTACTGTTCTGGATTAGCAATTATCTGGTTCTGGACTGACCTGGTTCAGTTAATGATCTGTTTTTGGACTGTTCTGGTTCAATTACTAATCTGGTCCAGTTACTGATCTGGTCCAGTTAAAGATCTGTTGCAATTACCGATCTGGTTCAGGACTGATCTGTTTCAGGACTGATCTGTTTCAATTATTGATCTTGATAAGGACTGATCTGTTTCAGGACTGATCTGTTTCAATTATTGATCTTGATAAGGACTGATCTGAATCAGTTACTGATCTGCTTCAGGACTGATCTGGTTCAATTATTGATCTTGTTCAGGACTGATCTGTTTCAGGACTGATCTGTTTCAATTATTGATCTTGTTCAGGACTGATCTGGTTCAGTTACTGATCTTGTTGAGTTACTGTTATGGTACAGTTACTGATCTGGTTCAGGACTGATCTGGTTCAGTTACTGATCTGTTTTTGGACTGATCTGGTTCAGTTACTGATCTGGTTCCATTTCTGATCCGGTTCAATTACTGATCTGGTTTCGTCACTGATGTGGTACAGGACTGATCTGGTTCAGTTAATAATCTGGTTCAGGACTGATCTGTTTCAGTTCTGATTTGGTTCAGGACTGATCTGGTTTATTTACTGATCTGATTCAATTACTGATCTAATTCAGTCACTGATGTGATTCAGGACTGATCTGGTTCAGTTCTGATTTGGTTCAGGACTGATCTTGTTTTGTTACTGATCTGGATCAGGAATAATATGGTTCAGGACTGCTCTGGTTCTGGACTCATCAGGTTCAGTTACTGATCTGGTTCAGTTAATGATCTGGTTTAAGACTGTTCTGGTTCAATTACTAATCTGGTCCAGTTACTGATCTGGTCCAGTTAAAGATCAGTTGCAATTACTGATCTGGTTCAGGACTGATCTGTTTCAGGACTGATCTGTTTCAATTATTGATATTGTTCAGGACTGATCTGGTTCAGGACTGATCTGTTTCAATTATTGATCTTGTTCAGGACTGATCTGGTTCAGTTACTGATCTTGTTGAGTTACTGTTATGGTACAGTTACTGATCTGGTTCAGGACTGATCTGGTTCAGTTACTGATCTTGTTGAGTTTCTGATAAGGTACAGTTACTGATCTGGTTCTGGACTGATCTGGTTCAGTTACTGATCTGGTTCAGGACTGATCTGCTTCTGTTTGCTGATTTGGTACAGTTACTGATCTGATTCACGACTGATCTGTTTCAGGACTGATCTTGTTCAATTATTGATCTTGTTCAGGACTGATCTGGTTCAGGCCTGATCTGGTCCAGTTACTGATCTGGTCCAGTTAAAGATCTGTTGCAGTTACAGATCTGGTTCAGGACTGATCTGTTTCAGTTATTGTTCTTGTTCAGTACTGATCTGGTTCAGTTACTTATCTGGTTCAGGACTGATCTAGCTCAATTACCTATCTGGTTGAGTTACTGATATGGTACAGTTACTGATCTGGTTCAGGACTGATCTGGTTCAGTTACTGATCTGGTTCAGGACTGATCTGGTTCAGTTACTAATCTGGTTGAGTTACTTATATGGTCCAGTTACTGATCTGTTTCAGGACTGGTCTGATTCAGCTACTGATCTGGTTCAGGGTGATCTGTTGCAGTTACTGATCTGGTTCAGGACTGATCTGGTTTAGTTACTGATCTGGTTTAGTTACTGATGTGGTCCAGTTAATGATCTGTTGCAATTACTGATCTGTTTCAATTATTGATCTTGTTCAGTACTGATCTGGTTCAGTTATTTATCTGGTTCCGTTACTGATCTGGTTGAGTTACTGATATGGTGCATTTACTGATCTGGATCAGGACTGATCTGGCTTAGTTACTGATCTGGTTCAGAGTGATCTGCTGCAGTTACTGATCTGGTTCTGGACTGATCTGGTTTAGTTACTGTTCTGGATTAGCAATTATCTGGTTCTGGACTGACCTGGTTCAGTTAATGATCTGTTTTTGGACTGTTCTGGTTCAATTACTAATCTGGTCCAGTTACTGATCTGGTCCAGTTAAAGATCTGTTGCAATTACCGATCTGGTTCAGGACTGATCTGTTTCAGGACTGATCTGTTTCAATTATTGATCTTGATAAGGACTGATCTGTTTCAGGACTGATCTGTTTCAATTATTGATCTTGATAAGGACTGATCTGAATCAGTTACTGATCTGCTTCAGGACTGATCTGGTTCAATTATTGATCTTGTTCAGGACTGATCTGTTTCAGGACTGATCTGTTTCAATTATTGATCTTGTTCAGGACTGATCTGGTTCAGTTACTGATCTTGTTGAGTTACTGTTATGGTACAGTTACTGATCTGGTTCAGGACTGATCTGGTTCAGTTACTGATCTGTTTTTGGACTGATCTGGTTCAGTTACTGATCTGGTTCCATTTCTGATCCGGTTCAATTACTGATCTGGTTTCGTCACTGATGTGGTACAGGACTGATCTGGTTCAGTTAATAATCTGGTTCAGGACTGATCTGTTTCAGTTCTGATTTGGTTCAGGACTGATCTGGTTTATTTACTGATCTGATTCAATTACTGATCTAATTCAGTCACTGATGTGATTCAGGACTGATCTGGTTCAGTTCTGATTTGGTTCAGGACTGATCTTGTTTTGTTACTGATCTGGATCAGGAATAATATGGTTCAGGACTGCTCTGGTTCTGGACTCATCAGGTTCAGTTACTGATCTGGTTCAGTTAATGATCTGGTTTAAGACTGTTCTGGTTCAATTACTAATCTGGTCCAGTTACTGATCTGGTCCAGTTAAAGATCAGTTGCAATTACTGATCTGGTTCAGGACTGATCTGTTTCAGGACTGATCTGTTTCAATTATTGATATTGTTCAGGACTGATCTGGTTCAGGACTGATCTGGTCCAGTTACTGATCTGGTCCAGTTAAAGATCTGTTGCAATTACCGATCTGGTTCAGGACTGATCTGTTTCAATTATTGATCTTGTTCAGGACTGATCTGATTCAGTTACTGATCTGCTTCAGAACTGATCTGGTTCAATTAGTGATCTTGTTCAGGACTGATCTGTTTCAGGACTGATCTGTTTCAATTATTGATCTTGTTCAGGACTGATCTGGTTCAGTTACTGATCTTGTTGAGTTACTGTTATGGTACAGTTACTGATCTGGTTCAGGACTGATCTGGTTCAGTTACTGATCTTGTTGAGTTTCTGATAAGGTACAGTTACTGATCTGGTTCTGGACTGATCTGGTTCAGTTACTGATCTGGTTCAGGACTGATCTGCTTCTGTTTGCTGATTTGGTACAGTTACTGATCTGATTCACGACTGATCTGTTTCAGGACTGATCTTGTTCAATTATTGATCTTGTTCAGGACTGATCTGGTTCAGGCCTGATCTGGTCCAGTTACTGATCTGGTCCAGTTAAAGATCTGTTGCAGTTACAGATCTGGTTCAGGACTGATCTGTTTCAATTATTGATCTTGTTCAGTACTGATCTGGTTCAGTTACATATCTGGTTCAGGACTGATCTAGTTCAATTACCTATCTGGTTGAGTTACTGATATGGTACAGTTACTGATCTGGTTCAGGACTGATCTGGTTGAGTTACTGATCTGGTTCAGGACTGATCTGGTTCAGTTACTAATCTGGTTGAGTTACTTATATAGTCCAGTTACTGATCTGTTTCAGGACTGGTCTGATTCAGCTACTGATCGGGTTCAGGGTGATCTGTTGCAGTTACTGATCTGGTTCAGGACTGATCTGGTTTAGTTACTGATCTGGTTTAGTTACTGATGTGGTCCAGTTAATGATCTGTTGCAATTTCTGATCTGTTTCAATTATTGATCTTGTTCAGTACTGATCTGGTTCAGTTATTTATCTGGTTCCGTTACTGATCTGGTTGAGTTACTGATATGGTGCATTTACTGATCTGGATCAGGACTGATCTGGCTTAGTTACTGATCTGGTTCAGAGTGATCTGCTGCAGTTACTGATCTGGTTCAGGACTGATTTGTTTCAATTATTGATCTTGTTCAATACTGATCTGTTTCAGTTACTTATCTGGTTCAGGACTGATCTAGTTCAATTACCTATCTGGTTGAGTTACTGATATGGTACAGTTACTGATCTGGTTCAGGACTGATCTGGTTCAGTTACTGATCTGGTTCAGGACCGGTCTGATTCAGCTACTGATCTGGTTCAGGGTGATCTGCTGCAGTTACTGATCTGGTTCAGGACTGATCTGGTTTAGTTACTGATCTGGTCCAGTTAAAGATCTGTTGCAATTACTGATCGGTTTCAATTATTGATCTTGTTCAGTACTGATCTGGTTCAGTTACTTATCTGGTTCAGGACTGATCTGGTTTAGTTACTGATCTGGTTTAGTTACTGATATGGTACATTTACTGATCTGGTTCAGGACTGATCTGGCTCAGTTACTGATCTGGTTCAGGGTGATCTGCTGCAGTTACTGATCTGGTTCTGGACTGATCTGGTTTAGTTACTGTTCTGGATTAGCAATGATCTGGTTCAGGACTGACCTGGTTCAGTTAATGATCTGTTTTTGGACTGATCTGGTTCAGTTACTAATCTGGTTCAATTACTGATCCGGTTCAATTACTGATCTGGTTTAGTCACTGATGTGGTACAGGACTGATCTGGTTCAGTTAATAATCTGGTTCAGGACTGATCTGGTTCAGTCACTGATGTGATTCAGGACTGATCTGGTTCAGTTCTGATTTGGTTCAGGACTGATCTTGTTTATTTACTGAGCTGGATCAGGAATAATATGGTTCTGGACTGCTCTGTTTCTGGATTCATCAGGTTCAGTTACTGATCCGGTTCAGTTAATGATCTGGTTTAAGACTGTTCTGGTTGAATTACTAATCTGGTCCAGTTACTGATCTGGTCCAAATAAAGATCTGTTGCAATTACTGATCTGGTTCAGGACTGATTTGTTTCAATTATTGAACTTGTTAAGAACTGATCTGATTCAGTTACTGATCTGGTTCAGGACTGATCTGGTTCAGTTACTAATCTGGTTGAGTTACTGATCTGGTCCAGTTAAAGATCTGTTGCAATTACTGATCTGTTTCAATTATTGATCTTGTTCAGTACTGATCTGGTTCAGTTACTTATCTGGTTCAGTTACTGATCTGGTTCAGTTACTGATCTGGTTCAGTTACTGATCTGGTTCAGGACTGATCTAGTTCAGTTACTAATCTGGTTGAGTTACTGATATGGTACATTTACTGATCTGGTTCAGGACTGATCGGGCTTAGTTACTGATGTGGTTCAGGGTGATCTGCTGCAGTTACTGATCTGGTTCTGGACTGACCTGGTTCAGTTAATGATCTGTTTCTGGACTGATCTGGTTCAGTTACTGATCTGTTTTTGGACTGATCTTGTTTTGTTACTGATCTGGATCAGGAATAATATGGTTCAGGACTGCTCTGGTTCTGGACTCATCAGGTTCAGTTACTGATCTGGTTCAGTTAATGATCTGGTTTAAGACTGTTCTGGTTCAATTACTAATCTGGTCCAGTTACTGATCTGGTCCAGTTAAAGATCAGTTGCAATTACTGATCTGGTTCAGGACTTATCTGTTTCAGGACTGATCTGTTTCAATTATTGATATTGTTCAGGACTGATCTGGTTCAGGACTGATCTGGTCCAGTTAAAGATCTGTTGCAATTACCGATCTGGTTCAGGACTGATCTGTTTCAATTATTGATCTTGTTCAGGACTGATCTGATTCAGTTACTGATCTGCTTCAGGACTGATCTGGTTCAATTAGTGATCTTGTTCAGGACTGATCTGTTTCAGGACTGATCTGTTTCAATTATTGATCTTGTTCAGGACTGATCTGGTTCAGTTACTGATCTTGTTAAGTAACTGTTATGGTACAGTTACTGATCTGGTTCAGGACTGATCTTGTTTTGTTACTGATCTGGATCAGGAATAATATGATTCAGGACTGCTCTGGTTCTGGACTCATCAGGTTCAGTTACTGATCTGGTTCAGTTAATGATCTGGTTTAAGACTGTTCTGGTACAATTACTAATCTGGTCCAGTTACTGATCTGGTCCAGTTAAAGATCTGTTGCAGTTACAGATCTGGTTCAGGACTGATCTGTTTCAATTATTGATCTTGTTCAGTACTGATCTGGTTCAGTTACTTATCTGGTTCAGGACTGATCTAGTTCAATTACCTATCTGGTTGAGTTACTGATATGGTACAGTTACTGATCTGGTTCAGGACTGATCTGGTTCAGTTACTGATCTGGTTCAGGACTGATCTGGTTCAATTATTGATCTTGTTAAGAACTGATCTGATTCAGTTACTGATCTGGTTCAGTTACTAATCTGGTTGAGTTACTGATCTGGTCCAGTTAAAGATCTGTTGCAATTACTGATCTGTTTCAATTATTGATCTTGTTCAGTACTGATCTGGTTCAGTTACTTATCTGGTTCAGGACTGATCTGGTTCAGTTACTTATCTGGTTCAGGACTGATCTGGTTCAGTTACTGATCTGGTTGAGTTACTGATATGGTACATTTACTGATCTGATTCAGGACTGATCTGGCTTAGTTACTGATCTGGTTCAGGGTGATCTGCTGCAGTTACTGATCTGGTTCTGGACTGATCTGGTTTAGTTACTGTTCTGGATTAGCAATGATCTGGTTCAGGACTGACCTGGTTCAGTTAATGATCTGTTTTTGGACTGATCTGGTTCAGTTACTGATCTGGTTCAATTACTGATCTGGTTTAGTCACTGATGTGGTACAGGACTGATCTGGTTCAGTTAATAATCTGGTTCAGGACTGATCTGGTTCAGTCACTGATGTGATTCAGGACTGATCTGGTACAGTTCTGATTTGGTTCAGGACTGATCTTGTTTAGTTACTGAGCTGGATCAGGAATAATATGGTTTAGGACTGCTCTGGTTCTGGATTCATCAGGTTCAGTTACTGATCCGGTTCAGTTAATGCTCTGGTTTAAGACTGTTCTGGTTGAATTACTAATCTGGTCCAGTTACTGATCTGGTCCAAATAAAGATCTGTTGCAATTACTGATCTGGTTCAGGACTGATCTGTTTCAATTATTGATCTTGTTAAGAACTGATCTGATTCAGTTACTGATCTGGTTCAGTTACTAATCTGGTTGAGTTACTGATCTGGTCCAGTTAAAGATCTGTTGCAATTACTGATCTGTTTCAATTATTGATCTTGTTCAGTACTGATCTGGTTCAATTACTAATCTGGTCCAGTTACTGATCTGGTCCAGTTAAAGATCAGTTGCAATTACTGATCTGGTTCAGGATTGATCTGTTTCAGGACTGATCTGTTTCAATTATTGATATTGTTCAGGACTGATCTGGTTCAGGACTGATCTGGTCCAGTTACTGATCTGGTCCAGTTAAAGATCTGTTGCAATTACCGATCTGGTTCAGGACTGATCTGTTTCAATTATTGATCTTGTTCAGGACTGATCTGATTCAGTTACTGATCTGCTTCAGAACTGATCTGGTTCAATTAGTGATCTTGTTCAGGACTGATCTGTTTCAATTATTGATCTTGTTCAGGACTGATCTGGTTCAGTTACTGATCTTGTTGAGTTACTGTTATGGTACAGTTACTGATCTGGTTCAGGACTGATCTGGTTCAGTTACTGATCTTGTTGAGTTTCTGATAAGGTACAGTTACTGATCTGGTTCAGTTACTGATCTGGTTCAGGACTGATCTGCTTCTGTTTGCTGATTTGGTACAGTTACTGATCTGATTCACGACTGATCTGTTTCAGGACTGATCTTGTTCAATTATTGATCTTGTTCAGGACTGATCTGGTTCAGGCCTGATCTGGTCCAGTTACTGATCTGGTCCAGTTAAAGATCTGTTGCAGTTACAGATCTGGTTCAGGACTGATCTGTTTCAATTATTGATCTTGTTCAGTACTGATCTGGTTCAGTTACTTATCTGGTTCAGGACTGATCTAGTTCAATTACCTATCTGGTTGAGTTACTGATATGGTACAGTTACTGATCTGGTTCAGGACTGATCTGGTTGAGTTACTGATCTGGTTCAGGACTGATCTGGTTCAGTTACTAATCTGGTTGAGTTACTTATATAGTCCAGTTACTGATCTGTTTCAGGACTGGTCTGATTCAGCTACTGATCTGGTTCAGGGTGATCTGTTGCAGTTACTGATCTGGTTCAGGACTGATCTGGTTTAGTTACTGATCTGGTTTAGTTACTGATGTGGTCCAGTTAATGATCTGTTGCAATTTCTGATCTGTTTCAATTATTGATCTTGTTCAGTACTGATCTGGTTCAGTTATTTATCTGGTTCCGTTACTGATCTGGTTGAGTTACTGATATGGTGCATTTACTGATCTGGATCAGGACTGATCTGGCTTAGTTACTGATCTGGTTCAGAGTGATCTGCTGCAGTTACTGATCTGATTTAGTTACTGTTCTGGATTAGCAATTATCTGGTTCTGGACTGACCTGGTTCAGTTAATGATCTGTTTTTGGACTGTTCTGGTTCAATTACTAATCTGGTCCAGTTACTGATCTGGTCCAGTTAAAGATCTGTTGCAATTACCGATCTGGTTCAGGACTGATCTGTTTCAGGACTGATCTGTTTCAATTATTGATCTTGTTCAGGACTGATCTGAATCAGTTACTGATCTGCTTCAGGACTGATCTGGTTCAATTATTGATCTTGTTCAGGACTGATCTGTTTCAGGACTGATCTGTTTCAATTATTGATCTTGTTCAGGACTGATCTGGTTCAGTTACTGATCTTGTTGAGTTACTGTTATGGTACAGTTACTGATCTGGTTCAGGACTGATCTGGTTCAGTTACTGATCTTGTTGACTTTCTGATATGGTACAGTTACTGATCTGGTTCAGGACTGATCTGGTTCAGTTACTGATCTGCTTCTGTTGCTGTTTTGGTACAGTTACTGATCTGATTCACGACTGATCTGTTTCAGGACTGATCTTGTTCAATTATTGATCTTCTTCAGGACTGATCTGGTTCAGGACTGATCTGGTGCAGTTACTTATCTGGTCCAGTTAAAGATCTGTTGCAATTACAGATCTGGTTCAGGACTGATCTGTTTCAATTATTGATCTTGTTCAGTACTGATCTGGTTCAGTTACTTATCTGGTTCAGGACTGATCTAGTTCAATTACCTATCTGGTTGAGTTACTGATATGGTACAGTTACTGATCTGGTTCAGGACTGATCTGGTTCAGTTACTGATCTGGTTCAGGACCGGTCTGATTCAGCTACTGATCTGGTTCAGGGTGATCTGCTGCAGTTACTGATCTGGTTCAGGACTGATCTGGTTTAGTTACTGATCTGGTCCAGTTAAAGATCTGTTGCAATTACTGATCGGTTTCAATTATTGATCTTGTTCAGTACTGATCTGGTTCAGTTACTTATCTGGTTCAGGACTGATCTGGTTTAGTTACTGATCTGGTTTAGTTACTGATATGGTACATTTACTGATCTGGTTCAGGACTGATCTGGCTTAGTTACTGATCTGGTTCAGGGTGATCTGCTGCAGTTACTGATCTGGTTCTGGACTGATCTGGTTTAGTTACTGTTCTGGATTAGCAATGATCTGGTTCAGGACTGACCTGGTTCAGTTAATGATCTGTTTTTGGACTGATCTGGTTCAGTTACTAATCTGGTTCAATTACTGATCCGGTTCAATTACTGATCTGGTTTAGTCACTGATGTGGTACAGGACTGATCTGGTTCAGTTAATAATCTGGTTCAGGACTGATCTGGTTCAGTCACTGATGTGATTCAGGACTGATCTGGTTCAGTTCTGATTTGGTTCAGGACTGATCTTGTTTATTTACTGAGCTGGATCAGGAATAATATGGTTCTGGACTGCTCTGTTTCTGGATTCATCAGGTTCAGTTACTGATCCGGTTCAGTTAATGATCTGGTTTAAGACTGTTCTGGTTGAATTACTAATCTGGTCCAGTTACTGATCTGGTCCAAATAAAGATCTGTTGCAATTACTGATCTGGTTCAGGACTGATTTGTTTCAATTATTGAACTTGTTAAGAACTGATCTGATTCAGTTACTGATCTGGTTCAGGACTGATCTGGTTCAGTTACTAATCTGGTTGAGTTACTGATCTGGTCCAGTTAAAGATCTGTTGCAATTACTGATCTGTTTCAATTATTGATCTTGTTCAGTACTGATCTGGTTCAGTTACTTATCTGGTTCAGTTACTGATCTGGTTCAGTTACTGATCTGGTTCAGTTACTGATCTGGTTCAGGACTGATCTAGTTCAGTTACTAATCTGGTTGAGTTACTGATATGGTACATTTACTGATCTGGTTCAGGACTGATCGGGCTTAGTTACTGATGTGGTTCAGGGTGATCTGCTGCAGTTACTGATCTGGTTCTGGACTGACCTGGTTCAGTTAATGATCTGTTTCTGGACTGATCTGGTTCAGTTACTGATCTGTTTTTGGACTGATCTTGTTTTGTTACTGATCTGGATCAGGAATAATATGGTTCAGGACTGCTCTGGTTCTGGACTCATCAGGTTCAGTTACTGATCTGGTTCAGTTAATGATCTGGTTTAAGACTGTTCTGGTTCAATTACTAATCTGGTCCAGTTACTGATCTGGTCCAGTTAAAGATCAGTTGCAATTACTGATCTGGTTCAGGACTTATCTGTTTCAGGACTGATCTGTTTCAATTATTGATATTGTTCAGGACTGATCTGGTTCAGGACTGATCTGGTCCAGTTAAAGATCTGTTGCAATTACCGATCTGGTTCAGGACTGATCTGTTTCAATTATTGATCTTGTTCAGGACTGATCTGATTCAGTTACTGATCTGCTTCAGGACTGATCTGGTTCAATTAGTGATCTTGTTCAGGACTGATCTGTTTCAGGACTGATCTGTTTCAATTATTGATCTTGTTCAGGACTGATCTGGTTCAGTTACTGATCTTGTTAAGTAACTGTTATGGTACAGTTACTGATCTGGTTCAGGACTGATCTTGTTTTGTTACTGATCTGGATCAGGAATAATATGATTCAGGACTGCTCTGGTTCTGGACTCATCAGGTTCAGTTACTGATCTGGTTCAGTTAATGATCTGGTTTAAGACTGTTCTGGTACAATTACTAATCTGGTCCAGTTACTGATCTGGTCCAGTTAAAGATCTGTTGCAGTTACAGATCTGGTTCAGGACTGATCTGTTTCTATTATTGATCTTGTTCAGTACTGATCTGGTTCAGTTACTTATCTGGTTCAGGACTGATCTAGTTCAATTACCTATCTGGTTGAGTTACTGATATGGTACAGTTACTGATCTGGTTCAGGACTGATCTGGTTCAGTTACTGATCTGGTTCAGGACTGATCTGGTTCAATTATTGATCTTGTTAAGAACTGATCTGATTCAGTTACTGATCTGGTTCAGTTACTAATCTGGTTGAGTTACTGATCTGGTCCAGTTAAAGATCTATTGCAATTACTGATCTGTTTCAATTATTGATCTTGTTCAGTACTGATCTGGTTCAGTTACTTATCTGGTTCAGGACTGATCTGGTTCAGTTACTTATCTGGTTCAGGACTGATCTGGTTCAGTTACTGATCTGGTTGAGTTACTGATATGGTACATTTACTGATCTGATTCAGGACTGATCTGGCTTAGTTACTGATCTGGTTCAGGGTGATCTGCTGCAGTTACTGATCTGGTTCTGGACTGATCTGGTTTAGTTACTGTTCTGGATTAGCAATGATCTGGTTCAGGACTGACCTGGTTCAGTTAATGATCTGTTTTTGGACTGATCTGGTTCAGTTACTGATCTGGTTCAATTACTGATCTGGTTTAGTCACTGATGTGGTACAGGACTGATCTGGTTCAGTTAATAATCTGGTTCAGGACTGATCTGGTTCAGTCACTGATGTGATTCAGGACTGATCTGGTTCAGTTCTGATTTGGTTCAGGACTGATCTTGTTTAGTTACTGAGCTGGATCAGGAATAATATGGTTTAGGACTGCTCTGATTCTGGATTCATCAGGTTCAGTTACTGATCCGGTTCAGTTAATGATCTGGTTTAAGACTGTTCTGGTTGAATTACTAATCTGGTCCAGTTACTGATCTGGTCCAAATAAAGATCTGTTGCAATTACTGATCTGGTTCAGGACTGATCTGTTTCAATTACTGATCTTGTTAAGAACTGATCTGATTCAGTTACTGATCTGGTTCAGTTACTAATCTGGTTGAGTTACTGATCTGGTCCAGTTAAAGATCTGTTGCAATTACTGATCTGTTTCAATTATTGATCTTGTTCAGTACTGATCTGGTTCAGTTACTGATCTGGTTCAGTTACTGATCTGGTTCAGGACTGATCTAGTTCAGTTACTAATCTGGTTGAGTTACTGATATGGTACATTTACTGATCTGGTTCAGGACTGATCGGGCTTAGTTACTGATGTGGTTCAGGGTGATCTGCTGCAGTTACTGATCTGGTTCTGGACTGACCTGGTTCAGTTAATGATCTGTTTCTGGACTGATCTGGTTCAGTTACTGATCTGTTTTTGGACTGATCTTGTTTTGTTACTGATCTGGATCAGGAATAATATGGTTCAGGACTGCTCTGGTTCTGGACTCATCAGGTTCAGTTACTGATCTGGTTCAGTTAATGATCTGGTTTAAGACTGTTCTGGTTCAATTACTAATCTGGTCCAGTTACTGATCTGGTCCAGTTAAAGATCAGTTGCAATTACTGATCTGGTTCAGGACTTATCTGTTTCAGGACTGATCTGTTTCAATTATTGATATTGTTCAGGACTGATCTGGTTCAGGACTGATCTGGTCCAGTTAAAGATCTGTTGCAATTACCGATCTGGTTCAGGACTGATCTGTTTCAATTATTGATCTTGTTCAGGACTGATCTGATTCAGTTACTGATCTGCTTCAGGACTGATCTGGTTCAATTAGTGATCTTGTTCAGGACTGATCTGTTTCAGGACTGATCTGTTTCAATTATTGATCTTGTTCAGGACTGATCTGGTTCAGTTACTGATCTTGTTAAGTAACTGTTATGGTACAGTTACTGATCTGGTTCAGGACTGATCTTGTTTTGTTACTGATCTGGATCAGGAATAATATGATTCAGGACTGCTCTGGTTCTGGACTCATCAGGTTCAGTTACTGATCTGGTTCAGTTAATGATCTGGTTTAAGACTGTTCTGGTACAATTACTAATCTGGTCCAGTTACTGATCTGGTCCAGTTAAAGATCTGTTGCAGTTACAGATCTGGTTCAGGACTGATCTGTTTCTATTATTGATCTTGTTCAGTACTGATCTGGTTCAGTTACTTATCTGGTTCAGGACTGATCTAGTTCAATTACCTATCTGGTTGAGTTACTGATATGGTACAGTTACTGATCTGGTTCAGGACTGATCTGGTTCAGTTACTGATCTGGTTCAGGACTGATCTGGTTCAATTATTGATCTTGTTAAGAACTGATCTGATTCAGTTACTGATCTGGTTCAGTTACTAATCTGGTTGAGTTACTGATCTGGTCCAGTTAAAGATCTGTTGCAATTACTGATCTGTTTCAATTATTGATCTTGTTCAGTACTGATCTGGTTCAGTTACTTATCTGGTTCAGGACTGATCTGGTTCAGTTACTTATCTGGTTCAGGACTGATCTGGTTCAGTTACTGATCTGGTTGAGTTACTGATATGGTACATTTACTGATCTGATTCAGGACTGATCTGGCTTAGTTACTGATCTGGTTCAGGGTGATCTGCTGCAGTTACTGATCTGGTTCTGGACTGATCTGGTTTAGTTACTGTTCTGGGTTAGCAATGATCTGGTTCAGGACTGACCTGGTTCAGTTAATGATCTGTTTTTGGACTGATCTGGTTCAGTTACTGATCTGGTTCAATTACTGATCTGGTTTAGTCACTGATGTGGTACAGGACTGATCTGGTTCAGTTAATAATCTGGTTCAGGACTGATCTGGTTCAGTCACTGATGTGATTCAGGACTGATCTGGTTCAGTTCTGATTTGGTTCAGGACTGATCTTGTTTAGTTACTGAGCTGGATCAGGAATAATATGGTTTAGGACTGCTCTGGTTCTGGATTCATCAGGTTCAGTTACTGATCCGGTTCAGTTAATGATCTGGTTTAAGACTGTTCTGGTTGAATTACTAATCTGGTCCAGTTACTGATCTGGTCCAAATAAAGATCTGTTGCAATTACTGATCTGGTTCAGGACTGATCTGTTTCAATTATTGATCTTGTTAAGAACTGATCTGATTCAGTTACTGATCTGGTTCAGTTACTAATCTGGTTGAGTTACTGATCTGGTCCAGTTAAAGATCTGTTGCAATTACTGATCTGTTTCAATTATTGATCTTGTTCAGTACTGATCTGGTTCAGTTACTTATCTGGTTCAGTTACTGATCTGGTTCAGTTACTGATCTGGTTCAGGACTCATCTAGTTCAGTTACTAATCTGGTTGAGTTACTGATATGGTACATTTACTGATCTGGTTCAGGACTGATCTGGCTTAGTTACTGATGTGGTTCAGGGTGATCTGCTGCAGTTACTGATCTGGTTCTGGACTGATCTGGTTTAGTTACTGTTCTGGATTAGCAATGATCTGGTTCTGGACTGACCTGGTTCAGTTAATGATCTGGTTTAAGACTGTTCTGGTACAATTACTAATCTGGTCCAGTTACTGATCTGGTCCAGTTAAAGATCTGTTGCAGTTACAGATCTGGTTCAGGACTGATCTGTTTCTATTATTGATCTTGTTCAGTACTGATCTGGTTCAGTTACTTATCTGGTTCAGGACTGATCTAGTTCAATTACCTATCTGGTTGAGTTACTGATATGGTACAGTTACTGATCTGGTTCAGGACTGATCTGGTTCAGTTACTGATCTGGTTCAGGACTGATCTGGTTCAATTATTGATCTTGTTAAGAACTGATCTGATTCAGTTACTGATCTGGTTCAGTTACTAATCTGGTTGAGTTACTGATCTGGTCCAGTTAAAGATCTGTTGCAATTACTGATCTGTTTCAATTATTGATCTTGTTCAGTACTGATCTGGTTCAGTTACTTATCTGGTTCAGGACTGATCTGGTTCAGTTACTTATCTGGTTCAGGACTGATCTGGTTCAGTTACTGATCTGGTTGAGTTACTGATATGGTACATTTACTGATCTGATTCAGGACTGATCTGGCTTAGTTACTGATCTGGTTCAGGGTGATCTGCTGCAGTTACTGATCTGGTTCTGGACTTATCTGGTTTAGTTACTGTTCTGGATTAGCAATGATCTGGTTCAGGACTGACCTGGTTCAGTTAATGATCTGTTTTTGGACTGATCTGGTTCAGTTACTGATCTGGTTCAATTACTGATCTGGTTTAGTCACTGATGTGGTACAGGACTGATCTGGTTCAGTTAATAATCTGGTTCAGGACTGATCTGGTTCAGTCACTGATGTGATTCAGGACTGATCTGGTTCAGTTCTGATTTGGTTCAGGACTGATCTTGTTTAGTTACTGAGCTGGATCAGGAATAATATGGTTTAGGACTGCTCTGGTTCTGGATTCATCAGGTTCAGTTACTGATCCGGTTCAGTTAATGATCTGGTTTAAGACTGTTCTGGTTGAATTACTAATCTGGTCCAGTTACTGATCTGGTCCAAATAAAGATCTGTTGCAATTACTGATCTGGTTCAGGACTGATCTGTTTCAATTATTGATCTTGTTAAGAACTGATCTGATTCAGTTACTGATCTGGTTCAGTTACTAATCTGGTTGAGTTACTGATCTGGTCCAGTTAAAGATCTGTTGCAATTACTGATCTGTTTCAATTATTGATCTTGTTCAGTACTGATCTGGTTCAGTTACTTATCTGGTTCAGTTACTGATCTGGTTCAGTTACTGATCTGGTTCAGGACTCATCTAGTTCAGTTACTAATCTGGTTGAGTTACTGATATGGTACATTTACTGATCTGGTTCAGGACTGATCTGGCTTAGTTACTGATGTGGTTCAGGGTGATCTGCTGCAGTTACTGATCTGGTTCTGGACTGATCTGGTTTAGTTACTGTTCTGGATTAGCAATGATCTGGTTCTGGACTGACCTGGTTCAGTTAATGATCTGTTTTTGGACTGATCTGGTTCAGTTACTGATCTGTTTTTGGACTGATCTGGTTCAGTTACTGATCTGGTTCCATTTCTGATCCGGTTCAATTACTGATCTGGTTTAGTCACTGATGTGGTACAGGACTGATCTGGTTCAGTTAATAATCTGGTTCAGGACTGATCTGGTTCAGTTCTGATTTGGTTCAGGACTGATCTGGTTTATTTACTGATCTGATTCAATTACCGATCTATTTCAGTCACTGATGTGATTCAGGACTGATCTGGTTCAGTTCTGATTTGGTTCAGGACTGATCTTGTTTTGTTACTGATCTGGATCAGGAATAATATGATTCAGGACTGCTCTGGTTCTGGACTCATCAGGTTCAGTTACTGATCTGGTTCAGTTAATGATCTGGTTTAAGACTGTTCTGGTACAATTACTAATCTGGTCCAGTTACTGATCTGGTCCAGTTAAAGATCTGTTGCAGTTACAGATCTGGTTCAGGACTGATCTGTTTCAATTATTGATCTTGTTGAGTTTCTGATATGGTACAGTTACTGATCTGGTTCTGGACTGATCTGGTTCAGTTACTGATCTGGTTCAGGACTGATCTGCTTCTGTTTGCTGATTTGGTACAGTTACTGATCTGATTCACGACTGATCTGTTTCAGGACTGATCTTGTTCAATTATTGATCTTGTTCAGGACTGATCTGGTTCAGGCCTGATCTGGTCCAGTTACTGATCTGGTCCAGTTAAAGATCTGTTGCAGTTACAGATCTGGTTCAGGACTGATCTGTTTCAATTATTGATCTTGTTCAGTACTGATCTGGTTCAGTTACTTATCTGGTTCAGGACTGATCTAGTTCAATTACCTATCTGGTTGAGTTACTGATATGGTACAGTTACTGATCTGGTTCAGGACTGATCTGGTTCAGTTACTGATCTGGTTGAGTTACTTATATGGTCCAGTTACTGATCTGTTTCAGGACTGGTCTGATTCAGCTACTGATCTGGTTCAGGGTGATCTGTTGCAGTTACTGATCTGGTTCAGGACTGATCTGGTTTAGTTACTGATCTGGTTTAGTTACTGATGTGGTCCAGTTAATGATCTGTTGCAATTACTGATCTGTTTCAATTATTGATCTTGTTCAGTACTGATCTGGTTCAGTTATTTATCTGGTTCCGTTACTGATCTGGTTGAGTTACTGATATGGTGCATTTACTGATCTGGATCAGGACTGATCTGGATCAGGACTGATCTGGCTTAGTTACTGATCTGGTTCAGGGTGATCTGCTGCAGTTACTGATCTGGTTCTGGACTGATCTGGTTTAGTTACTGTTCTGGATTAGCAATTATCTGGTTCTGGACTGACCTGGTTCAGTTAATGATCTGTTTTTGGACTGATCTGGTTCAGTTACTGATCTGTTTTGGGACTGATCTGGTTCAGTTACTGATCTGGTTCAATTTCTGATCCGGTTCAATTACTGATCTGGTTTAGTCACTGATGTGTTACAGGACTGATCTGGTTCAGTTAATAATCTGGTTCAGGACTGATCTGGTTCAGTTCTGATTTGGTTCAGGACTGATCTTGTTTTGTTACTGATCTGGATCAGGAATAATATGGTTCAGGACTGCTCTGGTTCTGGACTCATCAGTTTCAGTTACTGATCTGGTTCAGTTAATGATCTGGTTTAAGACTGTTCTGGTTCAATTACTAATCTGGTTCAGTTACTGATCTGGTCCAGTTAAAGGTCTGTTGCAATTACTGATCTGGTTCAGGACTGATCTGTTTCAATTATTGATCTTGTTCAGGACTGAACTGATTCAGTTAATGATCTGGTTTAAGACTGTTCTGGTTCAATTACTAATCTAGTCCAGTTACTGATCTGGTCCAGTTAAAGATCTGTTGCAATTACCGATCTGGTTCAGGACTGATCTGTTTCAGGACTGATCTGTTTCAATTATTGATCTTGTTCAGGACTGATCTGATTCAGTTACTGATCTGCTTCAGGACTGATCTGGTTCAATTATTGATCTTGTTCAGGACTGATCTGGTTCAGTTACTGATCTTGTTGACTTTCTGATATGGTACAGTTACTGATCTGGTTCAGGACTGATCTGGTTCAGTTACCGATCTGGTTCAGGACTGATCTGCTTCTGTTGCTGATTTGGTACAGTTACTGATCTGATTCACGACTGATCTGTTTCAGGACTGATCTTGTTCAATTATTGATCTTCTTCAGGACTGATCTGGTGCAGTTACTGATCTGGTCCAGTTAAAGATCTGTTGCAATTACAGATCTGGTTCAGGACTGATCTGTTTCAATTATTGATCTTGTTCATTACTGATCTGGTTCAGTTACTTATCTGGTTCAGGACTGATCTAGTTCAATTACCTATCTGGTTGAGTTACTGATATGGTACAGTTACTGATCTGGTTCAGGACTGGTCTGATTCAGCTACTGATCTGGTTCAGGGTGATCTGCTGCAGTTACTGATCTGGTTCAGGACTGATCTGGTTTAGTTACTGATCTGGTCCAGTTAAAGATCTGTTGCAATTACTGATCGGTTTCAATTATTGATCTTGTTCATTACTGATCTGGTTCAGTTACTTATCTGGTTCAGGACTGATCTGGTTCAGTTACTGATCTGGTTGAGTTACTGATATGGTACATTTACTGATCTGATTCAGGACTGATCTGGCTTAGTTACTGATCTGGTTCAGGGTGATCTGCTGCAGTTACTGATCTGGTTCTGGACTGATCTGGTTTAGTTACTGTTCTGGATTAGCAATGATCTGGTTCAGGACTGACCTGGTTCAGTTAATGATCTGTTTTTGGACTGATCTGGTTCAGTTACTGATCTGGTTCAATTACTGATCTGGTTTAGTCACTGATGTGGTACAGGACTGATCTGGTTCAGTTAATAATCTGGTTCAGGACTGATCTGGTTCAGTCACTGATGTGATTCAGGACTGATCTGGTTCAGTTCTGATTTGGTTCAGGACTGATCTTGTTTAGTTACTGAGCTGGATCAACAATAATATGGTTTAGGACTGCTCTGGTTCTGGATTCATCAGGTTCAGTTACTGATCCGGTTCAGTTAATGATCTGGTTTAAGACTGTTCTGGTTGAATTACTAACCTGGTCCAGTTACTGATCTGGTCCAAATAAAGATCTGTTGCAATTACTGATCTGGTTCAGGACTGATCTGTTTCAATTATTGATCTTGTTAAGAACTGATCTGATTCAGTTACTGATCTGGTTCAGTTACTAACCTGGTTGAGTTACTGATCTGGTCCAGTTAAAGATCTGTTGCAATTACTGATCTGTTACAATTATTGATCTTGTTCAGTACTGATCTGGTTCAGTTACTTATCTGGTTCAGTTACTGATCTGGTTCAGTTACTGATCTGGTTCAGGACTGATCTAGTTCAGTTACTAATCTGGTTGAGTTACTGATATGGTACATTTACTGATCTGGTTCAGGACTGATCTGGCTTAGTTACTGATGTGGTTCAGGGTGATCTGCTGCAGTTACTGATCTGGTTCTGGACTGATCTGGTTTAGTTACTGTTCTGGATTAGCAATGATCTGGTTCTGGACTGACCTGGTTCAGTTAATGATCTGTTTTTGGACTGATCTGGTTCAGTTACTGATCTGTTTTTGGACTGATCTGGTTCAGTTACTGATCTGGTTCCATTTCTGATCCGGTTCAATTACTGATCTGGTTTAGTCACTGATGTGGTACAGGACTGATCTGGTTCAGTTAATAATCTGGTTCAGGACTGATCTGGTTCAGTTCTGATTTGGTTCAGGACTGATCTGGTTTATTTACTGATCTGATTCAATTACTGATCTAATTCAGTCACTGATGTGATTCAGGACTGATCTGGTTCAGTTCTGATTTGGTTCAGGACTGATCTTGTTTTGTTACTGATCTGGATCAGGAATAATATGATTCAGGACTGCTCTGGTTCTGGACTCATCAGGTTCAGTTACTGATCTGGTTCAGTTAATGATCTGGTTTAAGACTGTTCTGGTACAATTACTAATCTGGTCCAGTTACTGATCTGGTCCAGTTAAAGATCAGTTGCAATTACTGATCTGTTTCAGGACTGATCTGTTTCAGGACTGATCTGTTCCAGTTACTGATCTGGTCCAGTTAAAGATCTGTTGCAATTACCGATCTGGTTCAGGACTGATCTGTTTCAATTATTGATCTTGTTCAGGACTGATCTGATTCAGTTACTGATCTGCTTCAGGACTGATCTGGTTCAATTAGTGACCTTGTTCAGGACTGATCTGTTTCAGGACTGATCTGTTTCAATTATTGATCTTGTTCAGGACTGATCTGGTTCAGTTACTGATCTTGTTGAGTTACTGTTATGGTACAGTTACTGATCTGGTTCAGGACTGATCTGGTTCAGTTACTGATCTTGTTGAGTTTCTGATATGGTACAGTTACTGATCTGGTTCTGGACTGATCTGGTTCAGTTACTGATCTGGTTCAGGACTGATCTGCTTCTGTTTGCTGATTTGGTACAGTTACTGATCTGATTCACGACTGATCTGTTTCAGGACTGATCTTGTTCAATTATTGATCTTGTTCAGGACTGATCTGGTTCAGGCCTGATCTGGTCCAGTTACTGATCTGGTCCAGTTAAAGATCTGTTGCAATTACAGATCTGGTTCAGGACTGATCTGTTTCAATTATTGATCTTGTTCAGTACTGATCTGGTTCAGTTACTTATCTGGTTCAGGACTGATCTAGTTCAATTACCTATCTGGTTGAGTTACTGATATGGTACAGTTACTGATCTGGTTCAGGACTGATCTGGTTCAGTTACTGATCTGGTTCAGGACTGATCTGGTTCAGTTACTAATCTGGTTGAGTTACTGATCTGTTTCAGGACTGGTCTGATTCAGCTACTGATCTGGTTCAGGGTGATCGGTTGCAGTTACAGATCTGGTTCAGGACTGATCTGGTTCAGGGTGATCTGCTGCAGTTACTGATCTGGTTCAGGACTGATCTGGTTTAGTTACTGATCCCGTTTAGTTACTGATCTGGTCCAGTTAAAGATCTGTTGCAATTACTGATCTGTTTCAATTATTGATCTTGTTCAGTACTGATCTGGTTCAGTTACTTATCTGGTTGAGTTACTGATATGGTACATTTACTGATCTTGTTCAGGACTGATCTGGCTTAGTTACTGATCTAGTTCAGGGTGATCTGCTGCAGTTACTGATCTGGTTCTGGACTGATCTGGTTCAGTTACTGATCTGGTTCAATTACTGATCTGGTTTAGTCACTGATGTGTTACAGGACTGATCTGGTTCAGTTAATAATCTGGTTCAGGACTGATCTGGTTCAGTTCTGATTTGGTTCAGGACTGATCTTGTTTTGTTACTGATCTGGATCAGGAATAATATGGTTCAGGACTGCTCTGGTTCTGGACTCATCAGTTTCAGTTACTGATCTGGTTCAGTTAATGATCTGGTTTAAGACTGTTCTGGTTCAATTACTAATCTGGTTCAGTTACTGATCTGGTCCAGTTAAAGGTCTGTTGCAATTACTGATCTGGTTCAGGACTGATCTGTTTCAATTATTGATCTTGTTCAGGACTGAACTGATTCAGTTAATGATCTGGTTTAAGACTGTTCTGGTTCAATTACTAATCTAGTCCAGTTACTGATCTGGTCCAGTTAAAGATCTGTTGCAATTACCGATCTGGTTCAGGACTGATCTGTTTCAGGACTGATCTGTTTCAATTATTGATCTTGTTCAGGACTGATCTGATTCAGTTACTGATCTGCTTCAGGACTGATCTGGTTCAATTATTGATCTTGTTCAGGACTGATCTGGTTCAGTTACTGATCTTGTTGACTTTCTGATATGGTACAGTTACTGATCTGGTTCAGGACTGATCTGGTTCAGTTACCGATCTGGTTCAGGACTGATCTGCTTCTGTTGCTGATTTGGTACAGTTACTGATCTGATTCACGACTGATCTGTTTCAGGACTGATCTTGTTCAATTATTGATCTTCTTCAGGACTGATCTGGTTCAGGACTGATCTGGTGCAGTTACTGATCTGGTCCAGTTAAAGATCTGTTGCAATTACAGATCTGGTTCAGGACTGATCTGTTTCAATTATTGATCTTGTTCATTACTGATCTGGTTCAGTTACTTATCTGGTTCAGGACTGATCTAGTTCAATTACCTATCTGGTTGAGTTACTGATATGGTACAGTTACTGATCTGGTTCAGGACTGGTCTGATTCAGCTACTGATCTGGTTCAGGGTGATCTGCTGCAGTTACTGATCTGGTTCAGGACTGATCTGGTTTAGTTACTGATCTGGTCCAGTTAAAGATCTGTTGCAATTACTGATCGGTTTCAATTATTGATCTTGTTCATTACTGATCTGGTTCAGTTACTTATCTGGTTCAGGACTGATCTGGTTCAGTTACTGATCTGGTTGAGTTACTGATATGGTACATTTACTGATCTGATTCAGGACTGATCTGGCTTAGTTACTGATCTGGTTCAGGGTGATCTGCTGCAGTTACTGATCTGGTTCTGGACTGATCTGGTTTAGTTACTGTTCTGGATTAGCAATGATCTGGTTCAGGACTGACCTGGTTCAGTTAATGATCTGTTTTTGGACTGATCTGGTTCAGTTACTGATCTGGTTCAATTACTGATCTGGTTTAGTCACTGATGTGGTACAGGACTGATCTGGTTCAGTTAATAATCTGGTTCAGGACTGATCTGGTTCAGTCACTGATGTGATTCAGGACTGATCTGGTTCAGTTCTGATTTGGTTCAGGACTGATCTTGTTTAGTTACTGAGCTGGATCAACAATAATATGGTTTAGGACTGCTCTGGTTCTGGATTCATCAGGTTCAGTTACTGATCCGGTTCAGTTAATGATCTGGTTTAAGACTGTTCTGGTTGAATTACTAACCTGGTCCAGTTACTGATCTGGTCCAAATAAAGATCTGTTGCAATTACTGATCTGGTTCAGGACTGATCTGTTTCAATTATTGATCTTGTTAAGAACTGATCTGATTCAGTTACTGATCTGGTTCAGTTACTAACCTGGTTGAGTTACTGATCTGGTCCAGTTAAAGATCTGTTGCAATTACTGATCTGTTACAATTATTGATCTTGTTCAGTACTGATCTGGTTCAGTTACTTATCTGGTTCAGGACTGATCTGGTTCAGTTACTGATCTGGTTGAGTTACTGATATGGTACATTTACTGATCTGATTCAGGACTGATCTGGCTTAGTTACTGATCTGGTTCAGGGTGATCTGCTGCAGTTACTGATCTGGTTCTGGACTGATCTGGTTTAGTTACTGTTCTGGATTAGCAATGATCTGGTTCAGGACTGACCTGGTTCAGTTAATGATCTCTTTTTGGACTGATCTGGTTCAGTTACTGATCTGGTTCAATTACTGATCTGGTTTAGTCACTGATGTGGTACAGGACTGATCTGGTTCAGTTAATAATCTGGTTCAGGACTGATCTGGTTCAGTCACTGATGTGATTCAGGACTGATCTGGTTCAGTTCTGATTTGGTTCAGGACTGATCTTGTTTAGTTACTGAGCTGGATCAACAATAATATGGTTTAGGACTGCTCTGGTTCTGGATTCATCAGGTTCAGTTACTGATCCGGTTCAGTTAATGATCTGGTTTAAGACTGTTCTGGTTGAATTACTAACCTGGTCCAGTTACTGATCTGGTCCAAATAAAGATCTGTTGCAATTACTGATCTGGTTCAGGACTGATCTGTTTCAATTATTGATCTTGTTAAGAACTGATCTGATTCAGTTACTGATCTGGTTCAGTTACTAACCTGGTTGAGTTACTGATCTGGTCCAGTTAAAGATCTGTTGCAATTACTGATCTGTTACAATTATTGATCTTGTTCAGTACTGATCTGATTCAGTTACTTATCTGGTTCAGTTACTGATCTGGTTCAGTTACTGATCTGGTTCAGGACTGATCTAGTTCAGTTACTAATCTGGTTGAGTTACTGATATGGTACATTTACTGATCTGGTTCAGGACTGATCTGCCTTAGTTACTGATGTGGTTCAGGGTGATCTGCTGCAGTTACTGATCTGTTTCTGGACTGATCTGGTTTAGTTACTGTTCTGGATTAGCAATGATCTGGTTCTGGACTGACCTGGTTCAGTTAATGATCTGTTTTTGGACTGATCTGGTTCAGTTACTGATCTGTTTTTGGACTGATCTGGTTCAGTTACTGATCTGGTTCCATTTCTGATCCGGTTCAATTACTGATCTGGTTTAGTCACTGATGTGGTACAGGACTGATCTGGTTCAGTTAATAATCTGGTTCAGGACTGATCTGGTTCAGTTCTGATTTGGTTCAGGACTGATCTGGTTTATTTACTGATCTGATTCAATTACTGATCTAATTCAGTCACTGATGTGATTCAGGACTGATCTGGTTCAGTTCTGATTTGGTTCAGGACTGATCTTGTTTTGTTACTGATCTGGATCAGGAATAATATGATTCAGGACTGCTCTGGTTCTGGACTCATCAGGTTCAGTTACTGATCTGGTTCAGTTAATGATCTGGTTTAAGACTGTTCTGGTACAATTACTAATCTGGTCCAGTTACTGATCTGGTCCAGTTAAAGATCAGTTGCAATTACTGATCTGTTTCAGGACTGATCTGTTTCAGGACTGATCTGTTCCAGTTACTGATCTGGTCCAGTTAAAGATCTGTTGCAATTACCGATCTGGTTCAGGACTGATCTGTTTCAATTATTGATCTTGTTCAGGACTGATCTGATTCAGTTACTGATCTGCTTCAGGACTGATCTGGTTCAATTAGTGACCTTGTTCAGGACTGATCTGTTTCAGGACTGATCTGTTTCAATTATTGATCTTGTTCAGGACTGATCTGGTTCAGTTACTGATCTTGTTGAGTTACTGTTATGGTACAGTTACTGATCTGGTTCAGGACTGATCTGGTTCAGTTACTGATCTTGTTGAGTTTCTGATATGGTACAGTTACTGATCTGGTTCTGGACTGATCTGGTTCAGTTACTGATCCCGTTTAGTTACTGATCTGGTCCAGTTAAAGATCTGTTGCAATTACTGATCTGTTTCAATTATTGATCTTGTTCAGTACTGATCTGGTTCAGTTACTTATCTGGTTGTGTTACTGATATGGTACATTTACTGATCTTGTTCAGGACTGATCTGGCTTAGTTACTGATCTAGTTCAGGGTGATCTGCTGCAGTTACTGATCTGGTTCTGGACTGATCTGGTTCAGTTACTGATCTGGTTCAATTACTGATCTGGTTTAGTCACTGATGTGTTACAGGACTGATCTGGTTCAGTTAATAATCTGGTTCAGGACTGATCTGGTTCAGTTCTGATTTGGTTCAGGACTGATCTTGTTTTGTTACTGATCTGGATCAGGAATAATATGGTTCAGGACTGCTCTGGTTCTGGACTCATCAGTTTCAGTTACTGATCTGGTTCAGTTAATGATCTGGTTTAAGACTGTTCTGGTTCAATTACTAATCTGGTTCAGTTACTGATCTGGTCCAGTTAAAGGTCTGTTGCAATTACTGATCTGGTTCAGGACTGATCTGTTTCAATTATTGATCTTGTTCAGGACTGAACTGATTCAGTTAATGATCTGGTTTAAGACTGTTCTGGTTCAATTACTAATCTAGTCCAGTTACTGATCTGGTCCAGTTAAAGATCTGTTGCAATTACCGATCTGGTTCAGGACTGATCTGTTTCTGGACTGATCTGTTTCAATTATTGATCTTGTTCAGGACTGATCTGATTCAGTTACTGATCTGCTTCAGGACTGATCTGGTTCAATTATTGATCTTGTTCAGGACTGATCTGGTTCAGTTACTGATCTTGTTGACTTTCTGATATGGTACAGTTACTGATCTGGTTCAGGACTGATCTGGTTCAGTTACCGATCTGGTTCAGGACTGATCTGCTTCTGTTGCTGATTTGGTACAGTTACTGATCTGATTCACGACTGATCTGTTTCAGGACTGATCTTGTTCAATTATTGATCTTCTTCAGGACTGATCTGGTTCAGGACTGATCTGGTGCAGTTACTGATCTGGTCCAGTTAAAGATCTGTTGCAATTACAGATCTGGTTCAGGACTGATCTGTTTCAATTATTGATCTTGTTCATTACTGATCTGGTTCAGTTACTTATCTGGTTCAGGACTGATCTAGTTCAATTACCTATCTGGTTGAGTTACTGATATGGTACAGTTACTGATCTGGTTCAGGACTGGTCTGATTCAGCTACTGATCTGGTTCAGGGTGATCTGCTGCAGTTACTGATCTGGTTCAGGACTGATCTGGTTTAGTTACTGATCTGGTCCAGTTAAAGATCTGTTGCAATTACTGATCGGTTTCAATTATTGATCTTGTTCATTACTGATCTGGTTCAGTTACTTATCTGGTTCAGGACTGATCTGGTTCAGTTACTGATCTGGTTGAGTTACATATATGGTACATTTACTGATCTGATTCAGGACTGATCTGGCTTAGTTACTGATCTGGTTCAGGGTGATCTGCTGCAGTTACTGATCTGGTTCTGGACTGATCTGGTTTAGTTACTGTTCTGGATTAGCAATGATCTGGTTCAGGACTGACCTGGTTCAGTTAATGATCTGTTTTTGGACTGATCTGGTTCAGTTACTGATCTGGTTCAATTACTGATCTGGTTTAGTCACTGATGTGGTACAGGACTGATCTGGTTCAGTTAATAATCTGGTTCAGGACTGATCTGGTTCAGTCACTGATGTGATTCAGGACTGATCTGGTTCAGTTCTGATTTGGTTCAGGACTGATCTTGTTTAGTTACTGAGCTGGATCAACAATAATATGGTTTAGGACTGCTCTGGTTCTGGATTCATCAGGTTCAGTTACTGATCCGGTTCAGTTAATGATCTGGTTTAAGACTGTTCTGGTTGAATTACTAACCTGGTCCAGTTACTGATCTGGTCCAAATAAAGATCTGTTGCAATTACTGATCTGGTTCAGGACTGATCTGTTTCAATTATTGATCTTGTTAAGAACTGATCTGATTCAGTTACTGATCTGGTTCAGTTACTAACCTGGTTGAGTTACTGATCTGGTCCAGTTAAAGATCTGTTGCAATTACTGATCTGTTACAATTATTGATCTTGTTCAGTACTGATCTGGTTCAGTTACTTATCTGGTTCAGGACTGATCTGGTTCAGTTACTGATCTGGTTGAGTTACTGATATGGTACATTTACTGATCTGATTCAGGACTGATCTGGCTTAGTTACTGATCTGGTTCAGGGTGATCTGCTGCAGTTACTGATCTGGTTCTGGACTGATCTGGTTTAGTTACTGTTCTGGATTAGCAATGATCTGGTTCAGGACTGACCTGGTTCAGTTAATGATCTCTTTTTGGACTGATCTGGTTCAGTTACTGATCTGGTTCAATTACTGATCTGGTTTAGTCACTGATGTGGTACAGGACTGATCTGGTTCAGTTAATAATCTGGTTCAGGACTGATCTGGTTCAGTCACTGATGTGATTCAGGACTGATCTGGTTCAGTTCTGATTTGGTTCAGGACTGATCTTGTTTAGTTACTGAGCTGGATCAACAATAATATGGTTTAGGACTGCTCTGGTTCTGGATTCATCAGGTTCAGTTACTGATCCGGTTCAGTTAATGATCTGGTTTAAGACTGTTCTGGTTGAATTACTAACCTGGTCCAGTTACTGATCTGGTCCAAATAAAGATCTGTTGCAATTACTGATCTGGTTCAGGACTGATCTGTTTCAATTATTGATCTTGTTAAGAACTGATCTGATTCAGTTACTGATCTGGTTCAGTTACTAACCTGGTTGAGTTACTGATCTGGTCCAGTTAAAGATCTGTTGCAATTACTGATCTGTTACAATTATTGATCTTGTTCAGTACTGATCTGGTTCAGTTACTTATCTGGTTCAGTTACTGATCTGGTTCAGTTACTGATCTGGTTCAGGACTGATCTAGTTCAGTTACTAATCTGGTTGAGTTACTGATATGGTACATTTACTGATCTGGTTCAGGACTGATCTGCCTTAGTTACTGATGTGGTTCAGGGTGATCTGCTGCAGTTACTGATCTGTTTCTGGACTGATCTGGTTTAGTTACTGTTCTGGATTAGCAATGATCTGGTTCTGGACTGACCTGGTTCAGTTAATGATCTGTTTTTGGACTGATCTGGTTCAGTTACTGATCTGTTTTTGGACTGATCTGGTTCAGTTACTGATCTGGTTCCATTTCTGATCCGGTTCAATTACTGATCTGGTTTAGTCACTGATGTGGTACAGGACTGATCTGGTTCAGTTAATAATCTGGTTCAGGACTGATCTGGTTCAGTTCTGATTTGGTTCAGGACTGATCTGGTTTATTTACTGATCTGATTCAATTACTGATCTAATTCAGTCACTGATGTGATTCAGGACTGATCTGGTTCAGTTCTGATTTGGTTCAGGACTGATCTTGTTTTGTTACTGATCTGGATCAGGAATAATATGATTCAGGACTGCTCTGGTTCTGGACTCATCAGGTTCAGTTACTGATCTGGTTCAGTTAATGATCTGGTTTAAGACTGTTCTGGTACAATTACTAATCTGGTCCAGTTACTGATCTGGTCCAGTTAAAGATCAGTTGCAATTACTGATCTGTTTCAGGACTGATCTGTTTCAGGACTGATCTGTTCCAGTTACTGATCTGGTCCAGTTAAAGATCTGTTGCAATTACCGATCTGGTTCAGGACTGATCTGTTTCAATTATTGATCTTGTTCAGGACTGATCTGATTCAGTTACTGATCTGCTTCAGGACTGATCTGGTTCAATTAGTGACCTTGTTCAGGACTGATCTGTTTCAGGACTGATCTGTTTCAATTATTGATCTTGTTCAGGACTGATCTGGTTCAGTTACTGATCTTGTTGAGTTACTGTTATGGTACAGTTACTGATCTGGTTCAGGACTGATCTGGTTCAGTTACTGATCTTGTTGAGTTTCTGATATGGTACAGTTACTGATCTGGTTCTGGACTGATCTGGTTCAGTTACTGATCTGGTTCAGGACTGATCTGCTTCTGTTTGCTGATTTGGTACAGTTACTGATCTGATTCACGACTGATCTGTTTCAGGACTGATCTTGTTCAATTATTGATCTTGTTCAGGACTGATCTGGTTCAGGCCTGATCTGGTCCAGTTACTGATCTGGTCCAGTTAAAGATCTGTTGCAATTACAGATCTGGTTCAGGACTGATCTGTTTCAATTATTGATCTTGTTCAGTACTGATCTGGTTCAGTTACTTATCTGGTTCAGGACTGATCTAGTTCAATTACCTATCTGGTTGAGTTACTGATATGGTACAGTTACTGATCTGGTTCAGGACTGATCTGGTTCAGTTACTGATCTGGTTCAGGACTGATCTGGTTCAGTTACTAATCTGGTTGAGTTACTGATCTGTTTCAGGACTGGTCTGATTCAGCTACTGATCTGGTTCAGGGTGATCTGTTGCAGTTACAGATCTGGTTCAGGACTGATCTGGTTCAGGGTGATCTGCTGCAGTTACTGATCTGGTTCAGGACTGATCTGGTTTAGTTACTGATCCCGTTTAGTTACTGATCTGGTCCAGTTAAAGATCTGTTGCAATTACTGATCTGTTTCAATTATTGATCTTGTTCAGTACTGATCTGGTTCAGTTACTTATCTGGTTGAGTTACTGATATGGTACATTTACTGATCTTGTTCAGGACTGATCTGGCTTAGTTACTGATCTAGTTCAGGGTGATCTGCTGCAGTTACTGATCTGGTTCTGGACTGATCTGGTTTAGTTACTGTTCTGGATTAGCATTTATCTGGTTCTGGACTGACCTGGTTCAGTTAATGATCTGTTTTTGGACTGATCTGGTTCAGTTACTGATCTGTTTTGGGACTGATCTGGTTCAGTTACTGATCTGGTTCAATTTCTGATCCGGTTCAATTACTGATCTGGTTTAGTCACTGATGTGGTACAGGACTGATCTGGTTCAGTTAATAATCTGGTTCAGGACTGATCTGGTTCAGTTCTGATTTGGTTCAGGACTGATCTTGTTTTGTTACTGATCTGGATCAGGAATAATATTGTTCAGGACTGCTCTGGTTCTGGACTCATCAGGTTCAGTTACTGATCTGGTTCAGTTAATGATCTGGTTTAAGACTGTTCTGGTTCAATTACTAATCTGGTTCAGTTACTGATCTGGTCCAGTTAAAGATCTGTTGCAATTACTGATCTGGTTCAGGACTGATCTGCTTCTGTTGCTGATTTGGTACAGTTACTGATCTGATTCACGACTGATCAGTTTCAGGACTGATCTTGTTCAATTATTGATCTTGTTCAGGACTGATCTGGTTCAGGACTGATCTGGTCCTGTTACTGATCTGGTCCAGTTAAAGATCTGTTGCAATTACAGATCTGGTTCAGGACTGATTTGTTTCAATTATTGATCTTGTTCAGTACTGATCTGGTTCAGTTACTTATCTGGTTCAGGACTGATCTAGTTCAATTACCTATCTGGTTGAGTTACTGATATGGTACAGTTACTGATCTGGTTCAGGGCTGGTCTGATTCAGCTACTGATCTGGTTCCGGGTGATCTGCTGCAGTTACTGATCTGGTTCAGGACTGATCTGGTTTAGTTACTGATCTGGTTTAGTTACTGATCTGGTCCAGTTAAAGATCTGTTGCAAATACTGATCGGTTTCAATTATTGATCTTCTTCAGTACTGATCTGGTTCAGTTACTTATCTGGTTCAGTTCTGATTTGGTTCAGGACTGCTCTGGTTTATTTACTGATCTGATTCAATTACTGATCTGGTTCAGTCCCTGATGTGATTCAGGACTGATCTGGTTCAGTTCTGATTTGGTTCAAGACTGATCTTGTTTAGTTACTGATCTGGATCAGGAATAATATGGTTCAGGACTGCTCTGGTTCTGGACTCATCAGGTTCAGTTACTGATCTGGTTCAGTTAATCATCTGGTTTAAGACTGTTCTTGTTGAATTACTAATCTGGTGCAGTTACTGATCTGGTCCAATTAAAGATCTGTTGCAATTACTGATCTGGTTCAGGACTGATCAGTTTCAATTATTGATCTTGTTAAGGACTGATCTGATTCAGTTACTGATCTTGTTCAGTACTGATCTGGTTTAGTTACTGATATGGTCCAGTTACTGATCTGTTTCAGGACTGATCTGTTTCAATTATTGATCTTGTTCAGGACTGATCTGATTCAGTTACTGATCTGGTTCAGGACTGATCTAGTTTAATTATTGATCTTGTTCAGGACTGATCTGTTTCAGGACTGATCTGTTTCAATTATTGATCTTGTTCAGGACTGATCTGATTCAGTTACTGATCTGGTTCAGGACTGATCTGGTTCAATTATTGATCTTGTTCAGGACTGATCTGTTTCAATTATTGATCTTGTTCAGGACTGATCTGGTTCAGTTACTGATTTTGTTGAGTTACTGTTATGGCACAGATACTGATCTGGTTCAGGACTGATCTGGTTCAGTTACTGATCTTGTTGTGTTTCTGATAAGGTACAGTTACTGATCTGGTTCAGGACTGATCTTGTTCAGTTACTGACCTGGTTCAATTATTGATCTTGTTCAGGACTGATCTGGTTCAGGACTGATCTGGTTGAGTTATTGATCTTTATCAGGACTGATCTGGTTCAAGGCAGATCTGGTTCCGTTATTGATCTGATTCAGCTACTGATGTGAGATCAGTTAATTATCTGGTTTAGTTACTGATCTGGATCAGGTAATGATCTCGATCTGTTACTGATCTGGTTCAGTTAATAATCTGGTTCAGTTATTGATCTTGTTCAGTTACTAACCTGGTTTAGTTAATGATCTGGATCGGTTACCGATCTGGTTCAGTTAATAATCTGGTTCAATTACTAATCTGGTTCAGGACTGCTCTGGTTCAGTTACTGATATGGTACAGTTACTGATCTGGTTCAATTATTGATCTTGTTCAGGACTGATCTGGTTGATTTATTGATCTTGTTCAGGACTGATCTAGTTCAGGACTGATCTGGTTCGGTTACTGATCTGGATCAGGACTGATCTGCTGCAGGACTGATCTGGTTCAGTTACTGATCTGGTTCCGGACTCATCTGCTTCAGTAACTGATCTGGTTCAAGGCTGATCTGGTTCAATTATTGATCTTGTTCGGGACTGATCTGATTCAGTTACTGATCTGGTTCAGGACTGATCTGGTTTAGTTGCTGATCTGGTCCAGTTACTGATCTGGTCCAGATAAAGATCTGGTTCTGGACTGATCTGGTTCTGGACTGATCTGGTTTAGTTACTGTTCTGGATTAGCAATGATCTGGTTCAGGACTGACCTGGTTCAGTTAATGATCTGTTTTTGGACTGATCTGGTTCAGTTACTGATCTGGTTCAATTACTGATCTGGTTGAGTTACTGATCTGGTCCAGTTAAAGATCTGTTGCAATTACTGATCTGTTTCAATTATTGATCTTGTTCAGTACTGATCTGGTTCAGTTACTTATCTGGTTCTGTTACTGATCTGGTTCAGGACTGATCTGGTTCAGGACTCATCTAGTTCAGTTACTAATCTGGTTGAGTTACTGATATGGTACATTTACTGATCTGGTTCAGGACTGATCTGGCTTAGTTACTGATGTGGTTCAGGGTGATCTGCTGCAGTTACTGATCTGGTTCTGGACTGATCTGGTTTAGTTACTGTTCTGGATTAGCAATGATCTGGTTCTGGACTGACCTGGTTCAGTTAATGATCTGTTTTTGGACTGATCTGGTTCAGTTACTGATCTGTTTTTGGACTGATCTGGTTCAGTTACTGATCTGGTTCCATTTCTGATCCGGTTCAATTACTGATCTGGTTTAGTCACTGATGTGGTACAGGACTGATCTGGTTCAGTTAATAATCTGGTTCAGGACTGATCTGGTTCAGTTCTGATTTGGTTCAGGACTGATCTGGTTTATTTACTGATCTGATTCAATTACTGATCTAATTCAGTCACTGATGTGATTCAGGACTGATCTGGTTCAGTTCTGATTTGGTTCAGGACTGATCTTGTTTTGTTACTGATCTGGATCAGGAATAATATGATTCAGGACTGCTCTGGTTCTGGACTCATCAGGTTCAGTTACTGATCTGGTTCAGTTAATGATCTGGTTTAAGACTGTTCTGGTACAATTACTAATCTGGTCCAGTTACTGATCTGGTCCAGTTAAAGATCAGTTGCAATTACTGATCTGTTTCAGGACTGATCTGTTTCAGGACTGATCTGTTTCAATTATTGATATTGTTCAGGACTGATCTGGTTCAGGACTGATCTGTTCCAGTTACTGATCTGGTCCAGTTAAAGATCTGTTGCAATTACCGATCTGGTTCAGGACTGATCTTATTCAGGACTGATCTGTTTCAATTATTGATCTTGTTCAGGACTGATCTGATTCAGTTACTGATCTGCTTCAGGACTGATCTGGTTCAATTAGTGACCTTGTTCCGGACTGATCTGTTTCAGGACTGATCTGTTTCAATTATTGATCTTGTTCAGGACTGATCTGGTTCAGTTACTGATCTTGTTGAGTTACTGTTATGGTACAGTTACTGATCTGGTTCAGGACTGATCTGGTTCAGTTACTGATCTTGTTGAGTTTCTGATATGGTACAGTTACTGATCTGGTTCTGGACTGATCTGGTTCAGTTACTGATCTGGTTCAGGACTGATCTGCTTCTGTTTGCTGATTTGGTACAGTTACTGATCTGATTCACGACTGATCTGTTTCAGGACTGATCTTGTTCAATTATTGATCTTGTTCAGGACTGATCTGGTTCAGGCCTGATCTGGTCCAGTTACTGATCTGGTCCAGTTAAAGATCTGTTGCAGTTACAGATCTGGTTCAGGACTGATCAGTTTCAATTATTGATCTTGTTAAGGACTGATCTGATTCAGTTACTGATCTTGTTCAGTACTGATCTGGTTTAGTTACTGATATGGTCCAGTTACTGATCTGTTTCAGGACTGATCTGTTTCAATTATTGATCTTGTTCAGGACTGATCTGATTCAGTTACTGATCTGGTTCAGGACTGATCTAGTTTAATTATTGATCTTGTTCAGGACTGATCTGTTTCAGGACTGATCTGTTTCAATTATTGATCTTGTTCAGGACTGATCTGATTCAGTTACTGATCTGGTTCAGGACTGATCTGGTTCAATTATTGATCTTGTTCAGGACTGATCTGTTTCAATTATTGATCTTGTTCAGGACTGATCTGGTTCAGTTACTGATCTTGTTGAGTTACTGTTATGGCACAGATACTGATCTGGTTCAGGACTGATCTGGTTCAGTTACTGATCTTGTTGTGTTTCTGATAAGGTACAGTTACTGATCTGGTTCAGGACTGATCTTGTTCAGTTACTGACCTGGTTCAATTATTGATCTTGTTCAGGACTGATCTGGTTCAGGACTGATCTGGTTGAGTTATTGATCTTTATCAGGACTGATCTGGTTCAAGGCAGATCTGGTTCCGTTATTGATCTGATTCAGCTACTGATGTGAGATCAGTTAATTATCTGGTTTAGTTACTGATCTGGATCAGGTAATGATCTCGATCTGTTACTGATCTGGTTCAGTTAATAATCTGGTTCAGTTATTGATCTTGTTCAGTTACTAACCTGGTTTAGTTAATGATCTGGATCGGTTACCGATCTGGTTCAGTTAATAATCTGGTTCAATTACTAATCTGGTTCAGGACTGCTCTGGTTCAGTTACTGATATGGTACAGTTACTGATCTGGTTCAATTATTGATCTTGTTCAGGACTGATCTGGTTGATTTATTGATCTTGTTCAGGACTGATCTAGTTCAGGACTGATCTGGTTCGGTTACTGATCTGGATCAGGACTGATCTGCTGCAGGACTGATCTGGTTCAGTTACTGATCTGGTTCCGGACTCATCTGCTTCAGTAACTGATCTGGTTCAAGGCTGATCTGGTTCAATTATTGATCTTGTTCGGGACTGATCTGATTCAGTTACTGATCTGGTTCAGGACTGATCTGGTTTAGTTGCTGATCTGGTCCAGTTACTGATCTGGTCCAGATAAAGATCTGTTGCAATTACTGATCTGGTTCTGGACTGATCTGGTTCTGGACTGATCTGGTTTAGTTACTGTTCTGGATTAGCAATGATCTGGTTCAGGACTGACCTGGTTCAGTTAATGATCTGTTTTTGGACTGATCTGGTTCAGTTACTGATCTGGTTCAATTACTGATCTGGTTTAGTCACTGATGTGGTACAGGACTGATCTGGTTCAGTTAATAATCTGGTTCAGGACTGATCTGGTTCAGTCACTGATGTGATTCAGGACTGATCTGGTTCAGTTCTGATTTGGTTCAGGACTGATCTTGTTTAGTTACTGAGCTGGATCAGGAATAATATGGTTTAGGACTGCTCTGGTTCTGGATTCATCAGGTTCAGTTACTGATCCGGTTCAGTTAATGATCTGGTTTAAGACTGTTCTGGTTGAATTACTAATCTGGTCCAGTTACTGATCTGGTCCAAATAAAGATCTGTTGCAATTACTGATCTGGTTCAGGACTGATCTGTTTCAATTATTGATCTTGTTAAGAACTGATCTGATTCAGTTACTGATCTGGTTCAGTTACTAATCTGGTTGAGTTACTGATCTGGTCCAGTTAAAGATCTGTTGCAATTACTGATCTGTTTCAATTATTGATCTTGTTCAGTACTGATCTGGTTCAGTTACTTATCTGGTTCTGTTACTGATCTGGTTCAGGACTGATCTGGTTCAGGACTCTTCTAGTTCAGTTACTAATCTGGTTGAGTTACTGATATGGTACATTTACTGATCTGGTTCAGGACTGATCTGGCTTAGTTACTGATGTGGTTCAGGGTGATCTGCTGCAGTTACTGATCTGGTTCTGGACTGATCTGGTTTAGTTACTGTTCTGGATTAGCAATGATCTGGTTCTGGACTGACCTGGTTCAGTTAATGATCTGTTTTTGGACTGATCTGGTTCAGTTACTGATCTGTTTTTGGACTGATCTGGTTCAGTTACTGATCTGGTTCCATTTCTGATCCGGTTCAATTACTGATCTGGTTTAGTCACTGATGTGGTACAGGACTGATCTGGTTCAGTTAATAATCTGGTTCAGGACTGATCTGGTTCAGTTCTGATTTGGTTCAGGACTGATCTGGTTTATTTACTGATCTGATTCAATTACTGATCTAATTCAGTCACTGATGTGATTCAGGACTGATCTGGTTCAGTTCTGATTTGGTTCAGGACTGATCTTGTTTTGTTACTGATCTGGATCAGGAATAATATGATTCAGGACTGCTCTGGTTCTGGACTCATCAGGTTCAGTTACTGATCTGGTTCAGTTAATGATCTGGTTTAAGACTGTTCTGGTACAATTACTAATCTGGTCCAGTTACTGATCTGGTCCAGTTAAAGATCAGTTGCAATTACTGATCTGTTTCAGGACTGATCTGTTTCAGGACTGATCTGTTTCAATTATTGATATTGTTCAGGACTGATCTGGTTCAGGACTGATCTGTTCCAGTTACTGATCTGGTCCAGTTAAAGATCTGTTGCAATTACCGATCTGGTTCAGGACTGATCTGTTTCAATTATTGATCTTGTTCAGGACTGATCTGATTCAGTTACTGATCTGCTTCAGGACTGATCTGGTTCAATTAGTGACCTTGTTCAGGACTGATCTGTTTCAATTATTGATCTTGTTCAGGACTGATCTGGTTCAGTTACTGATCTTGTTGAGTTACTGTTATGGTACAGTTACTGATCTGGTTCAGGACTGATCTGGTTCAGTTACTGATCTTGTTGAGTTTCTGATATGGTACAGTTACTGATCTGGTTCTGGACTGATCTGGTTCAGTTACTGATCTGGTTCAGGACTGATCTGCTTCTGTTTGCTGATTTGGTACAGTTACTGATCTGATTCACGACTGATCTGTTTCAGGACTGATCTTGTTCAATTATTGATCTTGTTCAGGACTGATCTGGTTCAGGCCTGATCTGGTCCAGTTACTGATCTGGTCCAGTTAAAGATCTGTTGCAGTTACAGATCTGGTTCAGGACTGATCTGTTTCAATTATTGATCTTGTTCAGTACTGATCTGGTTCAGTTACTTATCTGGTTCAGGACTGATCTAGTTCAATTACCTATCTGGTTGAGTTACTGATATGGTACAGTTACTGATCTGGTTCAGGACTGATCTGGTTCAGTTACTGATCTGGTTCAGGACTGATCTGGTTCAGTTACTAATCTGGTTGAGTTACTTATATGGTCCAGTTACTGATCTGTTTCAGGACTGGTCTGATTCAGCTACTGATCTGGTTCAGGGTGATCTGTTGCAGTTACAGATCTGGTTCAGGACTGATCTGGTTCAGGGTGATCTGCTGCCGTTACTGATCTGTTTTTGGACTGATCTGGTTCAGTTACTGATCTGGTTCCATTTCTGATCCGGTTCAATTACTGATCTGGTTTAGTCACTGATGTGGTACAGGACTGATCTGGTTCAGTTAATAATCTGGTTCAGGACTGATCTGGTTCAGTTCTGATTTGGTTCAGGACTGATCTGGTTTATTTACTGATCTGATTCAATTACTGATCTAATTCAGTCACTGATGTGATTCAGGACTGATCTGGTTCAGTTCTGATTTGGTTCAGGACTGATCTTGTTTTGTTACTGATCTGGATCAGGAATAATATGATTCAGGACTGCTCTGGTTCTGGACTCATCAGGTTCAGTTACTGATCTGGTTCAGTTAATGATCTGGTTTAAGACTGTTCTGGTACAATTACTAATCTGGTCCAGTTACTGATCTGGTCCAGTTAAAGATCAGTTGCAATTACTGATCTGTTTCAGGACTGATCTGTTTCAATTATTGATATTGTTCAGGACTGATCTGTTCCAGTTACTGATCTGGTCCAGTTAAAGATCTGTTGCAATTACCGATCTGGTTCAGGACTGATCTGTTTCAATTATTGATCTTGTTCAGGACTGATCTGATTCAGTTACTGATCTGCTTCAGGACTGATCAGGTTCAATTAGTGACCTTGTTCAGGACTGATCTGTTTCAGGACTGATCTGTTTCAATTATTGATCTTGTTCAGGACTGATCTGGTTCAGTTACTGATCTTGTTGAGTTACTGTTATGGTACAGTTACTGATCTGGTTCAGGACTGATCTGGTTCAGTTACTGATCTTGTTGAGTTTCTGATATGGTACAGTTACTGATCTGGTTCTGGACTGATCTGGTTCAGTTACTGATCTGGTTCAGGACTGATCTGCTTCTGTTTGCTGATTTGGTACAGTTACTGATCTGATTCACGACTGATCTGTTTCAGGACTGATCTTGTTCAATTATTGATCTTGTTCAGGACTGATCTGATTCAGGCCTGATCTGGTGCAGTTACTGATCTGGTCCAGTTAAAGATCTGTTGCAGTTACAGATCTGGTTCAGGACTGATCTGTTTCAATTATTGATCTTGTTCAGTACTGATCTGGTTCAGTTACTTATCTGGTTCAGGACTGATCTAGTTCAATTACCTATCTGGTTGAGTTACTGATATGGTACAGTTACTGATCTGGTTCAGGACTGATCTGGTTCAGTTACTGATCTGGTTCAGGACTGATCTGGTTCAGTTACTAATCTGGTTGAGTTACTTATATGGTCCAGTTACTGATCTGTTTCAGGACTGGTCTGATTCAGCTACTGATCTGGTTCAGGGTGATCTGTTGCAGTTACAGATCTGGTTCAGGACTGATCTGGTTCAGGGTGATCTGCTGCCGTTACTGATCTGGTTCAGGACTGATCTGGTTTAGTTACTGATCCCGTTTAGTTACTGATCTGGTCCAGTTAAAGATCTGTTGCAATTACTGATCTGTTTCAATTATTGTTCTTGTTCAGTACTGATCTGGTTCAGTTACTTATCTGGTTCAGGACTGATCTGGTTCAGTTACTGATCTGGTTGAGTAACTGATATGGTACATTTACTGATCTTGTTCAGGACTGATCTGGCTTAGTTACTGATCTAGTTCAGGGTGATCTGCTGCAGTTCCTGATCTGGTTCTGGACTGATCTGGTTTAGTTACTGTTCTGGATTAGCATTTATCTGGTTCTGGACTGACCTGGTTCAGTTAATGATCTGTTTTTGGACTGATCTGGTTCAGTTACTGATCTGTTTTGGGACTGATCTGGTTCAGTTACTGATCTGGTTCAATTTCTGATCCGGTTCAATTACTGATCTGGTTTAGTCACTGATGTGGTACAGGACTGATCTGGTTCAGTTAATAATCTGGTTCAGGACTGATCTGGTTCAGTTCTGATTTGGTTCAGGACTGATCTTGTTTTGTTACTGATCTGGATCAGGAATAATATTGTTCAGGACTGCTCTGGTTCTGGACTCATCAGGTTCAGTTACTGATCTGGTTCAGTTAATGATCTGGTTTAAGACTGTTCTGGTTCAATTACTAATCTGGTTCAGTTACTGATCTGGTCCAGTTAAAGATCTGTTGCAATTACTGATCTGGTTCAGGACTGATCTGCTTCTGTTGCTGATTTGGTACAGTTACTGATCTGATTCACGACTGATCAGTTTCAGGACTGATCTTGTTCAATTATTGATCTTGTTCAGGACTGATCTGGTTCAGGACTGATCTGGTCCTGTTACTGATCTGGTCCAGTTAAAGATCTGTTGCAATTACAGATCTGGTTCAGGACTGATTTGTTTCAATTATTGATCTTGTTCAGTACTGATCTGGTTCAGTTACTTATCTGGTTCAGGACTGATTTGTTTCAATTATTGATCTTGTTCAGTACTGATCTGGTTCAGTTACTTATCTGGTTCAGGACTGATCTAGTTCAATTACCTATCTGGTTGAGTTACTGATATGGTACAGTTACTGATCTGGTTCAGGACTGATCTGGTTCAGTTACTGATCTGGTTCAGGACCGGTCTGATTCAGCTACTGATCTGGTTCAGGGTGATCTGCTGCAGTTACTGATCTGGTTCAGGACTGATCTGGTTTAGTTACTGATCTGGTCCAGTTAAAGATCTGTTGCAATTACTGATCGGTTTCAATTATTGATCTTGTTCAGTACTGATCTGGTTCAGTTACTTATCTGGTTCAGGACTGATCTGGTTTAGTTACTGATCTGGTTTAGTTACTGATATGGTACATTTACTGATCTGGTTCAGGACTGATCTGGCTTAGTTACTGATCTGGTTCAGGGTGATCTGCTGCAGTTACTGATCTGGTTCTGGACTGATCTGGTTTAGTTACTGTTCTGGATTAGCAATGATCTGGTTCAGGACTGACCTGGTTCAGTTAATGATCTGTTTTTGGACTGATCTGGTTCAGTTACTAATCTGGTTCAATTACTGATCCGGTTCAATTACTGATCTGGTTTAGTCACTGATGTGGTACAGGACTGATCTGGTTCAGTTAATAATCTGGTTCAGGACTGATCTGGTTCAGTCACTGATGTGATTCAGGACTGATCTGGTTCAGTTCTGATTTGGTTCAGGACTGATCTTGTTTAGTTACTGAGCTGGATCAACAATAATATGGTTTAGGACTGCTCTGGTTCTGGATTCATCAGGTTCAGTTACTGATCCGGTTCAGTTAATGATCTGGTTTAAGACTGTTCTGGTTGAATTACTAACCTGGTCCAGTTACTGATCTGGTCCAAATAAAGATCTGTTGCAATTACTGATCTGGTTCAGGACTGATCTGTTTCAATTATTGATCTTGTTAAGAACTGATCTGATTCAGTTACTGATCTGGTTCAGTTACTAACCTGGTTGAGTTACTGATCTGGTCCAGTTAAAGATCTGTTGCAATTACTGATCTGTTACAATTATTGATCTTGTTCAGTACTGATCTGGTTCAGTTACTTATCTGGTTCAGGACTGATCTGGTTCAGTTACTGATCTGGTTGAGTTACTGATATGGTACATTTACTGATCTGATTCAGGACTGATCTGGCTTAGTTACTGATCTGGTTCAGGGTGATCTGCTGCAGTTACTGATCTGGTTCTGGACTGATCTGGTTTAGTTACTGTTCTGGATTAGCAATGATCTGGTTCAGGACTGACCTGGTTCAGTTAATGATCTCTTTTTGGACTGATCTGGTTCAGTTACTGATCTGGTTCAATTACTGATCTGGTTTAGTCACTGATGTGGTACAGGACTGATCTGGTTCAGTTAATAATCTGGTTCAGGACTGATCTGGTTCAGTCACTGATGTGATTCAGGACTGATCTGGTTCAGTTCTGATTTGGTTCAGGACTGATCTTGTTTAGTTACTGAGCTGGATCAACAATAATATGGTTTAGGACTGCTCTGGTTCTGGATTCATCAGGTTCAGTTACTGATCCGGTTCAGTTAATGATCTGGTTTAAGACTGTTCTGGTTGAATTACTAACCTGGTCCAGTTACTGATCTGGTCCAAATAAAGATCTGTTGCAATTACTGATCTGGTTCAGGACTGATCTGTTTCAATTATTGATCTTGTTAAGAACTGATCTGATTCAGTTACTGATCTGGTTCAGTTACTAACCTGGTTGAGTTACTGATCTGGTCCAGTTAAAGATCTGTTGCAATTACTGATCTGTTACAATTATTGATCTTGTTCAGTACTGATCTGGTTCAGTTACTTATCTGGTTCAGTTACTGATCTGGTTCAGTTACTGATCTGGTTCAGGACTGATCTAGTTCAGTTACTAATCTGGTTGAGTTACTGATATGGTACATTTACTGATCTGGTTCAGGACTGATCTGCCTTAGTTACTGATGTGGTTCAGGGTGATCTGCTGCAGTTACTGATCTGTTTCTGGACTGATCTGGTTTAGTTACTGTTCTGGATTAGCAATGATCTGGTTCTGGACTGACCTGGTTCAGTTAATGATCTGTTTTTGGACTGATCTGGTTCAGTTACTGATCTGTTTTTGGACTGATCTGGTTCAGTTACTGATCTGGTTCCATTTCTGATCCGGTTCAATTACTGATCTGGTTTAGTCACTGATGTGGTACAGGACTGATCTGGTTCAGTTAATAATCTGGTTCAGGACTGATCTGGTTCAGTTCTGATTTGGTTCAGGACTGATCTGGTTTATTTACTGATCTGATTCAATTACTGATCTAATTCAGTCACTGATGTGATTCAGGACTGATCTGGTTCAGTTCTGATTTGGTTCAGGACTGATCTTGTTTTGTTACTGATCTGGATCAGGAATAATATGATTCAGGACTGCTCTGGTTCTGGACTCATCAGGTTCAGTTACTGATCTGGTTCAGTTAATGATCTGGTTTAAGACTGTTCTGGTACAATTACTAATCTGGTCCAGTTACTGATCTGGTCCAGTTAAAGATCAGTTGCAATTACTGATCTGTTTCAGGACTGATCTGTTTCAGGACTGATCTGTTTCAATTATTGATATTGTTCAGGACTGATCTGGTTCAGGACTGATCTGTTCCAGTTACTGATCTGGTCCAGTTAAAGATCTGTTGCAATTACCGATCTGGTTCAGGACTGATCTGTTTCAATTATTGATCTTGTTCAGGACTGATCTGATTCAGTTACTGATCTGCTTCAGGACTGATCTGGTTCAATTAGTGACCTTGTTCAGGACTGATCTGTTTCAGGACTGATCTGTTTCAATTATTGATCTTGTTCAGGACTGATCTGGTTCAGTTACTGATCTTGTTGAGTTACTGTTATGGTACAGTTACTGATCTGGTTCAGGACTGATCTGGTTCAGTTACTGATCTTGTTGAGTTTCTGATATGGTACAGTTACTGATCTGGTTCTGGACTGATCTGGTTCAGTTACTGATCTGGTTCAGGACTGATCTGCTTCTGTTTGCTGATTTGGTACAGTTACTGATCTGATTCACGACTGATCTGTTTCAGGACTGATCTTGTTCAATTATTGATCTTGTTCAGGACTGATCTGGTTCAGGCCTGATCTGGTCCAGTTACTGATCTGGTCCAGTTAAAGATCTGTTGCAGTTACAGATCTGGTTCAGGACTGATCTGTTTCAATTATTGATCTTGTTCAGTACTGATCTGGTTCAGTTACTTATCTGGTTCAGGACTGATCTAGTTCAATTACCTATCTGGTTGAGTTACTGATATGGTACAGTTACTGATCTGGTTCAGGACTGATCTGGTTCAGTTACTGATCTGGTTCAGGACTGATCTGGTTCAGTTACTGATCTTGTTGAGTTACTGTTATGGCACAGATACTGATCTGGTTCAGGACTGATCTGGTTCAGTTACTGATCTTGTTGTGTTTCTGATAAGGTACAGTTACTGATCTGGTTCAGGACTGATCTTGTTCAGTTACTGACCTGGTTCAATTATTGATCTTGTTCAGGACTGATCTGGTTCAGGACTGATCTGGTTGAGTTATTGATCTTTTTCAGGACTGATCTGGTTCAAGGCAGATCTGGTTCCGTTATTGATCTGATTCAGCTACTGATGTGAGATCAGTTAATTATCTGGTTTAGTTACTGATCTGGATCAGGTAATGATCTCGATCTGTTACTGATCTGGTTCAGTTACTGATCTGGTTCAGGACTGATCTAGTTCAGTTACTAATCTGGTTGAGTTACTGATATGGTACATTTACTGATCTGGTTCAGGACTGATCTGGCTTAGTTACTGATGTGGTTCAGGGTGATCTGCTGCAGTTACTGATCTGGTTCTGGACTGATCTGGTTTAGTTACTGTTCTGGATTAGCAATGATCTGGTTCTGGACTGACCTGGTTCAGTTAATGATCTGTTTTTGGACTGATCTGGTTCAGTTACTGATCTGTTTTTGGACTGATCTGGTTCAGTTACTGATCTGGTTCCATTTCTGATCCGGTTCAATTACTGATCTGGTTTAGTCACTGATGTGGTACAGGACTGATCTGGTTCAGTTAATAATCTGGTTCAGGACTGATCTGGTTCAGTTCTGATTTGGTTCAGGACTGATCTGGTTTATTTACTGATCTGATTCAATTACTGATCTAATTCAGTCACTGATGTGATTCAGGACTGATCTGGTTCAGTTCTGATTTGGTTCAGGACTGATCTTGTTTTGTTACTGATCTGGATCAGGAATAATATGATTCAGGACTGCTCTGGTTCTGGACTCATCAGGTTCAGTTACTGATCTGGTTCAGTTAATGATCTGGTTTAAGACTGTTCTGGTACAATTACTAATCTGGTCCAGTTACTGATCTGGTCCAGTTAAAGATCAGTTGCAATTACTGATCTGTTTCAGGACTGATCTGTTTCAGGACTGATCTGTTTCAATTATTGATATTGTTCAGGACTGATCTGGTTCAGGACTGATCTGTTCCAGTTACTGATCTGGTCCAGTTAAAGATCTGTTGCAATTACCGATCTGGTTCAGGACTGATCTGTTTCAATTATTGATCTTGTTCAGGACTGATCTGATTCAGTTACTGATCTGCTTCAGGACTGATCTGGTTCAATTAGTGACCTTGTTCAGGACTGATCTGTTTCAGGACTGATCTGTTTCAATTATTGATCTTGTTCAGGACTGATCTGGTTCAGTTACTGATCTTGTTGAGTTACTGTTATGGTACAGTTACTGATCTGGTTCAGGACTGATCTGGTTCAGTTACTGATCTTGTTGAGTTTCTGATATGGTACAGTTACTGATCTGGTTCTGGACTGATCTGGTTCAGTTACTGATCTGGTTCAGGACTGATCTGCTTCTGTTTGCTGATTTGGTACAGTTACTGATCTGATTCACGACTGATCTGTTTCAGGACTGATCTTGTTCAATTATTGATCTTGTTCAGGACTGATCTGGTTCAGGCCTGATCTGGTCCAGTTACTGATCTGGTCCAGTTAAAGATCTGTTGCAGTTACAGATCTGGTTCAGGACTGATCTGTTTCAATTATTGATCTTGTTCAGTACTGATCTGGTTCAGTTACTTATCTGGTTCAGGACTGATCTAGTTCAATTACCTATCTGGTTGAGTTACTGATATGGTACAGTTACTGATCTGGTTCAGGACTGATCTGGTTCAGTTACTGATCTGGTTCAGGACTGATCTGGTTCAGTTACTGATCTTGTTGAGTTACTGTTATGGCACAGATACTGATCTGGTTCAGGACTGATCTGGTTCAGTTACTGATCTTGTTGTGTTTCTGATAAGGTACAGTTACTGATCTGGTTCAGGACTGATCTTGTTCAGTTACTGACCTGGTTCAATTATTGATCTTGTTCAGGACTGATCTGGTTCAGGACTGATCTGGTTGAGTTATTGATCTTTTTCAGGACTGATCTGGTTCAAGGCAGATCTGGTTCCGTTATTGATCTGATTCAGCTACTGATGTGAGATCAGTTAATTATCTGGTTTAGTTACTGATCTGGATCAGGTAATGATCTCGATCTGTTACTGATCTGGTTCAGTTAATAATCTGGTTCAGTTATTGATCTTGTTCAGTTACTAACCTGGTTTAGTTAATGATCTGGATCGGTTACCGATCTGGTTCAGTTAATAATCTGGTTCAATTACTAATCTGGTTCAGGACTGCTCTGGTTCAGTTACTGATATGGTACAGTTACTGATCTGGTTCAATTATTGATCTTGTTCAGGACTGATCTGGTTGATTTATTGATCTTGTTCAGGACTGATCTAGTTCAGGACTGATCTGGTTCGGTTACTGATCTGGATCAGGACTGATCTGCTGCAGGACTGATCTGGTTCAGTTACTGATCTGGTTCCGGACTCATCTGCTTCAGTAACTGATCTGGTTCAAGGCTGATCTGGTTCAATTATTGATCTTGTTCGGGACTGATCTGATTCAGTTACTGATCTGGTTCAGGACTGATCTGGTTTAGTTGCTGATCTGGTCCAGTTACTGATCTGGTCCAGATAAAGATCTGTTGCAATTACTGATCTGGTTCTGGACTGATCTGGTTCTGGACTGATCTGGTTTAGTTACTGTTCTGGATTAGCAATGATCTGGTTCAGGACTGACCTGGTTCAGTTAATGATCTGTTTTTGGACTGATCTGTTTCAGTTACTGATCTGGTTCAATTACTGATCTGGTTTAGTCACTGATGTGGTACAGGACTGATCTGGTTCAGTTAATAATCTGGTTCAGGACTGATCTGGTTCAGTCACTGATGTGATTCAGGACTGATCTGGTTCAGTTCTGATTTGGTTCAGGACTGATCTTGTTTAGTTACTGAGCTGGATCAACAATAATATGGTTTAGGACTGCTCTGGTTCTGGATTCATCAGGTTCAGTTACTGATCCGGTTCAGTTAATGATCTGGTTTAAGACTGTTCTGGTTGAATTACTAATCTGGTCCAGTTACTGATCTGGTCCAAATAAAGATCTGTTGCAATTACTGATCTGGTTCAGGACTGATCTGTTTCAATTATTGATCTTGTTAAGAACTGATCTGATTCAGTTACTGATCTGGTTCAGTTACTAATCTGGTTGAGTTACTGATCTGGTCCAGTTAAAGATCTGTTGCAATTACTGATCTGTTTCAATTATTGATCTTGTTCAGTACTGATCTGGTTCAGTTACTTATCTGGTTCAGTTACTGATCTGGTTCAGTTACTGATCTGGTTCAGGACTGATCTAGTTCAGTTACTAATCTGGTTGAGTTACTGATATGGTACATTTACTGATCTGGTTCAGGACTGATCTGGCTTAGTTACTGATGTGGTTCAGGGTGATCTGCTGCAGTTACTGATCTGGTTCTGGACTGATCTGGTTTAGTTACTGTTCTGGATTAGCAATGATCTGGTTCTGGACTGACCTGGTTCAGTTAATGATCTGTTTTTGGACTGATCTGGTTCAGTTACTGATCTGTTTTTGGACTGATCTGGTTCAGTTACTGATCTGGTTCCATTTCTGATCCGGTTCAATTACTGATCTGGTTTAGTCACTGATGTGGTACAGGACTGATCTGGTTCAGTTAATAATCTGGTTCAGGACTGATCTGGTTCAGTTCTGATTTGGTTCAGGACTGATCTGGTTTATTTACTGATCTGATTCAATTACTGATCTAATTCAGTCACTGATGTGATTCAGGACTGATCTGGTTCAGTTCTGATTTGGTTCAGGACTGATCTTGTTTTGTTACTGATCTGGATCAGGAATAATATGATTCAGGACTGCTCTGGTTCTGGACTCATCAGGTTCAGTTACTGATCTGGTTCAGTTAATGATCTGGTTTAAGACTGTTCTGGTACAATTACTAATCTGGTCCAGTTACTGATCTGGTCCAGTTAAAGATCAGTTGCAATTACTGATCTGTTTCAGGACTGATCTGTTTCAGGACTGATCTGTTTCAATTATTGATATTGTTCAGGACTGATCTGGTTCAGGACTGATCTGTTCCAGTTACTGATCTGGTCCAGTTAAAGATCTGTTGCAATTACCGATCTGGTTCAGGACTGATCTGTTTCAATTATTGATCTTGTTCAGGACTGATCTGATTCAGTTACTGATCTGCTTCAGGACTGATCTGGTTCAATTAGTGACCTTGTTCAGGACTGATCTGTTTCAGGACTGATCTGTTTCAATTATTGATCTTGTTCAGGACTGATCTGGTTCAGTTACTGATCTTGTTGAGTTACTGTTATGGTACAGTTACTGATCTGGTTCAGGACTGATCTGGTTCAGTTACTGATCTTGTTGAGTTTCTGATATGGTACAGTTACTGATCTGGTTCTGGACTGATCTGGTTCAGTTACTGATCTGGTTCAGGACTGATCTGCTTCTGTTTGCTGATTTGGTACAGTTACTGATCTGATTCACGACTGATCTGTTTCAGGACTGATCTTGTTCAATTATTGATCTTGTTCAGGACTGATCTGGTTCAGGCCTGATCTGGTCCAGTTACTGATCTGGTCCAGTTAAAGATCTGTTGCAGTTACAGATCTGGTTCAGGACTGATCTGTTTCAATTATTGATCTTGTTCAGTACTGATCTGGTTCAGTTACTTATCTGGTTCAGGACTGATCTAGTTCAATTACCTATCTGGTTGAGTTACTGATATGGTACAGTTACTGATCTGGTTCAGGACTGATCTGGTTCAGTTACTGATCTGGTTCAGGACTGATCTGGTTCAGTTACTGATCTTGTTGAGTTACTGTTATGGCACAGATACTGATCTGGTTCAGGACTGATCTGGTTCAGTTACTGATCTTGTTGTGTTTCTGATAAGGTACAGTTACTGATCTGGTTCAGGACTGATCTTGTTCAGTTACTGACCTGGTTCAATTATTGATCTTGTTCAGGACTGATCTGGTTCAGGACTGATCTGGTTGAGTTATTGATCTTTTTCAGGACTGATCTGGTTCAAGGCAGATCTGGTTCCGTTATTGATCTGATTCAGCTACTGATGTGAGATCAGTTAATTATCTGGTTTAGTTACTGATCTGGATCAGGTAATGATCTCGATCTGTTACTGATCTGGTTCAGTTAATAATCTGGTTCAGTTATTGATCTTGTTCAGTTACTAACCTGGTTTAGTTAATGATCTGGATCGGTTACCGATCTGGTTCAGTTAATAATCTGGTTCAATTACTAATCTGGTTCAGGACTGCTCTGGTTCAGTTACTGATATGGTACAGTTACTGATCTGGTTCAATTATTGATCTTGTTCAGGACTGATCTGGTTGATTTATTGATCTTGTTCAGGACTGATCTAGTTCAGGACTGATCTGGTTCGGTTACTGATCTGGATCAGGACTGATCTGCTGCAGGACTGATCTGGTTCAGTTACTGATCTGGTTCCGGACTCATCTGCTTCAGTAACTGATCTGGTTCAAGGCTGATCTGGTTCAATTATTGATCTTGTTCGGGACTGATCTGATTCAGTTACTGATCTGGTTCAGGACTGATCTGGTTTAGTTGCTGATCTGGTCCAGTTACTGATCTGGTCCAGATAAAGATCTGTTGCAATTACTGATCTGGTTCTGGACTGATCTGGTTCTGGACTGATCTGGTTTAGTTACTGTTCTGGATTAGCAATGATCTGGTTCAGGACTGACCTGGTTCAGTTAATGATCTGTTTTTGGACTGATCTGTTTCAGTTACTGATCTGGTTCAATTACTGATCTGGTTTAGTCACTGATGTGGTACAGGACTGATCTGGTTCAGTTAATAATCTGGTTCAGGACTGATCTGGTTCAGTCACTGATGTGATTCAGGACTGATCTGGTTCAGTTCTGATTTGGTTCAGGACTGATCTTGTTTAGTTACTGAGCTGGATCAACAATAATATGGTTTAGGACTGCTCTGGTTCTGGATTCATCAGGTTCAGTTACTGATCCGGTTCAGTTAATGATCTGGTTTAAGACTGTTCTGGTTGAATTACTAATCTGGTCCAGTTACTGATCTGGTCCAAATAAAGATCTGTTGCAATTACTGATCTGGTTCAGGACTGATCTGTTTCAATTATTGATCTTGTTAAGAACTGATCTGATTCAGTTACTGATCTGGTTCAGTTACTAATCTGGTTGAGTTACTGATCTGGTCCAGTTAAAGATCTGTTGCAATTACTGATCTGTTTCAATTATTGATCTTGTTCAGTACTGATCTGGTTCAGTTACTTATCTGGTTCAGTTACTGATCTGGTTCAGTTACTGATCTGGTTCAGGACTGATCTAGTTCAGTTACTAATCTGGTTGAGTTACTGATATGGTACATTTACTGATCTGGTTCAGGACTGATCTGGCTTAGTTACTGATGTGGTTCAGGGTGATCTGCTGCAGTTACTGATCTGGTTCTGGACTGATCTGGTTTAGTTACTGTTCTGGATTAGCAATGATCTGGTTCTGGACTGACCTGGTTCAGTTAATGATCTGTTTTTGGACTGATCTGGTTCAGTTACTGATCTGTTTTTGGACTGATCTGGTTCAGTTACTGATCTGGTTCCATTTCTGATCCGGTTCAATTACTGATCTGGTTTAGTCACTGATGTGGTACAGGACTGATCTGGTTCAGTTAATAATCTGGTTCAGGACTGATCTGGTTCAGTTCTGATTTGGTTCAGGACTGATCTGGTTTATTTACTGATCTGATTCAATTACTGATCTAATTCAGTCACTGATGTGATTCAGGACTGATCTGGTTCAGTTCTGATTTGGTTCAGGACTGATCTTGTTTTGTTACTGATCTGGATCAGGAATAATATGATTCAGGACTGCTCTGGTTCTGGACTCATCAGGTTCAGTTACTGATCTGGTTCAGTTAATGATCTGGTTTAAGACTGTTCTGGTACAATTACTAATCTGGTCCAGTTACTGATCTGGTCCAGTTAAAGATCAGTTGCAATTACTGATCTGTTTCAGGACTGATCTGTTTCAATTATTGATATTGTTCAGGACTGATCTGGTTCAGGACTGATCTGTTCCAGTTACTGATCTGGTCCAGTTAAAGATCTGTTGCAATTACCGATCTGGTTCAGGACTGATCTGTTTCAATTATTGATCTTGTTCAGGACTGATCTGATTCAGTTACTGATCTGCTTCAGGACTGATCTGGTTCAATTAGTGACCTTGTTCAGGACTGATCTGTTTCAGGACTGATCTGTTTCAATTATTGATCTTGTTCAGGACTGATCTGGTTCAGTTACTGATCTTGTTGAGTTACTGTTATGGTACAGTTACTGATCTGGTTCAGGACTGATCTGGTTCAGTTACTGATCTTGTTGAGTTTCTGATATGGTACAGTTACTGATCTGGTTCTGGACTGATCTGGTTCAGTTACTGATCTGGTTCAGGACTGATCTGCTTCTGTTTGCTGATTTGGTACAGTTACTGATCTGATTCACGACTGATCTGTTTCAGGACTGATCTTGTTCAATTATTGATCTTGTTCAGGACTGATCTGGTTCAGGCCTGATCTGGTCCAGTTACTGATCTGGTCCAGTTAAAGATCTGTTGCAGTTACAGATCTGGTTCAGGACTGATCTGTTTCAATTATTGATCTTGTTCAGTACTGATCTGGTTCAGTTACTTATCTGGTTCAGGACTGATCTAGTTCAATTACCTATCTGGTTGAGTTACTGATATGGTACAGTTACTGATCTGGTTCAGGACTGATCTGGTTCAGTTACTGATCTGGTTCAGGACTGATCTGGTTCAGTTACTAATCTGGTTGAGTTACTTATATGGTCCAGTTACTGATCTGTTTCAGGACTGGTCTGATTCAGCTACTGATCTGGTTCAGGGTGATCTGTTGCAGTTACAGATCTGGTTCAGGACTGATCTGGTTCAGGGTGATCTGCTGCCGTTACTGATCTGTTTTTGGACTGATCTGGTTCAGTTACTGATCTGGTTCCATTTCTGATCCGGTTCAATTACTGATCTGGTTTAGTCACTGATGTGGTACAGGACTGATCTGGTTCAGTTAATAATCTGGTTCAGGACTGATCTGGTTCAGTTCTGATTTGGTTCAGGACTGATCTGGTTTATTTACTGATCTGATTCAATTACTGATCTAATTCAGTCACTGATGTGATTCAGGACTGATCTGGTTCAGTTCTGATTTGGTTCAGGACTGATCTTGTTTTGTTACTGATCTGGATCAGGAATAATATGATTCAGGACTGCTCTGGTTCTGGACTCATCAGGTTCAGTTACTGATCTGGTTCAGTTAATGATCTGGTTTAAGACTGTTCTGGTACAATTACTAATCTGGTCCAGTTACTGATCTGGTCCAGTTAAAGATCAGTTGCAATTACTGATCTGTTTCAGGACTGATCTGTTTCAGGACTGATCTGTTTCAATTATTGATATTGTTCAGGACTGATCTGGTTCAGGACTGATCTGTTCCAGTTACTGATCTGGTCCAGTTAAAGATCTGTTGCAATTACCGATCTGGTTCAGGACTGATCTGTTTCAATTATTGATCTTGTTCAGGACTGATCTGATTCAGTTACTGATCTGCTTCAGGACTGATCTGGTTCAATTAGTGACCTTGTTCAGGACTGATCTGTTTCAGGACTGATCTGTTTCAATTATTGATCTTGTTCAGGACTGATCTGGTTCAGTTACTGATCTTGTTGAGTTACTGTTATGGTACAGTTACTGATCTGGTTCAGGACTGATCTGGTTCAGTTACTGATCTTGTTGAGTTTCTGATATGGTACAGTTACTGATCTGGTTCTGGACTGATCTGGTTCAGTTACTGATCTGGTTCAGGACTGATCTGCTTCTGTTTGCTGATTTGGTACAGTTACTGATCTGATTCACGACTGATCTGTTTCAGGACTGATCTTGTTCAATTATTGATCTTGTTCAGGACTGATCTGGTTCAGGCCTGATCTGGTCCAGTTACTGATCTGGTCCAGTTAAAGATCTGTTGCAGTTACAGATCTGGTTCAGGACTGATCTGTTTCAATTATTGATCTTGTTCAGTACTGATCTGGTTCAGTTACTTATCTGGTTCAGGACTGATCTAGTTCAATTACCTATCTGGTTGAGTTACTGATATGGTACAGTTACTGATCTGGTTCAGGACTGATCTGGTTCAGTTACTGATCTGGTTCAGGACTGATCTGGTTCAGTTACTAATCTGGTTGAGTTACTTATATGGTCCAGTTACTGATCTGTTTCAGGACTGGTCTGATTCAGCTACTGATCTGGTTCAGGGTGATCTGTTGCAGTTACAGATCTGGTTCAGGACTGATCTGGTTCAGGGTGATCTGCTGCCGTTACTGATCTGTTTTTGGACTGATCTGGTTCAGTTACTGATCTGGTTCCATTTCTGATCCGGTTCAATTACTGATCTGGTTTAGTCACTGATGTGGTACAGGACTGATCTGGTTCAGTTAATAATCTGGTTCAGGACTGATCTGGTTCAGTTCTGATTTGGGTCAGGACTGATCTGGTTTATTTACTGATCTGATTCAATTACTGATCTAATTCAGTCACTGATGTGATTCAGGACTGATCTGGTTCAGTTCTGATTTGGTTCAGGACTGATCTTGTTTTGTTACTGATCTGGATCAGGAATAATATGATTCAGGACTGCTCTGGTTCTGGACTCATCAGGTTCAGTTACTGATCTGGTTCAGTTAATGATCTGGTTTAAGACTGTTCTGGTACAATTACTAATCTGGTCCAGTTACTGATCTGGTCCAGTTAAAGATCAGTTGCAATTACTGATCTGTTTCAGGACTGATCTGTTTCAATTATTGATATTGTTCAGGACTGATCTGGTTCAGGACTGATCTGTTCCAGTTACTGATCTGGTCCAGTTAAAGATCTGTTGCAATTACCGATCTGGTTCAGGACTGATCTGTTTCAATTATTGATCTTGTTCAGGACTGATCTGATTCAGTTACTGATCTGCTTCAGGACTGATCTGGTTCAATTAGTGACCTTGTTCAGGACTGATCTGTTTCAGGACTGATCTGTTTCAATTATTGATCTTGTTCAGGACTGATCTGGTTCAGTTACTGATCTTGTTGAGTTACTGTTATGGTACAGTTACTGATCTGGTTCAGGACTGATCTGGTTCAGTTACTGATCTTGTTGAGTTTCTGATATGGTACAGTTACTGATCTGGTTCTGGACTGATCTGGTTCAGTTACTGATCTGGTTCAGGACTGATCTGCTTCTGTTTGCTGATTTGGTACAGTTACTGATCTGATTCACGACTGATCTGTTTCAGGACTGATCTTGTTCAATTATTGATCTTGTTCAGGACTGATCTGGTTCAGGCCTGATCTGGTCCAGTTACTGATCTGGTCCAGTTAAAGATCTGTTGCAGTTACAGATCTGGTTCAGGACTGATCTGTTTCAATTATTGATCTTGTTCAGTACTGATCTGGTTCAGTTACTTATCTGGTTCAGGACTGATCTAGTTCAATTACCTATCTGGTTGAGTTACTGATATGGTACAGTTACTGATCTGGTTCAGGACTGATCTGGTTCAGTTACTGATCTGGTTCAGGACTGATCTGGTTCAGTTACTGATCTTGTTGAGTTACTGTTATGGCACAGATACTGATCTGGTTCAGGACTGATCTGGTTCAGTTACTGATCTTGTTGTGTTTCTGATAAGGTACAGTTACTGATCTGGTTCAGGACTGATCTTGTTCAGTTACTGACCTGGTTCAATTATTGATCTTGTTCAGGACTGATCTGGTTCAGGACTGATCTGGTTGAGTTATTGATCTTTTTCAGGACTGATCTGGTTCAAGGCAGATCTGGTTCCGTTATTGATCTGATTCAGCTACTGATGTGAGATCAGTTAATTATCTGGTTTAGTTACTGATCTGGATCAGGTAATGATCTCGATCTGTTACTGATCTGGTTCAGTTAATAATCTGGTTCAGTTATTGATCTTGTTCAGTTACTAACCTGGTTTAGTTAATGATCTGGATCGGTTACCGATCTGGTTCAGTTAATAATCTGGTTCAATTACTAATCTGGTTCAGGACTGCTCTGGTTCAGTTACTGATATGGTACAGTTACTGATCTGTTTCAATTATTGATCTTGTTCAGGACTGATCTGGTTCAGTTACTGATCTTGTTGAGTTACTGTTATGGTACAGTTACTGATCTGGTTCAGGACTGATCTGGTTCAGTTACTGATCTTGTTGAGTTTCTGATATGGTACAGTTACTGATCTGGTTCTGGACTGATCTGGTTCAGTTACTGATCTGGTTCAGGACTGATCTGCTTCTGTTTGCTGATTTGGTACAGTTACTGATCTGATTCACGACTGATCTGTTTCAGGACTGATCTTGTTCAATTATTGATCTTGTTCAGGACTGATCTGGTTCAGGCCTGATCTGGTCCAGTTACTGATCTGGTCCAGTTAAAGATCTGTTGCAGTTACAGATCTGGTTCAGGACTGATCTGTTTCAATTATTGATCTTGTTCAGTACTGATCTGGTTCAGTTACTTATCTGGTTCAGGACTGATCTAGTTCAATTACCTATCTGGTTGAGTTACTGATATGGTACAGTTACTGATCTGGTTCAGGACTGATCTGGTTCAGTTACTGATCTGGTTCAGGACTGATCTGGTTCAGTTACTAATCTGGTTGAGTTACTTATATGGTCCAGTTACTGATCTGTTTCAGGACTGGTCTGATTCAGCTACTGATCTGGTTCAGGGTGATCTGTTGCAGTTACAGATCTGGTTCAGGACTGATCTGGTTCAGGGTGATCTGCTGCCGTTACTGATCTGGTTCAGGACTGATCTGGTTCAGTTACTGATCTGGTTCCATTTCTGATCCGGTTCAATTACTGATCTGGTTTAGTCACTGATGTGGTACAGGACTGATCTGGTTCAGTTAATAATCTGGTTCAGGACTGATCTGGTTCAGTTCTGATTTGGTTCAGGACTGATCTGGTTTATTTACTGATCTGATTCAATTACTGATCTAATTCAGTCACTGATGTGATTCAGGACTGATCTGGTTCAGTTCTGATTTGGTTCAGGACTGATCTTGTTTTGTTACTGATCTGGATCAGGAATAATATGATTCAGGACTGCTCTGGTTCTGGACTCATCAGGTTCAGTTACTGATCTGGTTCAGTTAATGATCTGGTTTAAGACTGTTCTGGTACAATTACTAATCTGGTCCAGTTACTGATCTGGTCCAGTTAAAGATCAGTTGCAATTACTGATCTGTTTCAGGACTGATCTGTTTCAGGACTGATCTGTTTCAATTATTGATATTGTTCAGGACTGATCTGGTTCAGGACTGATCTGTTCCAGTTACTGATCTGGTCCAGTTAAAGATCTGTTGCAATTACCGATCTGGTTCAGGACTGATCTGTTTCAATTATTGATCTTGTTCAGGACTGATCTGATTCAGTTACTGATCTGCTTCAGGACTGATCTGGTTCAATTAGTGACCTTGTTCAGGACTGATCTGTTTCAGGACTGATCTGTTTCAATTATTGATCTTGTTCAGGACTGATCTGGTTCAGTTACTGATCTTGTTGAGTTACTGTTATGGTACAGTTACTGATCTGGTTCAGGACTGATCTGGTTCAGTTACTGATCTTGTTGAGTTTCTGATATGGTACAGTTACTGATCTGGTTCTGGACTGATCTGGTTCAGTTACTGATCTGGTTCAGGACTGATCTGCTTCTGTTTGCTGATTTGGTACAGTTACTGATCTGATTCACGACTGATCTGTTTCAGGACTGATCTTGTTCAATTATTGATCTTGTTCAGGACTGATCTGGTTCAGGCCTGATCTGGTCCAGTTACTGATCTGGTCCAGTTAAAGATCTGTTGCAGTTACAGATCTGGTTCAGGACTGATCTGTTTCAATTATTGATCTTGTTCAGTACTGATCTGGTTCAGTTACTTATCTGGTTCAGGACTGATCTAGTTCAATTACCTATCTGGTTGAGTTACTGATATGGTACAGTTACTGATCTGGTTCAGGACTGATCTGGTTCAGTTACTGATCTGGTTCAGGACTGATCTGGTTCAGTTACTGATCTTGTTGAGTTACTGTTATGGCACAGATACTGATCTGGTTCAGGACTGATCTGGTTCAGTTACTGATCTTGTTGTGTTTCTGATAAGGTACAGTTACTGATCTGGTTCAGGACTGATCTTGTTCAGTTACTGACCTGGTTCAATTATTGATCTTGTTCAGGACTGATCTGGTTCAGGACTGATCTGGTTGAGTTATTGATCTTTTTCAGGACTGATCTGGTTCAAGGCAGATCTGGTTCCGTTATTGATCTGATTCAGCTACTGATGTGAGATCAGTTAATTATCTGGTTTAGTTACTGATCTGGATCAGGTAATGATCTCGATCTGTTACTGATCTGGTTCAGTTAATAATCTGGTTCAGTTATTGATCTTGTTCAGTTACTAACCTGGTTTAGTTAATGATCTGGATCGGTTACCGATCTGGTTCAGTTAATAATCTGGTTCAATTACTAATCTGGTTCAGGACTGCTCTGGTTCAGTTACTGATATGGTACAGTTACTGATCTGTTTCAATTATTGATCTTGTTCAGGACTGATCTGGTTCAGTTACTGATCTTGTTGAGTTACTGTTATGGTACAGTTACTGATCTGGTTCAGGACTGATCTGGTTCAGTTACTGATCTTGTTGAGTTTCTGATATGGTACAGTTACTGATCTGGTTCTGGACTGATCTGGTTCAGTTACTGATCTGGTTCAGGACTGATCTGCTTCTGTTTGCTGATTTGGTACAGTTACTGATCTGATTCACGACTGATCTGTTTCAGGACTGATCTTGTTCAATTATTGATCTTGTTCAGGACTGATCTGGTTCAGGCCTGATCTGGTCCAGTTACTGATCTGGTCCAGTTAAAGATCTGTTGCAGTTACAGATCTGGTTCAGGACTGATCTGTTTCAATTATTGATCTTGTTCAGTACTGATCTGGTTCAGTTACTTATCTGGTTCAGGACTGATCTAGTTCAATTACCTATCTGGTTGAGTTACTGATATGGTACAGTTACTGATCTGGTTCAGGACTGATCTGGTTCAGTTACTGATCTGGTTCAGGACTGATCTGGTTCAGTTACTAATCTGGTTGAGTTACTTATATGGTCCAGTTACTGATCTGTTTCAGGACTGGTCTGATTCAGCTACTGATCTGGTTCAGGGTGATCTGTTGCAGTTACAGATCTGGTTCAGGACTGATCTGGTTCAGGGTGATCTGCTGCCGTTACTGATCTGTTTTTGGACTGATCTGGTTCAGTTACTGATCTGGTTCCATTTCTGATCCGGTTCAATTACTGATCTGGTTTAGTCACTGATGTGGTACAGGACTGATCTGGTTCAGTTAATAATCTGGTTCAGGACTGATCTGGTTCAGTTCTGATTTGGTTCAGGACTGATCTGGTTTATTTACTGATCTGATTCAATTACTGATCTAATTCAGTCACTGATGTGATTCAGGACTGATCTGGTTCAGTTCTGATTTGGTTCAGGACTGATCTTGTTTTGTTACTGATCTGGATCAGGAATAATATGATTCAGGACTGCTCTGGTTCTGGACTCATCAGGTTCAGTTACTGATCTGGTTCAGTTAATGATCTGGTTTAAGACTGTTCTGGTACAATTACTAATCTGGTCCAGTTACTGATCTGGTCCAGTTAAAGATCAGTTGCAATTACTGATCTGTTTCAGGACTGATCTGTTTCAGGACTGATCTGTTTCAATTATTGATATTGTTCAGGACTGATCTGGTTCAGGACTGATCTGTTCCAGTTACTGATCTGGTCCAGTTAAAGATCTGTTGCAATTACCGATCTGGTTCAGGACTGATCTGTTTCAATTATTGATCTTGTTCAGGACTGATCTGATTCAGTTACTGATCTGCTTCAGGACTGATCTGGTTCAATTAGTGACCTTGTTCAGGACTGATCTGTTTCAGGACTGATCTGTTTCAATTATTGATCTTGTTCAGGACTGATCTGGTTCAGTTACTGATCTTGTTGAGTTACTGTTATGGTACAGTTACTGATCTGGTTCAGGACTGATCTGGTTCAGTTACTGATCTTGTTGAGTTTCTGATATGGTACAGTTACTGATCTGGTTCTGGACTGATCTGGTTCAGTTACTGATCTGGTTCAGGACTGATCTGCTTCTGTTTGCTGATTTGGTACAGTTACTGATCTGATTCACGACTGATCTGTTTCAGGACTGATCTTGTTCAATTATTGATCTTGTTCAGGACTGATCTGGTTCAGGCCTGATCTGGTCCAGTTACTGATCTGGTCCAGTTAAAGATCTGTTGCAGTTACAGATCTGGTTCAGGACTGATCTGTTTCAATTATTGATCTTGTTCAGTACTGATCTGGTTCAGTTACTTATCTGGTTCAGGACTGATCTAGTTCAATTACCTATCTGGTTGAGTTACTGATATGGTACAGTTACTGATCTGGTTCAGGACTGATCTGGTTCAGTTACTGATCTGGTTCAGGACTGATCTGGTTCAGTTACTGATCTTGTTGAGTTACTGTTATGGCACAGATACTGATCTGGTTCAGGACAGATCTGGTTCAGTTACTGATCTTGTTGTGTTTCTGATAAGGTACAGTTACTGATCTGGTTCAGGACTGATCTTGTTCAGTTACTGACCTGGTTCAATTATTGATCTTGTTCAGGACTGATCTGGTTCAGGACTGATCTGGTTGAGTTATTGATCTTTTTCAGGACTGATCTGGTTCAAGGCAGATCTGGTTCCGTTATTGATCTGATTCAGCTACTGATGTGAGATCAGTTAATTATCTGGTTTAGTTACTGATCTGGATCAGGTAATGATCTCGATCTGTTACTGATCTGGTTCAGTTAATAATCTGGTTCAGTTATTGATCTTGTTCAGTTACTAACCTGGTTTAGTTAATGATCTGGATCGGTTACCGATCTGGTTCAGTTAATAATCTGGTTCAATTACTAATCTGGTTCAGGACTGCTCTGGTTCAGTTACTGATATGGTACAGTTACTGATCTGTTTCAATTATTGATCTTGTTCAGGACTGATCTGGTTCAGTTACTGATCTTGTTGAGTTACTGTTATGGTACAGTTACTGATCTGGTTCAGGACTGATCTGGTTCAGTTACTGATCTTGTTGAGTTTCTGATATGGTACAGTTACTGATCTGGTTCTGGACTGATCTGGTTCAGTTACTGATCTGGTTCAGGACTGATCTGCTTCTGTTTGCTGATTTGGTACAGTTACTGATCTGATTCACGACTGATCTGTTTCAGGACTGATCTTGTTCAATTATTGATCTTGTTCAGGACTGATCTGGTTCAGGCCTGATCTGGTCCAGTTACTGATCTGGTCCAGTTAAAGATCTGTTGCAGTTACAGATCTGGTTCAGGACTGATCTGTTTCAATTATTGATCTTGTTCAGTACTGATCTGGTTCAGTTACTTATCTGGTTCAGGACTGATCTAGTTCAATTACCTATCTGGTTGAGTTACTGATATGGTACAGTTACTGATCTGGTTCAGGACTGATCTGGTTCAGTTACTGATCTGGTTCAGGACTGATCTGGTTCAGTTACTAATCTGGTTGAGTTACTTATATGGTCCAGTTACTGATCTGTTTCAGGACTGGTCTGATTCAGCTACTGATCTGGTTCAGGGTGATCTGTTGCAGTTACAGATCTGGTTCAGGACTGATCTGGTTCAGGGTGATCTGCTGCCGTTACTGATCTGTTTTTGGACTGATCTGGTTCAGTTACTGATCTGGTTCCATTTCTGATCCGGTTCAATTACTGATCTGGTTTAGTCACTGATGTGGTACAGGACTGATCTGGTTCAGTTAATAATCTGGTTCAGGACTGATCTGGTTCAGTTCTGATTTGGTTCAGGACTGATCTGGTTTATTTACTGATCTGATTCAATTACTGATCTAATTCAGTCACTGATGTGATTCAGGACTGATCTGGTTCAGTTCTGATTTGGTTCAGGACTGATCTTGTTTTGTTACTGATCTGGATCAGGAATAATATGATTCAGGACTGCTCTGGTTCTGGACTCATCAGGTTCAGTTACTGATCTGGTTCAGTTAATGATCTGGTTTAAGACTGTTCTGGTACAATTACTAATCTGGTCCAGTTACTGATCTGGTCCAGTTAAAGATCAGTTGCAATTACTGATCTGTTTCAGGACTGATCTGTTTCAGGACTGATCTGTTTCAATTATTGATATTGTTCAGGACTGATCTGGTTCAGGACTGATCTGTTCCAGTTACTGATCTGGTCCAGTTAAAGATCTGTTGCAATTACCGATCTGGTTCAGGACTGATCTGTTTCAATTATTGATCTTGTTCAGGACTGATCTGATTCAGTTACTGATCTGCTTCAGGACTGATCTGGTTCAATTAGTGACCTTGTTCAGGACTGATCTGTTTCAGGACTGATCTGTTTCAATTATTGATCTTGTTCAGGACTGATCTGGTTCAGTTACTGATCTTGTTGAGTTACTGTTATGGTACAGTTACTGATCTGGTTCAGGACTGATCTGGTTCAGTTACTGATCTTGTTGAGTTTCTGATATGGTACAGTTACTGATCTGGTTCTGGACTGATCTGGTTCAGTTACTGATCTGGTTCAGGACTGATCTGCTTCTGTTTGCTGATTTGGTACAGTTACTGATCTGATTCACGACTGATCTGTTTCAGGACTGATCTTGTTCAATTATTGATCTTGTTCAGGACTGATCTGGTTCAGGCCTGATCTGGTCCAGTTACTGATCTGGTCCAGTTAAAGATCTGTTGCAGTTACAGATCTGGTTCAGGACTGATCTGTTTCAATTATTGATCTTGTTCAGTACTGATCTGGTTCAGTTACTTATCTGGTTCAGGACTGATCTAGTTCAATTACCTATCTGGTTGAGTTACTGATATGGTACAGTTACTGATCTGGTTCAGGACTGATCTGGTTCAGTTACTGATCTGGTTCAGGACTGATCTGGTTCAGTTACTAATCTGGTTGAGTTACTTATATGGTCCAGTTACTGATCTGTTTCAGGACTGGTCTGATTCAGCTACTGATCTGGTTCAGGGTGATCTGTTGCAGTTACAGATCTGGTTCAGGACTGATCTGGTTCAGGGTGATCTGCTGCCGTTACTGATCTGTTTTTGGACTGATCTGGTTCAGTTACTGATCTGGTTCCATTTCTGATCCGGTTCAATTACTGATCTGGTTTAGTCACTGATGTGGTACAGGACTGATCTGGTTCAGTTAATAATCTGGTTCAGGACTGATCTGGTTCAGTTCTGATTTGGTTCAGGACTGATCTGGTTTATTTACTGATCTGATTCAATTACTGATCTAATTCAGTCACTGATGTGATTCAGGACTGATCTGGTTCAGTTCTGATTTGGTTCAGGACTGATCTTGTTTTGTTACTGATCTGGATCAGGAATAATATGATTCAGGACTGCTCTGGTTCTGGACTCATCAGGTTCAGTTACTGATCTGGTTCAGTTAATGATCTGGTTTAAGACTGTTCTGGTACAATTACTAATCTGGTCCAGTTACTGATCTGGTCCAGTTAAAGATCAGTTGCAATTACTGATCTGTTTCAGGACTGATCTGTTTCAGGACTGATCTGTTTCAATTATTGATATTGTTCAGGACTGATCTGGTTCAGGACTGATCTGTTCCAGTTACTGATCTGGTCCAGTTAAAGATCTGTTGCAATTACCGATCTGGTTCAGGACTGATCTGTTTCAATTATTGATCTTGTTCAGGACTGATCTGATTCAGTTACTGATCTGCTTCAGGACTGATCTGGTTCAATTAGTGACCTTGTTCAGGACTGATCTGTTTCAGGACTGATCTGTTTCAATTATTGATCTTGTTCAGGACTGATCTGGTTCAGTTACTGATCTTGTTGAGTTACTGTTATGGTACAGTTACTGATCTGGTTCAGGACTGATCTGGTTCAGTTACTGATCTTGTTGAGTTTCTGATATGGTACAGTTACTGATCTGGTTCTGGACTGATCTGGTTCAGTTACTGATCTGGTTCAGGACTGATCTGCTTCTGTTTGCTGATTTGGTACAGTTACTGATCTGATTCACGACTGATCTGTTTCAGGACTGATCTTGTTCAATTATTGATCTTGTTCAGGACTGATCTGGTTCAGGCCTGATCTGGTCCAGTTACTGATCTGGTCCAGTTAAAGATCTGTTGCAGTTACAGATCTGGTTCAGGACTGATCTGTTTCAATTATTGATCTTGTTCAGTACTGATCTGGTTCAGTTACTTATCTGGTTCAGGACTGATCTAGTTCAATTACCTATCTGGTTGAGTTACTGATATGGTACAGTTACTGATCTGGTTCAGGACTGATCTGGTTCAGTTACTGATCTGGTTCAGGACTGATCTGGTTCAGTTACTAATCTGGTTGAGTTACTTATATGGTCCAGTTACTGATCTGTTTCAGGACTGGTCTGATTCAGCTACTGATCTGGTTCAGGGTGATCTGTTGCAGTTACAGATCTGGTTCAGGACTGATCTGGTTCAGGGTGATCTGCTGCCGTTACTGATCTGGTTTAGTTACTGATCCCGTTTAGTTACTGATCTGGTCCAGTTAAAGATCTGTTGCAATTACTGATCTGTTTCAATTATTGTTCTTGTTCAGTACTGATCTGGTTCAGTTACTTATCTGGTTCAGGACTGATCTGGTTCAGTTACTGATCTGGTTGAGTTACTGATATGGTACATTTACTGATCTTGTTCAGGACTGATCTGGCTTAGTTACTGATCTAGTTCAGGGTGATCTGCTGCAGTTCCTGATCTGGTTCTGGACTGATCTGGTTTAGTTACTGTTCTGGATTAGCATTTATCTGGTTCTGGACTGACCTGGTTCAGTTAATGATCGGTTTTTGGACTGATCTGGTTCAGTTACTGATCTGTTTTGGGACTGATCTGGTTCAGTTACTGATCTGGTTCAATTTCTGATCCGGTTCAATTACTGATCTGGTTTAGTCACTGATGTGGTACAGGACTGATCTGGTTCAGTTAATAATCTGGTTCAGGACTGATCTGGTTCAGTTCTGATTTGGTTCAGGACTGATCTTGTTTTGTTACTGATCTGGATCAGGAATAATATTGTTCAGGACTGCTCTGGTTCTGGACTCATCAGGTTCAGTTACTGATCTGGTTCAGTTAATGATCTGGTTTAAGACTGTTCTGGTTCAATTACTAATCTGGTTCAGTTACTGATCTGGTCCAGTTAAAGATCTGTTGCAATTACTGATCTGGTTCAGGACTGATCTGCTTCTGTTGCTGATTTGGTACAGTTACTGATCTGATTCACGACTGATCAGTTTCAGGACTGATCTTGTTCAATTATTGATCTTGTTCAGGACTGATCTGGTTCAGGACTGATCTGGTCCTGTTACTGATCTGGTCCAGTTAAAGATCTGTTGCAATTACAGATCTGGTTCAGGACTGATTTGTTTCAATTATTGATCTTGTTCAGTACTGATCTGGTTCAGTTACTTATCTGGTTCAGGACTGATTTGTTTCAATTATTGATCTTGTTCAGTACTGATCTGGTTCAGTTACTTATCTGGTTCAGGACTGATCTAGTTCAATTACCTATCTGGTTGAGTTACTGATATGGTACAGTTACTTATCTGGTTCAGGACTGATCTAGCTCAATTACCTATCTGGTTGAGTTACTGATATGGTATAGTTACTGATCTGGTTCAGGACTGATCTTGTTCAGTACTGATCTGGTTCAGTTACTTATCTGGTTCAGGACTGATCTAGTTCAATTACCTATCTGGTTGAGTTACTGATCTGGTTCTGGACTGAGCTGGTTTAGTTACTGTTCTGGATTTGCAAAGATCGGGTTCAGGACTGACCTGGTTCAGTTAATGATCTGTTTTTGGACTGATCTGGTTCAGTTAATAATCTGGTTCAGGACTGATCTGGTTCAGTTCTGATTTGGTTCAGGACTGATCTTGTTTTGTTACTGATCTGGATCAGGAATAATATGGTTCAGGACATCTCTGGTTCTGGACTCATCAGGTTCAGTTACTGATCTGGTTCAGGGTGATCTGTTGCAGTTACAGATCTGGTTCAGGACTGATCTGGTTCAGGGTGATCTGCTGCAGTTACTGATCTGGTTCAGGACTGATCTGGTTTAGTTACTGATCCCGTTTAGTTACTGATCTGGTCCAGTTAAAGATCTGTTGCAATTACTGATCTGTTTCAATTATTGATCTTGTTCATTACTGATCTGGTTCAGTTACTTATCTGGTTCAGGACTGATCTGGTTCAGTTACTGATATGGTACATTTACTGATCTTGTTCAGGACTGATCTGGCTTAGTTACTGATCTAGTTCAGGGTGATCTGCTGCAGTTACTGATCTGGTTCTGGACTGATCTGGTTTAGTTACTGTTCTGGATTAGCATTTATCTGGTTCTGGACTGACCTGGTTCAGTTAATGATCTGTTTTTGGACTGATCTGGTTCAGTTACTGATCTGTTTTGGGACTGATCTGGTTCAGTTACTGATCTGGTTCAATTTCTGATCCGGTTCAATTACTGATCTGGTTTAGTCACTGATGTGGTACAGGACTGATCTGGTTCAGTTAATAATCTGGTTCAGGACTGATCTGGTTCAGTTCTGATTTGGTTCAGGACTGATCTTGTTTTGTTACTGATCTGGATCAGGAATAATATTGTTCAGGACTGCTCTGGTTCTGGACTCATCAGGTTCAGTTACTGATCTGGTTCAGTTAATGATCTGGTTTAAGACTGTTCTGGTTCAATTACTAATCTGGTTCAGTTACTGATCTGGTCCAGTTAAAGATCTGTTGCAATTACTGATCTGGTTCAGGACTGATCTGCTTCTGTTGCTGATTTGGTACAGTTACTGATCTGATTCACGACTGATCAGTTTCAGGACTGATCTTGTTCAATTATTGATCTTGTTCAGGACTGATCTGGTTCAGGACTGATCTGGTCCTGTTACTGATCTGGTCCAGTTAAAGATCTGTTGCAATTACAGATCTGGTTCAGGACTGATTTGTTTCAATTATTGATCTTGTTCAGTACTGATCTGGTTCAGTTACTTATCTGGTTCAGGACTGATCTAGTTCAATTACCTATCTGGTTGAGTTACTGATATGGTACAGTTACTGATCTGGTTCTGGACTGAGCTGGTTTAGTTACTGTTCTGGATTTGCAAAGATCTGGTTCAGGACTGACCTGGTTCAGTTAATGATCTGTTTTTGGACTGATCTGGTTCAGTTACTGATCTGGTTCAATTACTGCTCTGGTTCAATTACTGATCTGGTTTAGTCACTGATGTGGTACAGGACTGATCTGGTTCAGTTAATAATCTGGTTCAGGACTGATCTGGTTCAGTTCTGATTTGGTTCAGGACTGATCTTGTTTTGTTACTGATCTGGATCAGGAATAATATGGTTCAGGACATCTCTGGTTCTGGACTCATCAGGTTCAGTTACTGATCTGGTTCAGTTAATGATCTTGTTTAAGACTCTTCTGGTTCAATTACTAATCTGGTCCAGTTACTGATCTGGTCCAGTTAGAGTTCTGTTGCAATTACTGAACTGGTTCAGGACTGATCTGTTTCAGGACTGATCTGTTTCAATTATTGATCTTGTTCAGGACTGATCTGGTTCAGTTACTGATCTGATTCACGACTGATCTGTTTCAGGACTGATCTTGTTCAATGATTGATCTTATTCAGTACTGATCTGGTTCAGGACTGATCTGGTCCAGTTACTGATCTGGTCCAGTTAAAGATCTGTTGCAATTACAGATCTGGTTCAGGACTGATCTGTTTCAATTATTGATCTTGTTCAGTACTGATCTGGTTCAGTTACTTCTCTGGTTCAGGACTGGTCTTGTTCAGTTACTGATCTGGTTGAGTTACTGATATGGTACAGTTACTGATCTGATTCACGACTGATCTGTTTCAGGACTGATCTTGTTCAATTATTGATCTTGTTCAGGACTGATCTGGTTCAGGACTGATCTAGTTCAATTACCTATCTGGTTGAGTTACTGATATGGTACAGTTACTGATCTGGTTCAGGGCTGGTCTGATTCAGCTACTGATCTGGTTCCGGGTGATCTGCTGCAGTTACTGATCTGGTTCAGGACTGATCTGGTTTAGTTACTGATCTGGTTTAGTTACTGATCTGGTCCAGTTAAAGATCTGGTTTAAGACTGTTCTGGTTCAATTACTAATCTGGTCCAGTTACTTATCTGGTCCAGTTAAAGATCAGTTGCAATTACTGATCTGGTTCAGGACTGATCTGTTTCAGGACTGATCTGTTTCAATTATTGATATTGTTCAGGACTGATCTGGTTCAGGACTGATCTGGTCCAGTTACTGATCTGGTCCAGTTAAAGATCTGTTGCAATTACCGATCTGGTTCAGGACTGATCTGTTTCAGGACTGATCTGTTTCAATTATTGATCTTGTTCAGGACTGATCTGATTCAGTTACTGATCTGCTTCAGAACTGATCTGGTTCAATTAGTGATCTTGTTCAGGACTGATCTGTTTCAATTATTGATCTTGTTCAGGACTGATCTGGTTCAGTTACTGATCTTGTTGAGTTACTGTTATGGTACAGTTACTGATCTGGTTCAGGACTGATCTGGTTCAGTTACTGATCTTGTTGAGTTTCTGATAAGGTACAGTTACTGATCTGGTTCTGGACTGATCTGGTTCAGTTACTGATCTGGTTCAGGACTGATCTGCTTCTGTTTGCTGATTTGGTACAGTTACTGATCTGATTCACGACTGATCTGTTTCAGGACTGATCTTGTTCAATTATTGATCTTGTTCAGGACTGATCTGGTTCAGGCCTGATCTGGTCCAGTTACTGATCTGGTCCAGTTAAAGATCTGTTGCAGTTACAGATCTGGTTCAGGACTGATCTGTTTCAGTTATTGTTCTTGTTCAGTACTGATCTGGTTCAGTTACTTATCTGGTTCAGGACTGATCTAGCTCAATTACCTATCTGGTTGAGTTACTGATATGGTACAGTTACTGATCTGGTTCAGGACTGATCTGGTTCAGTTACTGATCTGGTTCAGGACTGATCTGGTTCAGTTACTAATCTGGTTGAGTTACTTATATGGTCCAGTTACTGATCTGTTTCAGGACTGGTCTGATTCAGCTACTGATCTGGTTCAGGGTGATCTGTTGCAGTTACTGATCTGGTTCAGGACTGATCTGGTTTAGTTACTGATCTGGTTTAGTTACTGATGTGGTCCAGTTAATGATCTGTTGCAATTACTGATCTGTTTCAATTATTGATCTTGTTCAGTACTGATCTGGTTCAGTTATTTATCTGGTTCCGTTACTGATCTGGTTGAGTTTCTGATATGGTGCATTTACTGATCTGGATCAGGACTGATCTGGATCAGGACTGATCTGGCTTAGTTACTGATCTGGTTCAGGGTGATCTGCTGCAGTTACTGATCTGGTTCTGGACTGACCTGGTTCAGTTAATGATCTGTTTTTGGACTGATCTGGTTCAGTTACTGATCTGTTTTGGGACTGATCTGGTTCAGTTACTGATCTGGTTCAATTTCTGATCCGGTTCAATTACTGATCTGGTTTAGTCACTGATGTGTTACAGGACTGATCTGGTTCAGTAAATAATCTGGTGCAGGACTGATCTGGTTCAGTTCTGATTTGGTTCAGGACTGATCTTGTTTTGTTACTGATCTGGATCAGGAATAATATGGTTCAGGACTGCTCTGGTTCTGGACTCATCAGTTTCAGTTACTGATCTGGTTCAGTTAATGATCTGGTTTAAGACTGTTCTGGTTCAATTACTAATCTGGTTCAGTTACTGATCTGGTCCAGTTAAAGGTCTGTTGCAATTACTGATCTGGTTCAGGACTGATCTGTTTCAATTATTGATCTTGTTCAGGACTGAACTGATTCAGTTAATGATCTGGTTTAAGACTGTTCTGGTTCAATTACTAATCTAGTCCAGTTACTGATCTGGTCCAGTTAAAGATCTGTTGCAATTACCGATCTGGTTCAGGACTGATCTGTTTCAGGACTGATCTGTTTCAATTATTGATCTTGTTCAGGACTGATCTGATTCAGTTACTGATCTGCTTCAGGACTGATCTGGTTCAATTATTGATCTTGTTCAGGACTGATCTGGTTCAGTTACTGATCTTGTTGACTTTCTGATATGGTACAGTTACTGATCTGGTTCAGGACTGATCTGATTCAGTTACCGATCTGGTTCAGGACTGATCTGCTTCTGTTGCTGATTTGGTACAGTTACTGATCTGATTCACGACTGATCTGTTTCAGGACTGATCTTGTTCAATTATTGATCTTCTTCAGGACTGATCTGGTTCAGGACTGATCTGGTGCAGTTACTGATCTGGTCCAGTTAAAGATCTGTTGCAATTACAGATCTGGTTCAGGACTGATCTGTTTCAATTATTGATCTTGTTCATTACTGATCTGGTTCAGTTACTTATCTGGTTCAGGACTGATCTAGTTCAATTACCTATCTGGTTGAGTTACTGATATGGTACAGTTACTGATCTGGTTCAGGACTGGTCTGATTCAGCTACTGATCTGGTTCAGGGTGATCTGCTGCAGTTACTGATCTGATTCAGGACTGATCTGGTTTAGTTACTGATCTGGTCCAGTTAAAGATCTGTTGCAATTACTGATCGGTTTCAATTATTGATCTTGTTCATTACTGATCTGGTTCAGTTACTTATCTGGTTCAGGACTGATCTGGTTCAGTTACTGATCTGGTTGAGTTACTGATATGGTACATTTACTGATCTGATTCAGGACTGATCTGGTTCAGTCACTGATGTGATTCAGGACTGATCTGGTTCAGTTCTGATTTGGTTCAGGACTGATCTTGTTTAGTTACTGAGCTGGATCAACAATAATATGGTTTAGGACTGCTCTGGTTCTGGATTCATCAGGTTCAGTTACTGATCCGGTTCAGTTAATGATCTGGTTTAAGACTGTTCTGGTTGAATTACTAATCTGGTCCAGTTACTGATCTGGTCCAAATAAAGATCTGTTGCAATTACTGATCTGGTTCAGGACTGATCTGTTTCAATTATTGATCTTGTTAAGAACTGATCTGATTCAGTTACTGATCTGGTTCAGTTACTAACCTGGTTGAGTTACTGATCTGGTCCAGTTAAAGATCTGTTGCAATTACTGATCTGGTTCAGGACTGATCTGTTTCAATTATTGATCTTGTTAAGAACTGATCTGATTCAGTTACTTATCTGGTTCAGTTACTGATCTGGATCAGTTACTGATCTGGTTCAGGACTGATCTAGTTCAGTTACTAATCTGGTTGAGTTACTGATATGGTACATTTACTGATCTGGTTCAGGACTGATCTGCCTTAGTTACTGATGTGGTTCAGGGTGATCTGCTGCAGTTACTGATCTGTTTCTGGACTGATCTGGTTTAGTTACTGTTCTGGATTAGCAATGATCTGGTTCTGGACTGACCTGGTTCAGTTAATGATCTGTTTTTGGACTGATCTGGTTCAGTTACTGATCTGTTTTTGGACTGATCTGGTTCAGTTACTGATCTGGTTCCATTTCTGATCCGGTTCAATTACTGATCTGGTTTAGTCACTGATGTGGTACAGGACTGATCTGGTTCAGTTAATAATCTGGTTCAGGACTGATCTGGTTCAGTTCTGATTTGGTTCAGGACTGATCTGGTTTATTTACTGATCTGATTCAATTACTGATCTAATTCAGTCACTGATGTGATTCAGGACTGATCTGGTTCAGTTCTGATTTGGTTCAGGACTGATCTTGTTTTGTTACTGATCTGGATCAGGAATAATATGATTCAGGACTGCTCTGGTTCTGGACTCATCAGGTTCAGTTACTGATCTGGTTCAGTTAATGATCTGGTTTAAGACTGTTCTGGTACAATTACTAATCTGGTCCAGTTACTGATCTGGTCCAGTTAAAGATCAGTTGCAATTACTGATCTGTTTCAGGACTGATCTGTTTCAGGACTGATCTTTTTCAATTATTGATATTGTTCAGGACTGATCTGGTTCAGGACTGATCTGTTCCAGTTACTGATCTGGTCCAGTTAAAGATCTGTTGCAATTACCGATCTGGTTCAGGACTGATCTGTTTCAATTATTGATCTTGTTCAGGACTGATCTGATTCAGTTACTGATCTGCTTCAGGACTGATCTGGTTCAATTAGTGACCTTGTTCAGGACTGATCTGTTTCAGGACTGATCTGTTTCAATTATTGATCTTGTTCAGGACTGATCTGGTTCAGTTACTGATCTTGTTGAGTTACTGTTATGGTACAGTTACTGATCTGGTTCAGGACTGATCTGGTTCAGTTACTGATCTTGTTGAGTTTCTGATATGGTACAGTTACTGATCTGGTTCTGGACTGATCTGGTTCAGTTACTGATCTGGTTCAGGACTGATCTGCTTCTGTTTGCTGATTTGGTACAGTTACTGATCTGATTCACGACTGATCTGTTTCAGGATTGATCTTGTTCAATTATTGATCTTGTTCAGGACTGATCTGGTTCAGGCCTGATCTGGTCCAGTTACTGATCTGGTCCAGTTAAAGATCTGTTGCAATTACAGATCTGGTTCAGGACTGATCTGTTTCAATTATTGATCTTGTTCAGTACTGATCTGGTTCAGTTACTTATCTGGTTCAGGACTGATCTAGTTCAATTACCTATCTGGTTGAGTTACTGATATGGTACAGTTACTGATCTGGTTCAGGACTGATCTGGTTCAGTTACTGATCTGGTTCAGGACTGATCTGGTTCAGTTACTAATCTGGTTGAGTTACTGATCTGTTTCAGGACTGGTCTGATTCAGCTACTGATCTGGTTCAGGGTGATCTGTTGCAGTTACAGATCTGGTTCAGGACTGCTCTGGTTCAGGGTGATCTGCTGCAGTTACTGATCTGGTTCAGGACTGATCTGGTTTAGTTACTGATCCCGTTTAGTTACTGATCTGGTCCAGTTAAAGATCTGTTGCAATTACTGATCTGTTTCAATTATTGATCTTGTTCAGTACTGATCTGGTTCAGTTACTTATCTGGTTGAGTTACTGATATGGTACATTTACTGATCTTGTTCAGGACTGATCTGGCTTAGTTACTGATCTAGTTCAGGGTGATCTGCTGCAGTTACTGATCTGGTTCTGGACTGATCTGGTTTAGTTACTGTTCTGGATTAGCATTTATCTGGTTCTGGACTGACCTGGTTCAGTTAATGATCTGTTTTTGGACTGATCTGGTTCAGTTACTGATCTGTTTTGGGACTGATCTGGTTCAGTTACTGATCTGGTTCAATTTCTGATCCGGTTCAATTACTGATCTGGTTTAGTCACTGATGTGGTACAGGACTGATCTGGTTCAGTTAATAATCTGGTTCAGGACTGATCTGGTTCAGTTCTGATTTGGTTCAGGACTGATCTTGTTTTGTTACTGATCTGGATCAGGAATAATATTGTTCAGGACTGCTCTGGTTCTGGACTCATCAGGTTCAGTTACTGATCTGGTTCAGTTAATGATCTGGTTTAAGACTGTTCTGGTTCAATTACTAATCTGGTTCAGTTACTGATCTGGTCCAGTTAAAGATCTGTTGCAATTACTGATCTGGTTCAGGACTGATCTGCTTCTGTTGCTGATTTGGTACAGTTACTGATCTGATTCACGACTGATCAGTTTCAGGACTGATCTTGTTCAATTATTGATCTTGTTCAGGACTGATCTGGTTCAGGACTGATCTGGTCCTGTTACTGATCTGGTCCAGTTAAAGATCTGTTGCAATTACAGATCTGGTTCAGGACTGATTTGTTTCAATTATTGATCTTGTTCAGTACTGATCTGGTTCAGTTACTTATCTGGTTCAGGACTGATCTAGTTCAATTACCTATCTGGTTGAGTTACTGATATGGTACAGTTACTGATCTGGTTCTGGACTGAGCTGGTTTAGTTACTGTTCTGGATTTGCAAAGATCTGGTTCAGGACTGACCTGGTTCAGTTAATGATCTGTTTTTGGACTGATCTGGTTCAGTTACTGATCTGGTTCAATTACTGCTCCGGTTCAATTACTGATCTGGTTTAGTCACTGATGTGGTACAGGACTGATCTGGTTCAGTTAATAATCTGGTTCAGGACTGATCTGGTTCAGTTCTGATTTGGTTCAGGACTGATCTTGTTTTGTTACTGATCTGGATCAGGAATAATATGGTTCAGGACATCTCTGGTTCTGGACTCATCAGGTTCAGTTACTGATCTGGTTCAGTTAATGATCTTGTTTAAGACTCTTCCGGTTCAATTACTAATCTGGTCCAGTTACTGATCTGGTCCAGTTAGAGATCTGTTGCAATTACTGAACTGGTTCAGGACTGATCTGTTTCAGGACTGATCTGTTTCAATTATTGATCTTGTTCAGGACTGATCTGGTTCAGTTACTGATCTGATTCACGACTGATCTGTTTCAGGACTGATCTTGTTCAATGATTGATCTTATTCAGTACTGATCTGGTTCAGGACTGATCTGGTCCAGTTACTGATCTGGTCCAGTTAAAGATCTGTTGCAATTACAGATCTGGTTCAGGACTGATCTGTTTCAATTACTGATCTTGTTCAGTACTGATCTGGTTCAGTTACTTCTCTGGTTCAGGACTGGTCTTGTTCAGTTACTGATCTGGTTGAGTTACTGATATGGTACAGTTACTGATCTGATTCACGACTGATCTGTTTCAGGACTGATCTTGTTCAATTATTGATCTTGTTCAGGACTGATCTGGTTCAGGACTGATCTAGTTCAATTACCTATCTGGTTGAGTTACTGATATGGTACAGTTACTGATCTGGTTCAGGGCTGGTCTGATTCAGCTACTGATCTGGTTCCGGGTGATCTGCTGCAGTTACTGATCTGGTTCAGGACTGATCTGGTTTAGTTACTGATCTGGTTTAGTTACTGATCTGGTCCAGTTAAAGATCTGTTGCAAATACTGATCGGTTTCAATTATTGATCTTCTTCAGTACTGATCTGGTTCAGTTACTTATCTGGTTCAGTTCTGATTTGGTTCAGGACTGCTCTGGTTTATTTACTGATCTGATTCAATTACTGATCTGGTTCAGTCCCTGATGTGATTCAGGACTGATCTGGTTCAGTTCTGATTTGGTTCAAGACTGATCTTGTTTAGTTACTGATCTGGATCAGGAATAATATGGTTCAGGACTGCTCTGGTTCTGGACTCATCAGGTTCAGTTACTGATCTGGTTCAGTTAATCATCTGGTTTAAGACTGTTCTTGTTGAATTACTAATCTGGTGCAGTTACTGATCTGGTCCAATTAAAGATCTGTTGCAATTACTGATCTGGTTCAGGACTGATCAGTTTCAATTATTGATCTTGTTAAGGACTGATCTGATTCAGTTACTGATCTTGTTCAGGACTGATCTGGTTTAGTTACTGATATGGTCCAGTTACTGATCTGTTTCAGGACTGATCTGTTTCAATTATTGATCTTGTTCAGGACTGATCTGATTCAGTTACTGATCTGGTTCAGGACTGATCTAGTTTAATTATTGATCTTGTTCAGGACTGATCTGTTTCAATTATTGATCTTGTTCAGGACTGATCTGATTCAGTTACTGATCTGGTTCAGGACTGATCTGGTTCAATTATTGATCTTGTTCAGGACTGATCTGTTTCAATTATTGATCTTGTTCAGGACTGATCTGGTTCAGTTACTGATCTTGTTGAGTTACTGTTATGGCACAGATACTGATCTGGTTCAGGACTGATCTGGTTCAGTTACTGATCTTGTTGTGTTTCTGATAAGGTACAGTTACTGATCTGGTTCAGGACTGATCTTGTTCAGTTACTGACCTGGTTCAATTATTGATCTTGTTCAGGACTGATCTGGTTCAGGACTGATCTGGTTGAGTTATTGATCTTTTTCAGGACTGATCTGGTTCAAGGCAGATCTGGTTCCGTTATTGATCTGATTCAGCTACTGATGTGAGATCAGTTAATTATCTGGTTTAGTTGCTGATCTGGATCAGGTAATGATCTCGATCTGTTACTGATCTGGTTCAGTTAATAATCTGGTTCAGTTATTGATCTTGTTCAGTTACTAACCTGGTTTAGTTAATGATCTGGATCGGTTACCGATCTGGTTCAGTTAATAATCTGGTTCAATTACTAATCTGGTTCAGGACTGCTCTGGTTCAGTTACTGATATGGTACAGTTACTGATCTGGTTCAATTATTGATCTTGTTCAGGACTGATCTGGTTGATTTATTGATCTTGTTCAGGACTGATCTAGTTCAGGACTGATCTGGTTCGGTTACTGATCTGGATCAGGACTGATCTGCTGCAGGACTGATCTGGTTCAGTTACTGATCTGGTTCCGGACTCATCTGCTTCAGTAACTGATCTGGTTCAAGGCTGATCTGGTTCAATTATTGATCTTGTTCGGGACTGATCTGATTCAGTTACTGATCTGGTTCAGGACTGATCTGGTTTAGTTGCTGATCTGGTCCAGTTACTGATCTGGTCCAGATAAAGATCTGTTGCAATTACTGATCTGGTTCTGGACTGATCTGGTTTAGTTACTGTTCTGGATTAGCAATGATCTGGTTCAGGACTGACCTGGTTCAGTTAATGATCTGTTTTTGGACTGATCTGGTTCAGTTACTGATCTGGTTCAATTACTGATCTGGTTTAGTCACTGATGTGGTACAGGACTGATCTGGTTCAGTTAATAATCTGGTTCAGGACTGATCTGGTTCAGTCACTGATGTGATTCAGGACTGATCTGGTTCAGTTCTGATTTGGTTCAGGACTGATCTTGTTTAGTTACTGAGCTGGATCAACAATAATATGGTTTAGGACTGCTCTGGTTCTGGATTCATCAGGTTCAGTTACTGATCCGGTTCAGTTAATGATCTGGTTTAAGACTGTTCTGGTTGAATTACTAATCTGGTCCAGTTACTGATCTGGTCCAAATAAAGATCTGTTGCAATTACTGATCTGGTTCAGGACTGATCTGTTTCAATTATTGATCTTGTTAAGAACTGATCTGATTCAGTTACTGATCTGGTTCAGTTACTAATCTGGTTGAGTTACTGATCTGGTCCAGTTAAAGATCTGTTGCAATTACTGATCTGTTTCAATTACTGATCTTGTTCAGTACTGATCTGGTTCAGTTACTTATCTGGTTCAGTTACTGATCTGGTTCAGTTACTGATCTGGTTCAGGACTGATCTAGTTCAGTTACTAATCTGGTTGAGTTACTGATATGGTACATTTACTGATCTGGTTCAGGACTGATCTGGCTTAGTTACTGATGTGGTTCAGGGTGATCTGCTGCAGTTACTGATCTGGTTCTGGACTGATCTGGTTTAGTTACTGTTCTGGATTAGCAATGATCTGGTTCTGGACTGACCTGGTTCAGTTAATGATCTGTTTTTGGACTGATCTGGTTCAGTTACTGATCTGTTTTTGGACTGATCTGGTTCAGTTACTGATCTGGTTCCATTTCTGATCCGGTTCAATTACTGATCTGGTTTAGTCACTGATGTGGTACAGGACTGATCTGGTTCAGTTAATAATCTGGTTCAGGACTGATCTGGTTCAGTTCTGATTTGGTTCAGGACTGATCTGGTTTATTTACTGATCTGATTCAATTACTGATCTAATTCAGTCACTGATGTGATTCAGGACTGATCTGGTTCAGTTCTGATTTGGTTCAGGACTGATCTTGTTTTGTTACTGATCTGGATCAGGAATAATATGATTCAGGACTGCTCTGGTTCTGGACTCATCAGGTTCAGTTACTGATCTGGTTCAGTTAATGATCTGGTTTAAGACTGTTCTGGTACAATTACTAATCTGGTCCAGTTACTGATCTGGTCCAGTTAAAGATCAGTTGCAATTACTGATCTGTTTCAGGACTGATCTGTTTCAGGACTGATCTGTTTCAATTATTGATATTGTTCAGGACTGATCTGGTTCAGGACTGATCTGTTCCAGTTACTGATCTGGTCCAGTTAAAGATCTGTTGCAATTACCGATCTGGTTCAGGACTGATCTTATTCAGGACTGATCTGTTTCAATTATTGATCTTGTTCAGGACTGATCTGATTCAGTTACTGATCTGCTTCAGGACTGATCTGGTTCAATTAGTGACCTTGTTCCGGACTGATCTGTTTCAGGACTGATCTGTTTCAATTATTGATCTTGTTCAGGACTGATCTGGTTCAGTTACTGATCTTGTTGAGTTACTGTTATGGTACAGTTACTGATCTGGTTCAGGACTGATCTGGTTCAGTTACTGATCTTGTTGAGTTTCTGATATGGTACAGTTACTGATCTGGTTCTGGACTGATCTGGTTCAGTTACTGATCTGGTTCAGGACTGATCTGCTTCTGTTTGCTGATTTGGTACAGTTACTGATCTGATTCACGACTGATCTGTTTCAGGACTGATCTTGTTCAATTATTGATCTTGTTCAGGACTGATCTGGTTCAGGCCTGATCTGGTCCAGTTACTGATCTGGTCCAGTTAAAGATCTGTTGCAGTTACAGATCTGGTTCAGGACTGATCTGTTTCAATTATTGATCTTGTTCAGTACTGATCTGGTTCAGTTACTTATCTGGTTCAGGACTGATCTAGTTCAATTACCTATCTGGTTGAGTTACTGATATGGTACAGTTACTGATCTGGTTCAGGACTGATCTGGTTCAGTTACTTATCTGGTTCAGGACTGATCTGGTTCAGTTACTAATCTGGTTGAGTTACTTATATGGTCCAGTTACTGATCTGTTTCAGGACTGGTCTGATTCAGCTACTGATCTGGTTCAGGGTGATCTGTTGCAGTTACAGATCTGGTTCAGGACTGATCTGGTTCAGGGTGATCTGCTGCCGTTACTGATCTGGTTCAGGACTGATCTCGTTTAGTTACTGATCCCGTTTAGTTACTGATCTGGTCCAGTTAAAGATCTGTTGCAATTACTGATCTGTTTCAATTATTGTTCTTGTTCAGTACTGATCTGGTTCAGTTACTTATCTGGTTCAGGACTGATCTGGTTCAGTTACTGATCTGGTTGAGTTACTGATATGGTACATTTACTGATCTTGTTCAGGACTGATCTGGCTTAGTTACTGATCTAGTTCAGGGTGATCTGCTGCAGTTACTGATCTGGTTCTGGACTGATCTGGTTTAGTTACTGTTCTGGATTAGCAATGATCTGGTTCTGGACTGACCTGGTTCAGTTAATGATCTGTTTTTGGACTGATCTGGTTCAGTTACTGATCTGTTTTTGGACTGATCTGGTTCAGTTACTGATCTGGTTCCATTTCTGATCCGGTTCAATTACTGATCTGGTTTAGTCACTGATGTGGTACAGGACTGATCTGGTTCAGTTAATAATCTGGTTCAGGACTGATCTGGTTCAGTTCTGATTTGGTTCAGGACTGATCTTGTTTTGTTACTGATCTGGATCAGGAATAATATTGTTCAGGACTGCTCTGGTTCTGGACTCATCAGGTTCAGTTACTGATCTGGTTCAGTTAATGATCTGGTTTAAGACTGTTCTGGTTCAATTACTAATCTGGTTCAGTTACTGATCTGGTCCAGTTAAAGATCTGTTGCAATTACTGATCTGGTTCAGGACTGATCTGCTTCTGTTGCTGATTTGGTACAGTTACTGATCTGATTCACGACTGATCAGTTTCAGGACTGATCTTGTTCAATTATTGATCTTGTTCAGGACTGATCTGGTTCAGGACTGATCTGGTCCTGTTACTGATCTGGTCCAGTTAAAGATCTGTTGCAATTACAGATCTGGTTCAGGACTGATTTGTTTCAATTATTGATCTTGTTCAGTACTGATCTGGTTCAGTTACTTATCTGGTTCAGGACTGATTTGTTTCAATTATTGATCTTGTTCAGTACTGATCTGGTTCAGTTACTTATCTGGTTCAGGACTGATCTAGTTCAATTACCTATCTGGTTGAGTTACTGATATGGTACAGTTACTGATCTGGTTCAGGACTGATCTTGTTCAGTACTGATCTGGTTCAGTTACTTATCTGGTTCAGGACTGATCTAGTTCAATTACCTATCTGGTTGAGTTACTGATATGGTATAGTTACTGATCTGGTTCTGGACTGAGCTGGTTTAGTTACTGTTCTGGATTTGCAAAGATCTGGTTCAGGACTGACCTGGTTCAGTTAATGATCTGTTTTTGGACTGATCTGGTTCAGTTAATAATCTGGTTCAGGACTGATCTGGTTCAGTTCTGATTTGGTTCAGGACTGATCTTGTTTTGTTACTGATCTGGATCAGGAATAATATGGTTCAGGACATCTCTGGTTCTGGACTCATCAGGTTCAGTTACTGATCTGATTCAGGGTGATCTGTTGCAGTTACTGATCTGGTTCAGGGTGATCTGTTGCAGTTACAGATCTGGTTCAGGACTGATCTGGTTCAGGGTGATCTGCTGCAGTTACTGATCTGGTCCAGTTAAAGATCTGTTGCAATTACTGATCTGTTTCAATTATTGATCTTGTTCATTACTGATCTGGTTCAGTTACTTATCTGGTTCAGGACTGATCTGTTTCAATTATTGATCTTGTTCAGGACTGATCTGATTCAGTTACTGATCTGGTTCAGGACTGATCTGGTTCAATTATTGATCTTATTCAGGACTGATCTGTTTCAATTATTGATCTTGTTCAGGACTGATCTGATTCAGTTACTGATCTGCTTCAGGACTGATCTGGTTCAATTAGTGACCTTGTTCAGGACTGATCTGTTTCAGGACTGATCTGTTTCAATTATTGATCTTGTTCAGGACTGATCTGGTTCAGTTACTGATCTTGTTGAGTTACTGTTATGGTACAGTTACTGATCTGGTTCAGGACTGATCTGGTTCAGTTACTGATCTTGTTGAGTTTCTGATATGGTACAGTTACTGATCTGGTTCTGGACTGATCTGGTTCAGTTACTGATCTGGTTCAGGACTGATCTGCTTCTGTTTGCTGATTTGGTACAGTTACTGATCTGATTCACGACTGATCTGTTTCAGGACTGATCTTGTTCAATTATTGATCTTGTTCAGGACTGATCTGGTTCAGGCCTGATCTGGTCCAGTTACTGATCTGGTCCAGTTAAAGATCTGTTGCAGTTACAGATCTGGTTCAGGACTGATCTGTTTCAATTATTGATCTTGTTCAGTACTGATCTGGTTCAGTTACTTATCTGGTTCAGGACTGATCTAGTTCAATTACCTATCTGGTTGAGTTACTGATATGGTACAGTTACTGATCTGGTTCAGGACTGATCTGGTTCAGTTACTGATCTGGTTCAGGACTGATCTGGTTCAGTTACTAATCTGGTTGAGTTACTTATATGGTCCAGTTACTGATCTGTTTCAGGACTGGTCTGATTCAGCTACTGATCTGGTTCAGGGTGATCTGTTGCAGTTACAGATCTGGTTCAGGACTGATCTGGTTCAGGGTGATCTGCTGCCGTTACTGATCTGGTTCAGGACTGATCTGGTTTAGTTACTGATCCCGTTTAGTTACTGATCTGGTCCAGTTAAAGATCTGTTGCAATTACTGATCTGTTTCAATTATTGTTCTTGTTCAGTACTGATCTGGTTCAGTTACTTATCTGGTTCAGGACTGATCTGGTTCAGTTACTGATCTGGTTGAGTTACTGATATGGTACATTTACTGATCTTGTTCAGGACTGATCTGGCTTAGTTACTGATCTAGTTCAGGGTGATCTGCTGCAGTTACTGATCTGGTTCTGGACTGATCTGGTTTAGTTACTGTTCTGGATTAGCAATGATCTGGTTCTGGACTGACCTGGTTCAGTTAATGATCTGTTTTTGGACTGATCTGGTTCAGTTACTGATCTGTTTTTGGACTGATCTGGTTCAGTTACTGATCTGGTTCCATTTCTGATCCGGTTCAATTACTGATCTGGTTTAGTCACTGATGTGGTACAGGACTGATCTGGTTCAGTTAATAATCTGGTTCAGGACTGATCTGGTTCAGTTCTGATTTGGTTCAGGACTGATCTTGTTTTGTTACTGATCTGGATCAGGAATAATATTGTTCAGGACTGCTCTGGTTCTGGACTCATCAGGTTCAGTTACTGATCTGGTTCAGTTAATGATCTGGTTTAAGACTGTTCTGGTTCAATTACTAATCTGGTTCAGTTACTGATCTGGTCCAGTTAAAGATCTGTTGCAATTACTGATCTGGTTCAGGACTGATCTGCTTCTGTTGCTGATTTGGTACAGTTACTGATCTGATTCACGACTGATCAGTTTCAGGACTGATCTTGTTCAATTATTGATCTTGTTCAGGACTGATCTGGTTCAGGACTGATCTGGTCCTGTTACTGATCTGGTCCAGTTAAAGATCTGTTGCAATTACAGATCTGGTTCAGGACTGATTTGTTTCAATTATTGATCTTGTTCAGTACTGATCTGGTTCAGTTACTTATCTGGTTCAGGACTGATTTGTTTCAATTATTGATCTTGTTCAGTACTGATCTGGTTCAGTTACTTATCTGGTTCAGGACTGATCTAGTTCAATTACCTATCTGGTTGAGTTACTGATATGGTACAGTTACTGATCTGGTTCAGGACTGATCTTGTTCAGTACTGATCTGGTTCAGTTACTTATCTGGTTCAGGACTGATCTAGTTCAATTACCTATCTGGTTGAGTTACTGATATGGTATAGTTACTGATCTGGTTCTGGACTGAGCTGGTTTAGTTACTGTTCTGGATTTGCAAAGATCTGGTTCAGGACTGACCTGGTTCAGTTAATGATCTGTTTTTGGACTGATCTGGTTCAGTTAATAATCTGGTTCAGGACTGATCTGGTTCAGTTCTGATTTGGTTCAGGACTGATCTTGTTTTGTTACTGATCTGGATCAGGAATAATATGGTTCAGGACATCTCTGGTTCTGGACTCATCAGGTTCAGTTACTGATCTGATTCAGGGTGATCTGTTGCAGTTACTGATCTGGTTCAGGGTGATCTGTTGCAGTTACAGATCTGGTTCAGGACTGATCTGGTTCAGGGTGATCTGCTGCAGTTACTGATCTGGTCCAGTTAAAGATCTGTTGCAATTACTGATCTGTTTCAATTATTGATCTTGTTCATTACTGATCTGGTTCAGTTACTTATCTGGTTCAGGACTGATCTGGTTCAGTTACTGATCTGGTTGAGTTACTGATATGGTACATTTACTGATCTTGTTCAGGACTGATCTGGCTTAGTTACTGATCTAGTTCAGGGTGATCTGCTGCAGTTACTGATCTGGTTCTGGACTGATCTGGTTTAGTTACTGTTCTGGATTAGCATTTATCTGGTTCTGGACTGACCTGGTTCAGTTAATGATCTGTTTTTGGACTGATCTGGTTCAGTTACTGATCTGTTTTGGGACTGATCTGGTTCAGTTACTGATCTGGTTCAATTTCTGATCCGGTTCAATTACTGATCTGGTTTAGTCACTGATGTGGTACAGGACTGATCTGGTTCAGTTAATAATCTGGTTCAGGACTGATCTGGTTCAGTTCTGATTTGGTTCAGGACTGATCTTGTTTTGTTACTGATCTGGATCAGGAATAATATTGTTCAGGACTGCTCTGGTTCTGGACTCATCAGGTTCAGTTACTGATCTGGTTCAGTTAATGATCTGGTTTAAGACTGTTCTGGTTCAATTACTAATCTGGTTCAGTTACTGATCTGGTCCAGTTAAAGATCTGTTGCAATTACTGATCTGGTTCAGGACTGATCTGCTTCTGTTGCTGATTTGGTACAGTTACTGATCTGATTCACGACTGATCAGTTTCAGGACTGATCTTGTTCAATTATTGATCTTGTTCAGGACTGATCTGGTTCAGGACTGATCTGGTCCTGTTACTGATCTGGTCCAGTTAAAGATCTGTTGCAATTACAGATCTGGTTCAGGACTGATTTGTTTCAATTATTGATCTTGTTCAGTACTGATCTGGTTCAGTTACTTATCTGGTTCAGGACTGATCTAGTTCAATTACCTATCTGGTTGAGTTACTGATATGGTACAGTTACTGATCTGGTTCTGGACTGAGCTGGTTTAGTTACTGTTCTGGATTTGCAAAGATCTGGTTCAGGACTGACCTGGTTCAGTTAATGATCTGTTTTTGGACTGATCTGGTTCAGTTACTGATCTGGTTCAATTACTGCTCCGGTTCAATTACTGATCTGGTTTAGTCACTGATGTGGTACAGGACTGATCTGGTTCAGTTAATAATCTGGTTCAGGACTGATCTGGTTCAGTTCTGATTTGGTTCAGGACTGATCTTGTTTTGTTACTGATCTGGATCAGGAATAATATGGTTCAGGACATCTCTGGTTCTGGACTCATCAGGTTCAGTTACTGATCTGGTTCAGTTAATGATCTTGTTTAAGACTCTTCTGGTTCAATTACTAATCTGGTCCAGTTACTGATCTGGTCCAGTTAGAGTTCTGTTGCAATTACTGAACTGGTTCAGGACTGATCTGTTTCAGGACTGATCTGTTTCAATTATTGATCTTGTTCAGGACTGATCTGGTTCAGTTACTGATCTGATTCACGACTGATCTGTTTCAGGACTGATCTTGTTCAATGATTGATCTTATTCAGTACTGATCTGGTTCAGGACTGATCTGGTCCAGTTACTGATCTGGTCCAGTTAAAGATCTGTTGCAATTACAGATCTGGTTCAGGACTGATCTGTTTCAATTATTGATCTTGTTCAGTACTGATCTGGTTCAGTTACTTCTCTGGTTCAGGACTGGTCTTGTTCAGTTACTGATCTGGTTGAGTTACTGATATGGTACAGTTACTGATCTGATTCACGACTGATCTGTTTCAGGACTGATCTTGTTCAATTATTGATCTTGTTCAGGACTGATCTGGTTCAGGACTGATCTAGTTCAATTACCTATCTGGTTGAGTTACTGATATGGTACAGTTACTGATCTGGTTCAGGGCTGGTCTGATTCAGCTACTGATCTGGTTCCGGGTGATCTGCTGCAGTTACTGATCTGGTTCAGGACTGATCTGGTTTAGTTACTGATCTGGTTTAGTTACTGATCTGGTCCAGTTAAAGATCTGTTGCAAATACTGATCGGTTTCAATTATTGATCTTCTTCAGTACTGATCTGGTTCAGTTACTTACCTGGTTCAGTTCTGATTTGGATCAGGACTGCTCTGGTTTATTTACTGATCTGATTCAATTACTGATCTGGTTCAGTCCCTGATGTGATTCAGGACTGATCTGGTTCAGTTCTGATTTGGTTCAAGACTGATCTTGTTTAGTTACTGATCTGGATCAGGAATAATATGGTTCAGGATTGCTCTGTTTCTGGACTCATCAGGTTCAGTTACTGATCTGGTTCAGTTAATGATCTGGTTTAAGACTGTTCTGGTTCAATTACTAATCTGGTCCAGTTACTGATCTGGTCCAATTAAAGATCTGTTGCAATTACTGATCTGGTTCAGGACTGATCTGTTTCAATTATTGATCTTGTTAAGGACTGATCTGATTCAGTTACTGATCTGGTTCAGGACTGATCTGGTTCAATAATTGATCTTGTTCAGGACTGATCTGGTTCATGACTGATCTGGTTTAGTTACTGATATGGTCCAGTTACTGATCTCTTTCAGGACTGATCTGTTTCAATTATTGATCTTGTTCAGGACTGATCTGATTCAGTTACTGATCTGGTTCAGGACTGATCTGGTTCAATTATTGATCTTGTTCAGGACTGATCTGTTTCAGGACTGATCTGTTTCAATTATTGATCTTGTTCAGGACTGATCTGATTCAGTTACTGATCTGGTTCAGGACTGATCTGTTTCAATTATTGATCTTGTTCAGGACTGATCTGATTCAGTTACTGATCTGGTTCAGGACTGATCTGGTTCAATTACCTATCTGGTTGAGTTACTGATATGGTATAGTTACTGATCTGGTTCTGGACTGAGCTGGTTTAGTTACTGTTCTGGATTTGCAAAGATCTGGTTCAGGACTGACCTGGTTCAGTTAATGATCTGTTTTTGGACTGATCTGGTTCAGTTAATAATCTGGTTCAGGACTGATCTGGTTCAGTTCTGATTTGGTTCAGGACTGATCTTGTTTTGTTACTGATCTGGATCAGGAATAATATGGTTCAGGACATCTCTGGTTCTGGACTCATCAGGTTCAGTTACTGATCTGGTTCATGGTGATCTGTTGCAGTTACTGATCTGGTTCAGGGTGATCTGTTGCAGTTACAGATCTGGTTCAGGACTGATCTGGTTCAGGGTGATCTGCTGCAGTTACTGATCTGGTCCAGTTAAAGATCTGTTGCAATTACTGATCTGTTTCAATTATTGATCTTGTTCATTACTGATCTGGTTCAGTTACTTATCTGGTTCAGGACTGATCTGGTTCAGTTACTGATCTGGTTGAGTTACTGATATGGTACATTTACTGATCTTGTTCAGGACTGATCTGGCTTAGTTACTGATCTAGTTCAGGGTGATCTGCTGCAGTTACTGATCTGGTTCTGGACTGATCTGGTTTAGTTACTGTTCTGGATTAGCATTTATCTGGTTCTGGACTGACCTGGTTCAGTTAATGATCTGTTTTTGGACTGATCTGGTTCAGTTACTGATCTGTTTTGGGACTGATCTGGTTCAGTTACTGATCTGGTTCAATTTCTGATCCGGTTCAATTACTGATCTGGTTTAGTCACTGATGTGGTACAGGACTGATCTGGTTCAGTTAATAATCTGGTTCAGGACTGATCTGGTTCAGTTCTGATTTGGTTCAGGACTGATCTTGTTTTGTTACTGATCTGGATCAGGAATAATATTGTTCAGGACTGCTCTGGTTCTGGACTCATCAGGTTCAGTTACTGATCTGGTTCAGTTAATGATCTGGTTTAAGACTGTTCTGGTTCAATTACTAATCTGGTTCAGTTACTGATCTGGTCCAGTTAAAGATCTGTTGCAATTACTGATCTGGTTCAGGACTGATCTGCTTCTGTTGCTGATTTGGTACAGTTACTGATCTGATTCACGACTGATCAGTTTCAGGACTGATCTTGTTCAATTATTGATCTTGTTCAGGACTGATCTGGTTCAGGACTGATCTGGTCCTGTTACTGATCTGGTCCAGTTAAAGATCTGTTGCAATTACAGATCTGGTTCAGGACTGATTTGTTTCAATTATTGATCTTGTTCAGTACTGATCTGGTTCAGTTACTTATCTGGTTCAGGACTGATCTAGTTCAATTACCTATCTGGTTGAGTTACTGATATGGTACAGTTACTGATCTGGTTCTGGACTGAGCTGGTTTAGTTACTGTTCTGGATTTGCAAAGATCTGGTTCAGGACTGACCTGGTTCAGTTAATGATCTGTTTTTGGACTGATCTGGTTCAGTTACTGATCTGGTTCAATTACTGCTCCGGTTCAATTACTGATCTGGTTTAGTCACTGATGTGGTACAGGACTGATCTGGTTCAGTTAATAATCTGGTTCAGGACTGATCTGGTTCAGTTCTGATTTGGTTCAGGACTGATCTTGTTTTGTTACTGATCTGGATCAGGAATAATATGGTTCAGGACATCTCTGGTTCTGGACTCATCAGGTTCAGTTACTGATCTGGTTCAGTTAATGATCTTGTTTAAGACTCTTCTGGTTCAATTACTAATCTGGTCCAGTTACTGATCTGGTCCAGTTAGAGTTCTGTTGCAATTACTGAACTGGTTCAGGACTGATCTGTTTCAGGACTGATCTGTTTCAATTATTGATCTTGTTCAGGACTGATCTGGTTCAGTTACTGATCTGATTCACGACTGATCTGTTTCAGGACTGATCTTGTTCAATGATTGATCTTATTCAGTACTGATCTGGTTCAGGACTGATCTGGTCCAGTTACTGATCTGGTCCAGTTAAAGATCTGTTGCAATTACAGATCTGGTTCAGGACTGATCTGTTTCAATTATTGATCTTGTTCAGTACTGATCTGGTTCAGTTACTTCTCTGGTTCAGGACTGGTCTTGTTCAGTTACTGATCTGGTTGAGTTACTGATATGGTACAGTTACTGATCTGATTCACGACTGATCTGTTTCAGGACTGATCTTGTTCAATTATTGATCTTGTTCAGGACTGATCTGGTTCAGGACTGATCTAGTTCAATTACCTATCTGGTTGAGTTACTGATATGGTACAGTTACTGATCTGGTTCAGGGCTGGTCTGATTCAGCTACTGATCTGGTTCCGGGTGATCTGCTGCAGTTACTGATCTGGTTCAGGACTGATCTGGTTTAGTTACTGATCTGGTTTAGTTACTGATCTGGTCCAGTTAAAGATCTGTTGCAAATACTGATCGGTTTCAATTATTGATCTTCTTCAGTACTGATCTGGTTCAGTTACTTATCTGGTTCAGTTCTGATTTGGATCAGGACTGCTCTGGTTTATTTACTGATCTGATTCAATTACTGATCTGGTTCAGTCCCTGATGTGATTCAGGACTGATCTGGTTCAGTTCTGATTTGGTTCAAGACTGATCTTGTTTAGTTACTGATCTGGATCAGGAATAATATGGTTCAGGACTGCTCTGTTTCTGGACTCATCAGGTTCAGTTACTGATCTGGTTCAGTTAATGAACTGGTTTAAGACTGTTCTGGTTCAATTACTAATCTGGTCCAGTTACTGATCTGGTCCAATTAAAGATCTGTTGCAATTACTGATCTGGTTCAGGACTGATCTGTTTCAATTATTGATCTTGTTAAGGACTGATCTGATTCAGTTACTGATCTGGTTCAGGACTGATCTGGTTCAATAATTGATCTTGTTCAGGACTGATCTGGTTCATGACTGATCTGGTTTAGTTACTGATATGGTCCAGTTACTGATCTCTTTCAGGACTGATCTGTTTCAATTATTGATCTTGTTCAGGACTGATCTGATTCAGTTACTGATCTGGTTCAGGACTGATCTGGTTCAATTATTGATCTTGTTCAGGACTGATCTATTTCAGGACTGATCTGTTTCAATTATTGATCTTGTTCAGGACTGATCTGATTCAGTTACTGATCTGGTTCAGGACTGATCTGTTTCAATTATTGATCTTGTTCAGGACTGATCTGATTCAGTTACTGATCTGGTTCAGGACTGATCTGGTTCAATTATTGATCTTATTCAGGACTGATCTGTTTCAATTATTGATCTTGTTCAGGACTGATCTGATTCAGTTACTGATCTGGTTCAGGACTGATCTGTTTCAATTATTGATCTTGTTCAGGACTGATCTGATTCAGTTACTGATCTGGTTCAGGACTGATCTGGTTCAATTATTGATCTTATTCAGGACTGATCTGTTTCAATTATTGATCTTGTTCAGGACTGATCTGATTCAGTTACTGATCTGGTTCAGGACTGATCTGTTTCAATTATTGATCTTGTTCAGGACTGATCTGATTCAGTTACTGATCTGGTTCAGGACTGATCTGGTTCAATTATTGATCTTGTTCAGGACTGATCTGTTTCAGGACTGATCTGTTTCAATTATTGATCTTGTTCAGGACTGATCTGATTCAGTTACTGATCTGGTTCAGGACTGATCTGTTTCAATTATTGATCTTGTTCAGGACTGATCTGATTCAGTTACTGATCTGGTTCAGGACTGATCTGGTTCAATTATTGATCTTATTCAGGACTGATCTGTTTCAATTATTGATCTTGTTCAGGACTGATCTGATTCAGTTACTGATCTGGTTCAGGACTGATCTGTTTCAATTATTGATCTTGTTCAGGACTGATCTGATTCAGTTACTGATCTGGTTCAGGACTGATCTGGTTCAATTATTGATCTTATTCAGGACTGATCTGTTTCAATTATTGATCTTGTTCAGGACTGATCTGATTCAGTTACTGATCTGGTTCAGGACTGATCTGTTTCAATTATTGATCTTGTTCAGGACTGATCTGATTCAGTTACTGATCTGGTTCAGGACTGATCTGGTTCAATTATTGATCTTATTCAGGACTGATCTGTTTCAATTATTGATCTTGTTCAGGACTGATCTGGTTCAGTTACTGATCTTGTTGAGTTACTGTTATGGTACAGATACTGATCTGATTCACGACTGATCTGTTCCAGGACTGATCTTGTTCAATTATTGATCTTGTTCAGTACTGATCTGGTTCAGTTACTTATCTGGTTCAGGACTGATCTAGTTCAATTACCTATCTGGTTGAGTTACTGATATGGTACAGTTACTGATCTGGTTCAGGAATGATCTGGTTCAGTTACTGATCTGGTTCAGGACTGATCTGGTTCAGTTACTAATCTGGTTGAGTTACTGATATGGTCCAGTTGCTGATCTGTTTCAGGACTGGTCTGATTCAGCTACTGATCTGGTTCAGGGTGATCTGCTGTAGTTACTGATCTGGTTCAGGACTGATCTGGTTTAGTTACTGATCTGGTCCAGTTACTGATCTGGTTCAGGACTGGTCTGATTCAGCTACTGATCTGGTTCAGGGTGATCTGCTGCAGTTACTGATCTGGTTCAGGACTGATCTGGTTTAGTTACTGATCTGGTCCAGTTAAAGATCTGTTGCATTTACTGATCGGGTTCAATTATTAATACTGTTCAGTACTGATCTGGTTCAGTTACTTATCTGGTTCAGGACTGATCTGGTTCAGTTACTGATCTGGTTGAGTTACTGATATGGTACATTTACTGATCTGGTTCAGGACTGATCTGGCTTAGTTACTGATCTGGTTCAGGGTGATCTGCTGCAGTTACTGATCTGGTTCTGGACTGATCTGGTTTAGTTACTGTTCTGGATTAGCAATGATCTGGTTCAGGACTGACCTGGTTCAGTTAATGATCTGTTTTTGGTCTGATCTGGTTCAGTTACTGATCTGGTTAAATTACTGATCCGGTTCAATTACTGATCTGGTTTAGTCACTGATGTGCTACAGGACTGATCTGGTTCAGTTAATAATCTGGTTCAGGACTGATCTGGTTCAGTTCTGATTTGGTTCAGGACTGATCTGGTTTATTTACTGATCTGATTCAATTACTGATCTAATTCAGTCACTGATGTGATTCAGGACTGATCTGGTTCAGTTCTGATTTGGTTCAGGACTTATCTTGTTTAGTTACTGATCTGGATCAGGAATAATATGGTTCAGGACTGCTCTGGTTCTGGACTCATCAGGTTCAGTTACTGATCTGGTTCAGTTAATGATCTGGTTTAAGACTGTTCTTGTTGAATTACTAATCTGGTCCAGTTACTGATCTGGTCCAATTAAAGATCTGTTGCAATTACTGATCTGGTTCAGGACTGATCTGTTTCAATTATTGATCTTGTTAAGGACTGATCTGATTCAGTTACTGATCTTGTTCAGGACTGATCTGGTTTAGTTACTGATATGGTCCAGTTACTGATCTGTTTCAGGACTGATCTGTTTCAATTATTGATCTTGTTCAGGACTGATCTGATTCAGTTACTGATCTGGTTCAGGACTGATCTAGTTTAATTATTGATCTTGTTCAGGACTGATCTGTTTCAGGACTGATCTGTTTCAATTATTGATCTTGTTCAGGACTGATCTGATTCAGTTACTGATCTGGTTCAGGACTGATCTGTTTCAATTATTGATCTTGTTCAGGACTGATCTGATTCAGTTACTGATCTGGTTCAGGACTGATCTGGTTCAATTATTGATCTTGTTCAGGACTGATCTGTTTCAATTATTGATCTTGTTCAGGACTGATCTGGTTCAGTTACTGATCTTGTTGAGTTACTGTTATGGCACAGATACTGATCTGGTTCAGGACTGATCTGGTTCAGTTACTGATCTTGTTGAGTTTCTGATAAGGTACAGTTACTGATCTGGTTCTGGACTGATCTTGTTCAGTTACTGACCTGGTTCAATTATTGATCTTGTTCAGGACTGATCTGGTTCAGGACTGATCTGGTTGAGTTATTGATCTTTTTCAGGACTGATCTGGTTCAAGGCAGATCTGGTTCCGTTATTGATCTGATTCAGCTACTGATGTGAGATCAGTTAATTATCTGGTTTAGTTACTGATCTGGATCAGGTAATGATCTCGATCTGTTACTGATCTGGTTCAGTTAATAATCTGGTTCAGTTATTGATCTTGTTCAGTTACTAACCTGGTTTAGTTAATGATCTGGATCGGTTACCGATCTGGTTCAGTTAATAATCTGGTTCAATTACTAATCTGGTTCAGGACTGCTCTGGTTCAGTTACTGATATGGTACAGTTACTGATCTGGTTCAATTATTGATCTTGTTCAGGACTGATCTGGTTGATTTATTGATCTTGTTCAGGACTGATCTAGTTCAGGACTGATCTGGTTCGGTTACTGATCTGGATCAGGACTGATCTGCTGCAGGACTGATCTGGTTCAGTTACTGATCTGGTTCCGGACTCATCTGCTTCAGTAACTGATCTGGTTCAAGGCTGATCTGGTTCAATTATTGATCTTGTTCGGGACTGATCTGATTCAGTTACTGATCTGGTTCAGGACTGATCTGGTTTAGTTGCTGATCTGGTCCAGTTACTGATCTGGTCCAGTTAAAGATCTGTTGCAATTACTGATCTGGTTCAGGACTGATCTGTTTCAATTATTGATCTTGTTCAGGACTGATCTCGTTCAGGACTGATCTGGTTCAGGACTGCTCTGGTTTTGGACTAATCAGGTTCAGTTACTTATCTGGTACAGTTAATGATCTGGTTTAAGACTGATCTGCTTCAATTACTAATCTGGTTGATTAAATGATCTGGTTCAGGTCTGATCAGGTTCAGGTACTAATTTGGATCAGGACTGATCTCAGTCAGTCACTGATCTGGTTCACTTACTGATTTGGTACAGTTACTGAACTGTTTCAATTACTGATCTTGTTCAGGAGTGATCTGGTTCAGTCACTGATCTGGTTCAGTACATCATCTGTTTAAGGACTGATCTGGTTCAATTACTAATCTGGTTGAGGTACTGATCTGGTTCAGGTCTGATCGGGTTCAGTCTTAATCTGGTTCAGGACTGATCTGGCTCAGTTACTGATCTGCTTCAGGACTGTTCTGGTTCAGTTATTGATCTGGTTTAGTTACTGATCTGGATCATTTAATGATCTGGATCGGATACTGATCTGGTTTAGTTAATAATCTGGTTCAATTACTGAACTGGTTCAAGATATGATCTGGTTCAGGTCTGATCTGGTTCAGTCACTGATCTTGTTCAGTTACTGATCTGGTTCAGGACTGTTCTGGTTCAGTTACTAATCTGGTTGAGTTACTGATATGGTACAGTTACTGATCTGTTTCAGGACTGGGCTGGTTCAGTTACTGATCTGGTTCAGGACTGATCTGGTCCAGTTAAAGATCTGTTGCAATTACTGATCTGGTTCAGGACTGATCTGTTTCAATTATTGATCTTGTTCAGGACTCATCTGGTTCAGTTACTGATCTGGTTGAGTTACTGATATGGTACAGTTACTGATCTGGTTCAGGACTGATCTGGTCCAGTCACTGATCTGGTTCAGTTCATCATCTGTTTAAGGACTGATCTGGTTCAATTACTAATCTGGTTGAGGTACTGATCTGGTTCAGGTCTGATCGGGTTCAGTCTTAATCTGGTTCAGGACTGATCTGGCTCAGTTACTGATCTGCTTCAGGGCTGATCTGGTTCAGTTATTGATCTGGTTATGTTACTGATCTGAGATCAGTTATTGATCTGGTTTAGTTACTGATCTGGATCATTTAATGATCTGGATCGGATACTGATCTGGTTTAGTTAATAATCTGGTTCAATTACTGAACTGGTTCAAGATATGATCTGGTTCAGGTCTGATCTGGTTCAGTCACTGATCTTGTTCAGTTACTGATCTGGTTCAGGACTGTTCTGGTTCAGTTACTAATCTGGTTGAGTTACTGATATGGTACAGTTACTGATCTGTTTCAGGACTGGTCTGGTTCAGTTACTGATCTGGTTCAGGACTGATCTGGTCCAGTTAAAGATCTGTTGCAATTACTGATCTGGTTCAGGACTGATCTGTTTCAATTATTGATCTTGTTCAGGACTCATCTGGTTCAGTTACTGATCTGGTTGAGTTACTGATATGGTACAGTTACTGATCTGGTTCAGGACTGATCTGGTCCAGTCACTGATCTGGTTCAGTTCATCATCTGTTTAAGGACTGATCTGGTTCAATTACTAATCTGGTTGAGGTACTGATCTGGTTCAGGTCTGATCGGGTTCAGTCTTAATCTGGTTCAGGACTGATCTGGCTCAGTTACTGATCTGCTTCAGGGCTGATCTGGTTCAGTTATTGATCTGGTTATGTTACTGATCTGAGATCAGTTATTGATCTGGTTTAGTTACTGATCTGGATCATTTAATGATCTGGATCGGATACTGATCTGGTTTAGTTAATAATCTGGTTCAATTACTGAACTGGTTCCAGATATGATCTGGTTCAGGTCTGATCTGGTTCAGTCACTGATCTGGTTCAGGACTGATCTAGTTCAATTACCTATCTGGTTGAGTTACTGATATGGTTCAGTTACTGATCTGGTTCAGGACTGATCTGGTCCAGTTAAAGATCTGTCGCAATTACTGATCTGGTTCAGGTCTGAATTGGCTCAATTATTTATCTTTTTCAGGACTGATCTGGTTCAGTTACTGATTTGTTCAGGACTGATCTGGTTCAATTATTCATCTTGTGCAGGACTTATCTGGTTTAGGTACTGATCTGGTTCAGGACTGACCTGGTTCAATTATTGATCTTGTTCAGGACTGATCTGGTTCAGGACTGATCTGGTTGAGTTATTGATCTTGTTCAGGACTGATCTGATTCAGTTACTGATCTGGTTCAGGACTGATCTGTTTCAATTATTGATCTTGTTCAGGACTGATCTGATTCAGTTACTGATCTGGTTCAGGACTGATCTGGTTCAATTATTGATCTTATTCAGGACTGATCTGTTTCAATTATTGATCTTGTTCAGGACTGATCTGATTCAGTTACTGATCTGGTTCAGGACTGATCTGTTTCAATTATTGATCTTGTTCAGGACTGATCTGATTCAGTTACTGATCTGGTTCAGGACTGATCTGGTTCAATTATTGATCTTATTCAGGACTGATCTGTTTCAATTATTGATCTTGTTCAGGACTGATCTGGTTCAGTTACTGATCTTGTTGAGTTACTGTTATGGTACAGATACTGATCTGATTCACGACTGATCTGTTCCAGGACTGATCTTGTTCAATTATTGATCTTGTTCAGTACTGATCTGGTCCAGTTACTGATCTGGTTCAGGACTGGTCTGATTCAGCTACTGATCTGGTTCAGGGTGATCTGCTGCAGTTACTGATCTGGTTCAGGACTGATCTGGTTTAGTTACTGATCTGGTCCAGTTAAAGATCTGTTGCATTTACTGATCGGGTTCAATTATTAATACTGTTCAGTACTGATCTGGTTCAGTTACTTATCTGGTTCAGGACTGATCTGGTTCAGTTACTGATCTGGTTGAGTTACTGATATGGTACATTTACTGATCTGGTTCAGGACTGATCTGGCTTAGTTACTGATCTGGTTCAGGGTGATCTGCTGCAGTTACTGATCTGGTTCTGGACTGATCTGGTTTAGTTACTGTTCTGGATTAGCAATGATCTGGTTCAGGACTGACCTGGTTCAGTTAATGATCTGTTTTTGGTCTGATCTGGTTCAGTTACTGATCTGGTTAAATTACTGATCCGGTTCAATTACTGATCTGGTTTAGTCACTGATGTGCTACAGGACTGATCTGGTTCAGTTAATAATCTGGTTCAGGACTGATCTGGTTCAGTTCTGATTTGGTTCAGGACTGATCTGGTTTATTTACTGATCTGATTCAATTACTGATCTAATTCAGTCACTGATGTGATTCAGGACTGATCTGGTTCAGTTCTGATTTGGTTCAGGACTTATCTTGTTTAGTTACTGATCTGGATCAGGAATAATATGGTTCAGGACTGCTCTGGTTCTGGACTCATCAGGTTCAGTTACTGATCTGGTTCAGTTAATGATCTGGTTTAAGACTGTTCTTGTTGAATTACTAATCTGGTCCAGTTACTGATCTGGTCCAATTAAAGATCTGTTGCAATTACTGATCTGGTTCAGGACTGATCTGTTTCAATTATTGATCTTGTTAAGGACTGATCTGATTCAGTTACTGATCTTGTTCAGGACTGATCTGGTTTAGTTACTGATATGGTCCAGTTACTGATCTGTTTCAGGACTGATCTGTTTCAATTATTGATCTTGTTCAGGACTGATCTGATTCAGTTACTGATCTGGTTCAGGACTGATCTAGTTTAATTATTGATCTTGTTCAGGACTGATCTGTTTCAGGACTGATCTGTTTCAATTATTGATCTTGTTCAGGACTGATCTGATTCAGTTACTGATCTGGTTCAGGACTGATCTGTTTCAATTATTGATCTTGTTCAGGACTGATCTGATTCAGTTACTGATCTGGTTCAGGACTGATCTGGTTCAATTATTGATCTTGTTCAGGACTGATCTGTTTCAATTATTGATCTTGTTCAGGACTGATCTGGTTCAGTTACTGATCTTGTTGAGTTACTGTTATGGCACAGATACTGATCTGGTTCAGGACTGATCTGGTTCAGTTACTGATCTTGTTGAGTTTCTGATAAGGTACAGTTACTGATCTGGTTCTGGACTGATCTTGTTCAGTTACTGACCTGGTTCAATTATTGATCTTGTTCAGGACTGATCTGGTTCAGGACTGATCTGGTTGAGTTATTGATCTTTTTCAGGACTGATCTGGTTCAAGGCAGATCTGGTTCCGTTATTGATCTGATTGAGCTACTGATGTGAGATCAGTTAATTATCTGGTTTAGTTGCTGATCTGGATCAGGTAATGATCTCGATCTGTTACTGATCTGGTTCAGTTAATAATCTGGTTCAGTTATTGATCTTGTTCAGTTACTAACCTGGTTTAGTTAATGATCTGGATCGGTTACCGATCTGGTTCAGTTAATAATCTGGTTCAATTACTAATCTGGTTCAGGACTGCTCTGGTTCAGTTACTGATATGGTACAGTTACTGATCTGGTTCAATTATTGATCTTGTTCAGGACTGATCTGGTTGATTTATTGATCTTGTTCAGGACTGATCTAGTTCAGGACTGATCTGGTTCGGTTACTGATCTGGATCAGGACTGATCTGCTGCAGGACTGATCTGGTTCAGTTACTGATCTGGTTCCGGACTCATCTGCTTCAGTAACTGATCTGGTTCAAGGCTGATCTGGTTCAATTATTGATCTTGTTCGGGACTGATCTGATTCAGTTACTGATCTGGTTCAGGACTGATCTGGTTTAGTTGCTGATCTGGTCCAGTTACTGATCTGGTCCAGTTAAAGATCTGTTGCAATTACTGATCTGGTTCAGGACTGATCTGTTTCAATTATTGATCTTGTTCAGGACTGATCTCGTTCAGGACTGATCTGGTTCAGGACTGCTCTGGTTTTGGACTAATCAGGTTCAGTTACTTATCTGGTACAGTTAATGATCTGGTTTAAGACTGATCTGCTTCAATTACTAATCTGGTTGATTAAATGATCTGGTTCAGGTCTGATCAGGTTCAGGTACTAATTTGGATCAGGACTGATCTCAGTCAGTCACTGATCTGGTTCACTTACTGATTTGGTACAGTTACTGAACTGTTTCAATTACTGATCTTGTTCAGGAGTGATCTGGTTCAGTCACTGATCTGGTTCAGTACATCATCTGTTTAAGGACTGATCTGGTTCAATTACTAATCTGGTTGAGGTACTGATCTGGTTCAGGTCTGATCGGGTTCAGTCTTAATCTGGTTCAGGACTGATCTGGCTCAGTTACTGATCTGCTTCAGGACTGTTCTGGTTCAGTTATTGATCTGGTTTAGTTACTGATCTGGATCATTTAATGATCTGGATCGGATACTGATCTGGTTTAGTTAATAATCTGGTTCAATTACTGAACTGGTTCAAGATATGATCTGGTTCAGGTCTGATCTGGTTCAGTCACTGATCTTGTTCAGTTACTGATCTGGTTCAGGACTGTTCTGGTTCAGTTACTAATCTGGTTGAGTTACTGATATGGTACAGTTACTGATCTGTTTCAGGACTGGGCTGGTTCAGTTACTGATCTGGTTCAGGACTGATCTGGTCCAGTTAAAGATCTGTTGCAATTACTGATCTGGTTCAGGACTGATCTGTTTCAATTATTGATCTTGTTCAGGACTCATCTGGTTCAGTTACTGATCTGGTTGAGTTACTGATATGGTACAGTTACTGATCTGGTTCAGGACTGATCTGGTCCAGTCACTGATCTGGTTCAGTTCATCATCTGTTTAAGGACTGATCTGGTTCAATTACTAATCTGGTTGAGGTACTGATCTGGTTCAGGTCTGATCGGGTTCAGTCTTAATCTGGTTCAGGACTGATCTGGCTCAGTTACTGATCTGCTTCAGGGCTGATCTGGTTCAGTTATTGATCTGGTTATGTTACTGATCTGAGATCAGTTATTGATCTGGTTTAGTTACTGATCTGGATCATTTAATGATCTGGATCGGATACTGATCTGGTTTAGTTAATAATCTGGTTCAATTACTGAACTGGTTCAAGATATGATCTGGTTCAGGTCTGATCTGGTTCAGTCACTGATCTTGTTCAGTTACTGATCTGGTTCAGGACTGTTCTGGTTCAGTTACTAATCTGGTTGAGTTACTGATATGGTACAGTTACTGATCTGTTTCAGGACTGGTCTGGTTCAGTTACTGATCTGGTTCAGGACTGATCTGGTCCAGTTAAAGATCTGTTGCAATTACTGATCTGGTTCAGGACTGATCTGTTTCAATTATTGATCTTGTTCAGGACTCATCTGGTTCAGTTACTGATCTGGTTGAGTTACTGATATGGTACAGTTACTGATCTGGTTCAGGACTGATCTGTTTCAATTATTGATCTTGTTCAGGACTCATCTGGTTCAGTTACTGATCTGGTTGAGTTACTGATATGGTACAGTTACTGATCTGGATCATTTAATGATCTGGATCGGATACTGATCTGGTTTAGTTAATAATCTGGTTCAATTACTGAACTGGTTCCAGATATGATCTGGTTCAGGTCTGATCTGGTTCAGTCACTGATCTGGTTCAGGACTGATCTAGTTCAATTACCTATCTGGTTGAGTTACTGATATGGTTCAGTTACTGATCTGGTTCAGGACTGTTCTGGTCCAGTTAAAGATCTGTCGCAATTACTGATCTGGTTCAGGTCTGAATTGGCTCAATTATTTATCTTTTTCAGGACTGATCTGGTTCAGTTACTGATTTGTTCAGGACTGATCTGGTTCAATTATTCATCTTGTGCAGGACTTATCTGGTTTAGGTACTGATCTGGTTCAGGACTGACCTGGTTCAATTATTGATCTTGTTCAGGACTGATCTGGTTCAGGACTGATCTGGTTGAGTTATTGATCTTGTTCAGGACTGATCTGGTTCAGGGCAGATCTGGTTCCGTTATTGATCTGATTCAGCTACTGATGTGAGATCAGTTAATTATCTGGTTTAGTTACTGATCTGGATCAGGTAATGATCTCGATCTGTTACTGATCTGGTTCAGTTATTGATCTTGTTCAGTTACTAACCTGGTTTAGTTAATGATCTGGATCGGTTACCGATCTGGTTCAGTTAATAATCTGGTTCAATTACTAATCTGGTTCAGGACTGCTCTGGTTCAGTTACTGATATGGTACAGTTACTGATCTGGTTCAATTATTGATCTTGTTCAGGACTGATCTGGTTGAGTTATTGATCTTGTTCAGGACTGATCTAGTTCAGGACTGATCTGGTTCAGTTACTGATTTGTTCAGGACTGATCTGGTTCAATTATTCATCTTGTGCAGGACTTATCTGGTTTAGGTACTGATCTGGTTCAGGACTGACCTGGTTCAATTATTGATCTTGTTCAGGACTGATCTGGTTCAGGACTGATCTGGTTCAGGGCAGATCTGGTTCCGTTATTGATCTGATTCAGCTACTGATATGAGATCAGTTAATTATCTGGTTTAGTTACTGATCTGGATCAGGTAATGATCTCGATCTGTTACTGATCTGGTTCAGTTAATAATCTGGTTCAGTTATTGATCTTGTTCAGTTACTAACCTGGTTTAGTTAATGATCTGGATCGGTTACCGATCTGGTTCAGTTAATAATCTGGTTCAATTACTAATCTGGTTCAGGACTGCTCTGGTTCAGTTACTGATATGGTACAGTTACTGATCTGGTTCAATTATTGATCTTGTTCAGGACTGATCTGGTTGAGTTATTGATCTTGTTCAGGACTGATCTAGTTCAGGACTGATCTGGTTCGGTTACTGATCTGGATCAGGACTGATCTGCTGCAGGACTGATCTGCTTCAGTAACTGATCTGGTTCAAGGCTGATCTGGTTCAGCACTCATCTGCTTCAATTATTGATCTTTTTCGGGACTAGTCTGGTTCAGGACTGATCTGGTTCAATTATTGATCTTTTCAGGACTGATCATGTTCAGGACTGATCAGTTTCAATTATTGATCTTGTTCAGGACTGATCTGTTTCACTTACTGATCTGGTTCAGGACTGATCTGGTGCAGTTACTGATCTGGTTGAGTTACTGATCTGGTGCAGTTACTAATTTGGTTCAGGACGGATCTGGTTCAGTTACTGATATGGTTCCGTTACTGATCTGGTTCAATTACTGATCTGGTTCAGGACTAATCTGGTTCAGTCACTGATCTTGTTCAGGACTGATCTGGTTCAGTCACTGATGTGGTTCAGGACTGATCTGGTTCAATTACTAATCTGGTTGAGTTACTGATCTGGTTCAGGACTAATCTGGTTCAGTCACTGATCTGGTTCGGGACTGATCTGGATTAGTGACTGATCTGGTTGAGTCACTGATGTGGTTCAGTTCTGATCAGGTTCAGTTACTAATCTGGTTCAGGACTGCTCTGTTTCAGTTACTGATCTGGTTCATGGCTGATCTGGTTCAGTTATTGATCTGGTTCAGCTACTGATGTGAGATCAGTTATTGATCTGGTTTAGTTACTGATCTGGATCAGGTAATGAGCTGGATCGGTTACTGATCTGGTTCAGTTAATAATCTGGTTCAATTACTGATCTGGTTCCGGACTGATCTGGTTCACTTACTGATCTGGTTCAGTTAATTATCTGGTTCAGCACTGATCTGGTTCAGTTACTGATCTGGTTCAGGACTGATCTGTTTCAGTTATTGATCCGGTTCAGTTACTGATCTGGTTTAGTTACTGATCTGGATCATTTAATGATCTGGTTCAATCACTGATCTGGTTCAGGACTGATCTGGTTCATTTAATAAGTTTGTTCAGGACTGATCCTGTTCGGTTGCTGGTTCAGGACTGATCTGTTTAGTTACTGATCTGCTTCAGTTAATAATCTGGTTCAATTACTGATCTGGTTCAGGACTGATCTGGTTCAATTATTGATCTTGTTCAGGACTGATCTGGTTCATTTATTGATCTTGTTCAGGACTTATCTGGTTTAGGTACTGATCTGGTTCAGGACTGATCTGGTTCAATTATTGATCTTGTTCAGGACTGATCTGTTCAGGACTGATCTGGTTTTGGACTAATCAGGTTCAGTTACTTATCTGGTACAGTTAATGATCTGGTTTAAGACTGATCTGGTTCAATTACTAATCTGGTTGATTAAATGATCTGGTTCAGGTCTGATCAGGTTCAGGTACTAATTTGGATCAGGACTGATCTCATTCAGTCACTGATCTGGTTCACTTACTGATTTGGTACAGTTACTGAACTGTTTCAATTACTGATCTGGTTCAGGAGTGATCTGGTTCAGTCACTGATCTGGTTCAGTTCATCATCTGGTTAAGGACTGATCTGGTTCAATTACTAATCTGGTTGAGGTACTGATCTGGTTCAGGTCTGATCAGATTCAGTCTTAATCTGGTTCAGGTCTGACCTGGTTCAGTCACTGATCTGGTTCAGTTACTGATCTGGTTCAATAGACAATAGACAACAGGTGCAGAAGTAGACCATTCGGCCCCTCGAGTCTGCACTGCCATTCTGAGATCATGGCTGATCATTCACTATCAATACCCAGTCCCTGCCTTGTCCCCATATCCCTTGATTCCCCTATCCATCAGATATCTATCCAGCTCCTTCTTGAAAGCATCCAGAGAATTGGCCTCCACCGTCTTCCGAGGCAGTGCATTCCACACCTCCACAACTCTCTGGGAGAAGAAGCTCTTCCTCAACTCTGTTTTAAATAACTGACCTCTTATTCTCAATCCATGCCCTCTGGTACTGGACTCTCCCAACATCTGGAACATATTTCCTGCCTCAATCCTATCAAATCCTTTAATTATCTTAAACGTTTCAATCAGATCCTCTCTCAATCTCTTCAATTCCAGCGTGTACAAGCCCAATCTCTCCAATCTCTCTGCGTAAGACAGCCCTGCCATCCCAGGAATCAACCTACTGAATCTACGCTGCACTTCCTCAATTGCCAGAATGTCCTTCCTTAAACCTGGAGACCAAAACTGTACACAATATTCCAGGTGTGGTCTCACCAGGGCCCTGTACAAATGCAAAAGAACATCCTTGCTCTTGTATTCAATTCCCCTTGTAACAAAGGCCAACATTCCATTTGCCCTCTTCACTGCCTGTTGCACTTGCTCATTCACCTTCATTGACTGGTGAACTAGGACTCCTAGGTCTCTTTGCATTTCTCCCTTACCTAACTCTACACCGTTCAGACAATACTCTGCCCTCTTGTTCCTGCTTCCAAAGTGGATAACTTCACATTTATTCACATTGAATGACATCTGCCAAGTATCTGCCCACTCACTCAGCCTATCCAAGTCTCCCTGTATTCTCCTAATGTCCTCTTCGCATGTCACACTGCCACCGTTAGGCTAACAGGGCGATAGTTCTCCGTTTTCTCCTTCCCTCCCTTCTTGAAAAGTCTGACTGATCAGGACTGATCTGGTTCAGTTACTGATCTGGTTCAATTAATGATCTGGATTTGGACTGATCTGGTTCAGCACTAATCAAGTTCAGTTACTGATCTCATTCAGGACTGATCTGTTTCAGTTACTGATCTGGTTCAGTACTGATCTGTTTCAGTTACTGATCTGTTTCAGGACTGATCTGGTTCAGGACTGATCTGGTTTAGTTACTGATCTGATTCAGTTACTGATCTGGTTCAGGACTGATCTGGTTCAGTTACTGATCTGGTTCAGGACTGATCTGGTTCAGTTACTGATCTGGTTCAGGACTGATCTGGTTCAGTTACTGATCTGGTTCAGTTACTGATCTGGTTCAGGACTGGTGTAGTCAGTACTGCACTGTTAAAGCTACTGTGAGATAACATGTGAGCAGGCACAAAGAGGCAGGGATGAAAGCAGCTGATAGGATTTGGGCAAGAGTGGTGTTGGAGAGAGGAAAGTCAAATCAGAGGCAAGGAGGTTCAAGGGTAATGTGTGGTGTGATGTTGTGGTAGCAGGAGTCATTTGATTGTGGAGAGACAAGGGTGTATGTGGGTATAAAAGGCGGTGTGAGGGGCAGGAAATGAATCATAGTAAGTGAGAGAGAAAACTTGATGCCGTTCCGGCCAATGAGGACTCAGACTGTGAAGGAGCAGATGCAAGAGAAGATGGAGGTGGATACATTGGGGACATCTTCAAAAACTCTTGGAGAGCCACATGGATGATAGAAATATGGAGGGCTGTGTAGGAGGGACAGGTTTGATTAATTTTAGAGTAAAGCTGGGCATAACATTGTTGACCAAAGGAGCTGTACTGTGCTGAAGCATTCTGCATTCTGTGTTCCATGTGCAGGCTTTGGTTGTGGATGGTGGTCACGGGGGGGGGGGGGGGGGGGGGTAGGAAGGAAGGATGAAGTTTGGCAGCAAGAAGGTGGGTTCTTTCTACCAGCTGGTCCTGGAGAAACTTTGGTCTGAAACAGCTACAATACGGCAAACATTTTATTTAACCTGAAGAGTTTGCTTCTGACAGTAAATCAGCCAATTTTGGCCTGGGCCAGGGTTCATGATGCAACATTCTTACACTGATATTTCTGAACTGGGACTCTTGGGCTATGGCTTTCTAACTCAGACCAGTGAGCACCCATCAATGGACAGCTGGCACCAACTAATCAATCACCTGTAGCCTCAACTGTTCCATCGGTTGTAATCACATTGACAGCATCAACTAGTATCTAACAACTTCTGAACAACCAGTCAGGGCTTATACTGTACGTTTTCCACTGTTTGCATGTCTGTAAGATTTAGTTGTTCCAAAATCAACAAAAACCTACGTCCTACTCCACAGCTCAGCACCAGTAAAAAACACAAGAAGTTGAGGAACTCAACAGGTCAGGCGGCTTCTATGGAGAGCAATATGATGTCAACGTTTCAGGCTGAAACCTTTCATCAGGACTGGAAGGAAAGGGGGAGGAAGCCAGGAATAAAAAGGCCAGGGTGAGAGGAAGGAATACAAGCTGGAAGGTGACCGGTGAGACCAGTGAGGGGGAAGAGAATGAAGTGAGATGATTAGAAATGATAGTTAGAAGATGCAAAGGGCTGAAGAACAATTCTCATAGGAGAAGAGAATGGACCATGGGAGAAAGGGAAGGAGGAGGAGAACCAAGGGGAGTTGGTGGACAGGTGAGGAATGAGAAGTGGTGAGAGGGAGCCAGAGTGCTGAGTGGAAAATGAGAGAAGGGTGAGAGGGGAGAAATTACCAGAAATCAATGTTCATCTCATCAGGTTGGAGGAAACTCAGTCAGAGTAGGAGGTATTGCTCCTCCAACCTGAAAATGGCCCTATTGTGGCAGGAGGAGAGACCATGGACCGACATGTCAGAATGGGGGTGGAAAGTAGAAATAAAATGGGTGGCCATGAGGAAGCAACTGCCTCCTGGGTGACCTTGCACCAAAAAGTACTTGCATGAAATATTTTAGTTTCAATCAGACAGTGTTCCTTAAAGTACCTTACTTCCACTCCTCACAGCTTTCTGCTGACTGATGAGACCATAGTGGGGCTTACAAACCCTACCGGGAGGTGTTGAGCAAGCACAGGATTCTCACAGGTCAATAAAGGAAGATTATATTTTTTTCAGAAAAGTCGTGAGGACATTGTTGAAACATTTTTCTAGTACTTAAACCTCTTGCTATGACAGGGCTTTCTAACAGTTCTACAGAATTAATTAGTTCTTATATGCTTATAAGGAGAGCTTGCAAAATTATCATGGCTGGGAGTGTCCTTGACATGTTTGAATACAGTGCCTGGGTGATGACAAATATTTAATCTGGTTCTATTCTTAATCCATATAGCACAGCAGAGTAGTCTATTCAACGAAGTGGTCATTTTAGAGGGCAACTAAAAGTCAACTCTTAGCAGCGGTACCATGTTGGCCAGAATAGGTAAGGACAGCAGAATTCTACAATGCCCCAGAAAGATTTGTACAAGGTCACTTTCCAAGTTATTCAATTACCTTAAATTAAATTTCAGCTGCCATGTTGGGATTTGAATTCACGTCCCTGGTAATTTAATCTTGGATCTTGGAACATTAATCTGGTAGGTTAAACATGGCAATCGCCATGTCCTTACCAGAGAGCTGGTGTCTTTAGAAGAGACAAACTGACCGAGAGTCACCAGGATATGAGCTGGACGATAAGTCCTTCCATGGCTGCAATGGCTTCTTAAGCCAGGAGTGTGAATAAGACACATCCACCTCATGCTGGAATTGCCCCAGCAAAAGATGTCAGCAGAGACGCTGAGGTCATGGTGGGGGGAGCTTTCATTTAAAAAACTGCCAGGAATGGAAGAGGTTGTGTTTAACAAGTATAACCATTAGAGATTCTGCAGATGCTGGAAATCCAGAGCATCACTCACAAGATGCTGGAGAAACTCAGCAGGTCAGGCAGCGTCTATGGAGAGGAATCAACAGTTGGCGTTTGGGGCCTATACCCTTTATCAGGACAGGAAAGATAGAGTGAAGAAGGCAGAATTAACAAATACTAAGTGTTTTAAGTATTTTGGTGGAAAACTACTATCTGGATAAATAAATCCATTCTAAATAATTGCTTCTGTTTTGTGATTTTGTCTGTCTGCCCAGGAGCAGATTGGGCCATTCGACCTATCGTGTCTGCTCCACCATTCCACCATGGCTGATTTATTATACCTCTTAACTCCATTCTCCTGCCTTTTCCCTGTAACCTTTGATGCCCCGACTAGTCAGGAACCTATCAATTTTTGCCTTAAATTCATCCAATGACTTTGCCTAAGCAGTTATCTGTGGCAATGAATTCCACAGATTCACCAGCCTCTGGCTAAAGCAATTTTTCCTCAACTCCATTCCAAACGGATGTCCCCCATTACGAAGGTTGTGTCTTCTGGTCCGAGACACCCCCCCCCCCCCCCCACCACTATAGGAAACATCCTCCACATCTAGGACTTTCAATATTCGATAGGTTTTAATGAGATTCTCCCCCCACCCCCCATCATTCTAAACTGTTAACCTTTAGGAAATCCTGCACGAGGATGCCCAAGTCCCTTTGTACCTCTGATAATTTATTTTATCCCCATTTAGAAAGTAGTCCATACCTTTATTCCTTTTGCCAAAGTACATGACCATGCACTTTCCTTCACTATATTGCATCTGCAACTTCTTTGGCCATTCCCTCAATCTGTTTAAGTCCTTCTGCAGACTTCATACCACCTCGATACTACCTCCCTCTCCACCTATCTCTGTATCATCTGCGTGTGGCCAGAAAGCTATCAATTCCTTCATCCAAATCATTGACAAATACCATAAAAGAAGCAGTATCAACACTGACCCTTGTGGCACACTAGCACTAGCAGCCACATAGAAAAGGCCCCCTTTCTTCCCACACTTTTCCTCCTGCCAGTCAGCCAATATTCTGCCCATGCTAGTACCTTTCCTATAATATGGGCTCTTATCTTGTTAAGCAGCCTCAGAAAGCCAAAGGCCTTCTGAAAATTGAAATAAACAACATCCACTGATTCTCCTTTGTCTATCCTGCCTGTTATATCCTCAAAGAGTTCCAACAGATTTCCCCTTTAGAAAACCATGCTCACTTTGGCCCATTTTGTCATGTGCCTCCAAGTGTCCCAAAACCTCCTCCGTAATAATAAACTCCATCACCTTCTCACCCACTGAAGTCAGGCTAACTGACATATAATTTGCTTTCTTCTGCCACACTCCCTTAAAGAGTGAAGTGACATTTGTAATTTTCCAGTCTTCAGGAAACATTCCAGAGTCTAGTGTTTCATAAAAGATCATTACTAATGTCTCCACAATGTTTTCAGCTACCTCCTTAAGAGACTTTGGATGAAGTCAATCTGTTCCAGATGACTTATCTATCTTCAGATTTTTCAGCTTCCCAAGGACCTTTTCGTTTGTAATACAATATCTCTAACTTCTACTGCACTGGCTCTCTCTCATTTCTTGCATTCTGTTATTCTCTTACACAGTGAAGATTGACACTCTTTACTACTCTTTACTCCCTCTTTACTACCCCTCTAGTGTCATTTCCCAGCAATCTGACATGCACTCTCCTATCTCCTTTACTCTTTATATATCTGAAAAATGTTTGTATCCTCTTTTATATATTGGCTAATTTATCTTCATATTTCATCTTTACTTTCCTTATAGCTTTTTTAGCTGCTTTCTGTTGGTTTTTAAGAGAAGTCTTTGATTTACCTTATCACCCACAGTTCTGTCATCCACCCTTTAGAATTCTTCTTTAGCTTCAGGATGGCTTTTTCTGGAATCTTCCAAATTTCCCCCAGAAACACCAGCAATCATCCCTGCTATTGTTCCTTTCCAATCAACTTTGGCCAGCAAATCTCTCTTGCATCTGTCATTTTCTTTACTCCACTGTAATACTGATACATCTGATTTTAACTTGTCTTTCTCAAACTGCTGGGTGAATTCTATCATATGATGATCACTTGTTCTTGAAGGTTCTTTTACCTTAAGCTCACTAATCAAATCTGTGTCATTCCATAACACCCAATCCAGAACTGCATTTCCTCTAGTGGGCTAAACTATGAGCTGCTCTAAAAAGCCATCTCATAGGCATTCTACAAGTTCCCTCTCTTGAGATCCAGCACTAACCAGATTTTCTGAATCTACAGTCATATTGAAATCTCCAATGATTATCATAACATTTCCCTTTTTACATGTTTATTCTATATACCACTGTAATTTGTAGCCCGCATCCTGGCTATTGTTAAGATGCCTGTATATTCAGTGCCTTGTAAAAGTATTCAGCCTCCAACCCTTTGTTCACATAAATGAGTATTACAAACAGGGATTTTGATCAATTTAAATGAGAACTTTTTATTTATGAATCACATGCTCCTATTTCACTGTACAGTGAAAGAACAGGGAAATTAGTAAAGCATGAAAAACTAAAAATTCAAAAGCTAAAATGTCAGCAATTCAAATGTATTTGTCTCCCTTTGCTCAGTATTTAGTTGAACCACCTCTCACAACTATTAGAGCCAGAAGTATTTTTGGATAAGTCTCTATTAGCTTTGCACAAAGTGATGGAGAAAGATTTGACGATTTCTCCTGGCAAAAGTGCTCAGGATGTGCCACGTTGGTTGGGGACAAGTGGTAGACAGCAAGCTTGAGGTCTTGCCAGAGATTTGGATCTGATTAAGTTCATGATGCTGACTGGGCCACTCACGGACATCAATTTCCTTCATTTGAAGCTACTCCATGGATGCTTTAGCACTGGCCTGCTGAAAGATGAACTTCTTCCCCAGTTTAAGCTTTCTGGCAGAGACTAGCAGGTTTTTATCCAGGATCTCTCTGTCTTTAGCAGCATTCATCTTCCCATCAGTCCTGACCAGACTTCCAGTCCCTGCTGCTGAAAAGCATCCCCATGGCATGTTGCTACCTTCACCATACTTTACAATAGGAATGGTGCTTCCTGGCTGATGTGCTCTATTAGATTTATGCCACACATAATGTTTAGCATTGAGGCCAAAAAGTTCCACGTTAGTCTCACCTGACTGCAAGACATTTTTCCACATTATTACAATATTTTCTAAGTGAGGTTTTGCAAAGTTTTAATGGACAAGGATGCACTTTGTTTTTAGCCAGGGCATCTTCCTTGCTACTCTTCAATAAATACACTTTTTGAGGAAGGCCTTAAAGATTGTGGAGCCATGAACTTCATCTCCAATTGGAGCCACTGACTTAAGCAGCTCACTCAGAGTGACTGTCGGTGAGTCTTTGGGCCAAGGGACCTATTTCTCTGCTGAAAGACTCTGCGATTATAACTCTTGAAATATATTTCATGAAAAGCAGGTAGGATGTGAAAAATTATGTGGCAGGAGGAATCTTGTACTCATGGGAGTGTATCATTCCTTAAATTCAATCTTTTCTTTAGTTCTTAATTAAGCCATGGTACCTATACAGTCGCTTGCTTGTTTTGACTTTTATGAAAATCTATTCTTTGACCTTTTTGGTTATCCTTATAAGGATTTATTTCTCCCCGTCTCCAGCTCTCTTTCTATCTGTTTATTTTAAAAATATTCTTGTACTTTAACGTATCTAATCATTTAACTTCCTCAGCATTTCCTTGTTCCAATCTTGGACACCATTTTTTATCACTGCCAGATAATTCCCAATCTCAATCTTAAACTTTCTATTGTGATCACTATATTCCATTATTTCTCAAAGAATTATGGAAATTTACAGTATAGAGGAAGGTCATTCAAATCCTCGTGCCCATGCCTGGGGAGAAAGTCTTCATAAGCCAATCATACTCACCGTCTCTCGGTCCATGGTATTCTTGCCACTGCTTTTCAGTGGTCATCAACTATTTTGTAAATATGATGGAAGTCACTCAGTGTTCCAGCCTTTTACTATTCTTGATTTTTCTCAAGTTCACTAATTCTTCTCTCAAATAACTTAAACTCACTAGCTCAGTTAATTGACCTTTTCGCTGAAGGATATAGATACTTAACCTTTGTTCTGTCTAGACCTGTCTCTCATATTTTTATAAACCTAAGTCAAATCTCCCCTCATTCTCATTTGTGCTAAAGGAAAAATGATCCAGCTTTGACAATTTTTGTGAACAACATTTTCAGCCCAGAAAATACACTTGTCAATCATCCCCCAGCCTCTCTATCATGTTCACACTCAAACAGTGCCCAGTCTGTGGCCCAATTTGAACTTTACTCACTTCCACAAGTTCCTTTACTCTCCTGTTCCATGATCTGCCTCTTGCCTAGTTTCTGCTACAGAGAGTTGTGAAATTACATTTCATCATCTCGGTTTTGATGCATATAGTGCAGTATTTCTATATTTATCCTGATTGCATCCCCAAAATGCATTATTTCACACTACCACACATTCAATTGCATCTGCTGCTGTTGTGTCCACTTAACCAGTCTGTTGTTTCTGACAGTGTAACCCAGAAAGATAAAGTTACATGAAATTAATCAGAAGAAATTTAATTAATTGTAAGAACTTCTACTTACTTGAGGCCTGGGGCATTGAATGGCACTATCATTAACCCACGTGGCTGGGTACTTAACTCTCCCATTAAATATACACTTCAGGGTAGAATTCTGTAAAGCATTGTAATATCAGAATCAGAATCAGATTTAGTATCACTGGCTTATGTTGTGAAATGCATTGTTTTGCTGCAGCAAAACAATATAATGAAATGTACAAATTACAATAAGAAACGTACACGCACGCACACACACACACACACACACACACACACAGTGCAGAAAAAGAAAAGAATGGTCAGGTAGAGTTCACGCATTCATTGTCCATTCCGAATGAAGCTTCTTTGAAAATATTTCATTAATGATACATTTCTGAATGTTTCACTCTAGATTGTTTAGCACATTTGGTCCAGTCCTGACTATAATAAACTCATTGCACAGACTTTGGTGGGATCTGAATTTTCAGAGCTGCCCACATCTGTCAAGGAGTCCTATAGCTTTTAGGCTCAACCTGTCGTTGCCACCCATGGTGTCTATCTGAGTTAGTCCCATTTGCTGCCTTTAGTCCATATCCTATAAATATTTTATGTCCATATTCCTGTCCAAATGTCATTTAAATATTGTGACTGTACCATATCTACAGCTTCCTGTGGGAGCTCATTCCAATTACACACCACCTTCTATGTCAAAATGTTGGCCCTCAGATGCCTTCTAGAAGTTTCCCTCTCACCTAAAACTTACACCTTCTAGCTTAGACACTCCTGTCTTGAATAACTGATTGCAACAATCCACCTCTATTACAGCTGCCCATAATTTTATATATCTCTACTAGGTTAGTCCTCAGCCACCTATCCTTCTGTGAAGAGTCCCAGATTACCCGGCCTCGCCTAATAACCACAGTTCTCCAGTGCTAGTAACATCTTTAGGAATCTTTTTGCACCTTTTCCAACCTAATGATATCCTTTCTGTATAGCTGGGTGATCTGAACTGAGCACAGTACTCCGTGTAGTCTCACCAATAACTTGTACAGTTTAAACATGATGTTTCAGTTCTCATTCTCAGTGCTCTGACTAATGAAAGCAAACGTGACAAATGCTTTCTTCACCACTCTGTCGACCGATGTCACCACTTTCAGAGAACTATGTAGAGTACCCATAGGTTCACTGTCCATAGCTCTAACATTTACTGCATAAATGCTGCCCTGGTTTAACTTACCAAAATACAACATCTTACAGATTAAATGCCTCTGCCATTCCTTGACCCACCACAGATACAGATTCATTTATTTATCACATGTAAATCACAGTGAAATGAGCATTAACATCCAACACAATTTAAAGATATGCTGTGGGCTGGATCTGGATTCTGTTGTAATCATAGATAACCTTCTCTATCGTCCATTACATCACCAACATTGTTACTCAAGTCAATGTTGATGACAAACGACAGTGGGCCCAGCACCAATCCCTGTGGCACACCACTGGTCACAGGCCTCCAATCTGAATCATAACTCTCCATTAGTACCCTCCACCTCCTTCCACCAAGCCAAATTTGTATACATTTGACCCTAGATCTGATGTGATGTAATTCTCTGGACTAGCCTACCATGTCAGATCTTGTCAAAGGCCTTGCTAAGGTCCATGTAGACATTATCTTCTGCCCTACAGTCACCAATCCTCATTGTCACCTGTCCTGTTCAGAAATTTCAGTCAAATTCTGAGTCATGACTTCCCACGTACAAAACCCTGTTGATTCTGCCTTGATAATCCTTGCATTTTCAAATGCTATTACATCCTGTCCGTCAGAATCCCTCCAACATCTTTCAAACCTTCTAACTTCAGCTGTCTGGCCTGTGGTTCTCTGGTTTGCCTCTGTACTCTTCTTAACTAATGGCACAACGTTGGCCTTCCTCGGTCTTTCCGTACCTCAGCCATTGCTAAAGATGAATCAAATATCTCTGACAGAGGCTCTGCAATTTCTTCCCTACCTTCCCACAATGTCCTCAGGCCTCATGGATTCATCCACCTTAACATGCCTCAACGTTGCCAGCATCTCCTCTGCTGTATTGTGAGTATGTTCCAATACATGGCTATTTATTTCCTTTAACTCCTGAGCTCACATGACCACCTCCACAGTAAAGACAGATGAGAAATATTCACATAACAGCTGGCTCCTCACATAGACCACCACATTTGGCCCAAGTTACCCTCTAACTCCTATTATACATGTAAAATCTTGTCAGATTAGCCTTTATTATCTGCCAAAGTTATCTCATGTCCTTTTATTGCTCTCCCCAAGTCCTCCTTGTTAGGGTCCAGTCCAGAGCCTGCCTTCTGGGTCTTGCTCCGGTCCGCGGACTCCGGGCCTTGCAGCCAGCCCTCCTGTCACCCGGAGCCATTGGATCATCTTGGCTTAAGGAGGTACACCTGTTGCCTATTAGGGGGCAGGTGTTTATAAGGGGCTCGGGGACTGAGCTTAGTTGGGGGTTTAACATGCTCTGTATCTAGTTCTGACCAGGTTTGTCTTGTTTGTGCTGGTCTTGTTGTTCTGCTGTATTTTCCTTGCCTGTGCTGTTGTGCTGTCTGTTTGTGTCTCCCTATTTATTGGTGGAGCCTGGTTGTCCTGCTGCTCACCCTGGACACAGCTCCCTTCTGTTCCCTTGCCTCTGTTGGGTAAGCTAGGCTGTTGCTGTTACCCCTTGGGTGGTTCTGTCCCTCCCTGTCCCTTTCTTCCATTGGGGAAGCCAGGCTGTCTGCTGTTGCCTGGTGGGGGGACTTGGTCCCCTTCCTACCCCTCACCTCTGATAGGTTGTGCCCTGCACCTGCCCAGGTGTGTGTGCCTTGCCCAGGCCTCTGTGTAACTGCCTGGGATCCACATGGCCTGCCCTGAGGACTCTGACCCTTTCCACCTATTGCTCCCTATGGGTTGTGCCTGCACCTGCCCAGGGTTCTGTGTCTTTCCAGGGCCTCTGTGTTCCTGCCTGGGAGGCAGCCCTGGCCAGGAGTTATGTGCCTGCCCCAGGGGGCTCTTCTGCCCTACTTGAACTCTGGAATCCTCCTGCCTTGCTGGAATTCTGGGATCCTGGCCTGCCTGCATTACCCCTTGCATGCCATGGCATCCCCATCCTATCTTACTCCTAGTACTTCAGTGCCTGTGTCCTGTACTTGGGTCCATTCCATGTCTGCTTGTGACACTTCAGTGTACTTCAACATCAGTTGTGCTCCTGAAGTAATTCACTTGTGCAAACACAAGAAAATCTGCAGATGCTGGAAATTCAAACAACACAAAATGCTGGTGGAACACAGTAGGCCAGACAGCATCTATAAGGAGAAGTGCTGTTGATGTTTTGGGCCAAGACCCTTTGTCAGGACTAACTGAAAGAAAAGATAGTAAGATTTGAAAGTAGGAAGGGAGGGAAAATGTGAAATGATAGGAGAAGACTGGAGGGGGTGGAGTGAAGCTGAGAGCCAGAAAGGTGATTGGCAAAAGGGATACAGTGCTGGAGAAGGGAAAGGATCATGGGATGGAGGCCTAGGGAGAAAGAAAGGGAGAGGGGAGCACCAGAGGGAGATGGAGAGCAGGCAGAGTGATGGGCAGAGGGAAAGAGGGGGTAACTAAATATATCAGGGATGGGGTAAGAAGGGGAGGAGTGTGGCTTTATCTTGACAGTAGAGGAGGCTCAATGTTCATGCCATCAGGTTGGAAGCTACCCAGCTGGTATATAAGGTGTATAAGGTACATAAGCCACACTCAGGTTGGAGGAACAACACCTTGTATACTGGCTGGGTAGCCTCCAACCTGATGGCATGAACATTGATTTCTTTAACTTCTGTTAATGCCCCTCCTCCCCTTCTTACCCCATCCCTGATATATTTAGTTTTATCCCCCTCTTTTCTCTCTCTGCCTGTTCTCCATCTCCCTCTGGTGCTCCCCTCTCCCTTTCTTTCTCCCTAGGCCTCCAGTCCCATGATGCTTTCCCTTCTCCAGCTCTGTATCCCTTTTGCCAATCACCTTTCTGGCTCTCAGCTTCACCCCACCTCCTCTGGTCTTCTATCATTTTGCATTTTCCCCTCCTCCTCCTACTTTCAAATCTCTTACTATCTTTTCTTTCAGTTAGTCCTGACCAAGGGTTTTGGCCTGAAATGTCGACAGTGCTTCTCCTTGTAGATGCTGCCTGGCCTGCTGAGTTCCACCAGCATTTTGGATAATTCACTTGTGCACAGCTGCCTATATCTGACATATACCTCCTTTCAAGGTACAGAGGAGATGTCAGAGGCAAGTTTTTTTATGGAGAGTGTGAGTGCATGGAATGGGCTGCCAGTGACAGTAGTGGAGGTGGATACAACAGAGTCTTAAGAGACTCCCGGATAGCTACATGGAACTTAGAAACATAGAGGGCTAGGGAATTTCTAAAGTAAGCAGATGTTCAGCACAGCATTGTGAGCTGAAGGGCCTGTATTGTGCTGCAGGTTTTCTATGTTACTATATACCTCCTTTTTTCCCTGACCAGTGTTTCAATATCCTTCATCTGGGGATTCCAAATACTTTGAATGTTTCAGGCGCTGTGATCATTTGCTCATTCCCAGTCTGTCTTCCTCAGAATCTGGCTCCTGGATTTTACTAGAATTTAGATCATCTTCAGACTCTCATTACCCCAAATCAGGCCAACAGATTGCAGCCTTGTGCCTCTTATAAACCCAGATTTACGACAGAATCAGAACAGGAGGAGCCCATGTTATGCCAGCTGCTTCCAAAGAGCAATCTAATGAGTTCTATTCTGTAACCCAATTCTTTTCTCAGAGCCCTGAAATGTTAGTTATTTTATTATGTATGGAAGGCCCCTACTGTAAATATTCACTAACCCAACACTCCTCAAATGCAGAATCATATGAACTTTTACCCTCATGGTGACCGCAAAATATTCTGCCAATACTGGAAATCCATTTGGAAACCCATGGCCTAAATATGGAGCACTATCATGGGTTTGTACATGGCAGGCTGTGTCTTACCAACTTAACTGGGTTTCCTGACAAGGTGACGAGAGATTGATGAAGGTAGGATAGTGGACGTTGTCTACAAGGATTTTAGTAAGTCATTTGACAAAGTCCCTCATTGGAGGCTTAAGAAATGCTTGCTTTTATTAACATTGAAGGAATGTTGCTGAGCAGAGATCTTGGAGTCCAAGTTCATAGATCCTTGAAAGTGACTATTCGGGTCAATAAAGTGGTTAAGCAGGTTTAAGGAATGATCGTTTTTATTAATTGAAGCATTGAGTTGAAAAGTCAAGAGGTTATGTTACAACTTTATAAAACTCCAGTTACTCCACATCTGGAGTATTGCATACAGTTCTGCTGTCCCATTATAAGAAAGATGTTGAGGCTTTGGAGAGGGTGCAGAAGAGATTTATCAGAAAACTGCCTGGTTTAGAGGGCATGTGAAGCTAGCCAAATTTGGTTTGTTTTCTGTGGAGTAGCAGAGCTGAGGGAGATCTGATAGAGGTTTATAAGAATGTGAGTAGAATAGATAGACAATAGATAGAGTACTCTCCTAGCCTTCATCAGGATAGTGACCTGGGAACCTTTATACCCACTTAAGAAAACAGATGGATTCAACATTTAACATCACACTGAGTTATAGAGCACTACAGCACAGAATAGGCTCTTCTGCCCATTTAATCCATGAAAATCTATTATTCTGCCTAGTACCATTGACCCACAGCTGGACCATATCCCAAAGACTGTAGAGCAGTATATATGAATACCAACACCTTTCTTGCACTGGAATGCCAGCCTAGATTATATCATCAAGTCTCCAAAATGGGATTTGAATCTGCTGACTCAATTTCATCAATTGGTGGCTTTGTGGCCAGGTTTGTGGATAATACAAAGATGGGTGAAAAGGCAGGGCTTGGACTGATTAGCAGAATGTGTAAAAGGAGTGGCAGATGGAAGTGTATGGTCATGTATTTTTGTTGAGGGAATAATGATGTAGGTTATTTTCTAAGTGGGGTGAAAATTCAGAAAATGGATCTGTAAAGGTACTTGGGACAAGATTATATAAGCATTCACTTGCTGGTGGTAAGGAAAACAACTGCAATGTCAGCATTCATTTCCAGGGGACTGGAATATAAAAGAAAATATGTAATGCTGAGGCTTTATAAGGCATAAGTCAGACTACATTTGGGGTATTATGAGGAGTTTTGGGCTTCTCAACCAAGAAAGGATGTGATGACATTGGAGAGGGTCCAGATGAGGTTCATGAATTATTTTGGGAATGAAAGGGTTAATGTATGTGGAATGTTTAATGGCCCTGGACCTGTACTTGCTGGAGTTTAGAAGAATGAGGGGGTGATCTCATTGAAACCTATTGAATATTCAAAGACCTAGATCTTGAAGGTGTGTAGAGGTTGTGTCCTTTGGGGGAGTCTAGAACCAGAGAGCACAGTGTCAGAACACAAGGACATGCCTTTAGAACAGATGAGGAGAAACCTCTTTAGCTAGAGAGTGGTGAATCTGTGGAATTCATTGCCACATATCTCTCGGAGGGGAAGTCATTGGCTATATATAAAGCAGAGTTTGATAGTCTCCTGATTAGTAAGGGTACCAAAGGTTAATGGGAGAAGGCAGGAGAATGAGTTGAAAGAGATCATCCATAATCAAGTTGCTGGGCAGACCCAGTGGGCCAAATGAACTAACTCTGCTCCTATAACTTATGATCTAATAACGTTGATGACTGTTACCTGATTTGTATGTTGTTTACAAAATGGAGAGCACCTATGTTCCAATGCACACCAATGACAGCCAGAATTAACACATTCAGTACATCTGGTGAACAAAGGGAGAAAAGGAACCTTTTGTTATCACGCATTATGATGGAGAAGCTCAGCAGGTCAGGCGGTATCTACAGAAAGGAGTAAAGAGGGAGATGATATGCAGGGGAGGAGAAGAGAAAAGGTAAATGTGTTAAAATCTTTTCCCTGTGGAATTTTAAGGTCCGATTTAACTCAGAATTTACATGCTGTGGAATGGGCAGGAATCCCCAGGAAAGAGCACTGCCTTGGGAACTACTGCCTGTTTAACTCTGAGCTTCAATTGCAGTTCCCTGCTTGAGTCTGGTGGGAATGATGGGAGGACCAATGGGATGTGAAGGGAGCAGCCCCCACCCCACCTCTGGAGAAGTGGGGGTTTTCTTACAACCAGGGATATTTGGAGCAGGAGACAAGCACTCAGCCCACCTGGAACCCTCTGTATATCAGAGTTCTGCAATCTCGCACAAAGGAGAATAAACAGGCAGGAGACCAGAACCATTCATAGTGAAAATGGGAGTGAATACTGGAGCTGAAGTGGAGAACAAAGTATTGCTGTCTGCCTTGGTTCAGAGAGAAAGCTGGTCCAGAAGGTGACACAAGACACAGGAATGGCTGTACATAAGGAGAATCTGAGAGCAAATGATAAGGTAGTGGTGCTGGTGGGGTGTGGTGAGGTGAGTTAGTGGGTGGAGGTGTTGATCAGCTTTACTGCTTGTGGAAAGTAATTGTTTTCAAGTCTGGTGGTCCTGACGTGGATACTGTGTAGCCTCCTCCCTGATAGGAGTGGAACAAAAAGTCCATGAACAGGGTAGGTGGTCTGGACACTATTGGTCTTTATCCAGAAACAAACCATTCCTTGTTGGTGAGTAGACTGGTGCTGGTGATGCGTTGGGCAGTTTTGACCACCCATTGCAAAGCCTCTCTCTCCAGCAAGTGCAGTTTTCGTATCAGGCAGTGACGCAATGTTCAGAGTTCAAAGCAAGTTTATTATCAAAGTACATACATGTCACCATATGCAACTCTGAGACCCATTTCCCGTGGGCACATTCAGTAACTCCAAGAACCATAACAGAATCAATGAAAGACAAACAATGTGCAAATGAAAAGAAACTCTGCTAATACAAAAATGAAATAATAATAATAAAGACCTTGAAAGTGAGTCCACACATTGTGGGAACAATTCAGTGATGGGGCAAATGAAGTTGAATGAATCTGTCCCCACTGGTTCAAGAGCCTGATGGTTGAAGGATAATAACTGTTCCTGAATCTGGTGGTGTGAGTCCTGAGGCTTTGCTACATAAGAACATAAGAGCAGGAGTAGACCATCTGGCCCGTGAAGACCGACACAAAATAGTCATTCCAAGCCTCAGCCATTTCTTCATCACCCAGTATCAATTTCCCTTCTCATCCTCCAAGGGGCCTATGTTCACTTTAGCCACCCTTTTCCACTTCATATAATTATAAAAACTTTTACTATTTTGATATCTTGTCATAGTTTATTTTCATACTCTATCTTGCCTTTCTTTATTGCTCACTTTGTGGTCATTTGTTGCTTTTTATAAAGTCCTCCCAATCTTCCAGTTTCCCATTACTCTTGGTGATTTTGTATGCACGAGCTTTTAGTTTGATGCCTTCTTTTATTTCCTTAGCTATCCAAGACTGGTTCTCCCCACCCTTATTGTCCTTGCCTCGAACTGGAATTTACTTTTGTTGAGCACCGTGAAAAATCTCTGAGAGCCTTCCACTGTTCCTCAACCATCCCACCATATAGCCTGTGTTCCCAGGTGCATTCCATGAAGTCCTGAAGACTGCCTTGACCAACCTGATTCACCCAATCTACATGCAAGTTCAAGTCTGCCACGATAACTGCTGTTACATTCTTACATGCCTCAGATGTTTGTATGTACCACCTTCCTGATGGCAAGAGCGAGAAGAGAGCATGGCCTGGGTGGTGAGAGTCCCTGATGATGGCTGCTGCTTACCTACAACAATGTTCCATGCATCCACTACTTTTTGTAGGATCTTTTCTTCAAGGGTATTTGTTTCCATACCAGGCTCTGATGCAATCAGTCAATAACTCTCCACCACACATTTATAGAAGATTGGCAATGTATTTGTATATTAGGATGCTCTCTACTGCGCATCTATAGAAGGTTGGGAGTATTGATGTGCATAGTCCTGCTCTCCTCAGAAAGTAAAGGCATTGGTGAGCTGTCTTGTTTGTGTAGGATGGCTTCAGGGAGCATGAGAGGTTGTACAAGGTGTGCACGTCCAGAAGTTTGAAACTCTCACAGTTTGCAGAGGAGTGTGAGTGGTGCAAGTTCTCCTGAGATCAATAACCACCTCCTTTGTCTTGCTGATATTGAGGAAGAGCCAATTTGCTTGGTACTAAGCCTAGAATTGTTCCACTTCCTCTTTGTAGGCCACCTTATTATTATTGGTGAGAGCCCCACCACTGTATATCATCAGTGAACTTGACAATGTGATTACTCAGGTGTTTGGCTGTGTAATTGTATGGAAATATCCTGAAGTAAAACAGTACAGATGGTTTTTATCAGGAAACCGAAGGGAATGAAGGAAGTGGTGGGTGACAAAGTTTAAATGGTACCACGACCAGATAGCCCACGTGAGCCCCTTCCATTTTCTCTTCACGTCACTGTTCCTTTCTGCTTCAGATGGTCAAGTACCTTTTCTCTACACCTTATAACAAACAACAAATAACTCAGCGTATCAATCAGAAGCAAGTTTAATTTACTTGTTGCAAGGGAAGACCATCACCACAGATGAGCCAGTCATTAGCTTAAAAGAAACAGACTGCATAATCCTCTTCTATTTCCAAGTGTTAGATTCAGTTCAAGAACATTCTGTACATCTGCTTAATCAACTCTACTTAACATTCTTCCAGTAATGCATCTGCTTGTCTTTCTGCAGTTTGTCAGATATTCAAAGTCCAATACCATAATGTTGCTCAGACACTATTAGCAAGGCACTCTGGTACAATACAGGCTCCATTTTGTTATAGATAAATTGACATGTTATTATTACACATACATATCCACAACACCTTTAGTGACATTTTCCTTGAAATAATCTGTTGTTTAATTAATTTACTCCTTGTAATTGAGTGAAATACATTCTAATCTTTGGACAAAAAATGTTTCTCCCTGAATTCCTATTACATTATAAACATGCCATTTTGCACGTGCTGGAAATTCAGAGTAATGAACATAAAATGCTGGAGGAACTCAGCAGGTCAGACAACATCCATAAACAGTCAATGATTTGGATCGAAACACTTCATCGCGACTGAATCAGGACCCTATTACATTTATTATGAACCAAACTCAAAATCCTAAGGTTCTGTACTTTCCTCAAAAAGGGCTCATTTGTATCTTAACTTTTTCTTTTCCCAGGAAGATTGCCTAATTCATCTAGTCCTCTCTGATGATTGTAAATCATCCTATTTTCTGATGCTTGAGTAACCTTTAGATGAGAGTAGGACAAAATTTTCTGTGCTCTGTGGCTAGATCATATGTGGAGTGTTCTATTCAATTCTGGTTGCCTTTTTATAGGAAGGATGTAGAAGCTTCAGAAGAGGTGCAGAGGCAATTTATCAGGATACTGCCTTGATTAGAGAGCATATCTTATAAAGATAGGATGAACAAGTGAAGACTTCTGGCTCTGGAGTAAAAGAGGATGAAAAGCAACTTGATTAAGGTGTATAAGATGATAAGAGGCATAGATTGAGTGGACAGACATAGACTTTTCCCCCAGGGTGGAAATGGCTGATTAGAGGGAAGTATACAGGGGATATCAGAAGCATTTTTTTTTATATACAGTGTGTGGAACGGCCTGTCAGGGGTGGTAGTAGAGGCAGATACATTAAGGACATTTAAGCAAATTTTTAGCCACATGTATGATTTAAAAAATGGAGGGCTATGTAGCAGGAAGTATTAAATTTATCTTAGAGTAGGTTACAAATTTTGCACAATATCATGTGATGAAAGGCCTGTACTGTGGTATTCTGTTGTATGTTTTATCACCCCAGGTTACAATGAGGCTCTGTTCTTTAAGACTGTTCCTAACTCACACATATCATCAATATGAAAACAATATAAATGATGTGTGGAAGAGAATCGTAGTAACATCTGTGTGTGAGGACAAATCAGGCGCAGGAGGAGCATGTACCAACTGGAGTAAGTGAATGTGTGAGTCTACAGCACCTCCTGTTCTGCTCAGCTTGGCCAGGCCTGGACGGGGTGAGGGAGACACATGGAAATGTCCCGTTCTCATCCTGCAGCCCCACAGCAAGTCCATCCTAGCAGACTCCCAAACACTCACTCACATATCGTCTATTTATTAATGTTTGTAACCTGGAGTGGACCTGCATGCACAAAATTAACATACTGAAACAATCCATGAGGCAATTTCTAAAATTTGTGCTAATCTTGTATTACCAGCTCTTCCTTCAAAGTACGATCTATTGCCACAGGTTTAAGGGTAACTTATGGGCAGCTGTCGGCTTGTTTTGCAATGTTGATCCAATTTGCTTCTTGACATTCACTCCTAAAGGAGCACCTACATATTAGAAAAAGGGCACTTGTTACAAATTGTGTTGAGTGGTATAAGATCATTTATATATAGTTTTAATATATAAAATGTAGTCATTATCTTACACTCCTGATGATATAACATTACAGTACATAGTAATAATTTAACATTTGCACATTGCAAAAAGCTTTACTCTTTCATGGTTATTATTTGACTATGGCAGTAATACAGTCAATAGTCATATTATTAGTTACCTCTTCTCCCTAATAAAATGGCAATTGAGTGTTTGTTCATGGTTTTCTGCTACTGTAGCCCATCCACTTCAAGATCTGAGGTGGTGTGCATTCAGAGATGCTCTTCTGCACACCACTATAGTGAGTTACACCATTATTGTAAGTTACACTATTATAGTGAGTTACACCATTATTGTAAGTTATTGTCACCACCTTCTCAGCTTGAACCAGTCTGGCGATTCTCCTCTGACTTCTCTCATTCACGAGGTGTTTTCACCCACAGAATTGCCACTCACTAGATGATTTTTGTTTTTCACACCATTCTCTGTAAACTTCAGGAACTGCTGTGTATGAAAATTCCAGGAGTTTCTGAGACACTCAAACCACACTGTCAGGCTACAATAATCATTCCACAGTCAAAGTCAATTAGATCACATTTCTTCCCCATTCTGTTACTTGGTCTGAATCGTGAATGAAGCTCTTGAATATATCTGCATGCCTTTATGCATTGAATTACTGCCAAATGATTGGCTGATTAGATATTTGCACTAACAAGCAGTTGTACAGGTGTACCTAATAAAGTGGCCACTGAGTGCAAGTGACTTCACCAAAAGGCTTTACAAGATGCCAACCTTGGAACTGGTTTCTCCAGCAATGCAAGTAATTTCAAAATGGATAACACAAACATTGGCCAGGAAATCCATCTGGCTCACAAGAACAAGCACCATCCAAATCCTGACATGAGGGTCATTGAATATTGGCCCCTGGGCCTTAGCAGCAAACACATCTACATGTGTCTCAGCCAACAGTGTGACACAGGAAGTATGACAGTAAGTGAAAACAGATTTATCTGCTCAACACATTACCGGAACAATGTGATTGCACTGGAGAAGGGGCAGAGGAGATTTACTAGGACTGGAAAATGCATTCATGAGGAAAGATTGAATAAGCTGAGGTTGTTTGCTTTTGTGGTGAACTACATATACCTATCTGGACACGCCCCCCCCCCCCCCCCCCGCTGACTGCTCCTGTGGCTCCTCCCACAGACCCCTGTATAAAGGCGATTGGAGACACAGCCCCGGCCTCAGTCTCCAGGATGTTGTGCGGTGGTCAATTGCTGCTTGTTCTTTCTTCCAGCCAATAAAAGCCTATATCTTACCTCACATCTCCGAGAGTTATTGATGGTGCATCAGCTTTGAAACAGAGAAGGCTAAGGGAAACTTAATTAAGTGTATAATATTACATGGAGTAAATAGAAAGACCTTGTACACTCTCCAGAGGGGGTCAGAAACTAGACATAGACTAAAAATCATTTGTTCAAGGATTAGGGAGAGCATAGGGACATTTTCCCCACTTTGAAGACGTTCAGTGAAATACTCAGTATCTGAAAGAATCGTGAAGATAGAAATCTTAATCCATTCTTACAGTACTTTGAGCTATACTGTGACCTGAAGGCCAGAACATTCTCTGTTATTAAAGTGGGATTAAGAGACTGGGGAGTACCACTTTGACCAGCACTGACATGATAGCTAAATGACCTCCTCAGTGTTACATATTTTCTATATTCAATTATGTCAGCTTTGAGAACGAACCAACACAAAAGGAGGGTTCAACATAATTACATTATGGGAAAAATGAAACTGGATGGAAATACGCTTCAGAAAAAGGGAACTTGGTATCATGCCCAGACCATGTGTAATCATTTCCCACACTAATGGCTGATTACTAAGAAATTCGTACATCACCGACTTACCATTCAGAACACAAGTATAACTTTATTTATTTAATAATAATAATACTGCTTTATTGATCCCAAGTGGGAAATTCTTTTGTTACAGCAACAACATTTAAAAACACACTTAGCAATCTGCAGACTTAATAATAAAGTACAGAGTAACATTATACACAATAATAATTCACCAATTTGCAATAATATTGTACAGTAATAAAACAGAGGCTATTGTACTATGATGTGTGTTCTCCTGGCGCACAGAGATGAAGTGTTGTAAATGCTTTTTTGCATTCGGTAGGAAGGATTTTCTCTAATGACTCTTGTTACAGCGGAGCTGAATGAGATACTGTTTAGAGATATAGTATTGCCCTTCCAGCCCAGTGAGCCTCACCTCCCAGCACCCCACCTATTCACAGGACAATTTGCAATGACCAATTAACCTGTAATCTGGTTAGTCTTTGAATGTGGGAGGAAACCACAGCCTCCAGAGGAAACCCACACATTCACAGGGAGGACATAATAACTCCTCACAGAGGATACCAGAAACAATCTCTGGCTTGTTTCTTGGCAGAAACTCCCAAGCCCTGAGCAGTAATACTAACTGCTAACTGAACTCTAACTGCTACAGAGGCACATTGTTCACATCCGCATAATCAAAACAATTTAAAAGACAAAATAAAAGAGAGAAAGCTAATTAAAAGCAAAATATCTAAAATAAACTTTTTAAAATGTGTAGAATCTTAAAGAAAATCTGGGGTCAGAATATTTTTAAATGAAATTCACTTAATTTCAGCTGTGGATATATGCTAGCAAAATTGTTTTGAATTCGAACCAGTTGTGGCGAAATAGCACAGCTGGTAGTGCTACTGCCTCACAGCCTCAAGGTTTAGGTTCAATCCTGGTTTTCGGTCCTCTCTTTGCTCTGTCCTGATTTTGATACAGAACAGATTAATAGCAGTTCTCTCTTATGGTGTAAGTGTGAACAGTTTAGCTGCTACTCATCTGTTTTACACAAACTGACCTTCCCTTGAGAATACACCAACCACAGTACGGATCCTGTGCAGCCAAACAACATTCACACGAGCTGTACTGCATGCAGGATGCCACCTTCAGCCTTCTCACCTACAGAAACAAGAGAAAGAGACTTTAGGAATCTCGTCACACACAAAGAAGGGAATTGTAATCCACAAATGCGGAATGGTTTGGTGGGAAATTTGAAAAAAAAAACAAGAGCCTGGGCGGAAGGAGAGGTGGCCAAAGCAGAACATAGATGGACAGGGCCCAAAGATTTGTGAGTGCTTCTTTGATAGTTGAAGGGAAGATTCACTACATTTTTCTCTGGATACAGAAGATAATCAAGTTGATAATGAATGGTGTTGACTCCTCCTACTGGCATTCCGTGAAGTAGACGTGTTTCTTGAACAGCTCTGTTTTTTAAAATTACTGAATCCAATCTGCTTTGAAAACTTACTTTTGAAGTATTATGATGTCTCATGCTAAATCTTCTAAAAAAAGAGGATCCTTCTGTGATGATGGAAGCTATTGCAGAGCTAATTCTGAAAGCTCAGAGCAAAACATCTGAACAACTTTCGGATGTGTGTTTAAAAGTTACCACAGAGCTTAAATGAATGGAGATTCTGCTGCAGACTATTCAAAAAACTTTACAGGAACACACTACTCAGATTCAACAACACGAAAATGTTTTAACAAGGTTCGATGCTAAGACGGATGAGTTGGAAAAGTTTGGAGATAAACAATGGAAAATCATTGCATCTTTAAGATGAAAGATTGTTGCTTTGGAGAATAGTTCAAGAAGGAACAATATACAAATTTTGGGTCTTCCTGAGTTGGTCGAAGGAAATCGACCTTCAGAATTTTTTGCAAAGCTGTTGGCTCGTTTGTTTTCTGATGTTTTGGATACTCCACCTAGAATGGACTGGGCACACCGAGCCCCAGTGTTTAAATCCTCTTCTCAACAAAAACCTCAACCTGTAATAATTGCTTTTCATGATTTCTAAACAAATTTAATATAATTCACCAAGCTCGTGGGTTAGGTATGATTAGCTTTGAAGATTATTCACACCAGGTATTAAGTGAACGTTTTAAGTATAAAGAAGCCATAGTTGAGTTATATAACAAAGGCTATAAACCTTCACTAAATTACCCCACTCGCTTCAGGATCATTTTGAAAAATGGATCTCCTGACAGGTTTCTTTCGATTGAGGAAGTGCACGATCTTCGTCAGGCCAAATCAAGTCCAGAAAATTAATTGTTTAATACTGTATTATGTAAACTATGCTTACTTAGCTTGACCGATTCTTTGTTGTTGGAAGTTTGCAGTCTAAAGGTTTAGTACGTCTTTCTTATGAACAATTCTCTCTTCTATTCTCATATATTCTTATAATTAGTTTCTGTTCTTATCATATTTTAACATGATGTTTTGAATTCTTCTTTAGCTCTTTTGAATAATATTTAGTCTATCAACTCCAGAAGTTTAACTGTTTACTTTTGCTTTTTATAACCTTGTCCCCTCAGTTTGACTGATCAATTCATTGCATTTTTGTAGCTTATTTGTTTAGTACTTCGTTCTTTGAATAATTCTTTTTTTCGATATATTTTCATAAATAACTCTTCTTTTTCTTCTCGTTTTTTATTTTTTCTGTTTAGAAAATTAATAGACTTAACTTCAGTAAGCTTTCTTTGTAATTATTCTTTGCAGGCACTATGTTTTGAATTTTTTTCAGTTCACCTGATGGTTATTTAGTCTTTGTTGGATTTCATTTTGTACGAATCTTTTCTTCTCTTGGAGCTCTGCCAGTAGATGTTGGGGGTAGGATTTATCACTAGATTAGCTTTCTTGGGTGATTTTTTTCTTTGGGAAGGGGGTGTTTTTTTTTCTTTTCCCTTTTTATCAGCTGTTTGGTTATCCCCACCTCATCTATTGCTTGGTTAAGTATTTTAAATTTTAAGGTTTGGATTTTTGGTATATTTCAGTGGTTCATATGTTTAACCTCTGTTTTAAACATATGTAACTGGTATACAATATTAATTTACTTTGTTTAAATGTGAAAGGTTTAAACCACCCTGTGAAACAGAGTAAGGTTTTTACCTATATTAAGAAACTGAATGCCTCAATTTTTTTTTACAAGAAACACATGTTCGCAGATCCGACTGTGGATGTTTGTTTAAACGTTGGAATGGTCTAGCTTTTCATTCTTCCTTTCAAGCCAACCCAAATGTACTTCCATTTTAATTGACAATTCAGTTGCCTTTGTTCAACATGATGTAATGTCTGACCCCAATTCATTATAGTCTCAGTGAAATTAGATAACAAACTAATGGTTTTTGCTAATCTCTATGCTCTGAATATAGCCGATCCCGGCTTTTCTGAACTTTTTTTTCTTTTTTACCAAACTTAAATTTGTACTCTTTAACTTCGGGAGGTGATTTTATTTGCTGTCTTGACCCTGTTTTAAACTGTTCATCTTTAAAATGATTGAATATTAGTACATCTGCCTCCTATATTTTCTAATGAAATGTAACATTATTGATGTTTGGCATTTTTTACATCCAACAGGTAGAGAATATTCCATTTTTTCTCATATTCATCATACCTATTCCAAGATTGATTTTTTTTTGTTGATAGTCATTTGATACCCTCTGTTCAATCCTGTGAATATAAAGAAATTTCTGTTTTAGATCATGCCCCTATCTTTTTATCTGTATATCTTTCAAGTGTTTCTCAATCAAACAGATTTTGGCATTTTAATCCAATTTTACTATCAGATAAGGCTGTTTAAATATTTTTTAGAGAGTCAAATTACTTTTTACTTTGAAGAGAATATGCTAGATGGCACTTCTAGCCTTATTATTTGGGATGCTTTCGAGGCTTATATTAGAGGCCAAATTATTTCCTATACAGCAAGTATTAAGAATAAAGCTAATAAGGAGAGAACTGATTTAGCCAATCAGCTGAAACATTTAGATCAAAAATATGCTTCTGATCTGGATCCCATCTTACATAAAAGACATGTTGAAGTTAAAATGAAATATGATCTGTTCTTAACTTACCCCGTTGAAACTCAACTTCTAAAAGATAAAAGTCAATTTTATGTTCATGGTGATAAAACGGGCAAACTTTTGGCTAATCAACTTAAAACTTTAATAGTTAAACATCAAATTAAGGAAATCTCCAAAGTGAATGGTGATATAACTTCTGATCAATTAGAAATAAATGATACTTTTAGAGAATTTTACTCTAAACTGTATAGCTCCGATTCTCCTAAAGCCATTTTTTCTATGAATAATTTTCTAGATTGTTTAAATATTCCCAAACTTTCTGAGGTTAATTGAAAATGGTTAGATCAACCTTTATCTTCTGAGGAAATTACCCAGGTTGTCCATTCTCTGAGTTCAGGGAATGCTCCTGGTCCTGATCGATTTTCTGGAGAGTTCTATAACACTTTTGCTCCTTTGCTTATTCCTCATTTACTTTCTGTCATTTCTGACTCTTTTAAATTAGGCAGTTTGCCACGATCTTTTTATGACATCTCTATTTCACTTATTCTCAAAAAGAATAAAGACCCAACTGATTGCTCTTCTTACAGACCTATTTCTTTACTTAATGCTGATGCTAACATTTTATCTAAACTTTTGGCTCATAGAATGGAAAACATTCTGCCTTCTATTATCTCTGATGACCAGACTGGATTTATTAAAAATCGTTATTCTCATTTTAACATTCGTCGATAACTGAATGTTATTTACTCTCCCTCTAAAGAAATATTAGAATGCGTGATTTCTTTAGATGCTGAGAAAGCCTTTGATCGGGTTGAATGGAATTACTTATTTAAAATATCAGAAAAAAAATTAAGTTTAGGTCCAATTTCATTCAATGGATTAAATTACTTTATTTATCTCCCACTGCACAGGTTCTTATTAACTCTGAGTTCTAAACCATTTAATCTCCAATGTGGTACCAGACAAGGACGTCCTTTGAGTCCTTTGCTTTTTGATTTGGTTTTAGAGCCTTTAGCCATCACGTTTCATGAATAACATTGACATCTCGGGTATTTTAAGGAGGGGTATCACTCATAAATTGTCACTTTATGCTGATGACCTTTTGCTCTACATCTCTAAATGTGGAGTCCTCTCTACCCTCAGGACTTTCTTTACTTTCTGAATTTAGTCAGTTCTCAGGAAAGAAAACTTTATCACTCTTCCAGAATATGTTAAGAAGGTACTATCAAACTGGCCTCCCCTTTCTTTATTGCTGATTGGACGTATCAATTCAATTAAAATGAATGTTTTGCTTAAATTTTTATTCCTGTTTTCATTCCTAAATCCTTTTTTGACTCTTTAGACTCGATTATATCTTCTTATTTAAGGAAGAATAAAACCTCCCGATTAAACAAAGTTCATATTCAGGAAACTAAAGAAAATGGGGGATTAGCCCTACTCAATTTTAGGTTTTGCTATTGAGCAGTCAACATATGCTACCTTACGTTTTGGTTATATTAATCATGCTGACTGTCTGGTTTGGGTCTCTTCAGAAGTTAATTCAGTTAATAAATTTTCTATTATTTATCATCTTGGTTCTTCAATTCCTCTATCCTTAAGTAATTTAACTGATAATTATGTAGTTAAACATTCTTTGAGGATTTGGTTACAATTTAGAAAATTCTTTGGGATATTTGGTTTTTCACTCTCTAGTCCCATTTTTTCTAATTTTTTTAAACCTTCTTTGACTGATGTACAAACGTTTGTAGTTTTTAAAGAGTGGAATAGACTAGAATAAAATAGAATAGAGTAGAATAAACGTTTTCAGGATCTGTTTGTTGGAGATAGTCTTTCCTCATTTGATCAACTATCTATTAAATATAATCTTCGTAAAGCTCACTTTTTTAGATATTTACAAATTAGAGACCTCTTGCATTCTCAACCACACATTTCCTAAATGTCCAGATAAGAATTTAATTGATACAATTTTTACTCTGAAACCTTTTCATAATGGATCTATTTCTAATATTTACAGTATGTTGTTGGCAATGAGAAACATTCCGTTAGACAAAAATTAAAAATCTCTGGGAACAAAACCTACAGATTTCAATTGATGAGGATACTTGGAATGAAATTTTTAAACCTGTTCTGTGCGCGTCACTCTCTTTTACAATTTAAAGTGGTTCATAGAGCCTAAATGACTAAAGGTAAGCTCTCTCATTTTTACTTAGATTTTTCTCCCTACTGTAATAGGTGTAATGTCAAAGAGGCCTCTCTAATTCATATGTTTAGGTCCTGCTCGCAGCTTGATAAATTTTGGAAAGAAGTAGTTCAAACTTTCTCAGAGCTTTTAAAAATAAATTTTCAACCCAATCCTCTGACTGCCTTGTTTGGCAATATCAGAAGAAATTATTTTACTCTTAAGCCGAATGATCTGCATATTTTGGCTTTTATTTCTCTTTTAACCAGAAGAGTTTTGTTGCTTAAATGGAAAGATGCTGCTCTACCTACTCATGCCCATTGGTTGATTGATGTTATGTCATGTTTAAATCTAGAGAAGATTAGGTGTTCTATTTCTATACCTAGACAAGATTTTTTCACATTATGGGGACTTTTTTGGAACTACTTTCACAATCTTCGACTTGTTCAACAATGATGGCTACTATTTGTTTGAATTTATGACTATATGTCCAAGATTCTTTTCTTTTAACCAAACAGCTGTTTTTTCTCTTTTTTTTTGTTATGAGGTTTTGATTTCACTTTAAATTAGAATAGTATATACCTTTTCAAAATTATGGGAGGCCTAGGGAGAAAGGGGGAGCGGAGCACCAGAGGGAGATGGAGAGCAGGCAAGCAGTGATTATGAGAGGGGCAGAGAAAGAAAAAAAAGAGTAAAAAGAGAAAAATAAATGAATAATAAATAAAGGTTGGGGTAAGAAGGGGATCTCCCAGTGGCCACACATTTTAAATGCACATCCCATTCCCATTCTGATACGTCTATTCATGGCCTCCTCTACTGTCAAGATGAAGCCACATTCAGGTTGGAGGAACAACACCTTATATTCATTCCATCTAGGTAGCTTCCAACCTGATGGCATGAACATTGCTTTCTCTAACTTCTGTTAATGCCCCCCTCCCCTTTTTTTCTCCTTTCTTTTTTTCTCTCTCTGCACCTCTCATAATCACTCCTTCCCTGTTCTCCATCTCCCTCTGGTGCTCCCCTCCCCCTTTCTTTCTCCCTAGGCCTCCCGTCCCATGATCCTCTCCCTTCTCTAGCCTTGTATCCCTTTTGCCAATCAACTTTCCAATCCTAGCTTCATCCTTCCCCCTCCTGTCTTCTCCTATCATTTCGGATCCCCCCTCCCCTCCCACTTTAAAATCTCTTACTAATTCTTCTTTCAGTTAGTCCTGACACAAGGTCTCGTCCTGAAATGTTGACTGTGCTTCTTCCTATAGATGCTTCCTGGCCTGCTGCATTCTACCAGCATTTTGTGTGTGTTGAATGGAATTACCTATTTAAAACCTTGGAAAATTTTAATTTTGGGCATAATTTTATTCATTGGATTAAATTACTTTACTTATCTCCCTCTGCTCAGGTCCTTACTAATTTTCAGATTTCTAAACCAATTAAACTCTAACGTGGAACCAGACAAGGATCTGTTGAGTCCTTTGCTTTTCGATTTGGTATTAGAACCTTTAGCAATTACCTTTCGAGAGTCTAAAGATATCACTGGTATCTTAAGGAAAGGTACTATTCACAAAGTCTCACTTTATGCTGATGACCTATTGCTTTTTATATCTAATGTTACAACTTCTTTACCCTCTATGTTTCTTTTACTGACTAATTTTAGTCAGTTTTCAGGATATAAATTGAATTTACATAAGAGTGAATTGTTTCCTTTAAATAATTTGATACCAACCGAAATTAACCTTCCTTTTAAAATTGTTAAGAAATCAATTTACATATTTGGATGTAAGAAGTATAAAGATCTATTCAAAGAAAATTTTCTAGCCTTAATGAATTATGTGAAAAAGATACTTACTAATTGGTCGCCTCTCTCTTTATCACAGATTTGTTGAATCAATTCTATTAAAATGTATATTTTACCTAAATTTATATACCTTTTTCAAGCGTACTTGTTTTTATTCCTAAGTCTTTTTTTGATTGGGTGAAATTGGGAGGAAGAGGGGTGAAGTAAAGAGCTGGGAAGTTGATTGGTGAAAGAGATAAAGGGCTGGAGAAGGGGGAATTTGACAGCTTTTTTTATTTAGCTTTTTGTACTACTTATTTAATTATTCTGGTTTATTGGGCTATTGGTTATTCAGGGCAGCCACTTAAGACAACTCATAAAGAACAAAAACTCATTTAGAAAATAGCCAGGATTCCCTTCAAATATTTCAAACTCCACACCGTTAACTGGGGCAGAAGACTGTAGAGAAACAATTTCTAAACAGTGTCAGCTGCGTGTGCTTGTGTTCAAAATGTCACAGAATGTTGTAGAATTCAGAAAACTTGAAAGCCTGCCTTAACAAAGAAAGGCTCTATTAGACTTAATTAGAGTTAAGACAGATGAAACAGCAATGGACAATCAAATACTGGACATAAATTTCAAAACTTTAAATTAAAAATTCAGAAATTGAGAATCCAAAAGAAATTGACTCTAAATTAAAAAAAATATTTCGGAAGATGGAATTTAGTACGTGGTTCAGGATCTCACTACATGACGCTCTATTCTCATGGCACAACGATCACAAGGAGAAAGTAATTAGAATCAGAAATACAACTTTCCTCAAAGTACTTGTATGTCACTGTACACTACCTTAAGAGTAATTTTCTTATGGGCATTTACAGGAAAAATGAAAATCTATATACTACTAAAACTCTCATGCTCTGTTTGTGACCTCCAATTAGCCCGAATGGTGCATTACAGCCGCACTTTTTGGGACTAAATTGACTTAAGATGCGCTAACTCACAGAATGCAGGCAAAGTTCAGGGTTATATATTCATATAAAATTGCTCAATCGCCAAAATCAACAGTCCCACTTTCACCTGAGAGTCAAGCCGCCATCATGGAAATCGGGACACGACGCATGCGCACGGCCAGCCTCAGCAGCGACACCAACCGGAGCAAAAGGGCAGGGCAGCTCAATTTCGGGCAGTCGCGTACGCTGATCACCATCAGTACGTGCAGGACTGGGACAGATCTAACTACCACCCATCAATAAGAGATCATTAAATCTTATTGTAATTACGTACTTCTCTTTCAATATTCTTATTAGTTTCTGCATAAAGGAATACAGAGTACAAGAAGATATATATTATAAGTTAAAATATAGTATCAAATTTAGTATATATAGTATAGTATTTGTGCACTTTATGCAGTCCTGTGTAGGTCTGTAGTCTAGTGTAGCTTTCTTGGTGTTGTTTTTTATGTAGTTCAGTCTAGTTTTTGTAATGTGTCATGTAACACCATGGTCCTGAAAAACATTGTCTCATTTTTACTATGTACTGTACCAGCAGTTATGGTTGAAATGACAATAAAAGTGATGTGACTTGACTTGACAAATACATTGTATTAAAAATACAGTTATAATCACAAAACCCTGTATTCATAAAAACTAAATTAAATCATAATATTGAGATATAATAATTTGGTATACAGGAAAAATTGTAAACCCACTACCAAAGTCAGAGCTGTTAGGAAAAGCAAGAAAAAAAAGGGGGGAAAACCCTTATCACATAATAAAATATATTATTAACCACCATCTGTACTTCTACAACAAATCAAAGGTTTTGAAAATAACTCACAAATGGTCCCCACAACGTATGAAAGTCTTGACGAGATTCAAAAACTGAACATCGGATCTTCTCTAAATTTAAGCATGACATAACATCCTGTAACCCATAATGACGTACTTCGAGACACCCATTAAATCCTTTGCTGCAGTCAAAGGACAGCAGTGACTATATTGCGTCCATTTAGGAGAGCGCCAACCACATCATCAAGAATAATCAGCTTCCTTTAGTATTACTGCTTCCTATCTTCTATCCAGCATTAGGGTAAAAAAAATATGGTCAGCCTAATTATGCTGTGTGGAAAGTGAAGGGGCATGCCAAACATTGTCCGGAAACGGCAAGGAGAGAGAGAGAACAAGAATCGGATGAGGCCAGGGCTGCACGACTCCAGGATCAAAGAGTCAGGACAAAAAAGATGAGAGAAGAAGAGACAGAGGGGGAGAGGCATGCACGTCTCCAGAATGACAACAACAGGCACAGGCGGAGGAGAGAGAAAGAGACAAAGGAGCTGAGAAATGCACGTCTCCAAGATCAGAGACAAAGAACAAACAGCAGAAGAGATGAAGAGACGGCGCATGAAAGGACTGCTCGTCTCCAGAATGACAACAAGAGGCACAAGGGTGGCAGATCAACCAGAAATGTTGCCATCAGAAGTGTCCTTCGTTAAACGAGGAGGAGCTGTATTTCCCTTGCTACGCGTCTTTCTTCTTTAATAAACTGGTTTTTCTTCTTCAATTTCCAAAGCAAAGCAATACAAATAGCATTAAGGAAAATTTAATGTTCATTCTGGTCACATCAGACTGCACTACCTTTCTCCCAATGGGTCACCGCGTTGTCTAGTAGTGAAATAAAATTAAACACAAAAGACTGACAAACAACCAAAGTGTGGAAGAAGACAAACTGTGCAATTAAAATAAACTTGCACATGCAGCCAGAAACAAAAATACTGCATCAGATGATGTGTGGAGTCAGAACAGGAACAATAGCGTGGCTTACCAAGGTCAACACTACACCAAACAGAATGATTTTACTCAGACATTATTCAGAGAATAGAGGAAGCTGAATAATGATGGAATCTAGTGAAGTTTTTTTTAATCAATGAAGTAGAGAAACTCACTGGAAATCACCCAACCGCCTTCATTCTAGTGTAGTAACTATTTGAGAAGCCATTAAAAATCAAATCCTATGAAGATTTGACAATGGCAAAATATCCATTTTATGTAAGGACTTTAACCTAAAATAAACTTTTTACTTTCTTTGTTTTCTCAGTTCCGAAGAGAATCAAAATATATTTTTTTAGAAAGCTGGGATTTTTTTTCCATATTGCAAGATCCCTACCAGTTCCTCAAAGAGATTCAGGAAAGAAACCCTGCAGAGTTCCCCAACCCTTCCTGGAGTTTCTGTGACTCCAGGCCTATTATTTTAAATTTTGGAGCTCTGGCCAGCGACCAGTCAGAAGATGGAGGAAAGGGATTTCACTCGGGTCCACTGACTGAGTGGAAAAAGGCAGTGGAGCTGATAGCAGTTTACTTGGAGCTCTGACCAGCAACCCAATGGCGTTGGGATTGAACAGCAAGAGCAAATTAAAAGATGGCAGGGAAAGTGCAGCAGCCATTGTTGGAGTGGACACTATAGCTCTTTGAGACTGAAGGCAGGAAGATGATTCCCGGATGGTACGTTGCCTCTGGATGCCAGGGTCTGGGATATCTCAGATTGAATCCTCAGCATTCTTAAATAGGAGGGTGAATATCCAGAGGTCGTAGTCCATGTAGGTACCAATGACATGGAAGATAAGTGCTAAGTAAAAGGGTAGTGCCTCCAGGGTTGTGATCTCGGGACTGTGACCCATGTCACGTGCTAGTGAGGCCAGAACTAGGAGGACTATGCAGTTTAACACGTGGCTAAGGAGTTGGTGTAGGAGGGAGGGCATAAGATTTTTGGATCATTGGGCTCTCTTCCAGGAGGGACCTGTACAGAAGGGACTAGTATCTTTGCAGGAAGGTTTGTGAATGCTGCATGGTGGGGTTTAAAATAGAGTTGCAGGGGATGGGGACCAGAACAGAGTGGAGAGGTAGTGGAGAAATATGTTGGTGAGACCTCAGAGTCAGGAATTCAAAGGTTGCGCACGGTGCCACTAGTGTCCTGAGCTCTGAATATTTCAATGCAAGAACTATCGTAGGAAAGGCAGATGAGCTCAAGGCATGGATCAACACTTAAAATTATGATATTGTAGCCATTAGTGAGAGATGCAGGAGAGACAGGACTCCATTCGGGGGTTCCGTTGTTTTAGATGTGACAGAGTGGGAGGGATCAAATGAGGAGGGGTGGTGTTACTGTGGTGAACTACGTGAGCCTGTCTGGACATGCCCCCTGCTGACTGCTCCTGTGGCTTCTCCCACAGGCCCCTGTATAAAGGCGATCTGAGGCCTATGCTCGGCCTCATTCTCCAGGACGTAGTATGATGGTCACTCACTCCTGGTTCCTTCTTCCAGTCAATAAAAGCCGATATCTCGCCTTACGTCTCAGAGTGAGTTATTGATGTGCATCAATTTTATTGGCTGGAAGTTTTAAAACATGGAAACCGTTTTACGTCCGGAAAGGTTGGATTTGGACCCTCAAGACCCTGAAGCAGCTCTTGCTTTTGAACTCTGGCTTGCATGCTTCCAATCATACTTGGAGGAGGTTCGTGCAACTGAACCCGCTGTTATGCACAGAATTCTCCTCTCGAGGGTCACCCCAAAAGTTTATTCCATTATCTGGGACCTGCCGACCTACGAAGGGGCACTGGACGCCCTCAAAGGACAGTACCTGTGGCCGGTGAACACCGTCTACGCAAGACATCGTTTAGCTACCCGGCGACAGCAGCCTGGCGAATTGTGCGCTGAGTTTCTCCGAGCACTACAGACACTCGTCCGAACTTGTGACTGCAAGACGCTCACGGCAGAACAGCATGCGGAGCTGCTGGTGCAAGACGCCTTTGTGATGGGACTGAGGTCAGTGTACATGCGCCAGCGGCTGCTGGAAAACGCCGATCTGACCTTACGCTTGGCGATCGAGATGGCCAATGCTCTGGAAGCTGCTCTGCACAATGCTGATGCTGTCCAGTTGCGCGATTCCCCGCCGGTTCCGTGGACACCTCAGACCCCGCCACCGGCGGCTCCCGGGAGCGAATTCGCCAACGCCACTGCCAGTCGCGATTCCACGAGCTCCCCGAACCTGACCACGGCTGCGGCCCGTCAGAAGCCAGTGCTTTGTTATTTCTGTGGACTCAAAAAGCACTCCCGACAACACTGTCCAGCGCGAGAAGCGATCTGCTCTAGCTGCGGAAAGCGGGGCCATTTTGCCAAGGTCTGTAAGTCTAAACTACGAGCGGAGTGCAGCGCTGCGGGTGAAACGTGGGGGCCGCCATCTTGCATGCCCAGATGTGGGCGGCCATCTTTGTCGGCGTCAGCATGACCCGCCCCCGACCCTCCGATGCGTACCGGGTACCCCGGATGTGGGCGGCCATCTTTGTCGGCGTCAGCACGCCCCGCCCCCGACCCTCTGATGCTTACCGGGTACCCTGACGGCTCAACTCTGGCCACTGTAACCCTCGACCAAAGTGCCCCACACCAGCTTGCAGGGTCCATGATGGACATCCGGGTGGAGGGGCACAGGACTAGATGCCTGTTTGACACAGGCAGCACTCGCAACATGGCCGGTAAGTTGGAGGATCAATTTGGCTTCTGAGTCGCATTCCGCAGACATCCGGGCGGGTTGTGTAGCGACTTTGGTGGTGCAAGGCACAGAATATCGGAACTTTGCGCTACTGGTCATGCCTAAACTGTGCGCACCTGTGCTATTGGGGCTGGACTTCCAGAGCCATCTCGAAAGTGTGACTATGGTATATGACGGGCCCCTCCCACCACTCACTGTCCGGAATCCTCAGTTCTGTGGGTCTTCATCACTACTGACCCCACACACACACACGGGCCCACACATCCCATCCAGAACCAGGCCGACAGTTGCGCTACCGACACCACTTGCAGTCTCTCCACCCTCAAGGTCCCTCCCCCACCGCTGTTCGCCAACCTGCCCCTGACTGTAAGCCTGTGGCAACTAAAAGCAGGAGGTACAGCGCGGGGGACAGGGCCTTCATTCAGTCGGAGGTGCAGAGGCTGCTCAGGGAGGGGATCATTGAGCCAAGCACAAGCCCTTGGAGGGCCCAGGTGGTTGTTGTTCAGACTGGGCAGAAAAATAGGATGGTCGTGGACTACAGTCAAACCATCAATAGGTTTACACAGCTTGACACATAACCCCTACCCCGCATCATGGATATGGTCAACCAGATAGCTCAGTACAAGGTGTACTCGACAATAGATCTGAAATCCGCTTATCACCAGCTCCCCATCCGCCCAGAGGACCGCCCCTACACCGCCTTTGAGGCGGGCGGCAGGCTCTATCACTTCCTGCGCGAACCTTTCAGTGTCACGAATGGTGTCTCTGTCTTCCAGAGGGAAATGGACCGGATAGTGGACCAGTACCAACTGCAGGCCACATTTCCCTATCTGGATAACATCACCATCTGTGGTCACGACTGGCCAGATCACGATGCCAACCTCCAACGATTTCTCCAAGTGACCGCAGCTCTGAACCTTACTTATAACAGGGACAAGTGTGTGTTCGGAACCACCCGCCTTGCTATCCTTGGGTATGTCGTGGAAAACGGGGTTATTGGCCCTGATCCCGACCGTATGCGCCCCCTGTTAGAACTCCCTCTTCCCACCACTCTCAAAGCCCTCAGACGGTGCCTGGGTTTTTTTCCCTATTACGCCCAATGGGTCCCCCATTACGCAGACAAGGCACGCCCCCTGGTCAAGTCTACCACGTTTCCCCTCTCTGCTGAGGCCCGTGCGGCCTTCAGCTGCATTAAAGGGGACATTGCCAAAGCTACGATGCATGCGGTAGACGAGACCGTTCCCTTCCAAGTAGAGAGTGACGCCTCCGATTTCGCTCTGGCTGCTACCCTCAATCAGGAAGGCAGGCCAGTAGCATTCTTTTCTCGCACCCTCCAAGGCTCTGAAATTCAGCACTCCGCGGTGGAGAAAGAAGCCCAGGCCATAGTGGAGGCTGTTAGGCACTGGAGGCACTATCTTGCTGGCAAAAGGTTCACCTTGCTGACCGACCAGCGCTCAGTTGCGTTCATGTTCAGCAACCAACAGAGGGGCAAAATCAAAAATGATAAGATTTTGCGGTGGAGAATAGAACTCTCCACCTACAACTATGATATCCTGTACCGGCCTGGCAGCCTCAATGAGCCCCCTGATGCCCTATCCCGGGGAACATGTGCTAGCGCACAGCTCATCCAGCCATACGCCCTCCATGCACAACTTTGCCATCCGGGGGTCACCCGATTTTAACATTTCGTGAAAGCCCGGAACCTGCCGTATTCCCTGGAGGACATCAGGACGATGACCAGGGACTGCCAAATTTGCGCTGAGTGCAAACCACACTTCTACCGTCCTGACACGGCGCAACTTGTCAAGGCCACCCGCCCTTTTGAGCGACTGAGTGTTGACTTTAAGGGCCCCCTTCCCTCCGCTGACCGTAATGTCTATTTTCTCAATGTTATCGATGAGTACTCACGGTTCCCCTTAGCCATCCCCTGCCCCGACACCACTGCCACGTCCGTCATAAAAGCCCTGCGCCAGCTCTTCACTCTGTTCGGGTATCCCTGCTATATCCACAGCGATAGAGGGTCCTCCTTTATGAGTGACGAGCTGCGCCAGTACCTGCTAGCTAGGGGCATTGCTACTAGTCGGACCACGAGTTATAATCCCCGGGGTAATGGACAGGTGGAGCGGGAGAATGCCACGGTGTAGAAGGCCACACTTTTAGCCCTTAAGTCAAAAGGGTTGCCGGTCTCTCGATGGCAGGAGGTCCTCCCTAAGGCACTCCACTCTATCCGCTCTCTGTTGTATACATCCACCAATCCATCCTCACGAACGCCTATTCTCTTTTCCCAGGAAGTCTGTCACTGGGACCACCCTACCAATTTGGCTGACGTCCCCGGGGCCAGTGCTGCTCCGGAAACATGGGAGGAGTACTAAATACTCCCCGCTGGTCGAGAGGGTTCACCTTCTACATGCGAACCCCCAGTATGCCTACGTGGTCTTACCTGATGGGCGGGAGGACACGGTCTCCATCCGCGACCTGGCACCCGCAGGTGCAGCAGACCACTACCCTGAAGACTCTCCAGTAACTATGAACCCTGCACCTGAGGTGACACCGTGCTCACCAGGCCCTACACAGACTCCTCACGACACTTATATACCGGGCGTATCGTACGCATTTATACCAGGCGCCTCGCACATGCGTGAGGGATCACTGGCGCCTAGTGGGCTGGAACAAGCACAACCTCTGTCTCCTGTGCAATCACCAATGTCGCCGGCATCCGTGCAATCACAGCCGGTGCTACGTAGATCACAGCGACAGATTCGACCACCTGATAGACTTGACTTGTAAGAAACTTCGCCACATGGGGACTCTTTTAAACAAAGGTGGGGTGAATGTGGTGAACTACGTGTGCATGTCTGGACACGCCCCCTGCTGACTGCTCCTGTGGCTCCTCCCACAGGCCCCTGTATAAAGGCGATCTGAGGCCTGACGCTCGGCCTCAGTCTCCAGGACGTAGTATGATGCACTCACTTCTGGTTCCTTCTTCCAGTCAATAAAAGCCGATATCTCGCCTTACGTCTCAGAGTGAGTTATTGATGTGCATCAGTTACTAGTCAGGGAAAATGTCACGGCAGTGCCCAGTCAGGACAGACAGGAGAACTCAACTGGTGAGGTGTTACGGGTGGATCTGAGAAATAAGAAGGGTATGGCTACAACAATGGGGCTCTATTACAGACCACCGAGCAGTCCGAAGGATTTAGAGGATCAGATTTGTAAAGAGATTGCAGACTGTTGCAATCTGTTACAATAGGTGACTTTAACTTTCCACAAATTGGCTGGGAATTCCATACTGTAAAAGGACTGGATGGGATAGAGTTTGTCAAATGTGTCCTGGAGAGTTTCCTTCATCAGTATGTAGAAGCCCCACTGAAAGAGTGTGTGATACTGGATCTGCTGTTAGCGAATGAGACAGGACAGGTGCCTGAAGTTTGTGTAGGGGAATACTTTGCATCCAGTGACCCCCAATGCCATTAGTTTCAAAGTAAGTAGGCAAAGAGGTACCTCTGGTCCACGGGTTGAGATACTAAATTGGAAAAAGGCCTGCTTTAATGGTATCAGAAATGATTTGGCAAGTGTGGATGGGACAGGCTGTTTTCCGATAAAGGTGTACTTGGCAAGTGGGAGGACTTCGAAAACAAAATTTTGAGAGTACAAAACTTGTATGTGCCTGTCAGAATAAAAGGCAAAGATAACAAGTGTAGGGAACCTTGGTTTTCAAGAGATATTGAGGCTCTGGTTAAGAGATAAAAGGAGGTGTATAGGCAAGAAGGAACAAATGAGGTGCTTATGGAGTACAAGAAATGCAGGAGAACAGGCATGAAAGAAATCAAGAAGGCATGGAGTTGGTCAGCAATCCATGTGTGGAGCCGGAACAGATGGGACAGACCTTAAATGAATTCTTTGTACCGGTATTTACTCAGGAAACGACACAGAGTGGCATGAGGTTCATGGACCCTCTACAGATTACAGAGGAGGAGGTGTTTGCTACCCTGAGGCAATTCAGGGTGGATAAATCCCCAGGGCCTGACAAGGTGTTCCAGGCAAGCGCAGAATTGATGGGGCCCTAGCAGAGATTTTTAAATCACCCTTAGTGGCAGGGGAGGTACTGGAGGATTGAAGTATAGCCAATGTTGTTCTGCTGTTTTTAAAAAGTCTCTAAGCATAAACCAGGTGAGTCCAAGTATTCTAAGGGACTGGATATATAAGTGTCTGGATAGACATGGACAGATTAATGATAGTCAGCATAGCTTTGTGTGGGTCGGACATGTCCAACCAATCTTGTAGAGTTTTTCGAGGAAGATACCAGGGAAGTGGATGAAGGCAAGGCAGTGGATATTGCCTACATGGACCTTAGCAAAACATTTGACAAGAGCCTGCATGGGAGGCTGGTTAAGATGGTTCATTCACTTGGCGTTCAGCATGAGGTACTAAATTGGATTAGACAATAGCTGTGTGGGAGAAGGCAGGGAATGGTAGTAGATGGTTGCCTCTCTGACTGGAGGCCTGTGACTAGTGGTGAGCTACAGGGATCAGTGTTAGGTCCGTTGTTCTTTGTCACCTGTATCAATCATCTAGATGATAATGTGGTTAACTGCATCAGCAAATTTGCAGATGGCACCAAGACTGGGAGTGAGTTGGATGGTGAGGAAAGCTATCATGGCTTACAGAGGGATCTGCAAGAGCTGGAAAAATGGGCTGAGAAATGGCAGATGGAGTTCATTGTAGACAAGTGCAAGGTGTTGTACTATGGTAGGACCAATGAGAGTAGAGCACTGAGGAGTGTGGTAGAACAAAGACCTGGGTATAATTCGTTGGAAGTGGCATCACAGGTAGATATGGTGGTAAAGAAAGCTTTTGGCACATTGGCCTTCGTAAGTACAGAAAATGGGATGTTACGCTGAAGATGTATAAGATGTAGGTGAGGCCTAATTTGGAGTATTGTGTGCAGTTTTGGTCACCTACCTACAGGAAAGCTGTATACAAGTTTGAAAGAGTGCAGAGAAAGTTTACAAGGATGTTGCCAGGTCTGGAGGACCTGAGTTATAGAGAAAGATTGAATAGATTAGGACTGTATTCTTTAGAACATAGAAAATTGAGAGCAGACTTGCCAGAGGTGTACAAAATAATGAGGGGTATACAACCAGAGGTCATGGATTAGGGAAGAAAGATGAGAAGTTTAAGCAAAACATGAGGAGAAACATTTTCACTCAGAGGGTTGTAAGAGTGTGGATGAGCTGTCTGCAAAAATGATGCATATGAGCTTGATTTTAACTTTTAAGACAAGTTTGGATAGTAGGGGTATGGAGGGCTATTGACAGCAGATTGACAGGAGAAGGCAGTTTAAGTGCTATTGGCATGGAATAGATGGGCTGAAGGGCCTGTTTCTGTGCTGTACTTCTCTATGACTCTATAACATGGTTGTTCTTAAATGTCCTGCACATGGCTAAACTAATCACAAAGCAATAAATCGAAGAGCCAGCCAACAAGTGCCATCCCAGGGCAACTACAGGTGGTAACTAGCATCAACCATCCCTCATCGTGGGAATAAAATTAAATACACTATATAAATAGACTGTAAAGAAGTATCAGCTTACCATCCTCTCAGTTAACAGGTATAAGTAATTTGGGTCCACTTTATCAAGCAATATGCTGTGGCGTATTGGAGATTCATCTCTCAGCTCATTCAGAATACTTGGGCGAATAACTTCCATATTTTCATCCAGAACCAGCTGCAATAAAAATCATGCAGTTAATTCATCTACTTCCATAGTCTGAACTGATATCTGACTTACAATAGCATAATATCACATAAACCTGCTAATCTTCATTCACATTTCTCATTATTGGCTTGGGAGAGTATACCGTGCTCAGACTGGCTGCTGAATCCCCCAACCTTACAGAGAGTCCACTTCAAAAGGCTAAGGTTGTCAAAGACAGTGTTCAGAAACAAATCACAAGAAAATATCCCTTCTGAAGGAACTCCGTGAGTCAGACAGTATTTGTGGAGCCTGAGGGATGCCCTACACTAAGACAAACCATTGAAAAAGTATCTTCCTTTCCTTTTTGTTACGTTCTTTTCAAAGCAAAACTATGCATAAAAGTGCAATATGAACCAGAACCATCCAGACATGCCAACAATGAGGATTGTTACAAGATATCACAACTTGGAGCAGAATACCTTCAAAACTGGAGATGCATATTGACTGCATGAGAAATGTGTCTCCTCTGCCTCCATTCATTATCAACAACCCTACAGTTCACACCACTTTAGCTTTGAGGTTGCTGGGCATCTTTATTACACAGGACCTCATGTGTGGAGAACACTATCTCCATTAACAAAAAGGCTTGGCGGAGGATGTACTTTTTGTGGTGTGATGGGCAAACCGAGTCTGAAAAGGGGTCCAGAATTGACCCTATGAACTGTACTGCTATTGAGAGAGGGAGGGGGAGGCGTCCAGCGCAAATGAGAGAGAGAGACGAGATTTAACGTTATGGTTCCTTTGTTGATCATTTACCTTTCTCCAAGGACACTTTGCCTGCTTGTAAAGATTCCTGCAGAGACAGCAGGGCAGAGCCGATTGAAGGACAGCTGGTGTCCAGCATGTGGAGATAAAAAGCAGGTCCGTTGGGACACACACAGACAGACCACGGGACACTGAACGAGCTTTGTGCACCCATGTGAAGGTGGGGTTTTTGGAGGATTGATTCGGGGAATCGATCAGTGGCTCACAGTGTGAGAAGATGCAACTGGTGGGGACTGTTTGTGTGTCCTCCCTTGCCTGGGTGATAGTTCCATCACTGAAGAATGGTAAGACGGCAATGGCTTTTCTCTCTCTCTCTCTCTCACACACACACACACACACTAAGTAACTACCTCTGAATTGAACTCTTCACCATCATAAGACTCTATCCATTTACCCCTAGGTTTGAAATAGACTAGTTTTGGTTCCTATTTCCACACTTCTGCATATATCATTGCTGACATGTTTCATATATTTTTGCATTTATATTACCGTATTGCTTAGTTTACTAATAAGCACTATTAGTTACTAGTAATACCAGATTCCAAAGTGTTTTCTATTTCTGCTGGTTCTTTAACCCAGTCACGGGGTACGTGACAGTGGCATTTGGTAAAATTCCATCTTTCCCAGAACATATTGGTTCTGTACTACAATGCCATCATAGAGAGTTTCCTCACATCAACCATTACTGTCTGGTTTGGTACAGCATCCTCTCTCAGCACACTGTATGAACACCACAGTGAAATGGTCAGCAGGAAAGGTCATTAGCTGAAGTCTACCATCACTGCAGGACTTGTATGTTTCCAGGACAGAGAAATGGGCAGGAAAATCATTGCAGAAACTCCCCAAGCAGCATACTGACTTTTCTAAATGCTCCCTCTTGGTCATTAAAATAGAAATCTCGCACTATCTTAAAAGTTTCTTTCTCCCAGACAGTTAATCTGATCAACTATTCTAGTTAGCCCATCCCACCACCTATTACCTCAGTCATTGCACTGCTCTGTAAACACTTTGAACCACTTTTTATAAAGCTGTTTACATTGTAAATACATGCTGGTGTTTATGTAGTTATGTACATTTTATTCTCCATTCATACTTTAACCTCTAACTTGTTTATATAACCATATAACAATCTCAGCACGGAAACAGGCCATCTCGGCCCTCCTAGTCAGTGCTGAACTCTTAATCTCACCTAGTCCCACCTACCCGCACTCAGCCCATAACCCTCCACTCCTTTCCTGTCCATATACCTTTAAATATTCCTTACAATTATTGAATGTAAAGGGCAAACACAAGGAAATCTGCAGATGCTGGAAATTCAAACAATAACACACACAAAATGCTGGTGGAACACAGCAGGCCAGGCAGACTAGTCCTGACGAAGGACCTCGGCCCGAAACGTCGACAGCACTTCTCCCTATTGATGCTGCCTGGCCTGCTGTGTTCCACCAGCATTTTGTGTGAATTATTGAATGTTCCTGTTTTTGTTGCATGCCATGCCAACACACCCAAGCAAATTCCTCAGTGGCCACTTTACTACCTACCTCTTGAACCTAATGAAGTGACGACGGAGTGTATATTTGTCGTCTTCTGCTGTGCTCGGCCATCTGCTTCAGGGTTCAATGTGGCGTGTGCTCAGGGATGCTCACCACTGTTTTATTTGATGTGTGGTTATTTGAATTACTGATGCCTTCCTGTCAGCTTGAAGCAGTCTGACCATTCTCCTCTAACCTCTCTCATTAACATAGTGTTTTCACCCACAGAACTGCCGCAAAACTTGAGAGAGTTTCTCTCTGTAAACTCTAGAGACCGTAATCTCCTGAAAATCCCAGGAGATTTGCAGTGGCGGTGGGGTCTAGGCCCAGAACATATTGTTGGGTCTTACAGCGAATGCTTAAACAAGCTAAATGCCGGGCCATGTGGATTGAAAAGGCAGGGTGTTGGGAAGATTTGTTTTTTATCCTCACTCTATATACATTGGCTGTTTGTTGGTCTTCTTTTTATTTTTATTTTGTGTTTCTTGTTTTGTGGCTGCCTGAAAGGAGCCAAATCTCAAGGTTGTATAATGAATACGCACTTTGATAATAAATGTACTTTAAAGTTTGCTGATGACACCACTGTCATTGGCCGAGTCAAAAGGGGTGATGAATCAGCATAGAGGAAGGAGGTTGAACATCTGGCTGAGTGGTGTCACAACAACCTCTTACTCAATATGAACAAGACCTAGGAACTGATTATTGACTTCAGGAGGAGAAAGCGGAAGATCAGAGGTGGAGACGGTCAGCAACTTTAAATTCCTCTGTGTTTTTTTCATTTTTAGAATATTTTTATTAATACATAATCTTCTACAACTATAGAATAATAGAAAACTTCAACAAATTAATATGTATACAATTAATAGAGCTGAAGAAAAAAAACTATTCGTAATATATAAAAATGAAAAAAAAATTATATATAGAAAAAAGGAAAAAAAAAGAACCCCATCTAACTGAGAGAAAAAAAAATTAACTACAAAAAAAACCCATTAGGAATCAACCCCCGGAAGCAATACGTTTAACCATCATCTAGATATATAGAAAAAAGTCATCAACCGCCAATTCACATTTTTTAAAAAAAGATGATAAAATTGGAAGGAAACCATATAGAATAATTCAAATTAAATGGTAATATTTGGCAAAAGAACCCCATCTTCTCTCAAAATCAAATCGTGGTTCAAAAGTTCTACTTCCAATTTTTTCCAAGCTGAGACATAACATTACTTGAGAAAACCATTCAATTAATGTCGGGGAAGAGATATCTTTCCATTTTAATAAAATAGCCCTTCTTGCCAACAATGTAACAAATGCAATTACATGTTGATCTGAAGATGAAATACCCTGAATATGATGCAGAACTATTCCAAATAGAACAGTCAATGTATTAGGTTGTAAATTAATTTTCAAAGCTTTAGAGATTGTAGAAAATAAAGATTTCCAAAACAGTTTTAATGAAGAACATGACCAGAACTTATGTGACAAAGTAGCTACTTCAGTTTTACATCAATCACAGTAATTATCTACATCAGGAAATATTTTAGATAGTTTCTCCTTTGTTAAATAATAACGATGGACAATTTTAAATTGAATTAAACAGTGATTGGTAGGAGAAAGCGGAGGATCAGAGGTGGAGAGGGTCAGCAACTTTAAATTCCTCGGTGTTATCATTTTGGTGGACCGATCCTGGAACCAGCACGTAAGTGCAATTTTGAAGAAAGCCCAGCATCATCTCTACTTCCTTAGGATTTTGTGAAAATTCAGCACGTTATTGAAAACTTTGACAACCTTCTATGGATGTGTAGTGAAGAGTGTATTGGCTGGCTGTATCATAGCCTGGTATGGAAACACTAATGCCTTTGAATAGAAAATCCTATAAAAAGTAGTGGAGAAGGACCAGTCCACTACATGTACTGCCATTCCCATTACACAGAGTGTTGTCGCAGGAAAGCAGCATCCATCATCATCCCTCACCACACAGGACATGCTCTCTTCTCACTGCTGCCATCGGGAAGATGGTACAGTGCCTCAGGACTCACACCCTAAGGTTCAGGAACGGTTATTCACCCTCAACCATCAGGCTCTTGAACCAAAGTCACTCAACTTCACTTGTACCATCATTGAAAAGTTCCGACAAACTATGGACACTTTTTCAAGGACTCTTCATTTCCTGTTCTCGATACTTATTGTTTATTAATTAATTTATTATTTCTTTCATTTTGTCTTTGGAGTTCATTGTCCTTTACGCACTGTTTGAATGCCCAAGTTGTGTGGTATTTCATTGATTCTATAATGGTTATTAATGTATTCTATAATGGATGTATTGAGTATGCCCACAAGAAAATGAATCTCAGGGTTATATATGTTGACATACTGTATATGTACTTTGATAATAAATTTACTTTGAACTTTAAAAGTGCAGACCTCTCTCATTCTGGCACCTCAGATCTCATGATCAGGTTTCTGGAGTGCAGCACGAACTCAAACGCCTGTAACAACGGTCAGTGGAATCCATTGTGCACTAAAATTGGACCCTCAGCCTGCAGCTCGTGAACTGCCATCTAGTAAAATTGTTAGAAAACTATGGACCATATGGCTGTGCGTGCAACAAGTTCTGCTCCTATACTTCGGACCGTTGCCTATCCCGGTCCTGATGGAGGTTTGTGACCCAAAATGTTGACTCACACTTGTTGCCAGCACAGACGCTGCTTGACACACGGAGTTCTTCCAGCATCTTGCCAACTCAGGCCACTGCCAAATAAAGCATGAAACTGGCCCAAGGCAAGTGTGCAACAGAGTACGGGTGTGCAACACCCAGAAGGAGTTGTCAAACTACAAGTCAGACATGGCCAGCTGCCTTATGGTGGGACCAAGCTAAGTTCAGCGCCATTCCCAAAACCTTGCTGTAGAGCAATCAGGAATTGGCACTGGTCCTTAAACACACACTCCCTGTGACAGCCTGGCAGGATTGTCTCAGTGAAGAGAAATGGCAAAACATTAGATCCATAGGAAGTGGTTAAATTCACACCGCTGAGTGTAAGGAGTTTCTACGATCTTCCTGGGACCACGTGAACTTCCTCTGGGTCCTCTGGTTTCCCCCATATTCCAAAGATGTATGGGAGAGTGGTAATTGGTTACGTAGCTGTGATTGGGTGACATGGGCTCATTAGGTCAGAGGAGCTGGTATCCTGTTGTATCTCTCAATAAATAACAAAAAAATAGAAGTCTACCAAACCACAGATTGGCAATATTCTCCCTATGGAATGTTCCCTGAAATGGCAAAACCAGCAGACTGTACTCTAGCAATAAGTCAATCCCAGCAAAATCTTCTGACAGAAATCCCAACACACAGCTGTACCACTGACAACACTAACCCAGATAACAATAGACAGTGAATATTTGCATATCTGGAGCCTCAGATCGGCTCATTATTTCTAAATAAAATTTACACATTGTGTTTTGACCTAAAGTACTTAAGCTATCCTCATTAGAAATAAAAGTGTACAGCTCCAGCAAAACAGTATGATGCCATTTTAGGAAGGGTTTTGTAAAGCTATATAGTTAACCTGTAAATAATGGTCCTGACCTTAATTAATTGTCCATCTTCTGTCCCAAGGAACAGTACAGTCCAGTTCTGCACCAATGTTGCTGACACTGAGAGCAATCCAGGGTAATTAAACAGTGGTGTTCTGTCTAATTGATTCTAAAAGGGAAACAAAATTAAGGACAAACTGTAAAAAGACAATGAAACTATTAGTAGTAACATTACCACTTTAATTAACGCAGGTATAATTTTCTTAAGTCACATCAAGTCAAATCACTTTTTATTGTCATGTCGACCATAACTGCTGGTACAGTACACAGTAAAAACGAGATGTTTTTCAGGACCATGGTGCTACATGAAACTATACAAAAACTACACTGAACTATGTAAAAACAACACAGGAAAAAACTACACTAGACCACAGACCTACCCAGGATTGCATAAAGTGCACAAAACAGTGCAAGCATTACAATAAATAATAAACAAGACAACAGGCACAGTTGAGGGAAGTAAGTTGGTGTCAGTCCAGGCTCTGGGTATTGAGGAGTCTGATGGCTTGGGGGAAGAAACTGTTACATAGTCTGGTCGTGAGAGCCCAAATGCCTTTTCCCAGATGGCAGGAAGGAGAAGAGTTTGTATGAGGGGTGTGTGGGGTCCTTCATAATGCTGTTTGCTTTGCGGATACAGCGTGCAGTATAAATGTCTGTAATGGCGGGCAGAGAGACCCCAGTGATCTTCTCAGCTGACCTCACTATCCATTGCAGGGTCTTGCGATCCAAGATGGTGTGATTTCCGAACCAGGCAGTGATGCAGCTGCTCAGGATGCTCTCAATACTGCTCCTGTAGAATGTGATGAGGATGGGGGGTGGGAGATGGACTTTTCTCAGCCTTAGCAGAAAGTAGAGATGCTGCTGGGCTTTCTTTGCAATGGAGCTGGTGTTGAGGGACCAGGTGAGATTCTCCATCAGGTGAACACCAAGAAATTTGGTGCTCTTTATGATCTCTACCGAGGAGCCGTCAATGTTCAGTGGGGAGTGGTCGCTCCGTGCCCTCTTGAAGTCAACAACCATCTCTTTTATTTTGTTCACATTCAGAGGCAGGTTGTTGGCTCTGCACCAGTCCGTTAGCCACTGCACCTCCTGACTTGTCGTTCTTGCTGATGAGACCCACCGCGGTCATGTCATCGGCGAACTTGATGATGTGGTTCGAGCTGTGTGTTGCAGCACAGTCGTGGGTCAGCAGAGTGAACAGCAGTGGACTGAGCACACAACCCTGGGGAGCCCCTGTACTCAGTGTGATGGTGCTGGAGATGCTGCTCCTGATCCGGACTGACTGAGATCTCCCAGTCGGGAAGTCTAGGATCCAGTTGCAGAGGGAGGTGATCAGGCCCAGTAGGCTCAGCTTTCCAATCAGTTTCTGAGGGATGATTGTGTTGAATGCTGAACTGAAGTCTATGAACAGCATCCGAACTTACGTATCTTTTTTGTCCAGGTGGGTTAGGGCCAGGTGGAGGGTGATGGCAATGGGATCGTCTGTTGAGCGGTTGGGGCGGTACGCGAACTGCAGGGGGTCCAGTGAGGGGGGCAGCAGGGTCTTGATATGCCTCATGACGAGCCTCTCGAAACACTTCATGATGATGGATGTGAGTGCAACGGGATGGTAGTCATTGAGGCAGGACACTGAAGACTTTCAGCACGGGGACGATGATGGTGGCCTTGAAGCATGTTGGAACGGTGGCGCTGCTCAGTGAGATGTTGAAGATGTCAGTGAGAACATCTGCTAGCTGGTCTGCACATCCTCTGAGCACTCTACCAGGAATATTGTCTGGTCCAGCAGCATTCTGTGGGCTGACCCTGCACAGAGCTCTTCTCACATCGGCCACGGTGAGACACAGCACCTGGTCATTTGGAGAAGGGGTGGACTTCCTCACCACCATGTCAACATCATGTTCTTTTGTTCTCTCTCTCCCTTCCCCTTTCTCCCCACACCACCCCCCACCACCAGTGTCCTTCCTTCTTTATCCTCCTGAGTCTCTCTCTCCCTCATATCCCAAAGTATCTTCCTGAATATGACTCTGATTCTAATTGATGTAGCAGATATTAATTCAAGCGAGATCCATTCTTCATTTCTTATTGTAGATTGCAAGCGGTGATCAGTTTGAGTTTAACAGGACACCTTTGCAAACAAACCGTATTATTTAACAGACCACTGACTGCAGGCCCACACCACAGGTTGGCTGCTAAGAGGTAGTTCTCATAAGCTTCAACCAAACGTTAGACAATGGGGTTATGTTAATTGACTTGTAACAAACCAGGCAACTATGGGCTAAGTTATTTGTACCAATGTATCCAAATTCAAGGAAGCTTGCAAAGCAGTCTGATACGATCACCTAGCACATCAAACATGGCATAGCTTATCTATCAATAGTTTGGATATTTTTGTGCTCGGGTAGTCAGCTCTCACATCAGGAATCTCGGGCATCAGAGAATCTCGGGTTCTCTGTCCTTAGAAGCTTTTAAACAATCTACATGAATCAGTTTGCCCAGAAAAGACATTTGAATCTTCAAGGCATCTTATCAACCACATTGTGCTTCTACTGCAAATGTGTACTTCAAAGGACTCACTTGTCAGACAGAGAATATTGAAGTAAGCAAGTCATTGTAGCTTTTGAAATTGCATTGCATTTTTTACTATTAGCAATCTCCTCAAGAATATAAAGTCTTGATGTACTTTGAGTTTAGGAAACTCTACCGAGAGGATCTCCAAGCAAGTGCCTGTTTGTCATGATGAATAAACACTTCCATATTTATCAACTTCTCCTGTTTCTCCAGTCACAACATGGTCCAAATGATCCAAGATTCCCATCCAAGCTAGTCCCATTTGACAGTGTTTGGTCCATATCCCTCTAAACCTTTCCTATCCACGTACCTGTCCAAGTACCCTTAAATGTTGTCAGCCACTTCCTGGCATGAGCAGATACATTAGGGGCATATAAGAAATTCTGATAGGCACGTAGATGATAGAAAAATGGAAGACAATGTAGAAGGGAAGGGGTATTTTTAACTTTTATTTAGTGACATGGTAACAGGCCCTTCTGATCCAATGGGCCTGTGCTGCCCAATTACACCCATGTGACCAATTATCCTACTAATTTGCACACTTTGGTTTGTGGGAGGAAACCCATACAGTTATTGGGGTGGAACATACAAACTTCTCACAGATGTTGGCAGGAATTGAACCTGGGTTGCTGGCACTATGATTATGTTACATAAACAACCAGGCTATCATGATGCCCCAAAGGAATTCCTCTAGAAACAAACAAATGTCCGATATACAACCTGTCATGTCTGTGCAGTTTGTGACTACAATGCAACCAAGAGCATTGTATGGGCATTGTCCATTATTTCAAAGTTCAAAGGTCCAAAGTCTGTACACATCACAATACACTACTGAGAATCATTTTCTTGCAGCAGAACAAAGAAATACAATAGAATCAATGAAAAAACACAGACTGACAACCACTGTGCAAAAGAAAACAAAAGTTGAAAATACAAAAAAAAAGAGGTAATAAATAAATAATAGAGAGAACATGAGTTGTTGAGTCCTTGACAGTGGTTGTGGAATCAGTTCAGTGGTGGGGTAGGTGAAGTTATCCACGCTGGTTCAGGAGTTCAGCAGCTGAACGGCAACAACTGTTCCAAAACTGGGTGGGGAGGGACCCGAGCTCCTGCAGCTCCCTCCCGATGGTAGCAGCAAGATGAGAGCATGATGGGGTTGGTGGGGTGGGGGTCCCTGATGATGGGTACTGCCCTCCTGTGGCAGCATTCCCAGCAGACATTTATTTGAGCACCTTTGGGCATTCCCAGTTCCTGAAGATGTCAATACTTTGAGTGAAATATTGAAAGGTGAAAACCAGCTGGGTGATGCTGGTCACTGTGTAGGGAATAAGACAGCAGTAGAGCATAAAACAATGTTGTGCCAATCATGTAACCTAGTCCAGAAGTGCCTAGGATTTCCTTACTGCATAGCCCTCTATTTTTCTAAGCTCCATGTACCTATCTAAGAGTCTCTTAAAAGACCCCATCGTATCCTTCTTTACCACCTTCGCTGGTAATGTATTCCACCCACCCAACCACCATTCTCTGTAAAAAACATAGCTGTGACAACGCCCTTGTACCTACTTACAAGCACCTTAAAACCATGCATCCACGTCCTTCCTGTAATGGGGTGACCAGAACTGAACACAGTACTCTGAGTGGGGTCTGTCTAAGGGTTTATATAGTTGTAACATTACCTCATGGCTCTTGGACTCAATCCCATGGTTGATGAATGCCAACAGACCGTACTTCTTCTTAGCAACACTGTCAACCTGTGCAGCAGTTTTGAGTGTCATATGGAGACAAGATCTCACTGATCCTCCACATTGCCAAGAGTCTTACCATTAATTCTGTCTCGTCAGCCCAGTTCTACATCCTATCAATGTCCCACTCTAACCTCTGACAAACCTCATCACCCACAACTTTTGTATCATCCACAAACTAACTAACCCATCCTTCTACTTCCTCATCCAGGTCATTTTTAAAAATTGCAAAGAGCAGGGGTTCCAGAACAGATCCCTGCAGAACACCACTGGTCACTGTCCTCCATGAAGAATATAAACCACCCACAACCACCCTTTGCCTTCTGATCCATGAAACAAGGTCTCCTTGGATCCCATACCATAAAGCTCCCATAAAGCTGCGAGTGGTGAAGCACCCGATAAACAGTTGCCATTTCTGCTGTCTCTCCCATTTCAGCCACTGAATCTTGTAACTCCGCCAGAGTTGTCATAGGTCTCTTGGTGGCCTCCCTCACTAGTCCTCTACTTGCACAGGGGGGTCACTCAGATTTTGAGGACGGCCTGCTCCAGGCAGATTTACGGCTGTGCCATATTCTTTCCACTTCTTGATGATTGACTTAACTGCAAGGGATATTCAGTGACTTGGAAGCTTCCTTGTATCTATCTCCTGACTTGTGCTTTTCAATAACCTTTTGCAGAGTTTCTTGGAGTGTTCTTTTATCTCCATGATGTACATTTTGCCATGATACTGACTCACCAGCAGTTGGACCTTCCAGATACAGGTGTATTTTTACTACAATCCAATGAAACACCTTGACTGCACACAGGTCTGCAAAAACAGATCTCCATTTATCTAATCATGTGACTTCTAAGACCAATTGGCTGCACAAGTGATGATTTATTGTCATATTAAAGGGGGTGGGGGAGGAGGTGAATACTTGTACAATCAATTATCTGATGTTTCATTTCTCTACCCATATTGTCCACGTTAGCACAGCAGAGAGCATGGTGCTATTACAGATCAGGGTATCGGAGTTCAGAGTTCAATTCCAGTGTCCCCGTAAGAACGTTTGTACCTTCATCCCTTGTACACGTGGGTTTTCTCCAGCTCTCCAGTTTCCTCCCACAGCTCAAAGACGTCCCAGGTCACTAGGGTAATTGGTCACTGTAAACTGTTCCATGATCAGGCTAGGGTTAATCAGTAGGTAGTTGGGCATTGTGGCTCATTGGGTCAGAAAGGCCTATTCTGCACTGTATCTCTAAATAAATAAATAAATAGACAACTGATCTTTAAAGCACTGCATTCTTTTTTAGTCTTCCCTGCTACCCACAACACCACCAATCTGTGCATGATCTGTAAACTTACCAACACAGGCATCTACATTTTCAACCAGGTCATTGATATAGATCACATACAGCTGAGGTCTCAGTGTGGATTGCTGTTGAACATCACTAGTCACTGGCCTCCAGCTAGAATGAGTCCTATCAACCAGTACCTCAGACTTCTATGGCAGGCCAGTTCTAAATCCAGATGGACAATTCACCAACAATCCCAGGACTCTTAATCTTCTGGACACCTCCCATGAGGGATCTTGTCTAACATCCATGTAGACAACATTCACAGCTCTAACTTCATCAATCACCTTCATTACCTCCTCAAAACAGTTATAAAACACAACTTGCTCTGCACAAAACCACACAGGATCTCCCTAATTACACAGTGGTTTTCCAAATACTCATTATGTCTATCCTTAGAATTCTCTCCAGTATCTTTCCAAACACTGACATGAGACTCAGCAGTCTATAGTTCCCAGGGTTATCCCTCTTTCCCTTATTGAATACTGGAACAGCACGAGGTACTTGCAAGTCCTCTAGGACCTTCTCTGTGGCTATAGAGGACACAGAGATGTTGGTCAAGGCCCCAGCAATCTCATCTCTTGCCTTTCTCAATAACCTGGGGTTTATTGCGTCAGGACCTGGGTACTTATCCACCTCAATGCTCTTAAAACAATCCAACACTATTTCTTTCTTGATCTCAAAGTTCCCTGTCAAATTAGCACACTCTACACTGATCCCCCAACCCTCCATGCCCTTTCCTTGGTAAATACTGATGCAACACACTTATCCTCACTCACATGCCAAGCACGTGCCCCCCCCCCCCCATTTTATTCCTCAGGTGGCCTTATCTGCTCCCTACTTGCTATCCTGCTCTTGATGTATGTACAGAATGCTTTGGGATTGTCTTTAATCCAACTTGCCAAGGACTTCGCATTGCCCTTCCTGGCTTTCCTAATTCATCTTCTTCAGTTATTTTCTGGCTTCTTAATCTTCAACGCTCTGGTTGATTTTAGCATCCTAAACCTGACATACCTCTTCTATTTCTTCTTGATTAATTTCACAACCTCAACATTCAATGTCCTTGTCCTTTCTTCTTACTGTAACATACCTCTCCTGTCCTGTCCCCTATTTTGTGTAGTTAGTTATTAAACACTTTCTACACGTCAAGTGTGATCTTACCAAAAACCAGCTATTCCCAATTAACTTTCCTGAGTTCCTGCCTAATGCTCTATCAATTTGCCCTGCTCCAATTTAATACTCTCCTACAAGGTCCATGTTTATCCTTATTTACAGCTATCTTAAAACTTAAAGAGTTATGGTCACTGTTCCCCAACTGTTTCCATTCTCAGTCACCTGGCCAGGCTCTTTACCCAACACCAGGTCTGATATGGCCCCTCCTTTTGTTGGCCTATAAAGGTTGATTTAAGAAACCCTCCTAGATGCACCTAGCAAATTCTATCCCATCTAAAGTACTGGCACTAAGGAGGTCCCAGTCTTTATTAGGGAAGTTAGTCACCCATTAGAAAGACACTGTTGTTTTTGCACCTTTTCCTAATCTGTCTGTTTCTCAGTTTCCTGGTGGCCATTAGGGGGTTTGTGGTATAATGCCAGAGTTATTGCTTCTTTATTATTTTTGAACTCTACTCATATAGACTGAGTACCATTAAGATATTGTCCCTGATTAACAGCAAAACTCCTCTCCTCACCAATCCCAGTCCTTTTATCTGCTTCTCTGTCTTTTCTAAAATATTGGGAGGGGGAGGGGGCAGGCGAAGGTAAGGGGACAAGATGGATGTATTTAAAAGTAGCAACACACACAAAATGCTGATGGAACACAGCAGGCCAGGCAGCATCTATAAGGAGAAGCACTGTCGACGTTTCGGGCCGAGACCCTTCATCAGGACTAACTGAAAGGAAAGATAGTAAGAGATTTGAAAGTGGGGGGGGTGGAATGCGAAATGATAGGAGCAGACCGGAGGGGGGTGGGATGAAGCTGAGACCTGGAAAGTTGATTGGCAAAAGGGATACAGAGCTGGAAACGGGAAAAAATCATGGGACGGGAGGCCTAGGAAGAAAGAAAGGGGGAGTGGAGCACCAGAGGGAGATGGAGAACAGGCAGAGTGATGGGCAGAGAGAGAAAAAAAGGGGGGAAAAACTAAATATATCAGGGATGGGGTAAGAAGGGGAGGAGGGGCATTATTGGAAGTTAGAGAAGTCATTGTTCATGGAGGCTACCCAGCCGGTATATAAGGTGTTGTTCCTCCAACCTGAGTGTGGCTTCATCTTGATAGTAGAGGAGGCCATGGATAGACATATCAGAATGGGAATGGGACGTGGAATTAAAATGTGTGGCCACTGGGAGATCCTGCTTTCTCTGGCGGACAGAGCATAGGTGTTCAGTGAAACGGTCTCCCAGTCTGCATCGGGTCTCACCAATATATAAAAGACCACACCGGGAGCACCAGACGCAGTATACCACACCAGCCAACTCACAGGTGAAGTGTCGCCTCACCTGGAAGGAGTAGCTGGTGTATATCACGTCTGGTTATGTGACGACTGACAACGGGCTTGCAATCTCTGAAGAGTATTGATAATGGTTACAGTCTCCCAGTGTATAAAGACACTGCCCAGAAGGTGGCAATGGCAAACCGCTTCTATATAAAAGTTTGCCAAGAACAATCAGGGTCATGGAAAGATTATGTTTGTACATCATATGACATGGACATAATGAACAAATGAACCTTTCCTATCCTTCTTAAACACACCTATGCACCCTCTCCTACACACTGTTCCTAAGTGTGGGCCTCTTCTTAGCGTTAAAATTAAAACCCAGTTTCTGGACCTTACTCCGAATTTTCAGTGGAGGGGTGAGGTGGCACCTCTGGGGTGGTTGGGAACAACTTACACCAATTAATTTAGTTTGATGGCTCCTTTGATCGACCTCCCTGCTGAGGGAACTCGGCCCCTCCTGTACATACTGTCTGGACCTCTCATAATATTACAAACCTTTGGAAGATCTCCCCTCAGTAGCTGTGTCTGAAGACAAACTGTCTCAGTTTAATTGTCTGTTTCTGCCAAACCAGCGTTCATCAACCTCAGCAAAATTCTGACAAACTGTCTCCTGTGGTGCTTTCAGTCCTTCCTGAATTTTAGTGACCAGAACTGTACAGGAGATTCTAGCTTTGTCCTAATGAATTTTATAAAGTTTTAGTTTGACCTCCCTGTAAATCAAATCTTCTGCTTCTATTAAACAATATGAAACTGTTAGCTTTCCCAGTTACAGGAAAAAGATTGTGTGAGTGCATTCCCTCATTTTGGTTTCAACCAGCACCATTCCTCTGATCCTCTCTCCTTCCAAGGCCTGTCAGTCTCTAATATTTTTTCTTGCACCCTCATTGCCTTCCTAATCTCTTTTTTCATGTCACTCCAGCCCCTTCCTCCAGGTTTTCTGCTGCCTTGCAGTCTTGGTTCTGTAAAATACTTCCCCATTTTGCCTGTAAGTTTCACAATCTCCACAGGGCCCAGAACTAAAAGTTCCCCTTTTCTGCCTTCTGATTAAATCAGTGAAATCACAGTGCCACCGTGGGTCCAAATAATGAGCAAGTATTTCCCTTTCTGTTGATAGTCCTGATTTAATTAAATAAAGTTAAATTGCTCAGCTTCCAACCGGATTTGAATTCATTGCCACAGACGGCAGCGGAGGCTGTCATTGGGTCTATTTAAAACAGGTTGGCAGGTTCTTGATTAGTCAGAGTATCAAAGGGATGGGGGGAGGCAGGAGAATGAGGTTGATAGAGGAAATAAATCAGTCACGATGGAATGGCAAAGCAGACTCGATGGGACGATGGGATTCTGCACTCTGTCGCATGGTCTAGTGGCCGTAATGTGGGTCGGTAATGTGGGTCCCTGCAGGAGTTAGTGAGCTGATTTTATCCCAAAGCGCTGCCTGCTAATCTGTTGTCCAAATATTCACCCTTGGCCGGTCCGCCAGGTCTCACTGCTCAAATGAGCAGAGTGCTCTTGGGATTCAGTAAGCTTATTTGACAAATGTTGGTGTACGCTAGGAAAATACTCCGCTTTAGTGATGTCTCCCTATAGATGCTGCCTGGCCTGCTGTGTTCCACCAGCATTTTGTGTGTGTTGTTGTTTGAATTTCCAGCATCTGCAGATTTCCTCGTGTTTACTCTGCTTTAGTGATTTATTTGCCCTTAATTCGACGTGGAACCTGGTGAAATTATGACCAAGAGCAAACTTACCTGATCTGTGCTTTTATATCGGTCAAGCTGCTCCAAGTTGTAAACGCAGAGGGCATTGTGCTGGGGTTGTTTCTGTCGAGAGAAGACTACAGCCATGAAGGACTGGGAGAGAGGGGTCCGGATGTGGGCGGATGATAGAACCTGAAGATTTCCATTCCCGGTCAGTCGGCAGGATACATTGACCAGAGCGTCGGACCGAAACAGCTCGTCGTTCCCTAACAGAGGACCTTCCACGGAGAAAATCTGGGGGCCGCCGATGTTGGTATTGAGTGAGATGTAGAAACGGTTGCTCCAAAAGAAACCCTGGACAAATTGGTGCTCCGCGGAATTCGGAAACTTGACAACCGGTTCTTTAAAAGCGGAGTCATAATGAAGAAAGGTGTCCGATCCCTCCAGTAATCTCAGAAAGACCTGCGCTTCCTCTATCGCGTAGTAACTGCTATTGCCCACGCAGCTTTGGGGGACAAACCTGCTATTTTCGCCGGTGGCCGTGACGGCCGTCAGCATGTAAGACTTTCGATTGAATTCGACTGGGAAAGCGACGGTGGAGGCGCGGGGATCTTGCGCGGCCACTCGGCCCAAACTGTCCTCCTTGAAGTCGCTGATGTTGCTCAGTTGACGCACCTCACAGGCGCCCGTTCTTACCGTGCCACAGGTGAGCAGATGCTGGTTCTTCTCGTCCACCACCAGGATCCTGTTCACATTATCGGTGTTCTTCCAGGGAACGCAGCAACCACCTCTCTGCGTGCACGGCCCGTCCACCCGCGGCCCGGTGCTCACCCTCATCTCCAGCGCCAGGCTCCGGTTGAACTGGTACAGAGAGTTGTCGGTGGCCACATACACCCTGCCGCCGTCGCGGGCGCTCATTGCGATGTTATTGGTGCGAGAGTCAAACTGGTAGCTGGGCTCCGTAGATATAGCATGGAGACCGGTAAGGAGCAGGAGGCAGAGGTGAAACCCCTTTGGAGGATACATGGACGACGGATTTAACGCACAGCCGCGCAGAGGCAGACTAGTAGTGCACAAGACCTTCCATTGGACTGCGCTCCCAACTCGCTCGGTGGCACAACTTACAGAGAGAGACAGTGGTACTCGCTTCCTTTTCCGTTTGAATTTCCTGCCGCTACTTCAGTTTTACACACTGAAGCGCAGCCTGTCGGTGCGGCTGGGAGAAATGCTCTCCACTTCGCACTCGGTCCGGAACCTGGCTCCGCGTTGTTCCCCGAACCCGCTTAAACGAATCCACAGTCTCTGGCAGTCAGCTCCTGCCGACTGATGATATTTCCTCCTGACCGACTTCCTCGCATTTATGCGACTAGTTTGTGCCCCTCTCTGTGGGAAATAGACCCTTTCTATTTACACCACCGAGGCTTACCATCTCATACACTTCATTTGCGACGCCTTTCAGATTGGCTTTTAAATCTTAGCAGAATTCCGAACTTGCTCCCTGTAATGGTCTGGAATTATTTCATCTGAGTTCGGTAATTTATACATATAATGAAAAGAGTTCTTGTGCTTTTTCTATCCAATATTTCACAAACCTCCTCGTTACCTCGAACACGGACACCTCTTCCCCTTCTTCCTGCACTCCTCCCTCTCCTTTCCTTTCCTCCACCCTGTCCCTCATCTTTCTCAAGCGCCACCTCATCCTTCATCTCCCTCGCCTCTTTCTCACCCTCCAGTCCACCTCATCCCTCATCTCCCACATCCCTGTCACCCTCCACCTTATCCCTCATCTGCAACCTCTCCCTTACCCTCCACCCCATCTTTCATCTCTCACAACTTTCCCTCACCCTCCACCTCATTCCTCTCCGTCACCCTCTATCTCATTCCTTATCTCTCACATCCCTCCCTCACTGTCCATCCCATTCCTCATCGTCCACACCCTTCCCTCATCTTCCACCCCATATCCTGTCACTTCTCCCTCACCCTCCACTCATCCTACTACCTCTTCCCCTCTACCTGATTCCTAATCTCTCACACCCCTTCCTCACCCTCCATCCCATCTCCCCTGTCACTTCTCCCTCACCCTACAGCTCATTCTTTACACCTCTTCACTCTTCACTCCATCCCTCATCTCTCACACCTCTCCTTCACCCTCCACTGCATCCTTCATCCTATGCTGTACAAAGAATGCAGAAAATCTAGTTAAAAGTAAAGAAAGGCTTATGAAAGGCTCAAGAAACTAGGCTCTGGAGCTCTAAAAAAATTACAAGGGTGCCAGGAGCTCAAGAATGAAATTAGGAGAGCGAGAAGGGGCCATGAGAAGGCCTTGGTGAGCAGGATTAAGGAAACCCCAAGGCATTCTACAAGTATGTGAAGAGCAAGAGGATGAGCCATGTAAGAATAGGACAAATCAGGAGTGAGAGTGGAAATGTTCATGGAGCCAGAGGAGGTAGAGGAGGTACTTAAAGAACACTTTGCTACAATGTTCACCAGGAAAAAGGACCTTGGGAATTTTGGTGATGACTTGCAGCGGACTGAAATACTTGAGTGTATAGACATTAAGAAAGAGGATGTACTGGAGCTTTTGAAAGGTATTAAGTTAGATAAGTCACTGGGACCAGATGAGATAAACACCAGCTACCATGGGAAGTGAGGAAGGAGATTACTGAGCCTCTGGCGATGATCTTTGCATCATCAATAGGGTTGAGTGATAGGGAAGTTCCACAGCATTGGTAGGTTGCAAATGTTGTTCCCTTATTCTAGAAAAGGGAGTAGAGATAACCCAGGAAGTTATAGACGAGTGAGTCTTATTTCAATGATATTGGAGAAGATCCTGAGTGGTGGGATTTCTGAGCATTTGGAAAGACATAATCTGATTAGGGGATAGTCAGAATGGCTTTGTCAAGGGCAGGTCATGCCTTACATGACCATTGAATTCTTTGAGGATGTAACAAAATGTATTGATGAAGGTAGAGCAGTGGATGTAGTGTATATGGATTTCAGTAAGGCATTTGATAAGGTTCCCCATGTGAGGCTCATTCAGAAAGTAAGGAGGCATGGGATCCAAGGAGACTTTGCTATGTGGATCCAGAATTGGCTTGACCACAGAAGGCAATGGATCGTTGTGGATGTTTTGTATTCTGCATGGAGGATGGTGACAATGGTGTTCTGCAGGGATCTGTTCTGGGATGCCGCTCTTTGTTATTTTTATAAATAACCTGGATGAGGGTGGGTTGGTAGGTTTGCTGATGACACAGAAGTTGAGGTGTTGTTGGTAGTCTGGAGAGTTGTCAGTGTCAGTGTCGGTTCCCCTTTAAATTTAGTTAGGTTGCAATCTGGACCATTGACTCCTTGTTCCCGTCTAATTCCATTCCTTGAGCTTGGCAATCAGGTAATCTACCCTCGACCCGAACCAGCAGCTTATAAGCCCCTGGCTTTAGCCATTCGGGGTGAGAGTGTTAAGAAGCCTTCGCATGTCACTGCCACTATGACAAGCCAGAATGATCCAGCCCACATCGGAATACCAGCAATTTGCCTTCCTTCGCCAGAGTGGGTCTGGTCAAGGTCACCCTACTAGGGGTGAGCTGAAGGTGGAGTCCTGACTCAATGTTTATGCCCCTTCTCCGTGTCTACCCTTCGAAGAGTCCCGGCTCGGTGCCTAATCTGGAGGTGGAGTCCAGGTTCAAGATTCCTTGTCCTGTGTTTTGGTGTCCACATTTCTGGCTGCAGTGATCCATGGTATCCAAGTGTATGGCAGCAGTGAATCAAGGTCCCAGTCTCCAAGTCCAAGGGCCGTGGTGGTCCCAGTCCCCAGGGTCCACGTCCAAGGTCCGCGGCTGTCCATGTTCCCCCCGTCCGAGTACAAGGTCCACGGCTGTCCATGTTCCCCCCGTCCGAGTCCGAGGTCAGCGGCTGTCCATGTTCCCCCCGTCCAAGTCCAAGGTCCACAGCTGTCCACGTTCTCACTGTCCAAGTCCAAGGTCCACGGCTGTCCATGTTCCCCCCGTCCGAGTCCAAGGTCCACGGCTGTCCACGTTCCCACTGTCCGAGTCCAAGGTCCACGGCTGTCCATGTTCCCCCCGTCCGAGTCCGAGGTCAGCGGCTGTCCATGTTCCCCCCGTCCAAGTCCAAGGTCCACAGCTGTCCACGTTCTCACTGTCCAAGTCCAAGGTCCACGGCTGTCCATGTTCCCCCCGTCCGAGTCCAAGGTCCGCGGCTGTCCATGTTCTCACTGTCCAAGTCCAAGGTCCGCGGCTGTCCATGTTCCCCCCGTCCAAGTCCAAGGTCCACAGCTGTCCACGTTCCCACTGTCCGAGTCCAAGGTCCACGGCTGTCCATGTTCCCACAGTCCAAGTCCAAGGTCCGCGGCTGTCCATGTTCCCCCTGTCTGAGTCCAAGGTCCACGGCTGTACATGTTCCCACTGTCCAAGTCCAAGGTCCGCGGCTGTCCATGTTCCCCCCGTCCGAGTCCAAGGTCCGCGGCTGTCCATGTTCCCCCGTCCGAGTCCAAGGTCCGCGGCTGTCCATGTTCCCCCCGTCCGAGTCCAAGGTCCGCGGCTGTCCATGTTCCCCCCGTCCAAGTCCAAGGTCCGCGGCTGTCCATGTTCCCCCCGTCCGAGTCCAAGGTCCGCGGCTGTCCATGTTCCTACTGTCCAAGTCCAAGGTCCGCGGCTGTCCATGTTCCCCCCGTCCGAGTCCAAGGTCCACGGCTGTCCATGTTCCCCCCGTCCGAGTCCAAGGTCCGCGGCTGTCCATGTTCCCCCTGTCCAAGTCCAAGGTCCGCGGCTGTCCATGTTCCCACTGTCCAAGTCCAAGGTCCACGGCTGTCCACGTTCCCACTGTCCAAGTCCAAGGTCCACGGCTGTCCACATTCCCACTGTCCAAGTCCAAGGTCCGCGGCTGTCCATGTTCCCCCTGTCCAAGTCCAAGGGCTGCGGCTGTCCATGTTCCCACTGTCCAAGTCCAAGGTCCACAGCTGTCCATGTTCCCCCCGTCCGAGTCCAAGGTCCGCGGCTGTCCACATTCCCACTGTCCAAGTCCAAGGTCCACGGCTGTCCATGTTCCCCCCGTCCGAGTCCAAGGTCCGCGGCTGTCCATGTTCCCCCCGTCCAAGTCCGAGGTCCGCGGCTGTCCATGTTCTCACTGTCCAAGTCCAAAGTCCACAGCTGTCCATGTTCCCCCCGTCCAAGTCCAAGGTCAGCGGCTGTCCATGTTCCCCCCGTCCAAGTCCAAGGTCCGCGGCTGTCCATGTTCCCCCGTCCAAGTCCAAGGTCCACGGCTGTCCACGTTCCCACTGTCCAAGTCCAAGGTCTGCAGCTGTCCATGGACCCCCCGGCCAAGTCCAAGGTCCACAGCTGTCCACGTTCCCACTGTCCAAGTCCAAGGTCCGCGGCTGTCCATGTTCCCCCTGTCCAAGTCCAAGGTCCGCGGCTGTCCATGTTCTCACTGTCCAAGTCCAAGGTCCGCGGCTGTCCATGGACCCCCCGGCCAAGTCCAAGGTCCGCGGCTGTCCACGTTCCCACTGTCCAAGTCCAAGGTCCACGGCTGTCCATGTTCCCCCCGTCCAAGTCCAAGGTCCGCGGCTGTCCATGTTCCCCCCGTCCAAGTCCAAGGTCCACGGCTGTCCATGTTCCCCCCGTCCAAGTCCAAGGTCCGCGGCTGTCCATGTTCTCACTGTCCAAGTCCAAAGTCCACAGCTGTCCATGTTCCCCCGTCCAAGTCCAAGGTCAGCGGCTGTCCATGTTCCCCCCGTCCAAGTCCAAGGTCCGCGGCTGTCCATGTTCTCACTGTCCAAGTCCAAGGTCCGCGGCTGTCCATGTTCCCACTGTCCAAGTCCAAAGTCCACGGCTGTCCATGTTCCCCCTGTCCAAGTCCAAGGTCCACGGCTGTCCATGGACCCCCCGGCCAAGTCCAAGGTCCACGGCTGTCCACGTTCCCACTGTCCAAGTCCAAGGTCCGCGGCTGTCCATGTTCCCCCCGTCCGAGTCCAAGGTCCGCGGCTGTCCATGTTCCCCCCTGTCCAAGTCCAAGGTCCACGGCTGTCCATGTTCCCCCCGTCCGAGTCCAAGGTCCACGGCTGTCCATGTTCCCCCCGTCCAAGTCCATGGACCGCGGCTGTCCGTGTTCTCACTGTCCAAGTCCAAGGTCCGCGGCTGTCCACGTTCCCACTGTCCGAGTCCAAGGTCCGTGGCTGTCCATGTTCCCCCTGTCCAAGTCCAAGGTCCGCGGCTGTCCATGTTCCCACTGTCCAAGTCCAAGGTCCACGGCTGTCCATGCTCCCCCCGTCCAAGTCCAAGGTCCGTGGCTGTCCACGTTCCCACTGTCCAAGTCCAAGGGCCACGGCTGTCCATGTTCCCCCTGTCCGAGTCCAAGGTCCGCGGCTGTCCATGGTCCCCTCCCCCCTGTCCAAGTCCAAGGTCCGCGGCTGTCCATGGTCCCCTCCCCCCTGTCCAAGTCCAAGGTCCACGGCTGTCCATGTTCCCCCTGTCCGAGTCCAAGGTCCGCGGCTGTCCATGTTCCCACTGTCCAAGTCCAAGGTCCGCGGCTGTCCATGGTCCCCTCCCTCCTGTCCAAGTCCAAGGTCCACGGCTGTCCATGTTCCCACTGTCCAAGTCCAAGGTCCGCGGCTGTCCATGGTCCCCTCCCCCCTGTCCAAGTCCAAGGTCCGCGGCTGTCCATGGTCCCCTCCCCCCTGTCCAAGTCCAAGGTCCACGGCTGTCCATGCTCCCCCCGTCCAAGTCCAAGGTCCGCGGCTGTCCATGTTCCCACTGTCCAAGTCCAAGGTCCGCGGCTGTCCATGTTCCCACTGTCCAAGTCCAAGGTCCGCGGCTGTCCATGTTCCCACTGTCCAAGTCCAAGGTCCGCGGCTGTCCATGTTCCCCCCGTCCGAGTCCAAGGTCCACGGCTGTCCATGCTCCCCCCGTCCGAGTCCAAGGTCCACGGCTGTCCACGTTCCCACTGTCCAAGTCCAAGGTCCGCGGCTGTCCATGCTCCCCCTGTCCAAGTCCAAGGTCCGCGGCTGTCCATGTTCCCACTGTCCAAGTCCAAGGTCCGCGGCTGTCCACGTTCCCACTGTCCAAGTCCAAGGTCCACGGCTGTCCATGTTCCCCCTGTCCAAGTCCAAGGTCCACGGCTGTCCACGTTCCCACTGTCCAAGTCCAAGGTCCGCGGCTGTCCATGTTCCCACTGTCCAAGTCCAAGGTCCGCGGCTGTCCATGTTCTCACTGTCCAAGTCCAAGGTCCACGGCTGTCCATGTTCCCACTGTCCAAGTCCAAGGTCCGCGGCTGTCCATGTTCCCACTGTCCAAGTCCAAGGTCCACGGCTGTCCATGTTCCCCCTGTCCAAGTCCAAGGTCCACGGCTGTCCACGTTCCCACTGTCCAAGTCCAAGGTCCGCGGCTGTCCATGTTCCCCCCGTCCAAGTCCAAGGTCCGCGGCTGTCCATGTTCCCCCCGTCCGAGTCCAAGGTCAGCGGCTGTCCATGTTCCCCTGGTCCAAGTCCAAGGTCCGCGGCTGTCCATGTTCCCACTGTCCAAGTCCAAGGTCCGCGGCTGTCCATGGTCCCCCCCCCCCCTGTCCAAGTCCAAGGTCCACGGCTGTCCATGTTCCCACTGTCCAAGTCCAAGGTCCACGGCTGTCCATGTTCCCACTGTCCAAGTCCAAGGTCCGCGGCTGTCCATGTTCCCCCTGTCCAAGTCCAAGGTCAGCGGCTGTCCATGTTCCCACTGTCCAAGTCCAAGGTCCGCGGCTGTCCATGTTCCCACTGTCCAAGTCCAAGGTCCGCAGCTGTCCATGTTCCCACTGTCCAAGTCCAAGGTCAGCGGCTGTCCATGTTCCCCCTGTCCAAGTCCAAGGTCAGCGGCTGTCCATGTTCCCACTGTCCAAGTCCAAGGTCCGCGGCTGTCCATGTTCCCCCCGTCCAAGTCCAAGGTCCACGGCTGTCCATGTTCCCACTGTCCAAGTCCAAGGTCCGCGGCTGTCCATGTTCCCCCCATCCTAGTCCAAGGTCCACGGCTGTCCATGTTCCCCCCGTCCAAGTCCAAGGTCCGCGGCTGTCCATGTTCCCCCCATCCGAGTCCAAGGTCAGCGGCTGTCCATGTTCCCCCTGTCCAAGTCCAAGGTCAGCGGCTGTCCATGTTCCCACTGTCCAAGTCCAAGGTCCGCGGCTGTCCATGTTCCCCCCGTCCTAGTCCAAGGTCCGCGGCTGTCCATGTTCCCCCCGTCCGAGTCCAAGGTCAGCGGCTGTCCATGTTCCCCCTGTCCAAGTCCCAGGTTCACGGCTGTCCATGTTCCCCCTGTCCAAGTCCAAGGTCCGCGGCTGTCCATGGTCCCCCCCCCTGTCCAAGTCAAAGGTCCGCGGCTGTCCATGGTCCCCCCACCCCTGTCCAAGTCAAAGGTCCACGGCTGTCCATGTTGCCCCTGTCCAAGTCCAAGGTCCGCGGCTGTCCATGTTCCCCCTGTCCAAGTCCAAGGTCCACGGCTGTCCATGTTCCCCCTGTCCAAGTCCAAGGTCCACGGCTGTCCATGTTCCCACTGTCCAAGTCCAAGGTCCACAGCTGTCCATGTTCCCACTGTCCGAGTCCAAGGTCCGCGGCTGTCCATGTTCTCACTGTCCGAGTCCAAGGTCCGCGGCTGTCCATATTCCCACTGTCCAAGTCCAAGGTCCGCGGCTGTCCATGGTCCCCCCCCCCCCCCGTCCAAGTCCAAGGTCCACGGCTGTCCATGCTCCCCCCGTCCAAGTCCAAGGTCCGCGGCTGTCCATGTTCCCACTGTCCAAGTCCAAGGTCCGCGGCTGTCCATGTTCCCACTGTCCAAGTCCAAGGTCCGCGGCTGTCCATGCTCCCCCCGTCCAAGTCCAAGGTCCGCGGCTGTCCACGTTCCCCCTGTCCACGTCCAAGGTCCGCGGCTGTCCATGTTCCCCCTGTCCAAGTCCAAGGTCCACGGCTGTCCATGGTCCCCCCGGCCAAGTCAAAGGTCCGCGGCTGTCCATGTTCCCGCTGTCCAAGTCATGGCCGCAGTGATCCTAGCTCCCCGTTTCCAAGTCCCAGGTCCGTGGCGATCCTAGTCCCTAGTCCCCTAGTCCTAGGCTCGTGTTCCTCTTTGTCCTCCTTGATTTCCTGATCTTCTGTACAGCAAGTAATAAATGCTATGTTATTGTACCTAAGAAAGAAGTGTTTGTGTCCTGCTTGTGGGTCCTCTCCCAGCATCCTTGTCCCTACCTCGTGAAAGTCAGAGATTACAGCGTGACATCAATAGGATGTAGAACTAGGCTGAGAAGAGGTAGATGGAGTTCAACCCGCAAAGTGTAAAGTGCTTCATTTCAGAAGGTCACATTTGAAGGCAGAATATAATATTAATGGTAAGTCTCTTGGCAGTGTGGAGGATCAGTGAGATCTTGGGGTCTATGTCCATAGGGCACTCAAAGCTACTGTGCAGGTTGACAGTGTTGTTGAGAAGGCATATGGTGAGTTGGCCTTCATCAACCATGGGATTGAGTTCAAGAGCCGTGAAGTAATGTTACAGCTGTATAAGGCCTTGGTCAGACCCTCCTTGGAGTACTGTGTTCAGTTCTGGTCGCCTCACTACAGGAAGGATGTGGAAACTATAGAAAGGGTGCAGAGGAGATTTACAAGAACGTTGCCTGGATTGGAGAGCATACCTTATGAGAATAGGTTGAGTGAACTTGGTCTTTCCCCCTTGGAGCGACGGAGAATGAAAGGAGATCTGATAGAGGTGTATAAGATAATGAGAGGCATTGATTGGACAGCCAGAAGCTTTTTCAGGGCTGAAATGGCCAACAGGAAGGGGCAGAGTTTTAAGGTGCTTGGAAGCAGGTGCAAGGGAGATGTTAGAGGTAAGTTTTTCACACAAAGAGTGGTGGGTGCATGACTGCATTTGCTAGTAATGTTGGTAGAAGCAGATATAATAGGGTCTCTTAATAGACTCTCTGATAGGTATATTGAGCTCAGAAAAATACAGGGCTATGTGGTAGGGAAATTCTAGGGCCTGCAATGTGCTGTGGATTCCTATGCTTCTATGACTCTGTATCTCCCTTACCTCTCCCTCACCCTCTACCCCATCCCTCATTGCTCATACCACTCCCTCATTTTCCACCTTATTACTCATCTCCCAAATTTCTCCCTCTCCTTCCACCACATCCCTTATCTCTCATACCTCTCCCTCATCCCTCATCTCCCATATCTTTCCCACACTCCCCCAACCCTATTGTGAAGACAAATGCAAAGTATTTTAAGAATTTCACTCATATCCATCACCTCCAGACACATTTTATCCTTTATTAATCCAAATAAGCTCTCTTGTTTCCTCGGTTATTCTCTTGTTCTTTGGTTTTACATGGTACCCCTTTGCTTTCCCAGTTTTGCCTTTAATTTCACTCCTGAACTTCTGTACTTTCAATGCCATTTCTAAAAATAAGTAGGTTTCTTTTCCTAGATAGAATAGGACTAAGTGACATGGAATGCACCCCACAGCTGGGTCATTTGGTCCAGCTGGTCATTGTCAGTGTGTATTTTTCAAACAACACCCCCTCTCCCCCCCACACTGTGCCATGATTCCTATCTGTTCTTTTATTGATAGACCAAAGCTACCCTAAAACTTAACAATGTCACCACCTTCATATGGTAGCAAGTTCTATATTCTCATCACCATCTGTGAAACATGGGGAAATAGTGGGTATGATTCTCAGATACAGAAGTGAGATGGATTGGCTGGTTGATTTGGGTCACAACAACTTTGCATGCAACATCAGTAAGACCAAAGAATTGATTGTAGACTTCAGGAAGTGTTCAAGAGAACACACACTAGTCCTCATTGTAGGAACAGCAGTGGAAAGAGTGAGCAGTTTCATGTTCCTGTGTCACCATCTCCAAAGATCTATCCTGAGCTCAATATACATTGTTGCAATTGTGAAGAAAGCACACCAACAGCAGGGGATTCCACACACCCACCACTCTCTGTGTAAACAACACACCTCTGCTTAGGTCCCCTGACCCGAAAAGAAGATGATGCTGAGGTAAATCCTCAGCCATGATTTGATGAGTGATGGAGTAGACTCCTTGTCTTCCTGTCAACACACACAAAACTTAGTAGGCCAGACTGCATCAATGGGGGGAGAAAAGTACAGTCGACGTTTCAGGTCAAGACCTTTTGGCAGGAGTCGTGAAACGTCGACTGCACTTTTTTTCCATCGATGCTCCCTGGCCTGCTGCGTTCCTCCAGCATCTTGTGTGTTACTTGGATTTCCAGCATCTGCAGATTTTTTCTTGTTCATGTTCCTGCATTGGGGTTGTTAGTGAGTACGTCATACCATTCTGTGGGAATCAAGGTAACTCTTACCCTTTGTATTTAATGCAACAATTCTACATTATTTTGACAGACAGACAGACATACTTTATTGATCCCAAGGGAAATTGGGTTTTGTTACAGTCGCTCCAACCAAGAATAGTTTAGAAATATAGCAATATAAAACCATAAATAATTAAATAGTGCCAAGTGGAAATAAGTCCAGGACCAGCCTATTGGCTCAGCCTATTGGCTCAGGGTGACTAACACTCCAAGGGAGGAATTGTAAAGTTTGATGGCCACAGACAGGAATGACTTCCTATGATGCTCAGTGTTGCATCTCAGTGGAATGAGTCTCTGGCTGAATGTACTCCTGTGCCTAACCAGTACATTGTCCAAGATGGCATGCAACTTGGACAGCATCCTCTTTTCAGACACCACCGTCAGAGAGTCCAGTTCCACCCCCACAACATCACTGGCCTTACGAAAGTAAGTGAAAGTGAAATCCCATTTTCCCATTTTCTTTTAAGGATTGCAGGACACAGGAAACTGGGTAACCGTCAGGAGAGAGAAAGGGGATAAGCAATCCGTGTAGCAATTTAAGGGACTGGACATATAAGTTTTTTGAGGAGATTACTCGGAAAGTTGTGCTGGAGGATCCATCACAAACTCACACAGCCCCCAGTGATCCTGTGAATTCAGTATCTGAGGCCAACGTACAAGCAATCATTAGGAGGGTGACCCCATGAAAAGCATCTGGCCCAGTCTGGGTTCCTGACCAAGTACTAAAGAACTGTGCTGATCACTGGCTGGTGTGTTCTCTGAGCTCTTTAACCTCTTGCTTTGGCAGTCTAAAGTATCTGTCTTCTTCAGGCAGGTTTCACTTATACTGGTGCCAAAGGAGAACATGGTAACCTGCCACCATGACTATCGTTCAGTAGCCCCAAGATCCACACTTACATCAAGTGTTTTGAGAGGTTGGTGATGAAACATATCAAGCTGCTGCCCCCACCCCCCCAAGAAGCGTCTTGGATCTGCTCCAATTTGCCTACTGGAGCAACAGGTCCATGGCAGATGCAATCTCATCGGCTCTTCACTCAACCCTGGAACATCTGGACAGCAAAATGCATAGATCAGGATGCTCTTTATTGACTACATCTTTGCATTCGATAGTGCCATTGCCTCAAAACATATCACTAAGCTTCTAGACTTTGGCTTCTACACCTCCTTATGCAATTGAATCTTTGATTTCCTTACTTGCAGACCTCAGTCAGCTCAGTTTTGCAATATCTCCACCACAATCTCCATCAGCGCAAGTGTACCACAAGGTTGTGTGCATAGCCCCAGGCTCTACTCACTTTACATTTGTGACTGTGCAGCTAAGCTCAGCTCCGATGCCATGTTCAAGTTTGCTGATGACACCACTGTCGTCATCAAAGGTGGTGATGAGTCAGGAAGGAGATAAAAAATCTGGCTGAGCTGTACCATAATAAAAACATCTTACTCAATGCTTGCAAGACCAAGGAGCTGATTAATGACTAGGAAACTGGAGGTCCCCAAGCCAGTCCTCATTGGAAGATCAGTGGTGGAGAAGGTCAGAAACTTTAAATTCCTTGGTGTTATCATTTCAGAGGACCTGTTCCAGACCCAGCCTGTGACTGTAATTATGAGAAAGTATGACAGCACCTCTACTTCCTTAGGAGTTTGTGAAGATTCAGCATGTCATCTCAAACTTTGACAAACTTCTATAGATGTGCAGCGGAGAGTGTATTGACTGGCTGCATCACTGCCTGGTATGGAAACACTAATGCCCTTGAATGGAAAATCCTACAAAAGGTAGTGGATGTAGCCCAGCCCATCACAGGTAAAGCCCTGCCTACCACTGAGCACATCTACACAGAGCCTTGTCACAGGAACACACCATCCATAATCAAGAACTTCAACCACCACATTCAGGAATAGTTATTACCCATCAACCATTAGGGTTTTGAACCGCAAGGGGATAATTTCGTTTAACTTCACTTGCCTCATTACTGAAATTTTCTCACACCAATGGACTCATTTTAAAGGACTCTTCATCTCATTTTCTCAATATTTATTGCTTATTTGTTTATCATTATTATTATTATTTCTTTTTGTATTTGCACAGTTTATTGTCTTTTGCACATGGTTGAATGCCCAGTTACATCATGTCCATATCCCTCCATCTTCCTCATATTCATGTGCTCAGCTAATTATGTCTTAAAAGCTTTGAATGTATTTGCCTCTGCCACCATACTAGGCAGCACACTCCAGGCATGCACCTCTCTCTGAGTATAAACTTACCCCTCATATCCCTTGTGAACCTACTTTCTCTCACCTTCAATGCATACACTCTGGTATTAGGCATCTCCACCATAGGAAACATACCCCTTGTCTACTCTATCTATGTCCCTCATAATTGTGTAAACCTCTATCAGATCTCCCCTCAGCCTTCGCCTCTCCAGAGAAGTTTATCCAGCCTCTCATGATAGCACCTACCCTCTAAACCAGGAGGCATCCTGGTAAACTTCATCTGCACCCTTTCCAGAGCCTCAACATCCTTCCTATTGTGGGCAATGGAACTGGGGCAATATTCAACTTGAGGCCTAACCAGAGTTCTACAAAGTTGCAACGTAACCTAATGACTTTTGAACTCAATGCCTCGACTAATAAAAGCAAGCATTCCATAAGTCTTCTTAACCGCCCTATCAACCTATGTAGCCACTTTCAAGGAGCAGTGAACTTGGACCCGAAGATCTCTCTGCTCAGCAACATTGTTCTTGCCCTTAACAGTGTACTGTCTCTTGTATTTGCCCTACTGAGGTGCAACAGCTCACATTTATCTGGGTTAAGTTGCATCTGCCATTTCTCAGCCCAGATCTGCAGCTGGTCTATATTGCGCAGTATTCTTTACCAGTCTTCAACACTACCCACAACTCCACCAAGCATGGTATCATCTACAAATTTACTAATCCACCCATCTACATTTTCATCTGGGTCACTTATATACATCACGAACAGCAGAGGTCCCAGCATTCATCTCTCCGGAACTCAACTAATTACAGACTTACAGCTCGAATAAATCCCTTTGATCGCTGCCCGCTGTCTTCTATATGCAAGCCAGTTCTGAATGATACTGACAATCCACTGTGGACCCTATGCATCTTAATTTTCTGGATGAGCCTTTGATGAGGGACTTTGTCAAATGCTTCACTACAATTCACGTAGACAACATCCACAGCTCTACCTTTATCAATCTCTCTCATCATCTTGTCAGGAAACTCAGTCAAGGTGGTAAGACATGATTTGCCCAGCACAAAGCCATGGTCCAAGTGTGGGTGAATGGGACAAGGCAGAATTACAGTTTGGCCAGACTAGATGGACCAAAGGACCTGTTTGGGCACAGTAGTGCTCGATGACTCTATTAGTGTTGTTGTGGGGAGAAGGCATGTTTGCTGGATCTTAACCTCCAGCCATGTATTTTCCACGTGATTAACTTGTTTGGGTTTGGTGTCTCCTCCATACGATGTATCACTTTGTAGCAGGGCAGTGCAGGACAAGTAAACATACAAGATACAGAGGAGTTAAGGCAAAAAGCAGAAGGAGTTTTACTATTCTGAGCCATGTGAGAATGAAGAATTCACTTCCAGATGTGAGGACTGAAATTAAGCTTGTGAATATCTAAGGATTTGTTGGATAGTTGAAGGAAAGGGACATGGAGAAAGATGGGTAAATGGGACAAGGATGCTTCAGGTGTGTTTGAGAAATAACTACCAATATGGCCTGTCTGAGATTGCTGTATTGTCACCTCTACATAGTTTAAAGCTTTAGTTATTTCCTGCTTGCAGACATGACAGTTCATTTGATGTTTTTTCCCATCTTGGGCAAACTCAAGATAACTTGTATTTACTCCAGTTCTCAGTTTCTAAGGTGCCAGAAGAACTCTGCAAGGAGAGTAGACTTGACAAGGTAGGTGGTGGACGGGCTGTTGGAGATGTGCACCTCTTCTGCTGATATGCTTGGTGTCTGTTCTGCTCAGAGGGGCTGGAAGTGTTCAAAATAAAGTTATTATCAAATACATATACAGTGCCTATAAAAAGTATTCACCCCCACCCCTTGGAAGTTTTCATGTTTTATTGTTTTACAACATTGAATCACACTAGATATAGTTTGGCTTTTTTAACACTGATCAACAGAAAAATACTTTCTCATGAGAAAGTGAAAACAGATCTCTACAAAGTGATCTAAATTAATTACAAATATAAAACACAAAATAATTGATTGCTTCAGTATTCACCTCCTTTATTGTCATTAAGGAAGAAATAGCGAAACATTTAGAAAGGAGTGGTTCCATTAGACAGACGCAGCATGGATTCAGAAAGGGCAGGTCCTGTTTGACAAACTTACTGGAGTTCTTTGAAGACTTAGTGGATAGAGGGGAACAGGTGGATGCCATTCACTTGGTTTTCCGGGTGTTCGATAAGGTGCTGCACAAGAGACTTATAAATAAGATGGATGCATGGAGTCGGAGTAAGTGTATTGGCATGGGTACTGGATTGGTTAACCCACAGAAGGCAGAGAGCTGGTATAATTGGCAGACAGTGGTGAGTGGGGTGCCACAGGGGTCGGTGCTGGGCCCGCAGCTGTTTACCATTTACATTGATGATTTGGAAGAGGAGACTGAGTGTAGCATAGCAAAATTTGCTGGTGACACTAAACTGAGTGGAAAAGCAAATTGCACAGAGGATGTGGAGAGTCTGCAGAGAGACATAGATAGGTTAAGAGAATGAGCCAAGGTCTGGCAGATGGAATACAACGTTGGTAAATGCGAGATCATCCACTTTGGAAGGAAGAATAGAAGAGCAGATTATTATTTAAATGGTGAAAGATTGTGGCATGCCGTTGTGCAGAGGGACTTGGGAGTGTTTGTTCATGAATTGCAAAAAGTTGGCTTGCAGGTACAACAAGTTATTAAGAAGGCAAATGAAATGTTGGCCTTCATTGCTAGAGGGATTGAATTCAAGAGCAAGGAGATCATGCTGCAACTATACAGGGTACTGGTGAGGCCACACCTCTGTGTGCAGTTCTGGTCTCCATACTAGAGGAAGCGTATACTGGATTTGGAGGCAGTGCAGAGGAGGTTCACCAAGTTGATTCCAGAGATGAAGGGGTTAACCTATGAGGAGAGATTGAGTCGCCTGGGACTATACTCTCTGGAATTCAGAAGAATGAGAGGGGATCTTGTAGAAACATACAAAATTTTGAAAAGGATAGATAAGATAGAAGTAGGAAAGTTGTTTCCATTGGTAGGTGAGACTGAAGGGGACATTGCCTCAAGATTCAGGGGAGAAGATTTAGGATGGAGATGAGGAGAAACTGTTTTTCCCAGAGAGTGTTGTATCTGTGGAATTCTCTGCCCAGGGAAGCAGTTGAGGCTTCATCACTAAATATATTTAAGATACAGTTAGACAGATTTTTACATAACAGGGGAATTAAGAGTTATGGGGAAAAGGCAGGTAGATGGAGCTGAGTTTACGGACAGATCAGCCATGATATTGAATGGCAAGGCAGGCTCGATGTGCCGGATGGCCTACTCTTGCTCTTATTTCTTATGTTCTTTAAGTCAGTATTTAGTTGGTACATCCTTGGCAGCAATTACAGCCTTGAGACTGTGTGGATAGGTGTCTATAAACTTTGCACTGCAATTTTTCCCTATTCTTCTTTACAAAACTGCCCTAGCTCTGCCAGATTGCATGAGTGAACAGCCCTTTTAAACTCCTGCCACATATTCTCAGTTGGATTGAGGTCTGGACTATGACTTGGCCTCTCCAGGACACTAATTTTGTTTCACCTCCTTGTGGGCATACTCAGTAAATTCATAGAATAGTATGAATCAATGAAAAACCAAACCAACTTGGGCCTTCAACGTGTATGCAAAAGGCAATAAACTGAGTCACGAGGCTCCTGTATCTTCTTCCTGATGGCAGCACTGAGAAAAGAGCACGTCCTGGGTGGTGGGAGTACCCGATGATGGATGCTGCTTTCCTGTGACTGTGTTTCATGTAGACTCTGAATGATTTTATGGGTACATGTTCACCTACAATTGTTTTAACAAAGACCGTGACAACCATTAGTACACTCATTTAGATCCACAGATGAGTCCTTGAACATAGGCCAGTCCACTGACTAAAAACAATCCTGTAGCCTCTCCTCTACTTCCTGTGACCGCCTCTTTGTTATCCTTATCCTTATCGGTAGCCTCTGCCTGGACACTTGTTGGAGGTTAGCCAAGTGATCCGATTTACTGAAATGCAGTCTGGGCATGGAACGGTAGGCATTCCTTACCCTAGAAACAGTAGTTTCGTGTGTTGGAATCTCTGGTGCTACAGGTTGTACGCTGATGGTAACTGGGCAGGCTTTTAATCAGACAAGCCTGGTTGAAGTCCCCAACAATGGCTTGAAATGTGTTGAGATGGACTGTTCCTTGTTTGGAGAAGGCTTCATGTAGTATTGCGATTGCTTGATTACAGTCGGTGCTGGTGGTATGTAAATTGTGGTCAGGATTATGGAGGAGAACTCTCTAGCTAAGTAGAATGGGCAGCATTTAACTGTTAGATGTTCAAAGTCAGGGGAACACGAGTTTAACAAAACCACCAACCACATTGGAGCACCTCCGAGAGGTGAAACACACACTCCACCTTTTTTCCTTTCTAAATTAACAGTTCAGTCCATATGGGAAACTGAAAAGCCTTCGGGTCTGATTGCGGAATCTGGTGTGCTGGAAGACATCCAAGTCTCACTCAAGCATAGAATACAACAGTCTCTTATTTCCCTCCGATACAGAGATCTTGCCCTCAGGTCCTCAATTTTGTTCTCCAGTGACTGTACATTTGCTAATGATGCTGGGTAGAGGGGTCCTCATCCCTCTGTGTTTCAGATTGGCTTGTGTTCCCACCCACCCACCCCGTCCTGCTTCGCTTTAGTCTGTGGCGATGAACGTTCGTCTGCTTAAAGTTGCCGTACCCGTCTGGTCTGCCTGGACATTCAGACGATCATAAACTCTGTAGATCATTTAGTGCTTGGGGGGAAATTACATGCTACAGATCACAGTGATTAATTCGAAAGAGGTATACTTAAAAGTATTGTCTGCAGCCCACGGAACATCTCTGTGGTTAACTGGCACCATAGTTATCCAACATGGAAGTGTTCAATGCATATTCAGAGCTCCTTCATTTTGAGCAGCTGTGGGCAGCAGGTCACGTTGAGTCGGTGTGGTTGTTACTTTTATAGAACATAGAACACTACGCCACAGTTCAGGCCCTTTAGCAAACAATGTTGTGCTGAACTTTAAACCTACTTTAAGATCAATATAACCCTCTCCTCTTACATAGCCCTCCATTTTTCTATCTTCAAGTTTCTTCAAAGAAATCTTTTGTAGCATTTTCTGTCTTCTGGAAATATGTTCTCATGGTGGTGTTTGATAGAGTGCTTGATACATGTCACTGGTGACAGGAGCTGGTTCAGTGAATTCACAGCCACGATACTGATGATGCTGACTGGGAGAGGTTTCCAAACCTGTCAATAGATTTAGAGGATTCTGCAAAGACACTCGGGCTACTTCTTCGATGATTTGGATGTTGCCTGTGCTTCCCAAGAACACAATTTTAAGGCTAAGGAGATGGTGCAGGAGGGAGGGCTTCATGTTTCTGGACAATTGGGCTTTGTTCCAGGGAAGGTGGGACCTGTTCCGACAGGACAGGTTGCACCTGAACTGGAGGGAGACTAACACCCTTGTGGGTAGTTTCGCTAGTGCTGCTCCGGGGGGTTTAAACTAGATTTTCAGGGGGAGGGAAACCAGAGTGTTAGAGCAGATAGTGAGGTGGAGGAGGATAAAGGTGAAGCATGTATAGACAGAAATCAAAGGTTTGTATGTGATAGAAATGTTCTCAGGTGCATCTATTTCAATGTAAGGTGTATTGTAGGTGAGGCAGATGAGCTTGGGGTGTGGATTGGCACGTGGGATTACAACATTATTGCTATTAGTGAGACTTGGTTGCAGGAGGGGCAGGACTGGCAGCTTAATGTTCCAGGGTTCTGTTGTTTCAGACATGATGGGGGAGGGATGAAAGGGGGAGGATTGGCACTGCTAGTCAGGGAAAATATCACAGCTGTGCGTAGACAGGACAGCCCAGAGGGCTTGTCTACAGAGGCCATATGGGTGGAGCTGAGGAATGGGAAAGGTGTGACCACACTAATAGGTTTGAAATATAGACTGCCCAATAGTCAGAATTGGAGGAGCAAATCTGTAGAGAGATAGCAGACTGATGTAAGAAACAGAAAGTTGTAATAGTAGGGGATTTTAACTTCCCACATATTGACTGGGACTCCCACACTGTGAAAGGGCTAGATGGCTTGGAGTTTGTCAAATGCGTTCAGGAAACTTTTCTAAATCAATATATCCATTTCGAACAATTTTGACATCAATAAACCCGTCTCAGTGCATAAAACCAAAATCTCCTCAACCAACAATGACCCCAGCAAGAATTGTCCATCGCACAACAAACCCCACCCCCTCAAAAAATACAGAATGTTTAGAAACAGACCCTTTGATGAAAGAAAGGCCCTTCTCAAGGAAAAAAGAAAATGTTTTAAGTGCTACTCCTCTACCTCCCACCTCGCTAAAGAGTGTACGTTCCCGTAAAGTGCTTGGAATGCAACAGCACTAATCACGACGGGGCCATGCACCCCGGCCCGTCACCACAAATTGGCAAGACTTCTTCACCCTCACAAGAGGACGGCAGGGAGGGAGAGGATCACCCCAGTACAACTGTTGACAGCTCGAGCTGCAAAGAAGTTTGCGGTCCAGGTTAGTCAAGCCATTCGTGCTCAGAGATCTGCCTCACTAAGATGTACACTAAGGGAGCCAAAGACAAGGCCATCAAAGTCTATGTAATTCTGGACGACCAGAGCAGCCACTCACTAGTCAGACCAAGTTGTTCAGCGTAGAGAGTAATCCATTCCCATACTACCTCAGAACTTGCTCTGGCATCGCAGAAACATCTGGCAGGAAGGCAGAAGGCTTCCAGCTTGAGTCACTGGATGGTAAAGTTGTCTCCCTCCACTCTTGGAGTGCAACAAGATCTTGAATAACCACACCGAGATTCTGATGCCAAGTGCAGTGCTACACCAGCTGCATCTCCACCATATTGCCCAGCACATCCCAGAACTGGATCCAAAAGCAGAAATACTCCTGCTACTTGGAAGAGACATTCTCCAGGTGCACAAAGTCAGGCAGCAGGTCAATGGACCACACAACGCCCCCTTCGCCCAACATCTGGATCTGGTCTGGGTGGTGATAGGGGAGGTGTGCCTTGGCAACGTACACAAACCGACAGTTAACACGCTCGACTAACATGCAAGAGAGTGGCTGCCATTCAATTTTTCACCCCTCCACAAGCATTATGTGTATCAAAGAAGCACAACAAAGGCACGAGCATAGTCAAATAACTGAGAAGACACTGAGACAGTCAGTCTTCGCCCAAACTGAGCACGACGATAACCTTGCTCCAACAGTGGAAGGCACTCGGACACACTCACTGGCAGTGTCTTTGCACTGTGATGATGACGCTATCAGTGTCAGTGGGCAAAATCGATTGCGCCAGCAGATTACTGCCGCGTGCAAGCGCGGAAGTGACCCGTATGTTGTAGGTGGCCCCATCCCACAACGGATGTGGAAGTGCAACACGGAGACAATGGACTGGGAACAATGCGCATCATTGCCGAGATATCGGCTTCAGGACACGCTTGTATCTATCCCAAGTGAAGATGCCATTTATTCATTGGGTGGGAAAACCCTTCAGGATACACCTTCCAGTGCTGTCATTATTATGTGGTCTGTGATAATGTGCGGGTTGAAACTAATCATCTGGAGACTGCAGTGTCTTGTGCTGCTGGTGTTGACCTTAATGGAACTATCTATCTACTGGGTGGGGAATAGAGTGACCTGGACTTCTTTACCAAACCATCTCATCTCATTCAGTGTTTTTGACATGCGTTCCAGGACGTGTCAGTTAAAGTCATATCACCTTCCCTTTACAGGCCATATACATGATGCTATTCACAAGGACCTGATTTTTATAGCAGCTGAGAGAGATTCTCTGGTATGTTACAATCCACTGCTTGACAGCTTCACCAGACTGCGCTTCACAGAGGTTTGGAGTCGTGTGCCCTCCCTGTGGAAGACTGCCAGCTGCAACGGGTGTATCTATGTTTTCAGAAATAAGTGTAAAAAGGGTGATGCCAAAACATTAAAATGGAACCCAGCTGCATCTGTAGTATCGGTGATAAATGAAATTGAGATATTGGCAACTTCTTTTGGCATGATTCTAACCAAGTACAGTAAACTGCAGTTTTTAGGATTTAATTTGTTGAGTGCATGAAGTTATTTTGTTTTAAACTTCTGCAGATGACAACAAAATTTCAGTACTATGTTTGTTTTCTATGACATGAATTGACCTAAACAATGTCAAACTATTGTCATGTTCTATTCCAGACTGAGACCATTTGCAGAGCTAGCTTGACTTCTACCTAAAGACTGATTTAGAGTTTAAAGTTCTGTACCATCTTCATAGTGACCTTACAAAGGTCAGGCGGGGAGTGTGTTGCCCTTAAGGTATTTATTTAACTTTATTAAATTTCCACTTTAAATAAATTGTTTGTAATTATTTTTAGTTAGAGTTAAAGGTTGATAACTACGTTACAGTTTAAAGAATGTAAAATTCATTATCTGTGATGTATTGTGGCATGTGATGATGTCACCCCCAGTTTCACCGCGTCTTGTGGGTAAGTTCCGGTTCGGAGAAACAGGAAGGTGGGGGCCTACAGGTGTAGGACCAATGCAAAAAGCTCCATTTCTACTCACAAAGAAACATCATAGAAGCAATGCCCTAAGTTCGTACGACAGTTGATGTGTTGAAGTAAAAATGTTAACGCTGATTCTGTTAAAAGAAATGACAGTTGATGAGGTTTATTTTCTTGTGCCTTTGAAAGCATTGCTGGAAAAATTGTGTTGGAGTCTACCTAAAACTGTTGATGGCTTAAGCAGATTCTGCCTGTATGTTGTACTTTAATGTAATACAGTTTGTTATAGTTTTATTTTTACAAATATTTATGATGCAAATGTGATGTCAAGAAAGAAACAGACACTGTATATGTTTTGTATTAGTTATCAACAGTTTTCACCATACATTAACGTGGAAGAGTGAACAGTGAACGGTTAATCTTACTGTGATCCTGTCCTCATTGGCTCCAGTTTAACTTGGTGTTTAGTCAGAGTTTCAACACACTGCACAAGAACACTACACCTATAAAGCACCCAGGACATCTTCAGGGAGAGGTGTCTCAGGAAGGCAGCATCCATTATGAAAGACCTTCAGCACCCAGGGCATGCCTTTTTCTCACTGTTACTATCAGGTAGGAGGTACAGAAGCCTGAAGGTACACACTCAGCGATTCAGGAACAGCTTCTTCCCCTCTGCCATCTGATTCCTAAATGGACTTTGCTGTGGACACTACCTCGCTTTCTTCAATATACAGTATTTCTAGTTTTGCACATTCTTAAAAAAGTAATCTATTCAATATATGTAATTGATTTGCTTGTTTATTTTTTTCTCTCTCTCTCTGCTAGATTATGTATTGCATTGAACTGCTGCTGCTAAGTTAACAAATTTCACGTCAATGCCAGTGATAATAAACCTGATTCTGATTCTGAATTGTTAAGGACAAGATGATGGAGTACTTGGTGACACAGGACAAGATAAGGCAAAGTCAGCATGGTTTCATTAAGGGAAAATTTAGCCTGACGATCCTGTTGGAATTCTTTGAGGAGATTACAAGTAGGATTGATAAAGGAAATACAGTGGATGTTGCATATTTGGATTTTCAGAATGCCTTTGCCATGAGGCTGCTTGCCAAGTTAAGAGCCCATGTATTACAGGAAGGTTATTGGCATGGTTCGAGCATTGGCTGATTGGTAGGAGGCAAGTGGGAATAAAAGATCCTTTTCTGGTTGGCTGCCACTGACTAGTGGTGTTCCACAGGGGTTGGTGTTGGGCCTGCTTTGTATTATGCTGTATGTCAATGATTTAGATGATATACCCTGCCAATGGTGGCGGGCGAGGAAGATGATTGCAGGCATTTTGGAAACCCTTAGACATATGGCTGATAGAAAAATGGTGAATATATAGAAGGGAAAGTTTAGATCGATCTTAGAGTAAGTCAGAAGGCCTGCCAAAATCATGGCTGAAGGGCCTGTAAGGTTCTGTTCTATTTTCTGTTTCTCCTATGTTGAGTTAATGAGACTGACCACATGATGGAGCTAAAAGAACATGTGCTTTTATACCCAGAAACAGACAGCATATCTTCATTAACTCATTAATTCGGCTGCTCTATGCCCCCAGCCCCACAATAAAAATTTATCTGATTTTGCAGGGGCTCATTCAACACGTCTGTCCTGACTGGAGAGAGGGCAAATCCATGCTGACATCAAATGCCCTACCTCGCAGAAAATCTCCCAAGCTAACCGTACCCTGCAGTGGTGACGTGTCATCATCTTACACCTGCTCCACTGTTGGGGTCTTGGTTGGATCTCTCTTTGTCTGGAACCTCCTCCTTGACCTTTCTGCCATCGGGAACTAAGCTCCAGGCGGTATCATTCTCAGAATCTCAGGATCTCACAAGTCTTTCCACGCATAAGATGGCCATATATACATAAGATTAGCTTAAACATGTAAGACTAATTATAGGTATTTTTTATATATTTTTTAATTATTTCAGTTTTTTTTTTACTTTCTCACCAGCAACCAAACCAGATTTGGTTACTCTTTCATATCACTCAGAAAGTTCCCAAAAAGTACGTAAAAATCTGTGAGAATATGTTAAAAGCAAAAATCCCCAGGCCAGTCAGAAGCAATGGTCTCTTCACACAGACATCCGATACTTTTCTCAGAAGGTTATTGCCAAGTCTTAGTGAGTTTCTCTTCTGTAAGTGCTGTGGTCAAACAACTGGTGGTAAGTGCTGAAAGAGCAATAAAGGAAAAAGACTTAATATTCCATAGCTCCATTCTGCGCATAGTGACTCCTTACAAGATGGCTTCCATTACCAAAACTGGATCTTTATCAACCATCTGGATGATAATGTGGTAAACTGGATCAGCAAGTTTGCTGATGACACTAAAATTGGGGACACAGTGGACTGTCAAAGCTTGCAGTGGGATCTGGACCAGCTGGGAATAAGGTTTGAAAAATGGCAGATGGAATTTAATGCAGATAACTGTGTGATGTTGCACTTTAGGGGGACACACCAGGGTAGGACTTACACAGTGAACAGTAGGGCACTCGGGAGTACAGTACAACAAAGAAAAGCATGTAGACTTCAGGAAGTGCAGACAAACCGCCCCCTCTGTGAATACGTGGCTTCTCCATATCGAGGATTAAGTGAAACCATTTTCTGGAAGTTCACATCACAGATGACCTCACGTGGTCCCTTACTATCACCTCCCTGAACAAGAAGGCACAGCAATGCCTCCACTTCCTAAGAAGATTGAGGCAAGCAAGGCTTTACCTCCCCCCCCCCCCCATTAATTGTGTTTTACAGGAGCACCATTGACAGCGTCTTGGCAAATTGTATCTCCATCTGGTGTGGGAGTTGGCATTGAACCTGAAGTCCATACAAAGGACTGTGAGAACAGCTGAGAGAATCATGGGGCTGTCCCCACCAATCCATCGGTGACAATTATCAGAAGCACTGCGTATGCAGGGCCCTTAGTATTATTAAGGATCCCACCCATCCATCCAGCATCCTCTTTGACTTTTTACCATCATGCAGGACACTGCGATGCATCAAAACAAGAACGGTCAAGATGGTAAACAGTTTCCTCCCCCAGGCTATCAGGCTTCTGGACTCACTGTGGTCTCATATTTGAAGGGTCACTGGTTAATCTGTTCCAGTACAATACTTAATATTAACACGTTATTTATGTGTGATTCATCTGTAGATTTTATTCTAAACATCATAAGTTATTGTGTGTTATTGTGGTACTACTGTGTTTTACACCCTGGATCAGAGAAACATTGTCTTATTTCTATATCGATTATATGGTTATATACGTTGTCTACATGTATATAGTTAAACGAAATTACACTTGATTGACTTGACTTGATTCCCTAGAGCCTACGAGAATGAAGGGAGATCTGATAGCTTCCCAAGGACCTTTTCCTTTATAATGCAATACCAGTCACTTTTACTGCACTGGCTCTCTCACATTTCTCGCATTCTGCTATTCTCTTCCACAGTGAAGACCGACACAAGTCACTTAGAGTTTCTCCGCCATTACTCTGTCCCTCATTACTGCCTCTCTAGTGTCATTTTCCAGCAATCTGATGTGCACTCTCCTATCTCCTTTACTCTTTATATATCTGAAAAACCCTTTTGTATCTTTTTTTATATATTGGCTAATTTATCTTCATATTTCATCTTTACTCTCCTTATAGCTTTTTTAGTAGCTTTCTGTTGGTTTTTAAAAGCTTTCCAATCCTCCACCTTCCCACTGATTTTTGCTATACAGTATTATAATGCCCTCTCCTTTGCTTTTATGCTGTCGTTGACTTCCCTTATCAGCCACGGTTCTGTTATCCTCCCTTTAAAATAATTATTCATCTTTGGGATGTCTTTTTCCTGCACCTTCCGAATTTCCCTCAAACACTAGACATCATCCCTACTAGTGTCCCTTTCCAATCAACTTTGGCCAGCAAATCTCTCTTGCATCTGTCATTTCCTTTACTCTACTATAATACTGATACATCTGATTTTAACTTGTCTTTCTCAAACTGCTGGGTGAATTCTATCATATGATGATCACTTGTTCCTGAAGGTTCCTTTACCTTAAGCTCCCTAAACAAATCTGTGTCATTCCATAACACCCAATCCAGAACTGCAGTTCCTCTAGTGGGCTAAACTATGAGCTGCTCTAAAAAGCCATCTCATAGGCATTCTACAAGTTCCCTCTCTTGGGATCCAGCACCAAGCAGATTTTCTCAATCTACATGCATATTGAAATCTCCCATAATTATTGTAACATTGCCCTTTTTACATGTTTGTTGTATATCCCATTGTAATTTGTAGCTCGCATCCTGGCTTTTGTTAAGACGCCTGTACGTACAGTGCCTTGTAAAAGTATTCAGCCTCCAACCCTTTGTTCACGTAAATGAGTATTACAAACAGAGATCTTGATCAATTTAACTGAGAGTTTTTATTTATGAATCACATGCTCTTTTTTCACTGTAGAGTGAAAGAACAGGGAAATCAGTAAAGCATGAAAAACTGAAACTTCAAAAGCTAAAATGTCAGCAGTTCAAATGTATTCATCCCCTTTTGCTCAGTATTTAGTTGAACCACCTCTCACAGCTATTACAGCCAATAGTATTTTGGTACCTCCTGCCTGTGTCACCACAATCGAATTCCTGGCCCACCTGGAGGCTTTTGGAGGAGGCCACTAAATGGGTTACTCTTTTCTGCCCAACCTGCAGACTTCCAGTCCCCCACCCCCAGTACGCAGCTGAACAGGTTTCAAGCTTACCAGCAAAAGGGCTCAGCCCTTCTGAGGCTCTCGGCAACAGGAGGATGAGGGGTCGCATCACATTCAGCAGTTCCCAGAGGGTAATGATCATGGCAGGCTGCATTGGAATGAGACAGGCATCTGAATAACTTCACGCTGCTGAAAATCTTTGGGTTTCTATAATGATATCTACATCAGACAAGGAGAGAAATCGGAAGACTGACATCAAGCTAATGCAATGCCATTCAAGGAAGTTGGACATCAAAGTATCCTGAAACACTCATCACTCTTCGTAGGTGACCTAGTACAATCATTGACTGATTCTGAGGCTTTCCGTGTCATCACCTGAGGGTCTAAAGAGGAGATAGCCTGGAATAACCTCTCCCACCAACCCCCATCCCTCTCCATGGTGAAGCATCTCCTATTGGACCTGTTACTGTGATGATTCATCTACTTTTCCACCCTGAACAAGATCTCCTCGTGGATTTCATCAATCACGGCTCAATTCCCGCCTCTGCCTGTAAGGAGTTTATACATTCTTCTGACCTTCGACTTACACAGGAGAATGAGGAGATGACCAGGTAGTCAACCCTGGGTTGCAAGAGACTGGTAAATTAGTGACGGTCAGGAGAAGAAGGGAAATGTCAGCAAGTGCAGAGTACACCTGTGGTCTTTCGCCTCGATAATAAGTATATAACTTTAGAAACTATTGAAAATGACCTACCAGGGAGAGCCACAGTGACCAGGTCTCTGGCTCTGAGTCTGGTGCTGTGGCTCTGAAGAGAAGAGAGGTGAAGAGGACTGCTGTAATGATAGGAGATTCCTTAGTCATAGGCAAGGTTCTGTGGGTGTAATAGAGACACTCAGATGGGATATTGCCTCCCTGGTGCCAGGATCAGGGATGTCTTGGATCATGTCCATGGCATTCTCAAGGGTGAGAATGAGCAGTCAAAAGTCTTGGTACATATTAAGCACCAATGATTTGGTCGACAAGGTGAGAAGGTCCAGAAGAGAGATTTTTGGGAGCTAGGTAGAAAGCTGAGAAACAGGACCTCCAGGGCAGTAATCTCTAGTTTAATATCTGTGCCACATGCCAGTGAGGGCAAGAATAGGATGATTTGGCAGGTAAATGCGTGGCTAAGGAACTGGTGCAGGTTTATGGATCATTGGGATCTCTTCTGGGGAAGGTACAACCTGCACAAAAGAGATGGGCTACACCTGTACCTGAGGGGGTCCAGTATCCTTGTGGGCAGGTTGGCTAGAGTTGGATTTAAACTAACTTGGCAGGGGGAGGGAAACCAGAGTGATAGTGCTGAGGATGAAGTAGTTGGGTTACAAACAGAGGCAGTGTGTAGTGAGATTGCTAGCAAGGAGAGGCTGACGATGGGGCAAAATTGCAGTCAACATGATGAGTTGCAACGTAAAAGGTGAACAAAAACAAAATGGGTGAATCCAGGACTGAAGGTGTTATAGTTCAATGCCCTGGGTATGCGGAATGAGGTAGATGAATTTATAGCACAGTTACAAATTGGCAAGTATGATGTTGTAGGCATCATTGAATCATGGCTGAAAGAAATTTATAGCTGGGAGCTTAATGTCCAAGGATACACATTGTATCAAATGGATAGGCAGGAAGGCAGAGACGGTGGTGTGGCTCTGATGGTAAAAAAAAATTAAATTAAATCATTAGGAAGAGGTGACAGGTTTGGAAGGTTTGAATCATTGTGAAATGAGCTAAGGAACTGCAAGGGTGAAAAGACCCTGATGGGAGTTGTATACAGACCTCCAAACAGCAGTAAGGATGTGGTTTACAAATTACAATGGGAGATAGAAAATGCATATCAGAAGTGCAATGTTACAATAGTTATGGGGGATTTCAATATGCAGGTTGATTGGGGAAACCAGGTTTTTTCAGGATTCCAAAGGGGGAAATTTCTAGAATGCCTACAAGATGGCTTTTTAGAGCAGCTCGTGGTTGAGCTTGCTAGGGGATCAGCTATTCTGGATTGGGTATTGTGCAATGAAACAGAAATAATTGGAGAGCTTAAAGTAAAAGAACCATTAGGGGAAAGTGATCATAATATGATCAGGTTCACCATGAATTCTGAGAAAGAGAAGCTAAAGTCAGATGTATCAGTATTACAGTAGAATAAAGGAATTACAGAGGCTTGAGGGAGGAGTTGGCCAGAACTGATTGGAATAGAACACTGGCAGGGATGATGGCAGAGCAGCAATGGCTGGAATTTCTGGAAACAATTCAGAAGGCACAGAATATACACATCCCAAAAGGGTAGAAATATTCTTTTGACAAGATGACACAAACATGGCTAACAAGGGAAGCCAAAGAGAGGACATATAATAGAGGAAAAATTAGTGGGATTTAGAGGATTGGGAAGCTTTTAAATACCAACAGAAGGAAACTAAAAGAGTCATTAAGAAGGTAAAGATGGATTATGAAAGTAAGCTAGCCAATAATGTCAAAGAAGATACCAAAAGTTTCTTCAAATACATAGAGTATAAAAGAGAAGTGAGAGTGGGTATCGGACTACTGGAAAACAATGCTGGAGAGTTAGTAAAGGGGGACTAGGAAACGGCAGATGAACTAAATAAGTATTTTGCAACCATCTTCACTGTGGAAGACACTAGCAGTGTGGTGGCAGTTTCAGGTGTCAGGGGTCATGAAGTGTGTGAAGGTACTATTACTAGGGAGAAGGTTGAAAAAAATGAAAGGTAGATGTGTCATCTGGACCAGATGGTGTACATCCCAGGGTTCTGAAAAAGGAGAATGAAGAATTGTGGGGGCATAGGTAATGATATTTCAAGAATCATTTGATTCTGGAATGGTTGCAGAAGACTGGAAAATTGCAAATGTCACTCCACTGTTCAAGAAGGGAGAGAGGCAGAAGAAAGGAAATTATAGGCCATTTAGTCGGACCTCAGTGGTTGGGAAGATGTTGGAGTTGATTGTTAAGGATGTGGTTTGGGGTACTTGGAGGAACATGATAAAATAGGCCGTAGTCAGCATGGTTTCCTCAAGGGAAAACCTTGCCTGACAAATCTGTTTGAATTCTTTGAAGAGATAACAAGCAGGATAGACAAAAGATATTCAGTTGATATTGCATACTTGGATGTTCAGAAGGCCTTTGAGAAGGTGCCACACATGAGGCTGCTTAACAAGCTATGAGCCTATGGTATTACAGGAAAGATTCTAGCATGGATAAAGCAGTGTCTGATTGGCAGGAGGCAAAGGGTAGGAATAAAGGAAGTCTTTTCTGACTGGCAGCCAGTAACTAGTATTGTTCCACAGGGGTTGTGTTGGGATCGTTTCTTTTTATGTTATATGTCAATAACTTGGATGATGGGATTGATGGCTTTGTTACAAAGTGTGCAAATGATATGAAGATTGGTGGAGGGGCAGGTAGTTTTGACGAAGTAGAGAGACTACAGAAGGACTTAGACAGATTATGAGAATGGTTAAAGAGATGGCAGATGGAATACAGTGTCAGGAAGTCGTGGCCATGCACTTTGGTAGAAGAAATGAAAGGTTTAACTATTTTCTAAATGGAGAGAAAATACAAAAAGCTGAGGTACAAAGGGATTTGGGATTCTTGTGCAGGATTCCCTAAAGTTAATTTGTAAGTTGAGTCTGAGGTGAGGAAGGCAAATGCAATGTTTGCGTTCATTTCAAGAAGGCTAGAATATAAAATGTAATGTTGAGACTTTATAAAATACTGGTGAGCCCTCACTTGGAGTATTGTGAACAGTTTTGGGCCACTTATCTTAGAAAAGATGTGCTGAACCTGGAGAGGGTTCAAAGGAGGTTCACAAAAAGGATTCCATTTTGAATGACTTGTCATATGAAGAGCATTTGACGGCTCTGGGCCTGTATTCACTAGAATTCAGAAGATTCAGGGATGACATCATTGAAACCTATCAAATGGTGAAAGGCCTCGATAGAGTGGATGTGGAGAGGTTGTTTCCTTTGGTGGGAGATCTAAGACCAGAGAACAGTCTCAGAATAGAGGGGTGTCCTTTTAGAAAGGAGATGAGGAGGTATTCCTTTAGCCAAGGAGTGGTGAATCTGTGGAATTCTTTGCCTCAGGCAGCTGTGGAGGCCAAGTCATTATGTATATTTAAGGCGGAGGTTAATAGATTCTTGACTTGGTCAGGGCATGAAGGGATATAGGGTGGGAGAAGACAGGTGTTTGGGATTGAGAGGAAAAATGGATCAGTCATGATGAAATAGAAAAGCAGACTTGATGGGCCAAATGGCCTAACTTTCCTCTATAGCTTATGGTCTTCTGGTTCTCTCCATGACTGTGTCGGTTACCTCCAGGCCTCCGATTTCCTCACACACTCTAAAAACATACAGTTAGGATTAATAATGTGGGCATGTTCTGTTTCCTCACACACTCTAAAGACGTACAGTTAGGGTTAATAATGTGGGCATGTTCTGTTTCCTCACACACTCTAAAGACGTACAGTTAGGCTTAATAATGTGGGCATGCTCTATTTCCTCACACACTCTAAAGACATACAGTTAGGATTAATAATGTGGGCATGTTCTGTTTCCTCACACACTCTAAAGACGTACAGTTAGGGTTAATAATGTGGGCATGCTCTGTTGGTGCTGGAAGTGTGGTGACACTTGAAGGCTAACCCCAGCTCACTGATTTGATTTGACACAAGTGACATGTTCCACTGTCTGTTCCAATGTACATGTGACAAATAAAGCTAATCTTTTAAAAAAATAATGGAGACGAGTGGATTCTCTAGTCACATCTGCCCACATCCTCTCAATCATTTACTGTCAGTCAGCTTCTTAAGCTGTCCTTCAGGATGGGGGTAACTTGCTTTCATTCCAGCTCCATGGGTTCTTGGTTGACTAATGAGGCCAATGTGGGACCTGCAGACTCTGCAACACTTGAGGCAGGATGTGCTGAACAGGGTATGTGAATAGTTTGGGAATAGCATACTCCTTTAGCTGTTCATGATGAGGAAGTATGCCACTCCAAAAACTGGACTCTAAATTCTCAGTGAACTTGGACTTCAAGTGAACACTTACATTTATCAAACACTGTATTGTGAAATATCGTACATTGAAATTACATGGAAACAACTTCGCCCTTCCTGTAGCTGCCATTTACCACAAGCCATTAAACTACCTACTAATGGAAAATGGTTTCTTTATGCTTCACTTACCCGATCCCTTTATAGACAACACAAAGGAGCAGAATTAGGCCATTTGGCCCATTGAGTCTGCTCTGTCATCCCATCATGGCTGATTTATTATTCCTCTCCTCTCCATTCTCCTGCCTTTGACACTCTTACTATTCAAGAACCTATCAACCTCCGCTTTCCGCTTTAAATATACCCAATGACCTGGCCTCCACAGTCACCTTTGGCAATGAATTCACAGAGATTCACCACCATCTGGCTAAAGAAATTCCTCCTCATTCTGCTCTAAATGGATGTCCTTCTATTCAGAGGCTGTGCCCTCTGGTCTAGACTTCCCCACTACAGGAAACATCCTCTCCACGTCCACTCTAACCAAGCCTTCCAATATTTAATTGGTTTCAATTTGATTCTGCCTCATTCTTCTAAACTTCAGCGAGTAAAGGCCATCAAATGTTCCTCATGTGTTAACCCTTTCATTCCTGGGATCAATCCCATGAACCTCCTCTGGACCCTTTTTAATTGTGGAGATTTCCATAAAACTTCCATTTGATGCCCTTTGTAGCAGTGAATATCAAACTTTCCATGTAGATTTGGTGCCCTTACCCTGACATCATGCTAAGGAATGTCTTGTAACTTCTGGAGGAATTCAGCTCCTAAAGCTTGTTCAAGCACTCAATGAGATGATGATCCATACCTTAACGAAGTTTGCCCATCTTTCTTCCTCTTCCCTTAATGCACTGAACTAACAAAATCTGCATTTCACAGCCTCAACATTTCCACATTGATCTACAGATTAATGAAGAGGTCTTCTCAAGAACCTCATCAACAATTTTCCCCCAGACATTTCAACATTTTATCATTACTGATGTTTTGTTACTTAAGTTGTCCCTGATTAGATCCTGAGCTTGATTCCTTCCCAGCTGCGACAAAGGCAGAGGTAGATAAGGTAATATTGTTTAATGAAAAGTGGAATAGATGGATGTATTTTTCTTTTTTTAAGAGCTACACCACGGGAATAGGCCCTTCTGGCCACCAGTTACAGAGGGGTGTTCTGTGAGCTAACCTAGTCCATAGTGCACAGTGAAATATAATTCAATTCAATCCATGCCTCGAGGTCTTTGGAGAGAAGCCAGCCCTGTCCTGACTTCCAAGAAAGCAGCTGATAGGCTTGTCAACAGTCTTCCTGGAAACATTCAACAAGTCATTTGCTACAGTAACAATTTTTGTTTTGCACAGCCACTATAAGCATGAAATCTATGAACTGACAGGTTTGCTTTCTGCTATCATGAGCAAATTCATATCTTAGCGGTGACTTAGGTGGAGCCAACAGCAAAGCTGCAGAGCACGCAAAACACTATCTTACAGAGTCACAGGTACTATAAAGGCACTATAGTGCAGAAACAGACCTTTCAGCCTATCTAGTCTGTGACAAGCTATTATCCTATCTAGTACGTGGAACATAGCCCTCCATACCCCTCACATATTTGTATCTATCCAAATTTCTCTTAAATGTTGAAATTGAACCCATATCCACCACTTCTTTGGCAGATCGTTCCAGACTCTCACCACTCTCTGCGTGAAGAAGATACCTCTCAGATTCCTCTTCAATATTTCACCTTTCACCCTTAACCTATGACCTTTAGAGTTTCCGGAACAACAACCCATGCAAAATCAATCTTCTGGTCATGCCACTCAAGGACTTGTGCTAATGTTTTTTTGGGACTGTATGTGCAATCATAACGTGTGTGTCTGTATGTATTGTGTTTTGCACCTTGGTCCCAGAGAAATACTGAATCATTTAGCTGCATATATGTATGTGTTTGACAATTAAATTTGTACTTGAACTTGACCTCTAGTTCTAATCCCACCAAATCTCACTGGAAAAAGCTTGCTTGCATTTACCCTATCTATGCCACTCAATTTTCTATACCTCTCTAAGATCACTCCTCATTCTTCTATACACCAGCAAAAAAAGGACCACTCTGTTAACAGTTTCCTATAACTTAGGCCCTTAATTCCAAGCACTATCGTTGTAAATTCTCTCTGTATTCTCTCACTTATTGATATCTTCCCTGCATCTTTCTGTATCTTCCAAAAGGTCATTAGCTCCTGATAATATTTGCAGCTAATGCTATATGTCTATCCACAAGAAAAATACTTCCCTTTCTGTGAAATAAAATTGTATGCAACAGTTTAATAACTCTGTGTATGTAGATGGGAGAGAGATCATAAAATCAGGATTAGAGGAACTGGCCGACAGTGGAAATATTCAGATTCCAACTGCGTCCTTTCTCCACTGAGAAACAGCCTTTGTTAGACTTCTGGCAAAGACTCAAAGTTATCTGTCCAGCCTGGCTGACTTATTGCAATGTTCTTTGCTTCCCTTTGTGATCCTGAAGTGCTTGAATCAACACAAAGTCCTGTGTCTGGTTTATTGAGGCAGGATTATTCAAATACGCAGACAACTCTCCTCCTGCTTCTCCAAGCCAGCAGTCTTCACTCAGCAGTTCTTACTCTCCCACCCTCTGGGCTGTTTAGGAAATCCCACGAAGAACAGGTTGTCATTGGGATGGTCAGATCTTTACCATTACAGCCTGCTTTATATATTATCACTAGTTATGCATGGAAAGACAAAAAGAACGTGGTCCAATGGCAGGAGCCCCATGTCCGTGAACCTCTGCAAGACCACTGAGGATGTCTGCAACTCCACTAGTCTGCTGTAGGATGTAGGCCAAAGAAAACTGTCCTGGGGTGATGGGAATGTCTGTGAGAGTAGGTCGGTGGGATGGAAGAGCAGGGTTTGTTTTGCTGCTGTTGTTTTGTCATTTGGGATGGTTTAGTTTCTTTTGTATTCTGTATTGTTCTGGCAATATTGGTGTGGTGATACTTACAGGCTGCCCCCAGCACATCCTTAGGTGTGTTGTTTGTTAACGCACACAATGCATTTCATGGTATGGTTCGATATATGTACATGTGATAAATAAATCTGAATCAAATGAGCAAGAATAAAAGAACAAGTGATTTAGAGGGATGTTGTGAGGGGTTGGGGGGAGAAATTGCTTGGATAAAACTACATTGTCTTATTGCTGATTCTCTAGGACAGGTGAAGTTTACGGTGCGAGGAAAATATTGAATTGCTGGGAAAAGAGACAGGTCACTGGGCACAAGATAAGAGGTGTGGAATTGTAAGGCTGGTGAAGAGAATTTTTACACACAACTAACACAACTTAGGGATATGCCAGGAGCAGCCACAAGTGTGGCCACACATTCTGGCTGCAACATAGCATGCCGACAATATTTGGCAGAACAACACAGAACACAAGTAAGAAAAGAACACCACCAGCTCAAGCTCATAATAAATCAATAAGCAGGTAACCTGGGCAAAGTATAGAGTTGATTTTGTTGGATTTGCTCTGGGATAAGAAGCAACTCGGGTGATCCAAACTGTTAAACCATTAAGTCAAGAAGATATCTCAGGAGAGTAGTTGGGTCAACCATATGGCCTGAATGAAAAATATTCCCAATTCACACACTAGTGATATCATGCAAAACCATCATCAATGGACTGAGATCAAGAATTCCCAAACTTACTTCATGTAGGAATTCCTTTACCAAGGGCAGAATGAGTTCAATTCATCCTTGGGTCCAGGAGTGAAACAACCAAACCACAAGTTGGTAATTTTAAAACAAAAAAATGTGGAAAATATCAAGTTCAATTTTAATTGTCGTTCAACCATACACATCCATGCAGCTAAACGATACAGTGCTCCTCTGGGGTCAAGGTGCAAAACACAGTAAAAACAGTCACATATGGCACATATAGTAATGATAGCACATACAGTCACTAAATAATATGTCCCTGAGTGGCATGGCCTGAAGATTGATGGTGCATGGGATATTATCCTGGAGCCACATTTCTGTAAGAACGAGTATGCAGCAGTACCTCAACTTGCAGTGGATCAGCAACAGATGAAGACAAATCAGCTCATTTTGTGCTGGGTCAGCTAAGCATGATATAAATCAAGCTCGTCTTCTGGGGAGCAAACACTGGAGAGCAGCACCAATAGAGGGGCCGGATTGCAGGGGCCAGCCCCCAACCCAGTACACCCACCATGCCTCTGTTCTCTCCAATCCCGTCTCCAGAAGCTCCTCTGCAAGAAGTAACGCAGAGGCACAAGGGCCTGGTCCACGGAACAACCAAGACCACGCAGCTCCCCACCATCAGTCTTTCCAGTGAACCAGACTTGGAGTATTTTACATTAACAATACCCAACAGGGTCTTGCAATCACAAGAAAAACACTTAAGACACATATTTGTACCATTTGTAGGACCCGGAGAGGTCACTGTGACAACACCTCTTATCGGAAATATAAATAACTTAAGAGATTCTACCACTTATGCTGAGGCCATGTGGATGTAACCCTCAGGCTCGCCCAGCTCGTGCTCCTCCAGGGGAATCAGCCTTCGGCCCCGCCAAACGTTTGTGTGGATGCTGTGTAATGTACCCCCAGTCACAAACCCACAATCAGACAGTACACCATATGCAATTAAATGATAGACTTTATGAATCTTAATCCGAATATAAGTTAGTAATGAAAATAAACAAAACAAAAAAAGGGCCCAAGTCAAAATCAAAAGTCCCCATTGGAGCTCACTCAGTAGTCATTCTTCCACTATTGATCTCCTCCGAACATCACCGACCTCAGATCCCAGTCCACTCTGTCCGGTGGTCTACCAGCTCTCTCCACACGCATCCTCCCTCTTCATCTCTCCTTGACAAAAGACCACGAGAAACCCAGCTCCCAGACACAAGAAAGAACAACATTTCTCCCATTGGACAGCCACTGAATTCAGAAGTCCCATTATCTCTAGTCATAACCTAAACATTGCTGCCACAGAGAAACCATTACCTTAACAGTGGAACATTACATAGAAGCCATTACATTAGCCTTAGGAGTGAAACCTTACAGCGTGTTACACTCTCCTCACCGAATTTAGTCACGTCCTCATGACATTGAGATAATTCGCCAACCCTTCCTGCAAACACAAACCCCAACCCAGGTGTGAAAGACAGTGACATTGCTCCCCAAAACAGTAGAGATCATGTTCTGTTCCCCAGGCACTACATAGGCCAACCTATCCGGTGGTTTCCTAATTCTCTGAGACCTCCATACCTCCTCACCTAACTCCTCAGGCTCAGACACTACTGAGGATATTTCAGGTCTACTTGGTGAATCCCCCCCCCCCACCCCGATCTATCACTCAGGCCCCCTGTCCCATGTCCAGGCCCCGCTTCCTCTCCTTCAAGGTCCTGCTGTAACCCAGGCTGCCCACAGATACCCTCCCTCCCCCCTTCACCTGACTCAATGGGAGAAGGGCCAGGAGTCTCTTCCTCAACCAATGGGGAGTTAGCAAAAGGCAGCATGTACCACACCTCCAGATCATGATCCTCTGAATCAGTATCCCCCTCACGGGTGGGGCCCAACCCAGCCTCTTCCACTGTGGGCCCTGCAGTCTCCCCGCATTATCGCAGAGTCCTCTTACTAGGTGTAGGCTCCATCGGGGTCTGGGTCTACCTGTACCTCTTGACCCAGGGGCAACAAGTGGTTCCAATGGAGAATCTTGACAGACCCATTCCCCTTCTCTGGTTTCACCCGGAGGTTTGGCATCTGACTCTCCACCACACAGGGTGCGACCACCCAGTGGTTAGCCAACTTATGCTTTCCAGGTAGCCCCAAATTCCTTATGAGGACCGGTCTCCCAGCAGGAATTGGGAGAACCTCACCTTCTGATTGTACCTCCTCTTATTTCTATGATTCTGCTTGGTGGCCGCAACCCCAGCCAATTCATAGGCCCTTGTCAGCTCTCTCCTCATGTCAGTCACATACTTCTGATAATGCTTTAGCTGTAAGTCACCCTCGCCAGTCCCAAAACAAAGGTCAATTGGCAACCTCACCTCGCGCCCAAACATCAGATAGTATGGCAAGTACCCAGTAGCTTCATTGTGTGTACAGTTGTAACAGTGAACCAGAGGCCCAGTATGTTGACTCCACCTGCTCTTCTTGCTGATCTCCAGAGTCCTGAGCATGTCTAGCAAGGTCCGATTAAACCTCTCAGGCTGGGGATCACACAGCGGGTGATAGGGCATGGTCCTCGACTTCTCAACTCCAAGCATGCCCAGCAACTCATGGATGAATCTGCTCTTGAAGTCCCATCGCTGCTCACTACGTATCTGCCTGGGAAGGCTATAATAAACCAAATACTTCTCCCATAACACTTTTGCCACCGTAGTCACCCTCTGGTCCTTGGTAGGAAAAGCCTGAGCATATCTGATGTTGTGGTCCATGATGAGTAAGACATACACCATATTGCTGGCATCGGGGTCTATGGACAGGAAATCCATACACACCAGGTCCAGGGGCCCTGCCCTCTGCAAGTGGGACAAGGGAGCTGCTTGTGTAGGCAGTGTCTTCCGCCGTATGCATCGAATGCATGACTTGCAGTATTCTTCGACCTCTGACTTCATTCGGGACCAGTAAAACCGGTCCCGAATATCCAGAATCATCATGAAGTGACTTCAACGCAATCCTCCGATACTTCTCAGGCAGACCCAGCTGGCAACGCAGAAGTCAGTCTGGGGTGATGTGACCCGGCATAAGATCTGGTTCTTCAACTCTAACCGAGGCCATTCTTTCAGTAATGGAGGCACCGAAGCGTGTTTCGTCTTCTCCGCCTGAGCCGTATCTCCCTTTTCAACCGTGGACCAGATAATGCCAATGCCCAGGGCATCTCGCTGAGCAGCTGCCACTTCCCCAGAACTCAAATCTGGCAGCTGATTTGTCTTCAGAGCAGTCAGGTTACAGTAAACTTGTGGTATGACATCATCAGAAGCCCCCAGTTGATCCACCGCTCATTCCGGCCTCTCCTTTCCCTCTGCCTTCACGGTGATGGCAAACTGACACATGGCCTTCACCCCAGGGGCAGGAACGCTCTCCCACTCCTTGTCCCTGACCAGTCCCTCATGCACCCGTCGGGACAAAGCATCCGCATCAATGTTCCGGCTCCCCAGCCGGTACTTCAGGCTGAAATCATAGGCAGACAATGCTGCCAAGCACCTGATGGCCAGTGGCAGCCAGTTTCACCGAGGTCAGGATATAAGTTAGGGGTTGTTGTCCGTCAGCACCTCAAACTTGGCCCCGTAGAGATAGTCACTCAGTTTATCCACCACCGCCCATTTCAACGCCAGAAACTCCAACTTGTGCATGGGATAATTTCTCTCAGAGGGCGAAAAACTCCGCTGACAAACGCCACAGGCCTCAACCCGGTGCCCTGATCCTGATACAGGATGCCTCCTAACCCCTCTCGGCTGGCATCTGTGTGCAGTACATACGGCAATCGGGGGTCCGCAAAGGCCAGCACCGGCGCCTGGGTCAGCAGCTCCTTCAGCGACTGAAAAGCCTCCTCACATATTACATCCCACCTCTGTCCAAAGGGCTCCAATGGGTTAAGATACTCTCCACTTTCCTGTCCTTTTCTCCCCCTCCCTTTCTTCCCCAAGGGAGGGTAATCACACAGAAGCTGATTCAAGGGGTGACTCACTTTGGCATAGCCTTTCACAAATCTCTGATAATAACCACAGAACCCAAGGAACGAGCACAAAGCGCTCACAGTCTGGGACCTCGGCCACGTGGTCACCACCTGTATCTTAGCTGGGTCTGTAGCTACTCCATACCATGAGATTATGTGTCCCACATAGCTAACAGATGTTTTGCAGAACTGGCACATGTCCAGGGAAAGTTTTAACCCTGCAGCTTTCAGGCGGCTGGTGGATCCAAATACTATGAGGTCATCCAAATATACCAACACCTCAAGCAGGTTCATATCTCCCACTGTCTTCTCCATGACCCACTGAAAAGCTGCAGGGGCTCCCGGTATGCCCTGGGACATCCTTTTGAACTGGATGAATCCCCAAGGGACATATAAATGCCGTCTTCTCTTTGTCAGCCTCACTCATCGGAACTGGTAATATCCACTCCTCAAATCCAGCACGCTAAACTGACAGGCCAGCGCGTCCTCGACCCTCAGGACCATATACTGGGCAGGGACAGTGTGCCTGTTAAGAGTCCTATAGCTCACACACATGCTTACCTTCCTGTTCTTTTTCTGGGCCACTACTATAGGGGCTTCGGGACTCAGTGATGATCTCTGTTTCCTTCAACTTACACAAATGCTGCCACATGTCTTCTACGTCTGCAGGAGCCAGTCGCTGTGACATCTCTCTGAACGGAGTGTCCTTGGTCACCCGGATAGTGTGACGAGTGCTCTTGGAACAACCCACATCAAACTTGCCAATAGAAAAGACACCTTCCAGCTTCAACATCTTCTCTACCAACGTCCTTTTCCAACCCAGCGGCACCGGGGAGTCCCTGAAGTTGAATGACTCAGTAGTCAACTTTCCCCCCTTTTTCAATAGTTTCTACCCTGCTTGTCTCACAGGGGCACTAGACATTACCATCACCGGGAACAAATGCACCAGGTGTTCCTGATGATCACTGCCATCCTGCTCACCTGTACAACCGAGGGCTTCTGCAATTCGGGCCTCATCAGTACCCCAGCCGGAAATTCTGACTCCCCCTCGGGATCTTCCGGAGCATCCACTAAGAGGGCTTTGCCCTCAGACACTCCGGGAAACTTGAGGGTCCCCCTCACTCTCACTACTTCTCCAGGCTGTACTACTATTGGCTTCAACTGGGTGAACCACACAGTCCCTTGTTTAAATTCAGTATCCAGCCCAATGCTGCACGCACTTCCTCAAAAGCAGCTCAAAACACTGGGTGCACGGACAATGTCCACAGAAAGCTCTCAGCCGCCTTCTCCTTGCAGGCCCCCAAGAGCCTCCTCACAAACGGGGTGTTGGTCCCCATCAGAATTGAAACGCCGCCCGTCTCGACAGGGTCCGGACAAACCAGCACTAATGTGTCAAGAGCCTGAGACACTCCCACCTCGGCCTCCGAGAACTCAAATTTCACTGACAAATAACCATCGTACGGATAATCACCAGCTCTGAGACCCCAGATCTCCAGTGCACTGAATGGCGTCAAGGGTAAATGCTTCAGATACTGGTTGTAAATCAAACGGTGCAGTAACGTGACCTGTGACCCGGTGTTGAGTATGGCTTTAGCATAGATTCCCTCTATCCGTAGTGACACACTGGAGCGTGGTCCCATTAGGCCTTCAGGAATAGGGTCTTTTGCTTTCGGGAGTTCTTTGGTACGTTGCTGGGAACGTGTTCCTGCAGAGACACCAGGCCATTTCCTCACTGTGTCTCCTCTAAGTTTCCCAACACCTCTCCCTGCTTAGATACCCAGGCGCTCACTCTCTGAGGGACCTCCTGCTGCTCACACTCCTGCCAGAAGTGCCCCTCTTCCCCAGTTATACCACATGCTACTGGCCACCCCTCTTCTTGCGGAACCCCGGCTACCGCAGCCCTCTGCGTAGTCCATCCCCTTAGGCGGGGGCCCTCTCTACCAGTCCTTTCATACGGAGGGTCCACACCCACTGTCAACACCTGGGACATCTCAGTTCTCAGCTCTGCCACCATCTCCTTTACCATCTCCCGGGTTGGGCTGGCCCCGGACACTTCACCACAAGGGTCTACTACTGAGGACTGTACCCTGTTGACGGAGTCCTCTCGCCGCACCAACGCATTCTCCTCCTCCCGCACCTCTCTGATCAGTTGAACAAATGAAGGAGGGGGGTGCGTTTTATGGGACTGCCGGAGATGCCAAGCAAACATGTCCGGGGACTGGGCACCCTTGGCTATCTGGTCTGTCCTATCTTATCCACCTCAGCTGTCTGAATGACCCCCCGGGGCCGCAAACAATTTAGCTCTCTGGCCGGAAAAGATAAGCGGAAAGCTCTCCCCCTTGCCCCGATGCGTGTTTTGAAAACCACCCCCCCCCCCCCCCCCCCGGGAGCTCCAGTGGGCTCCCTGTCATACCGAAAGCGCTCTCTAATGTGTCTAGATACTCAGCAAGGGAAGCAAAGGGCAGGTTAACTGTCACGCCTCTTACTACATCAGCCGCTAACCCCCTCAAACTTTCAGCCAATCTCTGTCGCTTATCGTCATCAGAACACTGCCACTCATCTAACAACTGAGAGGTCTGCTCCACCCACGTCTCATACTCCTTTTCCCCCTCGGAGGTGGGCGTTATTCCAGAGAAAATTCTTAGCTTCTGGCAGGGACCCACTACCTGTGCACTGGGCCACTTATTCACCAGAGAGGTCAGGGCCGATGCCAACTCAGAACCCTCACTCTTCACAGGGAGATGGGGACCAATTAGGCATTCCAAATCTGACCACTCTTTCCCCTCATTCCTCAGAAATGATAGAACCCTGTCTCTGAAATCTCTGCCCCCAACTGCGGGCAACTTAGCTTGTGACCCAGCCTGCTGGACTCCATTCTCATCATCCCTGACAGTCTGTACAGGCCATGGCCCTGCCTCACCTGGGGCACCGATAGACGCTGGCAGTCCCACCGCCGTTACGTCAGTGCTAGTCTGAACTAAAACAAGGTCTGAGCCTGCCATTTTATCAAATTTACGCGTTACGATTTCAACCTTGCCAACAGTTTTAACCATACTCAAAAATCGAATTAACAATTCATCCAGGGTGCGAATATCCACCCCACTCAACATGCACACATTGATTACCAGCAATCCCACAGAAGCACACCACTGCTGTTCCCTAGAAGCATCAATACCAGCACAGATTTATAGATTTAAACAGGGTAATCACACAGCAACCAACGGAATCAATCCCGGGCAAGCCCCCACAATTGTAACCCTCAGGCTTGCCCAGCTTGCATTCATCTAGGGAAATCAGCCTTCAGCCCTGCCAAACTGGGTAAACACATTTGTGTGGATGCTGTGTAATGTACCCCCAGTCACAAACCCACAATGCAAAATATCAGACAGTACACCATATGCAATTAAATGATACTTTATGAATCTTAATCAGAATATAGGGGTAGTAATGAAAATAAACAAAACAGAAAGAGCCCAAGTCAAAATCAGAAGTCCCCATTGGAGCTCACTCAGTTGCCATTCTTCCACCATCAATCTCCTCCGAACGTCGGACCCTCAGATCCCAGTCCACTCCATCCAGTGGTCTACCAGCTCTCTCCACATGTGTCCTCCCACTTCATCTCTCCTCAACAAAGACCATGAAAACCTGGGCCTCCAGACACACAAGAAAGAACAACGTTTCTCCCATTGGACAGCCACTGAATTCCAAAGTCCCATTATCTCTAGCCATAACCCAAACATTGCTGCCACAGAGAAACCATTACCTTAACCGTTGGACATTACATGGAAGCCATTACATTAGTCTTAGCAGTGAAACCTTACAGTGTGTTACAGAGTTTTACAGAGCAGTGTTTAAGCGCCATATGAGCATGCTCCCATTCCTCTTCATCTAACCTGGTTAATGCAGTATAGTCTTCTAATCATTTCTGCCTCCTGCACTTATCTAGTTACCCCTTGAAGGATATGGGATTTCATAAAATGCTGCTTCATTAAACACGCTTTGGTACACAGCTTGTTAAATGATGATTCAGGCTCTGACTCAATGTATTTCATGAAATTAAACAACACTTCCAAATTGGAATAAAATAGATCTTTATTACCAGTTCTTTCAGTTGCAAATCAGAAAAATGCTTAAAACAGCACTTAAATACACCATATAGAGACCATCCATATCCTGTAACATTTCTTTCTCAGAATAACACCCTTTCTAGGATTTTTTGACAAGACATAGAGCTGCACTGTATTGAACAAATACAAAAAGGTGTTTAAGTATTTCACACAGCTCACAGGTTATGAAGGGTGACCAAGTTTAGATGATATTGAAGGTCAATGGGCCAATGAGGCTATGTCATATGAAACCAATGGCATTTTGCCACTTCTGGTTAAATTCTTCATTCACTCATGCAAACTCAATGGGAGTCCAAAGCCCATCATTACACAGAGAAATCCATCTTCCTTATTCTAACATTTAAAAACTATAATCTTACATTTCTGTAAGTTTCTGAATATCAAGAGATGAATTGGCGGAAGGCAATAATCTTATCGATTATCCATGTGATCAGCTTGACTGGTTCTTCACTTCTTGCCCAGGTAAGTGCAGGAGGGCAAGTCCTGTAGAAGATGACACTAGAGACTGCAGAAGCTGGAATCTTGAGCAAAGGACGAGCTGCTGGAGGGACACATGGAGGAAACGGAGAGTCGATATTTTGGGGCAAGACCCTTCTCAACCCAAAATGTCAATTGTTTATTTCCCTCCACAGATGTAGGCTGATCCAGAGTGCCTTCAGCATTTTATTTTTGGTAGATGGTGAGCCTGTAAAGTGAGTCAAACCCAGCCCTTTTGTTTTTCACTGAAATGCACTGCTTATCACTATTCGATCAACCTCTGCTGAAATAAGGCTGCTGCACAGGTTGCGCACAGTGGCACGTTTTCCTAACCTCTGTTTCCACAGGAGAAATGCTGACAAGATCTGTGCCTGCACATTATATTGGTGGTTCATTTTACATCTATAGATGTCTGAACTTTTCAGTCCAAGATCCACCACAGCTCTCTCCCATTCTGCTCCCAGCTGGCTGGACAGCCGATTTAATTGCTTGTCGGTAGGCACACTATTCAAGATGTCTTCTGAAATGGTTGACTGTACATCATCTGGAAGAGAGAAAAAAAGGCTACTGACTGAATTCCTAGTTTCACAGTGCAACTTCAGAACTAAACCATCATTGGCAGAGGAGACTCTCAGTAGAGTGGAAAAAAATACAGCCCTGCATTAATTTTTACATTGAGTATTTGCTTAGTGACACCCTACAGATCAAACTAAGACCACACAGAGTTGCTGGAAACACCCAAAGCATTATCTCACAGGAATGAAGGAAGCCATTTACTGCCTTGAAGCAACTCAATGGTCTGATTAGACTGTGTCTAAGCTCCTTTCACCTGCCTAGGTTCCATAATCTTTAATACTCAATACCTTTCAATTGCAGTACAAATATTGTCGACCAGCTTGTCAGAGAGAGTTGTAGACTTCCAGTAAGTGTGTGTGAAGAACTGCTTCCTGACATCACCCTGACTTTAACTGTGTTCATCCTCCGACACGGGTGTAAATTGGGATGATGTTTTTGCAGGGAAATGTACTATGCACATGTGGTCGATGTTTAAGGATCTCTTGCAGGATGTTAGGGATAAATTTGTCCCGGTGAGGAAGATAAAGAATGGTAGGGTGAAGGAACCATGGGTGACAAGTGAAGTGGAAAATCTAGTCAGGTGGAAGAAGGCAGCATACATGAGATTTAGGAAGCAAGGATCAGATGGGTCTATTGAGGAATATAGGGTAACAAGAAAGGAGCTTAAGAAGGGGCTGAGAAGAGCAAGAAGGGGGCATGAGAAGGCCTTGGCAAGTAGGGAAAAGGAAAACCCCAAGGCATTCTTCAATTATGTGAAGAACAAAAGGATGGCAGGAGTGAAGGTAGGACCGATTAGAGATAAAAGTGGGAAGATGTGCCTGGAGGCTGAGGAAATGAGCGAGGTCCTCAATGAATATTTCTCTTCAGTATTCATCACTGAGAGGGAACTTGATGACGGTGAGGACAATATGAGTGAGGTTGATGTTCTGGAACATGTCGATATAGTTACCAACTCGTGACACATGACAGTGGTGCCCTTGTCATGTGACTGGGGTTGAAGCTGTACTGGACGAGGTGATGGTCTTGTGATGGTGGAATGACGTCAATTTCCCGCCAGTAGAGATCATGTGACGGTTTTTTTTTTACAGGTTATAAAAGGTAGACCCCACCCTGAGAGGAGGGGCAGTTCGTGGCTGGATTTGCCAGGTTGACTTCATGCCACTGCGTGTTTTAAGTGATGACGCAGTTTAGTTGAAGGATGAAGTTTTTATTTAATGCCTAAAGTTTAAAAGGTCATTGCCAGCAGGTTCTTTACGATTCTGTTAGTTCGAGACAGTGGAGAGTGAAGATTGGAAGTTCGGAAGTTAAAGATCGAGGAGAATCGCTTTCTACGGTGAAACGGGGGCGACCTTTGTTTGATCCTTATTTGGAAGGATTTCGTTGACTACCTTCGTGTTAATCCCTGGGTTTACCAGAAAGGATTGAGGATAGTGAGGAAGGAAAGGTCAGTGCCTTTAAGTCGTTCTGTTTTGTGAACTCTTCATGGGAAGTTCGACGTCGGGGATCGAAGCAAGCGACGTGAAAGAGAATTTAGATCGTCCTATAAAGTCTCTCCTTTTAAAATGGACCGTGAGCATATCGAACTTTTGGCAATACCACTTTAAAGAACTGTTTTTGGCAATGCCACTTTTAAGAACTGTTTTTGCAATATCACTTTAAGAACTATTTGGGCTGCCGCTCAGCAGCTGTTTCCTGTTGCGTTAGTGTTTGTTTACTTTTGGGGGGTTTGTTTTCTGTGTTTAATAAATTTGTTTGTTATAAAAAACCCTTGCCGAACTCATATATTTATTGTTGCCTGAATACGTAACAATATTAAGGGAGAGGAGGTGTTGGAGTTGTTAAAATACATTAGAATGGATAAGTCCCCGAGGCCTAATGGAACATTCCCCAGGCTGCTCCACGAGGTGAGGGAAGAGATTGCTGAACCTCTGGCTAGGATCTATATGTCCTCGTTGTCCACAGGAATGGTACCGGAGGACTGGAGGGAGGTGAATGTTGTCTCCTTGTTCAAGAAAGGTAGTAGGGTTAGTCCGGGTAATTATAGTCCAGTGAGCCTTACGTCTGTGATGGGAAAGCTGTTGGAAAAGATTCTTAGGATCTATGGGCATTGAGAGAATCATGGTCCGATCAGGGACAGTCAGCATGGCTTTATGAAGGGCAGATCGTGCCTAACAAGCCTGATAGAGCTCTTTGAGGAGGTGACCAGGCATATAGATGAGGGTAGTGCAGTGGATGTGATCTACATGGATTTTAGTAAGGCATCTGACAAGGTTCCACATGGTAGGCTTATTCAAAAAGTCAGAAGGCATGGGATCCAGGGAAGTTTGGCCAGGTGGATTCAGAATTGGCTTGCCTGCAGAAGGCAGAGGGTTGTGGTGGAGAGAGTACATTCAGATTGGAAGGTTGTGACTAGTGGTGTCCCACAAGGATCTGTTCTGGGACCTCTACTTTTTGTGATTTTTATTAACAACCTAGATGTGGAGGTGGAAGGGTGGGTTGGCAAATCTGCAGATGACACAAAGGTTGGTGGTGTTGTAGATAGTGTAGAGGATTGTCGAAGATTGCAGAGAGACATTGATAGGATGCAGAAGTGGGCTGAGAAGTGGCAGATGGAGTTCAACCCAGAGAAGTGTGAGATGGTACACTTTGGAAGGACAAACTCCAAGGCAGAGTACAAGGTAAATGGCAGGATACTTGGTAGTGTGGAGCAGCAGAGGGATCTGGGGGTACTTGTCTACAGATCCCTGAAAGTTGCCTCATAGGTAGATAGGTTAGTTAAGAAAGCTTATGGGCTGCTAGCTTTCATAAGTCGAGGGATAGAGTTTAAGAGACACGATGTAATGATGCAGCTCTATAAAACTCTAGACAGGCCACACTTGGAGTACTGTGTCCAGTTCTGGTCGCCTCACTATAGGAAGGATGTGGAAGCATTGGAAAGGGTACAGAGGAGACTTACCAGGATGCTGCCTGGTTTAGAGAGTATGGATTATGATCAGAGATTAAGGGAGCTAGGGCTTTACTCTTTGGAGAGAAGGAGGATGAGAGGAGACATGATAAAGGTGTACAAGATATTAAGAGGAATAGACAGAGTGGACAGCCAGTGCGTCTTCCCCGGGGCACCATTGCTCAGTACAAGAGGACATGCCTTTAAGCTAAGGGGAGGGAAGTTCAAGGGGGATATTACAGGAAGGTTTTTCACTCAGAGAGTGGTTGGTGCATGGAATGCACTGCCTGAGTCAGTGTTGGAGGCAGATACACTAGTGAAGTTTAAGAGACTATTAGATAGGTATATGGAGGAATTTAGGGTGGGGGGTCATATGGGAGGCAGGGTTTGAAGGTCAGCACAATATTGTGGGCTGAAGGGCCTGTAATATGCTGTACTATTTTATGTTCTATGTTCAACATGCCCAAGAATCCCAGTGTCCCCATTACTGAACATTTTAATTCAGGCAAAAGTTTACTGCATTCCTCAAACGTCAACAGATGCATCCAGTGGTTCTGAGTACAGATCTGAACTAACTATTCCAAATGGTTCCACCAGAGTTTCATGTACCTGTTGCAGAGTTTCAAGTACCTGTTGCAGAGTTTGATGCACCTGTGCAGAGTTTCATGTACCTGCTGCAGAGTTCCATGTACCTGTTGCAGAGTTCCATGTACCTGTTGCAGAGTTCCATGTACCTCTCTGCACTGCACCTCTTTATTCTCTACCATTATGGAAAATGAAAAAATAAACCCAAAATTTACTTTATGGATTGGAAACACTTACTACTCCCCAGTCCACATAAATGTCTAGGAATGCAGGAACAATTAACAATGTGCCTTATTTTTACTGTTCAACTTGCCAAGACAGAGTGAGTTTTCCAAACCATACAATGGTGAATCGAGGCTCATATCAGTAAGACATCCAGATGAATTTCATTATGATCTTAGGGATATGTACTCTTTTTTTTAAACTGGAAGGAGATGATTGGGCTTTAAGCAGAATTACAAAGTTACTTCAGTTCTGCTTTTACTTGCAAGTCCAGACAGAATAGATCATTGTGTGCCATGCTGATCATAACCCTCATGATTACTCTTCCTTTCTTGTACTTGTATAATTCTCCCAAGAATTAGCTCATACAAGAAGCATCTTGTACTTGCTTTGAAACCACACTCTGACATATTTCACAAATATGCAAACCCAATTGCATTAGAGTGCTAGAGCTGCAGCTACTGATATCAAGGGCAATTTGTTTGCTCCAACCAAAACCCCAATATGGACTCACCATCTGAGCATTTTGTCTCTCATTTCAAGAAAAGTCATGTGGCAGGAATAAATGGTGAACAAGTTAACCCAGCTTAGAAGTAGGCATGGCTAAGAGGACGGCATGTATTTCCCATTTTGAGTGACTCTCGTAGTGGTGGTGAGCCACTTATTGAACCTCTGCAAGACCCAAGGGTGGAAATCACATCAGTGATTTCACCTACTAACATCTCCTCCCTCACCTCCATTCAGGGCTCCAAACAGTCCTTCCAGGTGAGGCAACACTTCACCCTCCAATCTGTTGGGGTCATCCATTGTGTCCGGTGCTCCTGATATGGCCTCCTCTGCATTGCTGGGACCCTTCGTAAAAAGGGGGAATGCTTTATCAAGCACCTCCACTACATCCGCCAAAACAGGAACTTCCCTGTGGCCAAGCATTTTAATTCCTATTCCCATTCCAACATGTTGATCCATGACCTCCTCTTGTGCCAAGATGATGAGGCCACCCTTATGGTAACCTCCAACCTAATGGCACAAATATCGATTTCTCCTGCTGGTAAAAAAAATTCCCTCCACTTTCCCTCTTTTTCTATTCCCCACTCTGGTCTCTTCTCACCTCCCTGTCATCTCCCTGGTGCCCCTCTTCTTTCCCTTTCTGCTATGGTCCACTCTCCTCTCCTATCAGATTCCTTCTTCCACAGCCCTTCAACTTTCCTAACCAGCTGGCTTCACTACCACCTTCTAGTTATCCTCCTTTCCCTCCCCCCACCTTTTTATTCTGGCATCTTCCCCTTTCCTTGTCAGTCCTGAAGAAGGGTCCCAGCCCAAAACATTGACTATTTATTCAATTTCCATGATGCTGCCTAATCTAGAGCTCCTCCAGCATTTTGTGCTTTGGATTTTCAACATCTGCAGAGTTTCTCAAGTTTAAAATCACGTAGGCTGCTCTATTCTGGTCAGCATTGAGCTTCTTTCATAGCCAATCCCTTCCTGATAAATATTTCATCATGCCCCTGCCTTAAGTCATTTGCTTGTAATTGATATGTTGTAAGGCATGATGAGGCATCCAGTTGCTGCCCTAATTTCATAAGCGTGGTGTAAATGAGAATGGTACAGTTACGTTTCAGAGCCCAGAGGAGATGCTGCCAATGACAGCCATGGTGGAATGGAGGAAGCTGGCCCTTCCTTAGTTATAGAGTCAGAGCACCACAGTACAGAAAGACCCTTCAGCTCATCTAGTCTGTGCTAGCCCAGTCTTCTGCTAGTTGCACCTTCCTGCACCTGGACCTGGACCACAAGCCACCATCTCCCTCTTCCACGTACCTATTCCAACTTTTCTTAAATGTTACAACCGAATTTGTATGCAGCACTCCCACCGGCAGCTCGTTCCACACTTGCATCACCCTCTGAGTAATAAAGTCCCCCCTCAGATTCCCATTAAATGTTTCACCTTTCACCCCAAACCTATTACCTCTACTTCCAGTCAATTTCACCAATGGCTCAAGGTGTAAAAGCCGGGGGTGGTAATGGGGACAAGCTCCTACTGCCTATCAAATGCTCCCAATGGCATGCATCTCAAATTGCCTCTGACAACCAAATCCAAGACCTGGTCTTCAAGTGTAGCTTAGCTACTAAGCCTGCCAGAACCGTTTCTACTGAAAGAAGGGGCAAAAACAGATTACTGGCATCTTAAAACTAGTTGCTTCGGGCAGGTGGAGCTTGTCAGCCACGGTTGGCAGCTCATCTAGGAGGAGGAAAACTCTGATCTCAAACTTCCACTGCTTTGAGGCTATACCCACTCATGGGATAGGCTTCGGGAGTAACCCCCGAGGAAAAAATCTGGAACTGGAGCCCCTAAGGTGGTCTTGCTGCTGGTACCAAACTGTATGGCTCTCTGCTGTTCCTTTACGTTCATCTGATGCATGGAGGGAGGGAGCTTGCTCTTCATATCATACCGCCCGGGTTTACATATCTAGACAGCTGGAATGCAACATCCATTGTCGACCCTGACTGACTCACTCACTCTCACCAAACCAGGTGAGTAATGGCCTGCAAGTGTCTATACCCCACATTGTGTGGCTGGATGAACATGAACATTGCCCATCTCATGTCACCAACAGAGGTAGACAATCTGACAACTAACAGATCAAAGCTTTGCAGTTCCAATATATCCACTGAGCATGGCAGTGGCCAACTGAAGTGTTAATAGGAGGGATCTGTATGCACCTCCCACCCTCAGTTACGATGGGTTCTAAACACTGCAGCGTTTGCAGCAACGTTCAACTGGTGGAAGATTCACCTTGGCTGAGATTTCCAACTTCACAGACACTAGTCCCCAGCAATTCTGCTCACTCTAGGGAATCTGAAGAAAGAGCCGAGGGCACTGGATACAGCAATGGCTGTAACACTAAACACCACCACTCTAGTGTTGAAGGCCTGAACCCCAGATTTAGTTGTGCCTCTGTCCAAATCCATCACATATAATTACAACAATGGCATCTACCCAACAATGTGCAAAATTGCCCAACTAAGGTGTGTTCACATAAAGCAGAACAAATCCAATCCAGCTAATGACTGCCCAAAGAATATACTTACAGTTATAGGCAAAGTGATGAAAGGTGCATCATTGACAGTGCTAGTGAACAGTAATTCACTTTGCTTTTGCCAGAGTCATTCAGCCCCACACCCAATCACAGCCTTGGCACTAACATGGACCAAAGAGATGAAGTCTAGAGGTGAGGTGCTTTTAAAATCAGGGCAACAGGAACATGGCATCAAGGCACATTGGTAAAATTGAAGTCAGTGAACCTCGAGGGAAAAATGCTCAAAAAACATTAAAATGAAGGCAGTCATAGCTATTGAAGGTCAATCACCCCACCGAAGGCTAGAGTAGGGTCCTCAGCCAACCATCACCCTTCCATAGAAAGGTCCGAAGAAGGGATGTCCACTACCAAATGAAGAATATTCAAATCCATTCACAACTTCTGAACAAATGAAGGAGTCCATTACTACATCCAACAAGTCCTACACAACAGTCAGGCATGAGCTGGTAAGTGGCATGTAACATTCATGATACAAAAATACCAAGCACAGCCATCTCCAACAAAAAAAAATTCAATCACTGACCCTTGGCACTCAATTACATTATTTTGATAGACATCCTTGGAGACAGCTTTTCAAATGTGACAGCAGCATAAAGAGAGACTCCAAGAACAGAGCAATCAGTAACTGGGCATCCTGTGGCAACTGACTCACTTTCCTCGGCATAATGAACACATCGGAAGTGTAATGGAATAATATCCACTTACTTACACGGGTTCAGCTGCAATCAAGTCAAAGTAAATTTATTATCAAAGAATACGTAAGTCACTACATACTATCTTGAGATTCATTTGTTGCAGGCATTTACAAGAAAATGAAGAAATACAATTGAATTTATGAAAGACTATACATAAACAAAGACTGACAAATAACCAATTTGCAAAAGAAGATGCTGTGAAAACAGAAAAAAATAATACTGAGAGCATGAGTTGTAGAGCCCTTGAAAGTGAGGCTGTAGGTTGTGGAATCACTTCAGAGTTCTGGTGAGTGAAGTTATCCACACCGGTTTAGGAACCTGATAGTTATAGGGTAATAACTGTTCCTAAACCTGGTGGTATGGGACCTAAACATCCTTAACCTCCTGCCTAATAGTAGTAGCAAGAAGAGAGCATGGTCTGGATGATGAGGCATTTAAGAGATTCTTAGATAGGCATATAGGCATAAACAGCTATGTAGGAGAGAAGGGTTAGATTGATATTAGAGTAGGTTATAAAGTTGCCACAACATCATGGGCTAAAGGGCATGTACTGTACTTTAGCTTTCTATGTTCTAATGCTGGAGATGTTGGACCGGGGAAGGACAGTGGCATTGGTTTGCTTGTCCTGCCAGTAGATGAGTTAATTTTGTGGAGAGAGCAATGATGGCTCTCCAGTTCCTTGGGGTGCCTATGTAGGTAGTCTATGACTCTAGAGTAGACAGAACAATGGCAATTACTGCTGCCCAACAGAGGGTGAACTTTGTGTTGGGTTTGAGGTCCTGATCTCCACACACACTACCTTGATGTTGCAGAAGATTATGATGGAAAGCACAGGATTTGGTGATGATTTTTATCAACAATGTAGAGATATGGGGAGTGGGCCATATTTTGCAGAGTTTAATTTTGTCAGTGTTGCACAGTGGGAACTGGTTGCTGATGAACCTTGACTTATAGATAATTTGCAGGACACCCAATTTCCTGTAGGCTTTGGTCAATGATTTCGCAATAACACAGAGCACCATCTTCATACTGCAATCTAAAAATTTAGATGACAGCAATTTAAGTTGAATAGTTTCTCATTTATCCCGTGCCTTAGCTGCATCTCAGTAGGAGTTTACTGGAGCCAACAATACAGTGAGAAAGATTAAGGCTATCAGGCAGCCTTGCTAGATGCTGGACACAGAGCTGCAGTGAAATTGGAGCTGCTGGCTGAGACCATGATTTGCATGTCACCGTGAAGCAAATGTCGGAAGGAGATGAATTCCTGAGTGCAACTAAATCTGAGGGGACTATTTCAATACCCCTCTCAAATGACAATCAAGATCCTCTGCTAGGTCAAAAAGGCTATGTACAATAGCTGGTGCTGCTTCCTGCATGCTTAGGGTTATGTCCACGATGTAAAACAATGAACAGAATCCATCTTCCGATTCAATGACCAGCTCTTCAGCCATTGGGAGGAGGTATATGAGATTATAGACACATCCCCCTGTGGCAGACCCTTATCTCTTATGTAAATCCATCACACTACAATTATCAGTGCCCAGAGCATGAGCACTAAGGAAGTACTCTGCCCTTGGCAAAAGCAAAGGCTTGCATCTCTGAGAGAAAAATAGATCCTTCTGAGCCCAGTCTTAATGCCACGGCTGTAAAGAATACTGTCATCTGGAAAGGGATGATTGGCAGGAGGGTATTGGGGAAGTTCTTCATGCCTGGAGCATGGTCTTAATCCTAACCAATACTGTTTCTTCAGAGAGACAAGTTGCAAAACCTCAAGGCAATATTCTCAATCAAATGCTTGGGCTCCTATTAGGTGATAGCATTATTTGAGAGGCCACAAGGATATTCACCTCACCTACACTACGAGTGATGTTTTGACCACCAATTAATCCATTCTGTTATCAATGATAACTTGTCCCCAAAACAACAGCAGCAACAGAAAAGCTACCAGAACAAAGGTGTTTTCAATGATCTTAGAGGCCAGACTTGGTCAGCACTTCACAGGCAACTTGGGAATCACAATCAATAATCCCCATAGTGTATCAGTCTTTGGGCTGGCCTCAGGTCCAAAGCAGCCACCAAAAGACATTCTGCCCTCTCAACTAGAAAACACCAGACAGCTTTGATAAGGATGATGAGCAGATCTAGGATCTAACTAGGTTGGTAGGAGAAAAGAAATGGTCCTATAGATATCTGAAAGCTAACAGAAAACTCAATGAACTCAAGTACAGATGGGGAGTGGAAAAAGTTCAGAAGATCTGACTGCTGGTTGATAACCAGGATGTGCTCAGACTTTCAGTACTACTGAGGTCCGAACAACTGAGTGATCATCCCAGTGGAACTAAAAACAGAGGACAGAGAGGCAGGCTGTGTCTGCTGAAGACCTCCTTAACCCATTGACAATCCATCTCTGTTGCTGCCTCTATTGGAAAGGTAACAGAACATAGAATACAGAACACCACAACCACAGCACAGTACAGGCCCTTTGTCCCATGATTATAGCATTTGAGGATAACCAACACATCCTATTCTTCACAGGTATGCAGAATGAGGTTGTGAGTTATGTTCTTCTACTTTAAAGCTTGATAATTTTATTTAGAGATATAGTGCAGGAACAGATTCTTCCGGCCCATTGAGTCCACAATCCCCAATTACACCCATGTGACCAATTGACCTACTAACCTGTACAATTTTGGGATGTGGGGGGAAACTGGAGCACCCAGTGGAAACCCATGCAGTCATGGGGAGAATTTACAAACTCCTTCCAGACAGTGGCAGGAATTGAACCCAGGTTACTGATGCTGTAATAGCATTACGCTGACCACTACGCTACTGTACACCCCATGAATTCACTCATTTTCTTCATGTTCAGATTCACATTTAATTTTCTCATGTACATTGAAATATACAAAGTTCAAAGTATAAATATTATCAGAGTATATGCATGTCACCACATTCAACCCTGAGATTCTTTCTCTGTGGGCAGACTTGGCAAATATGTAGAACAGTAAACATCAGGATCTATAAACTGTAAACAAACTGTGCAAATGCAAATATGAATAAATAGCAATAAATAACAATATAAGAGTCCTTAATTGAGTGTAACTAACCCCTTTTGTTCAGGAGCCTAAAGGTTGAGGGGTAGTAACTGTTCTTGAACCTGGTGGTCCGAGTCCTGAGGCACCTGTATATTCTACCTGATGGCAGCAATGAGATAAGAGTATGGCCAGGGTGGTGAGGATCTTTGATGATAGATGCTGCTTTCCTACAGCATCGTTTCATGGTGTTCCCAATGCAGCCAATCAGCACACTTTCCACCACACATCTATAGAAGTTTGACAAGGTTTTCGATTACATGCCAAATCTCCACAGATTCCTGAGAAAGTAGAGGCACTATTATGCTTTCCTCACAATAATATTTATATGATGAGTCCAAGACAGGTCCTCAGAGATAGTGACACACAGGAATTTGAAGTTACTGACCCTCCCCATCTCTGATCCTCCGAGAATTACTGGTTCATGGACCTCTGGTTTGCCTCTCCTGAAATTTACAATCAGTTCCCTGGTCTTATTGACATTGAGTAAGAAGTTGTTGTTACGACACCACTCAGACAAGTTTTCAATCTCCATCCTGTATGCTGATTCATCACCCCCTTTGATACAGCCCACAACAGTGGGGTCATCAGCAAACTTGTATCTGGTGTTGGAGCTGTATTTAGCCACATAGTCGTAGGTGTAAAGCGATTAGAGCAGGGGGCCAAGTACACATCCTTGCAATGCTTCTGTGCTGATGGAGATTGCAGAGGAGATATTTTTTCCCCAATTCGAACTGACTGAGGTCTACAAGTGAGGAAACCCAGGATGCAACTGCACAAGGAGGTACTGAGGGCCAGGTCTTGGAGCTTACTGATTAGTTTTGAAGGGATGATGGTGTTAAATCCTGAGCTGTAATCGACAAAGAGCATCTTGATGTGTGCATCTTTGCTGTCCAAATGTTCCAGAATTGCATGAAGAACCAGCAAGAGAGCACCTGCTGTAGACCTGTTGCTTCAGTAGACAAACTGGAGCAGATCTGAGTCACCATTCAGACAGGAGCTGATATGCTTCAACACCAGCCTCTCAAAACAGTTCATCACTGTGGATGTAAGTGTCACTGGGTAATAGTCATTGAGACAGGTTACCACACTCTTCTTGGGCACTGGTACGATTGAAGTCTGCTTGAAGCAGGTGGGTACCACACACTGCCAAAGTGAGAGGTTGAAGATATCTGTGAATACGATAGCCAGTTGGTCAGCACAGGTCTTCAGTACTCAGCCAGGTACTCCATCCGGACCAGATGGTTTCCCTGGATTCACTCTCTTGAAGGCAGCCTGTACATCATCAAAGGATCATCGGGAGATGGGGGGGGGTGCGCGATGGTTCCTCCCTGTTCTGGTGGTCAAAGCGGATATAGCAGGTGTTGAGCTCATCTGGAAGCAAAGTGAAGCTGTCCCCCATACTGCAAGATTTAGCTTTGCCGGAGGTTATGGCAATCAATCCCTGCCACAGCTGTTGAGCATCCCTCGTTGATCCCTGTTCAGTCCGGAATCTCCACTTCGCCCAAGAGACGGCTTCCAGAGATCATCCCTACACCTCATAGCATTCTTGATCTCCAGATTTGAATGCCTCTGCTCTTAGCAAATTCCAAATTTCATTGATCATCCGGGGCTTCTGATTGGGAAAAACTCTGAATGATTTTTTGGGGACACTTTCATCTACAGCTGTTTTATTAAAGTCTGTACCAACCTTGATATAGTCATTGAGATCCTCAGATGAGTTCTTGAACACAGCCCAGTCCACTGACTCAAGACAACCCTGTAACCATTCCTCAACCTCTCGTGACCAACACTTAGTTGCCTTGATCTCTGCAGCCTTGCTCTTTAGGCTCTGTCTGAATGCAGGTACAGTCGGCCCTCTTTATCCAGGAGGGATTAGTTCCAGGACCCCTCGCAGATACCAAACTTCACGGATGTTCAAGTCCCTTATTCATCCTGTCTCAATGTGGTGGACCTTAGGACCCAGCAGTAGAGCTCTGTTTCTGTTCACGAAAATAATCATGATCACGATTGAAAATAAAGTGGAAATAACAAAGCGATCGGAAAGAGGTGAAACGCCAACGGTCATTGGAAAAGCGTTAGGATACAGTCGGTCAACGATCAGAACAATTTGAAAGGATAAAATGAGAAAGGCTCTGCCCCGATGAAAGCTACAATTATTACTAAGCAATGCAGTGATTTAATTATTGGGTTTTGGGTTTTTGATCCTCCACATCAACCCAACACGATGGAGAGCACACTTGGGAGCAGGCTGTCACTGGATCAAACTCGGGAAATTCCGTTCCCGAGCCCGGTGCTAAAACATACGTTCTTAAGTGTTTTGTATGCATAGAAAGGTAAAATATATACTATATACTAAGACAAACATTTGACTGACGCTAAATAATACCGATTGTACCTGTTCCAACTTACCTAAGAGAACTTCTGATTTTTTTCAATCTTGATCCACGATAACCCATGCACATCCTCCCGTATACTTTAAGTCATCTCAAGATTACTTATAATACCTAATACAATGTAAATGCTATGCAAAATAGTTGCTATACTGCATTGTTTAGGGAATAATGACAGGAAAAATAAGTCTGTACATGCTCGAACAACAAGTGCTGGAAGAGCACTTCCGCGTTTTCGCAATTCGTGGTTGGTTGAATTCGCGCATGCGGAATTCGCGGATAAGGAGGGCCGACTGTAGTAGGAGTACAGACAAATGATCCAACTTGCCAAAATATGGTCTTGGGAAGGATTGGTAGGCATTCTTTATCATAGTGTAGCAGTGGTCTAGTGTGTTGGGCCTTTTGGTGCAACAGGTTATGTGCAGGTGATAACTGGGCAGGGGTTTCCTCAAACAGACCTCGCTAAAGTTGCCGACTATAATTTGAAATGCATCTGGTGAGCTGTTTCTGTGCAGTTGCTTATAATCCACCACTGGTGGTGTATAAACTCTGGTCAGGATCACAGACTAGGACTGCTGAAGCAATAGAATGGATGCATTTAATTGTTAGCTGTTCTCAGTCAGAGCAACAAGAAATCAACATAACCCCAATGTCCATGCACCAATGAGAATTGACTAGAAAGCATACACCACCATCTCTTTTCTTAGCAGAATTCGAGACGATCCATTCTGAAGATTGTAAATCCTTCTTGTCGGATAGCTGTGTGTTCACTGTTAAGCAAGTCCCAATGCAACAAACAGTGGAGACCTGCCACATCTGCCTCTGACACAGCAGCCTTGCCCTGAGATCGTCAGTCTTATTTTCCAGTGACTTCACAGAGTAATGTGGCATTTGCATTAACAAGTGAAGTGGGCAGCCCACAAGTGTCGGCACAGTTATTTTTTCCGTTAATAATGGAAGTTCATCAACAGAAAATGCTGAATATATTCTTCACTCCATAGGGCTGCCTGATCCGACAACTAATTCCAGGATTCTCCTGTTTATTCAGATCTCCTGCATCTCCAGTAATTTGCTTTTGCCCTGGACTTACCCGACAGTTTGTTACAAGGTTAAACTATCAAGCTAAAAAAAAATGCTTAATCCTGGCAGCATTGACTTGTAATCAGATGATTTTCTCTTGAAATGTTTCTGTAAATACCCAAAGAATCAGTGCTCCTCAGCACAGAAGGTCCTTAACCAGAATTCCAGGTCCATGGACCAAGCTGGGCCACATTATGAACACACTTTCTCTCATACAGACTCATTGATAAAATGGTGTTACATTTCCCATCTACGAACCTGGTTCTTCAGCCTGTACAAAAAAGCAGCAGCTCTGTTCAATACATTCTGGTTGCCTCACTACAGAAAGGATGTGGAAGCCATAGAAAGGGTGTAGGGGAGATTTACAAGGATGTTGCCAGGATTGGGGAGCATGCATTATGAGAACAGGTTCAGTGAACTCGGCCTTTTCTTCTTGGAGCGACGGAGGATGAGAGGTGACCTGATAGAGGTGTATAAGATGATGAGAGGCATTGATCGTGTGGATAGTCAGAGGCTTTTTCCCAGGGCTGAAATGGTTGCCACAAGAGGACACAGGTTTAAGGTGCTGGAGAGTAGGTGTTGGGGAGATGTCAGGGGTAAGTTTTTTTTTTACTCAGAGAGTGGTGAATGCATGGAATGGGCTGCCGGCAATGGTGGTGGAGGCTGATACAATAGGGTCTTTTAAGAGGCTTTTAGATAGGTACATGGAGTTTAGTAAAATAGAGGGCTATGGGTAAGCCTAGTAATTTCTAAGGTAGGGATGTGTTTGGCACAACTTTGTGGGCTGAAGGGCCTGTATTGGGCTGTAGGTTTTCTATGTTTCTATGCTGTATGCCAAGTTGGAGGTCATCCATAGCAACCACTCCTTGAAAGCATAAAATACTGAGAGCCAACACTGCATCATCCCATTTAAAACAAAGCACATGCAGAGGGCTTGCCAGTGTTTCCATCCTCAGACCAACCACTACATTCCCCAGGCATTAGTCCTCTAATGCTTAGCTATTGCACTGCTGATATTTACACTAGGCCTAATATAAAGAGCACTGGTTTAGTTATTGCAGCTTTTGCTTACATCTACTCACACTTCCAGTTCTGATCCCTAACTCTAGGCATGTTTCTTTGATGATGCACTTCTTACACAGTTCCAAAGATCTCAGCTCTCAAGGATTCTGAAGTGAGGAAGATGTGACCTGTCCTCTTGTCCTCAAAATGGTAATCACAGATGGAACTCATTCCTCCTTCTGTCGCAGTCAGCCGAACATCCCGGCTCTGACTTCAAGGGAAGCCCAATGTAATCCCCAAAATGCCAGTTATCACTGGATGCCAAGCTGGTATGGGAGGTGTGGCTGGGTGAATCGGGGGGAGGCTGGGAGGGAGAAATGGGGCTTGTTTTGTTCTTTGTTGTCTAGCTGAGCATTGCGGGCAGGCTATGTTGGCACTGAAATGTGTGGCGACATTTGCGAGTTGCCTGGTATGTCCCTAGGTTATGTTGATTATTAATACAAATGACGCACTTCACTGTATGTTTTGATGTACAAATGATAAATAAATCTGAATCTGAAAGTCCCCGTGACTAAGTCCCAGACTTGATAGCTTACCATTTGCACAGTAGTCCATAATAGTGGAAAGTTAGACAAACCAAATGGAAGATGTATTACTTAGAGTAATTCAAAATGTCTAACAGAGATCTGATTGATGCATGGGCTTCAAAATCTACTATTATATCTTCAGTACAATCTGTCTGAAATACTTCAGGGCCTTAGTTCAGATTTGAGGCTTCACACTATGTAATTAAATGCAACACACACAAAATGCAGGGAGAACTCAGGTCAAGTAGCATCACCCATGGAGAGGAATAAACAATCAACGTTTCAGGCCAAGATCAGTCCTGATAAAGGGTCACATCCGTATATGCCATCTGTTTACTCCTCTCCACAGATGCTGCCTGACCTGCTGAGTTCCTCCAACATTCTGTGTTTGTTGCACTGGATTTCCAGCATCTGCAGAATCTCTTGTGTCTGTGAAATTAAATATCACTAAAGGGGTCAATATGTCACTGTCTGGAGTGTAAGCTGGGAACTAAATGAAACAGGAGGAAGAATTTCATTGAATCTACCATCAATATACAATAGGTCGCCTCAAGTCAAGAGATGTGGTGCTCATCCAAAATTGGGCCTAGAGCCACATTAAAAGATCCTAGAGAGCTGGCAGGTCCTGCAACGACTCCACAGGAGGTTCACCTAGCTTCAAGATGATGAATAATATGTCCTGTCTGATGGCTGTATCTGCCAAGCAATAGGTAATTGTTTGGCACGTATAGCACGTAGGGTCTGGAACAAGGTAACAGGTTTAACTAAGGTGACTGGATACTGTGCCTTTTGCAGACTGTCCTGTTTGAGCAGTCTCTCACTGCTACCCTGGAGCTCCAGCTCAGATTCAGCTTCTTGAATGGGATTGAATTCATGAAGCTGACCTTGCGTTCAACCTATTGAATAGTGGCACATGCTTGAGGGGCCAAGGTCTGCTCTCCATTTGTGTCAACATGCTGATGTAAATACAATGCCCTGTGAATGACAAGCATTGAATAGACCATCATATACATACATTGTTACGAAAAGAGGTTAAAATTAAAACATACACACAAGAGACTGCAGACACTGGAGGCTGAGTTGGTAGTAAGGAAGGCAAATGCAGCGTCAGCACCCATTTCCAGAGGGCAAGAGTACAAGAGCAAAGAAGTAATGCTGAGGCTTTATAAGGCATTGGTCAGAACAGAATTGGAGTATTGTGAGCAGTGTCTAAGAAAGAATATGTTAGCATTGGAGAGGGTCACGAGAATAATCCTGGGAATGAAAGTATTAATGTATGAGGAGCTGTATTGGGCCTGTACTCGCCGGAGAAAATCTTATTAAAACCTACCAAGTATTGAGAGGCCTAGAAAGAACGGACATTGAGAGCATGTTCCAATAGTGGGAGTGTTCAGGACTAGAGGGCACAGACTCAGAATAGAAGGATGTCTCTCTAAAACAGAGATGAAAAGGAATTTCTTTAGCCAGACAGTGGTGTATCTGCAGAATTCATTGCCACAGATGGTTTTGGAGGCTAAGTCAATAGGTATATTTAAAGCAGGGGTTGAAATAATTAAGGTGTAGATGAAATGAGTTATGAAGGCTAGAGACACCTGCTGGAGGAGATGAGCAGCAATACAAAGGGCTTCCATCTCGACTTTATGAAGTAAAGGAGGTGAGAGCAGGAACTATTGGGGATGAGGTGAAAGGCAAATGGAACCAGGACCAGAAGTTAAGAGTTTTGTCATGGTTTTTATGGTAGTTTATGGGCCTCGGCTGGTGCAGGAAGCACCAAGGGTAAACAAGAAAGGCTTCTCACCTGACACTGCTTTGTGCTATTTTCTGGCATCCCTGGAGGGTGTCTAGAATTGGCATTACGCTCTACACAAATGCATGTAGCTTTGTAGCTTTCAGCTGGTTGAAACAGTTGAACTGAGGCGGGCCACGTAAGTTGCAGCTGCTCCCAAGGCGAGGTACTGCAGAATGTGATTACTCTTCTGGTTCTGGTTCCATTTGCCTTTCACCTCGCCCCCAGTAGTTCCCATTCTCACCTCCTTTACTTCATAAAGTTCAGCTGGAAGCCCTTTGCATTGCTGCTCATCTCCTCCAGCAGGTGTTTCCAACCTTCATAGTCATAGCTTGGTGATTATGGCGTCTCCATTGAAAATTTGGTTCTTTCAATTTGCAGTGACATAGCTGAAAAGGGAGCTTAAAACTACATTCATTATTTGTGAAGAGAGATAGGAGACATTTGAATAAATTCTCCACGGATTGGGGGACTGATCTTCCTAAATCAAAGTACTGCGTACAGGAGGTGGGGATGTTATGTTGAAGCTGTATCTTGACATTGGTGAGGTCTAATTTAGAGTATTGTGTGCAGTTCAGGACACCTACAGGAAATATATCAATAAGTTTGAGGGAGTACATAGAAAATTTACAAGGATGTTGCTGGGACTCGAGGACAAGTTACAGAAAGTGGTTGAACAGGTTAGGACTTTATTCCTTGGAGGGCAGGAAAATGACGAGAGATTTGATAGAGGTATACAAAATTATGAGGAGCATAGATGGGGTAAATGCAAATAGGCTTTTTCCACTGGGGTTGGGTGAGGTTTGAAACACAAACCGCGTGTTTCCAAGGCCTTACTCCAGAACTAAGCTCCAGAATAGCGAATATCAGTATCAGAATAGCAAAGCTTACCCATGAGCTTATAAAAACCCAAGAATGATTTAGAAAGGGTGCTTAGACAAAGGGAATTTTTTTTAAAAAATAACTTTTTGCCTCTGACAAACAAAATTAATTGCTCAGAGGTACCTGCCAAATTCTTTAAAAACTACCACGCCAGTAGTAATCATAAAGGACCAACTGAACTGAGAGAATTAAGCTTTCAAGGAATAGGTAGAGAAAATAAATAACTTACCATAAAATAGCCTCAGATCTGATGATATGAATGTTCCTTTCTCCTTCTGGTTAAAAAAAATTCCATACACCCTCCCTCTGTTCCCCACTCTGGCTCCTTACCCTTCTCACCTACCTATCACCTCCCCCTTCCCTTTCTCCTCTCTGATTAGATTCCTTCACCTCCAGCCCTTTACCTCTCCTACCCATCTGGTTTCACCATCACCTTCCAGCTACCCTTCTTCTCTCCTCCCCCCCCCCCACCCCCATTTTATTCTGGTGGCTTCACCCTTCCTTTCCAGTTGTGAAGAAGGGTCTCAACCATTTGTTCATTTCAATGGACACTGCCTGACCTGCTGAGTTCCTCCAGCATTTTGTATGTGTAACTTATCATGAGTTGCTACTTGATTCTAATTAATATTTTGGCTCCAAAACTAAGTGATGCTCAGTTTCACCAACAAGTTAATAGACTTTTTTTTTGAAGGTTGCAGTATTATCAGAGAATGGTTGAACCTTCCAACTTGTCCTTGGTATGATCCTACAAGCAGAACCTCTTTCACATGCTCCAGTATTTGCCCACACTGCCTAATAGTTATCCAAATGAGCAGGCCTAGAGATTACAATCGGCCCTCCTTATCCGTGAGTTCCACATCTGCAAATTCAACCAACCAGAATAGCGAAAACCTGGAAGTGCTCTTCCAGCACTTGTTGTTTGAGTATGTACAAACTTTTTTTTCTTGTCATTATTCCCTAAGCAATGCAGTATAACAACTATTTTACATAGCATTTACATTGTATTAGGTATTATAAGTAATCTAGAGATGATTTAAAGTATACGAGAGGACATGCATGGGTTATCGTGAATTGGGATCGATAAAAATTAGGAATTCTCTTACTAAATAAGTCGGAGCAGGTACATCCGGTATTATTTAACGTCAGTTAGTCAAACATTTATCTTAGTATATAGTATTTATTTTACCTTTCTATGCATATAAAATGCTTAAGAACGTATGTTTCAGCGCCGGGAACATGCTGGGTTGATGTGGAGGATCAAAAACCCAATAATTAAACCACTGCATTGCTTAGTAATAATCGTAGCTTTCATCAGGGCAGGGCCTTTCTCACTTTATCCTTTAAAATTGTTCCGACCGTTGACCAATGTAGCCTAATGCTTTTCCAATGACCGATGGCATTTCACCTCTTTCTGATCGCTTTATTTCCACTTTATTTTCAATCGTGATCACGATTATTTTCATGAACAGAAACAGAGTTCTAATGTCCTAATGTCCACCGCACTGAGACAGGTTAAATAAGGTCTGGGGTTCTGCTGGGTCCTAAGGTCCACTGCATTGAAACAGGTTGAATAAGGGACTTGAGCATCCGCGTTTTTGGGTATCCGTGAGGGGTCCCGGAACCAATCCCTCGCGGATAAGGAGGGCCAACTCTATTTAATTTTATTTAGACATACAGTGTGGAAGGAGTCTCACCGCCCAGCAACCTACCTATTTAATTATAACCTAATCACAGGAAATTTACAATGACGAATTAACCACTCTCCACAGTTGCTGCCTGACCTGCATAAGTGTTTCCAGCATTCTGTTGTTATTCCTCTCAGAATGAGTACACTACTCATTTGCATTACCCTAACCCTCCAGTAGATGGAACTGTTTAACATCTAAGGACAGGATCGACCAAATTCGAGGCCTTCCATTTCTTTCATTTTTCGATTGTCTGTTTCCCTCCCCCTTTTGTTATGTGTTCAGCAAAATCAAATATTCTTGGCTATAAAAAAGGTAAGGAATTACATCAGTTGCTTGCAAATGCAGTTAAATTAGTTGACATTTAATTTTGAAAATGATTAATAATCACTGATCAAATCATCATGTTCATATTAATGATCAACCAATGGTCAGTTGTCAGACTGAGCATTCAGAAAGCCACATGTAGTATTCTCCAAACTCTGCATAATGGCTGCTTAATTGCAGGGCAGAGTTTTATAGATAGAACAAAATAAAGATTTTTCTGTGCTGTTGTTCAGTCATTGAGTCGAGTCCGAGTCTCTATTAGTGTCTCAGTTAGGTCTCTATTCATTGGAGCGTAGAAGGTTGAGGGGGGATTTGATCGAGGTATTTAAAATTTTGAGAGGGATAGATAGAGTTGACGTGAATAGGCTGTTTCCATTGAGAGTAGGGGAGATTCAAACTAGAGGACATGATTTGAGAGTTAGGGGGCAGAAGTTTAAGGGAAACACGAGGGGGTATTTCTTTACTCAAAGAGTGATAGCTGTGTGGAATGAGCTTCCTGTAGAAGTAGTAGAGGCCAGTTCAGTTGTGTCATTTAAGGTAAAATTGGATAGGTATATGGACAGAAAAGGAGTGGAGGGTTATGGGCTGAGTGCGGGTAGGTGGGACTAGGTGAGATTAAGGGATCGGCACGGACTAGGAGGGCCAAGATGGCCTGTTTCCATGCTGTGATTGTTATATGGTTATATATGGTTATATGGACACCCAGCCTTCTTATTGGAAACTCTCCAAGATTCCCCAAGGTGATACACATTGTCTGAGTAATATTATCTATCCATCGTAGCCTCTGTTGTCCTCTCCTTCTTTTACCTTCTCTTTCACCTAACATGAGAGTCTTCTCCAAAGAATCCTGTCTTCTCACCATGTGGCCAAAATATTTGAGCTTTTGTTTCATAATCAAGCCTCCTAGTGAGCAGTCTGGCTGTATTTCCAGTATCGAAGTTCAAAGGTATCAATTCTTTTGTATTCAGCCTCATTAACAGGCCAGCTCTCACAGCCATACATCACAACTGGAAACACCATAGACTGTGCGACTCTTCTGAAAAAGTCAAGTTCTGCAGAAGGAAACATCTCCTCTAACAATGCCTGTTATCTTCTTTTGTGCATTCCAGGGTAATGACTTCTCATCCTCTACCAGACTAGCACCCACTGCAATAAGACTGGTTACAACATACTTGCTGATCTACACCTAAACCAACAGTTTTAATCAAACACCTTTCATAGGTGCCAGTTTGCTGTTGTGTGAAGTCCTGTCGGTCAGAGAATGTTCTCATTTGTCCATCTGTGAAACACATTTTCACTAAGATTGGTTGACTAACTCCTATTCTCAGGGTGAATAACATTCTGGAAATGCTATGAACGATTATTTGCTGTAACCTTTCTCTGTTACAGTCTCCTGCAGTGTGATCAAAGCATTGATATTACTGGAGAAAATAAAATAGTGTATTGGCATTTGGAGAGGTTTTCCTGCACAAACGCGTATTCAAAACAGACATCTGTAATGGAAAAATGTCTCGGCACCTTGCAACATTATCGAACATCTGTTCTGTGGCTCATCTGGAGGGACGGCTGACTAAATGCATGAGCATTTGAAGGCAGAGAGAGGTATGATGAGGTTACAGTGCAAAGTTCAAAGGAAATTTATTTTAAAAGTATATATGTATATGTTACCCTGAGATTCATTTTCTTGCAGGCATTCACAGTAAATACTACAAAACAACAAAAGAATCGAAGAAATACAAAGAGGAATAAACAATTAATGTGCAAAAGACTATGCAATTACAAACAAGAGAAAAAAGTAATAATAATAACAATAAAAGCCACATTCTAAGCACCACTAGAAAAGTCCAAAAGTTCCTAGCAATTGACAAATGAGTGTGCCTGGCTACGCAGTACCTCAGGTTTTACCAGATTGAGCTCAGAGAAAATAAAAATACAACAATAGAAATAATAATCAATAAATAAGCAATAAATATCAAGAACACAAGTTGTAGAGCTCTTAAGAGTGAGTTCATAGTCTGTGGAATCAGTTTAGTGTTGAGATGAATCAATGAACCCCTCTGGTTCAAGAGTCCGATGGGTGAGAGGTAATAACTTCCTGTCACTCTTTCCTGATGGCAGCAGCAAGAAGGGAGCAGGGCCTGGATGGTGGGAGGTCATTGATGGATGCTGCTTTCTTGCGATAGCACTCCATGTAAATGTGCACAATGGCGGGGAGAATTTTGATGAAGTGACCTTTATTCACCAGACTCTTCCATTCCTGGGCACTGGTGTCTCCGTATCAGGCAGTGATGCAACCAGTCAGGATTCGCTCCACTCTGCATCTTTAGAAGTTTGTCAATGTTTTAGTTTACATGCTGAATCAAGGCAAACTTAAATAAAAGTGCCACCATGCCTTCTTTTGCATGGCACTTATGTACTCGTCCCAGAAAAGATCCTCTGATACGATAATGCCCAGGAATTTAATGGTGGGAAGGGTAAAAATTGGGACTGAGCACAGGCCAGACTTAAGAGGAAAGCAGAAATGCAGGAATGTTAGAGTAGAGGGGTGTAGTCACTGGAGATTTTACAAACGAGTCTTATAGGTGAGCCAGAGTAGTCCATCTGCATAGGGGCAAGAGGAACAGGGCAAGTTACTTCCTTCACAGGTTAGGAAGAGCTCTAGTTTGTTTACAGTGGAAGGAACAGCGTCAGTCAGGGGATTGCTGGAATGGTAAAGTCCTGAGGACACAAAGATGCTGCTGTGAGGTTCAACACTCAATGACCTGAACTTCAGAAAGGTTGAAACTGGTGGCATGGATGATCAAAATCTTTGTGATAAATGTCCGTTCACAACCTGAGTCAGTTTGAGGAAGTGACCAGCGAGAGGAACTGAGTCTCTGGGAAACTGAAAACAAAGTCTTCAGACTTTTATACATTTAGCTGTTGGATCAACAAGCATCAAATAATCAAAATGACAATTCAGAGGGTAGACGGAAGGGGAAAATAAAGCTTGTCAAAACTGATGTCACACATTCCACCAGCATCACTTCTCAACTCTGACCACCTTGGGGACAGCCTAATCCATCTCCAATATTCAACAAATGATGCTTAAAAAGGAAATTTGGGAAGCACAGACAGGTCATGAAATAGCAACTGCTGTCGGAAGCAAGGTAAACCCAAAGACATTTTGTAAGAATTTGATGTTGGGGAGTTTGCCGAGCTTGGTCATCCTCAGTGCACAGTTGTTGGTGTTTCTCTCTGGGAGTGCTTGTGTTTATATAGGCCCCCGTCACTTGCCTCAGTCCTGATTGGTTACCCCTTCAGTTGATGTTTGAATTCTATTGGCTCACATTTCTTAGGCTCTTAGGGATTCATATTTCAATATTTTTTGTTTATGGAGTTTACTGAAGGGATAGCCAATCAGGACTGAGGCAAGTGACGGGGGCCTATATAAACACAAGCACTCCCAGAGAGAAACACCAACAACTACACACTGAACATGTCACCTCGACTGGTGAGGAAACGTCTGCAAGCTGATTGCCAAGCTCGGCAAACTCCCCAACATCACACACCTCAACCCGAGCTACCAATATTCACCACCATCTTGTACATATATCATGTACAATAGAATAACCAGGGAAAAGATAGGAGGCCCATTAGGGACAACAGGGGCAATCTGTGTGTGGAGCCAGAAAGTATTGATGAAGTCATAAATGAATTATTTTTCATCAGAATTCAGGAAAAAAATACATATTTTGTATTTGGAATAGGGATGGTGAAAGTCCAAGTCTCCAAAATAAAAGGGAGATTCTCTCTTCCTGATAGATTGAAACAGTGAAAAAGGCCCTCCTCTACCCCAAAGGAGCAGGCCCTCTGTCTGGCCACAGCTGATGTAAGGAAGATCCTAATCAGGGTCAACCCATGCAAAGCTTTGCGGGGACAGGATACCTGATTGGGTACTGAGAGACTGTTCGGCCCAGCTCACTTTCATGGGCATCTTTAGCATCTCTCTGAAGCAGTCCCTGGCATTCTCATTGACCCTGCAGGCTTCAAAGCTGCCACCATCATCCCAGTGCCTAAGAGGCTGACAGTAGCCACTTAACAACTACCATCCGGTGGCACTGAACTCAATAGTACTGAAGTGCTGGTCATGAACTGTTAATTCGGCATTGGACCCCTGCCAGTTTGCAGATCTCTCGAATCAGTCCACTGATGATGCAATAGCCTTTACCCTCTACTCAGTCTTGTCCCACCTAGAGAACGGCGTCTCCCATGTCAGAATGCTGTTCACCGACTTCAGTTTGGCATTCAATATGATCATTCCTCAGAAGCTGATAGTTAAAACTGTCCTTGTTGGATCTCAAGACCTCCTTCTGTAACTGGATCTTGGACTTCTTGACAGAGAGACCTCAGTCCAAATGGTTAGCAACATCTCTGGCTCTGCCCACTGCTGTTCACGTTGCTGATGCATGACTGTACTACTAAGTCCAGTTCTAACCACATCTTTAAGCTCGCTGATGGCCTCAGCCATCAACAGGGTCTCAGGGTTGTATACTACATACATACTTGATAATAGTATGTATCTTTGAATCATCGGCAACAACTATTGCATTTCTGGCTGATTTTTTTAATTTTTGCTTGCCACAAATGACTGGAGGATAGCAAATGTGGTCTCCCTTTTCAAGAAACACCTCTATTGACATCAATGGTTCTGTGGTTTGAGAGGGTGAACAGCTTTAAGTTCCTCAGCATACACATCACCGAAAATCTCACACGGTCCGTACATACTGGCTGTGTGGTGAAAAAAGCACAACAGTACCTCTTTCACCTCAGACAGTTGAAGAAGTTTGGTATGGGCCCCTAAATTCTAAGAACTTTCTATAGGGACACAATTGAGAGCATCACTGCTTGGTATGGGAACTGTACTTTCCTCAATTGCAGGACTCTGCAGAGTGGTGTGGACAGCCCAGCGCACCTGCAGATGTGAACTTCCCACTATTCAGGACATTTACAAAGACAGGTGTGTAAAAAGTGTCCAAAGGACCATTGGGGACCCAAGTCACCCCAACCACAAACTGTTCCAGCTGATACCATCCAGGAAATGGTACCGCAGCATAAAAACCAGGACCAACAGGTTCCAGGACAGCTTCTTCCACCAGGCCATCAGACTGATTAATTCATACTGACAACTGTATTTCTATGTTAAATGGACTGTCATGTTGTATATACTATTTATTATAAATTACTATAAATTGCACATTCAGACAGACAGACTTTTACTCCTCATGTATAAAAAGGATGTAAGTAATAAAGTCAATTCAAGAAAGGCAGCTGGGGAAGGGCTGTCAGACATCAGTAGTAGGAGTTATTCTGCAGGATAGAATTAGGGATCACTTAGAAAAACAAGGTATAATCAGAGATAGCTTGCATGGCTTTATCAAGGACAGATCTTGACTGATCAATGGGATTGGAATTTTTGACGAGGTAACAAAATCTATTGATGTGTTCAGCACAGTAGGTGTGGTTTATAGGACTTCAACAAAGTCCCACATTGAAGGTTCATTAGATCCAGAACAAGTTGTGAATTTAGAACCAATAATGGCTTAACATAGAGGAGAGGGTGATGATAAAGAGCTCTCTGTGATTCAATGCCATTGACTAACCATGTCCCACAGGGATCACTGCTGGGACCCTTGTAGTTTGTAAAATATATGAATAATTTAGTTGTGGAAGGAGGAGGCAAGGTCAAAGGCCAGTGGAATTGTTGGAAGCTGATGTATTAATGGCAGATGGAGTTAAATGCAAGGCAATGCAGTTTGGGAAAATACCTGAGCTTAGGACATACACCATGAATCAGGAGGTCTTTAAGATTACTGAGAAACAGAGGATCTTGGTGTCCACATCCAAAGACCTTTGAAGGTGGGCGTGCACATAATGTGGTTAAGGTATATAGGATGCTGGCCTCCTTTCATCAGGACATTGAATACAAGAGCAGGGAAATTGCACTGTAACTATAAAACATTGTTAGACCTCAGCTAGAGTCCTGCCACCACACTAGAGGAAGGATGTGATAGCCATGGAAAGGGTGCAGAGGAGATTCACCAACATATTGCCTGACATAGAGCATTTCAGTCTTAAGGAGAAACTGAAACCAAGTCTGTTTTCTCTGGTGTGAAGGAAGTCAAGAGGGAACATGATCAAGGTATCTAAAATTATCTGCATAGATACTATATCATTAAAAGGAGCCCTTACAGGACTGCTTTACGTCTGTGAACTGGACAGTATTCAGGGATTCATTTTCTAGTCTGAATGAATACACCCAGTTGTCACCAACTCCATCAAGACCCACGAGGATGAGTGTGTGCCTTCAAGAACATAGCAGGCAGACACAAACCAAAAATTGTGGATGAACCAGGAGATTCGTAGTCTGCTGAGGACTAGATCTGTGGCATTCAAGACTGGTGATCTGGAACTGTACAAGAAGTCCAGGTACAACCTGTGGAAGGCTATTGTAAGGGTGAAAAAAAAGAATCCTGATTGAGGTGAGAGACAGAATCAGCTCTGGCAGGGTTTGCAGGCCATTACTTTCTACAAGGCAAAACCTAACATCACGGATGGTTGTAATGCTTCACTCCCAGAGCTCAATGCCTTTATACTGTGACTTCTGATTCAGACGCTGACGTCAGAACATCTTTCAAGGTAACCCTCAGAAGGCATCAGGTGTACCTGGTAGAGAACTGAAAACCTGTGCCAACCAACTGGTAGGAGTGTTTGAGGACATCTTCAATCTCTCACAGCTGCACTCGGAGGTTCCCACCTGTTTCAAAAGGGTGGCAATGCCAAGAAGAGCAGGGTGGCCATCCTCACTGACTGTCACCCAGTGGCATTCACATCTACCATGATAAGGCTGGTGATGCTTTGAATGTAGCTGGAATCAGCTCCTGCCTAGCAAGAATCTGAACCTGCTGCAATTTGCTTTTCACCACAATAGATCTAAAGCAGATGCAGTCTCACTGGCCCTCCACTTAGATCATCTGGACAATAGTAATACCCATGTCAGGCTGATCCCGTGCTGTAGCCCCTCCATACCAGATGGCAATGCAACTAGTTAGAATGCTCTCCACAGCCATCTACTCCATCATCCAATTCACTGACATTTAACATGAAAAGCAATCCCAGTACCGAGCCTCACAGCAGCCAATCAGAATAGGTGCCCTTTTTCCCTCTCTTTGCTTCCTGCCAATCAGTCATTCTTTCACTCATGCTAGTACCTTTCCTGTAATACCATGGGCTCTTATCTTGTTAAGCAGCCTCATGTGCAGCTTGTCAAAGGATTCTGGGGATCTAAGTAAACAACATTCACTGACTCTTCTTTGTCTATCCTGCCTGTTATTTCCTCAAAGAATTCCAACAGATTTGTCGGGCAAGATTTCCTTGAAGGAAACCATGCTGACTTTGATCTTCTTTATCACACACCTCCAAGTACTCCGAAGCCTGACCTTTTAATAAAGGACTTCAACATCTTCCCAAACACTGAAGTTAGGCTATTGGCCTATAATTTCCTTTCTTCTGCCTCCCTCCCTTCTTAAAGAATGGAATGGCATTTGTAATTTTCCAGTCCTCTGGAACCAATGCAGAACCTAGTGATTCTTGAAAGACCATTTACTGATGCCTCCACAATCTCTTCAGCCACCTCTTCCAGAACCCTGGGGTGTAGTGCAGTTAATTTCTGAATGAACAACACACGCAAGAACACTACCTCAATACACACACTTATTATAATTTATAGTTTGTTTTTTTATGTGCTGCATTGTACTGCTGCCGCAAAACAACAAATTTCATGACATTTGCCAGTGATATTAAACCTGATTCTGATTATGAGGGTCAATTGCTGAAAGCCTATCCCCTTCATTGAGGTAAATGAAACTAAAGCATAATTTTAGAGTAAAGAGTAAGAGATTGATGGGATCTGAGGGGGACTGTTCCCAACTAGAGTGGGGAGTACCTGGACCACATTGCTAGATGGAGTGCTGGAGGCACAATCAATGGGATCATTTAAATATCCAGAGGAGCACTTGAATCAGTGATGAATGGAGACCTGCTGGCCAATGCTGGAAAGCAGGATTAATGCAGATGAGTGTCCATTAGTCAACGTGAACACGACAGGGCAAATGGTGGGGAAGGCTGGGGAACAACAGAGTGCGTGGGGATGAGGATGGTGGTATGATGGTGGAGTTTGGATGGGGCCACTGGGTTCTCCTGAGATGCAGCTGTTGTCGGAGAGCAGTAAAGACAAAGACGGAGGCAGCTGCAATACTATGCTGCCATCACAGAGAACATCCTCACATCCTACTGGTTTGGTGCAGCTTCTTCACAATATATAAACATTACAGCAAACTGTCAGGACAGCAGATGACTGCCATCTATTGTCACCTTAGGACTTGTAATGTGTCCAGGACAAAGAAACAAGCAGGAAAAAAATCATGCAGCTCCACCCATCCAGAAACTGTCTTTTCCAAAAGCTCCCCCCTGGAAACGCGCTATAAGGCTACTAAAACTAAAACTTCACACCATCTTAAAAATCTCTTCACCCAGCCGGTTAATCTGATTGATCATTCTAGTTACCTTCCCACCACTTTTACTCAAATTTTTGTACAGTACTGCAAACATTGTAAACCACTTATTACTACAGTACAAATGCATGCTGGTATTTTTGTACATAGAACATTACAACACAGAAACAGGCCTTTTGGCCCTTCTTGGCTGTGCCGAACCATTTTTCTGCCTAGTCCCACTGACCTGCACCTGGTCCATAACCCTCCATACACCTCTCACCCATGTCCAAGTTTTTCTTAAATGTTTAAAGTGAGCCCACATTTACCACTTCATCTGGCAGCTCATTCCACACTCCCACCACTCTCTGTGTGAAGAAGCCCCCCCCATGTTCTCTTTAAACTTTTTACCCTTAACCCATGTCCTCATGTTTTTTTTCTTCCCTAGCCTCAAAGAAAAAAACCTGCTTGCATTTACTCTATTTATACCCATCATAATTTTATATACCTCTATCAAGTCTCCCCTCATTCTTCTACGCTCCAGGGAATAAAGTCCTAATCTACTCAACCTTTCTCTGTAACTCAATTTCTCAAGTCCCAGCGACATCCTTGTAAACCTTCTCTGCACTCTTTCAACCTTATTAATATCCTTCCTGTAATTCGGTGACCAAAACTGCACACAAAACATTTATTCCACATCTCTATATTCTACATTATTTTTATACAATTCTTTATAAATATAGATTTTTGTTACGTGTAGCACCAACACAACAAATTCCTAAAACGTGTAAATGTATTAGGACGAATAAAGTTGACCCTTACAAGAGGTACCAGAACTCTACACTGTGTTGGGGCTGGGGGAGGAAGCCGGATTCCGAGTTGGTGGGTGGGCCGTGGCGGTGTGTAATAGTGAGGGGGTGAGTTGAGAATGGGATCCTCGGTGGTTTGGGTGAGGGTCGGGACGGTGCGCAGTTGTGGAGCTGAGAAAGATTTTGATGGAGGGTTTTGGAGTGGAGGTTGGAGAATGGGTGGGGAGACGGTGGGCCTATGCTGGAACACTCACCCTCCGGCGGCTCGGGCTCATCCTCCGCCCTCTCCTCCTCCTCCTCCAGTCGGCGGCACAGCCACGGAAACTCGTCCCTCAAAGACTCGATGAAGGCGGCGAAAGCCCGAGGCCCGCGGCCCGGCAAGTAGTCGAGCAGCTTCAGGGTCCGGCGGACGCTGACCGGCTCGGCCTCCAGCTCTTCCAGGAAATTTTGGCTGACCACCCGCTCCTGGTACAAATACTGCACCAGCTGCTCCACTCGCAGCTGGTCGGCCAGCTCCAGCCGCAACCTCCGCAGGATGCGACGCTGCTTCGGCTCCATGGCCCGGCCCGGCCCGGCCCGAGGCTGTGCCGCTCGCTGGTTCCACCTGACCTGAGATACTGTGACTCTGATCACCGCAGGCAGGCAGAGTCTGCCCTCATCTGCGATCAAACTCTGAGCACTGTTCTTTCCTAATGCCGACAACTCTCCCTTTCTCTACCACCGCCTCCAGCACCGTCTTTTATTTCCCTCATTGTATTTCACTCCCTCTTCCCCCCCCCACTATTCCCATCCTCCCTCCCCCCACTATTCCCATCCTCCCTCTACCCCTCACCTCCCTATCCCCTCGCTTCATCCTCTCCCCACCTATACCCCACCCCATCCCACCCCCCATCCTCTCCCCACATACCCCTACCCATCCCACTTCCCCCTCACCGTCTCTCCACCCACTCCCCACCCTCCCTCATTCCCCTCCATTCTCTTCCTCATCTCACTCCTCCCCTCATCCTCTCCCCACTTATACCCCTCCCCATCCCACATGCCCCTCCCCATCCCACCCCCCATCCTCTCCCCACCCCCATCCTCTCCCCACATACCCCTCCCCATCCCACTTCCCCCTCCGTCTCTCCACCCACTCCCCACCCTCCCTCATTCCCCTCCATTCTCTTCCTCATCTCACTCCTCCCCTCATCCTCTCCCCACTTATACCCCTCCCCATCCCACTTCCCCCTCACCATCTGTTCTCCCACACCCCTCCCTCCCCATCCTCCCTCATTCCCCTCCATTCTCTTCCTCATCTCACTCCTCCCCTCCTAATCCCTCTCCCCTTCTCCCCATCCCCTCTCATGCTGATTATCTGGTTTATTGAATATTACAGAAACCTACTGGGTCTTACGTTATTGTCTTTTAAAATCTGTGAAGTGTCGAAGTTTTAGTAGAGTAACATTTAGTGAGTTTCTGAGGAGTGACCAACAGAAGGAGTGAGCTGTAAAGGAATGGAAGGATCCAGGTCTCGGCTGGAACCTGAGTGCCAATGTGTCACCAGGGAGCACAGGAGAAGCAGCCACAGGATCCTGGAGACTGCTGGAACCAGGGAGCCAGGTGAGTGAAAACTTTAACCATCATGTCGCGTGTCAGATGCCAAACCTTTCAAAACCTTTCTCTTTTTTCAAAATTAAACTTTATTCATAAAAATATATACAGAAAATACAAAATAAAAAATCAAAGATTTTTTTGGCAATATGCACAAATACAGATACTGATACAATGAAAAATGTATTTGCAGCAGCATCACAGGCACATACCATCAGATACACACATTCTCAAGAAAAAATCATTAATTAAACATAACTTATGCAATTTTATTGGGGGCTTTGCTATGGCATGCTTGGTGGGTGATGGTTTTTGCAGAAGTGAGGGAGAGGGAGGATTGTTGCTTTGCTGCTGCTTGTGCATAGTGAGGGGGAGTGGGGGGCTTTGGGGTTCTAACGTTTTAACTCACTCATACTTTGGGGCACTCTTCTGTTTTGTGGATGGTTGTGAAGAACAAGAATTTCAGGATGTATCTTCGTACATTTCTCCGATGTTAAATGGAACATTGAACTATTTTTACAAAAACACAATTGGAACAGTAAGCATTTTTGAGCAAAGTGTTGCTAAACTGTGGTGATTAGGGTTGTGTCAGTTAGTTCAAGAACCAAATGGTTGAAGGGAAGTAGCTGTTTTTGAACGTGGTGGTGTTGGATTTCAGGTTTTTGTACTTTCTGCCTGACAGTAGCTACAAGAAGGTGTCATGACCCAGATGATAGGGATCTTTGATGATGAATGTAGCCTTTTTGAAACAGCGCCTCCTATAGGTACTATACTACCAATGGACCGATGGTGGGGATGATGTGCCTGTGACATATTGAGCTGAATCTTCTATATTCCTGCACATTTGAATGATCATACCATAATCTTAATCTCTCTTTCTTTTTCCAATACTCTTATTAAATTTCATATACACAAATACAGAATTCATGAGGATACTTATCAATCAAAATAAGATAGCACAAAATGCACTATATATAAATCACACTGATACAATCATGATATCCCATATTCATGATCAATCAAATAAAATAAATTGAATTATGAAGTACAATAATATGGTTAATTATAAAAAAATCTACCCCCACTGCCAAGACAAAGCTGGTTGGTTTAAAAAAAGAAAAAAAAAAGGAATTTTCTTTACAGAGTTTTACATAGATTTGGTTTCCAAGACACAATTATTAAAACTATACAGACACTATATGACAATCCTGCTGCTAGGATTAAAATCAATGGGTATTTATCAAATAGTCTTACCCTAGAAAGGGGCACAAGATAGGGTTGTGCATGGTCACCACTACTCTTGGCGTTATATCTGGAACCATTAGCTCAATACATCAGGCAAAATGAAGATATCGGGAATTACTATTAAAGGGACAGAGCATAAATTGGCTTGTTATACAGATGACGTTTTGATCTATCTAGGGCAACCAACATACTCTTTACCTAAATTGATGCAATCCTTTGAACAATATGGTCAATTATCAGGATACAAGATCAACATATATAAAACCCATTTACTTTCATATTACTACAGCCCACCAAGAGAAATTGAAAGTCAATACCCCTGGGCATGGCATACAGATTCTTTCAAATATTTGGGCATCATTATGCCAAAAGATCTGGCAAAATTATCAGAATGCAATTATCAGCCTTTATATAAAAAATTAAGGAAGATGTGGCAGGATGGAACCTGATTCCTTTTCTCAGTCTCAGTTCAAGGATTGAGTCTATTAAAATGAATATACTGCCCAGACTGTTATATCTCTTTCAGACCCTACCAATAGAGATTAATCAAAATCAATTCAATGAATGGAACAAGATGCTATCAAAGTATATATGGCAAGGTAAAAGGCCTAGAGTTCATCTCAAAACTTTGCAATTAGCAAAGGAAAAGGGGGAAGGGGCCTATCTTCTCTTAGAGATCATTATTTTGCAGCACAGTTGAGAGCTGTGATATGTTGGTGCAACCCATCATATGACGCTCAATGGAAAAACATTGAGGAGCGGGTACTTCCCATCCCCATACAAGCAATTTTGGCTGATAACAACCTGCAAAGGTACATAAATGCTATTGATAACCCATGGGTGAAATTGACTCTTAAGATATGGAAAACTACTATAAAAGAATATAATCTAGAGGGAGATACTGCAATTCTTAAATGGTTTGCATATGACTAGGCTTTTACACCAAACAAATTGGATGCTAGATTTAAGGACTGGACAGCTAAAGGAATAACAGTTCTTTGCAACGTATTGAAAGAAGGAACACTGTTCAGTTTTGAAATGCTTAAAGAGAAACACTTATTAGAAAAACAAGATTTTTATCAGTATTTACAGATGCGACAATATGTTAATAAGACGCTTAAAAATGTAACCAAGGCAAATACATGCTTGATAGAGCTCTTTAGAAAAGCATATAATTCAAATAATGGTAGTAGAATCATTTCAAGCATGTATACGGGGTTGTCAAATCTTAAAACACATTGGACTTCATACATTAAAACAAAATGGGAGAAGGAAGGAGGGATAATTATATCTGAGGAAGAATGGACAACAATATGGACATATCAATGGAAGTGTACCAGTTCACAGAAATGGAGGGAGTTTGGATGGAAAAACTTGATAAGTTATTTTATTACACCCTCTCAGAAATCCCATTATGATAGTAACCTCCCTGTTTGCTAGAGAAATTGTGGAAATCAAAATGCAAATCATTATCATATTTTTTGGGACTGCCCTGTTATCAAAAACTATTGGAGGGGGATACACAATGCCCTACAAGACATCTTTAAATGTGAAATACCCTTAGGGAGTAAGACCATATATTTTGGATATATACCTCAAGATTGGTTGAAAAAATAAATATTTAATGAATATACTATTGGTGGCTGGTAAAAAGACTCTTACTAGGAAATGGTTATCAGAGGAGAGCCCAACTTTAAATACGTGGATGGAAATTACAATGGACATTTACAGAATGGAGAAGATAACAGCATCTATTAATCATAAGCTGGAACAATTTGATTCATACCAGGAAAAATGGATTAACTACATAATTCCTCATAAGCCTGATTTTATTCTCACAAATTAATGAATCTGTTGTAAAAAAAAAGATCACTCCCTACTTGTACGTAGTTCTTTCCTTTTGCTTGTTCTTTCTTTCCACTCTTTTCTGTAAGTGTATATCTCAGATAAATACTTTATGGAGATTTGTGATATATATGATAATATGATATATATGTACAATGTCTGAAATACATCTTACGGAAATGTTTGATGATGAACTTCAATAAAAAAATAAATTACAAAAAAGAAAAAAAAGAGTACTTTGCCATATAGTGTTTTATGATAATAGCCCAGATCTATATTTTAGTAACAATAACAATTCAAAGATTTTTAAAATAGTTCAAAAAGGGTCCCCTTGGCGTTTGAAAATCTTGGTTAGAATCAGAAATTGAACAGCGAATCTTCTCTAAATTTAAACATGACATAACATCGCAAGATCACCCTTGCGAGAAATAAAAGCTAGTACCCACAAATGAGAAGGCTACAAAATTATAGCTCTTTCCTCAACAATACCAAATAAGGCAGTCAAATGATTTGGCTTAAAATTAACTTTAAAAGGTACAGAAAAAGTTTGGAATACATCGTTCCAATATTTTTCAAGGCCCTAACATGACCAAAACATATGAATTAATGAAATCTCTCCATTATTACATCTGTCACAATAAGGAGATATATCTGCAAAAGAAATGAGTGAGCTTGTCTTTAGACATATGAGCCATAAGTACCACTTTAAATTGTAGGAGGGAATGATGAGCACATGATGATGAAGAATTCACCATTTTGAAAATAGCCCTCCAGGTCTCATCAGATAATGAAGTCTGTAAATCCTTTTCCCATTCCTTTTTAATTTTGTCTAAAGGAGCCATTCTCAATCCCAACAACAGACCATAAATATAAGATATTGAGCAATTATCAAAAGGTTTCAAATTTAAAATTACATCTATTATGTTCTTATCTGGGCTGGTAGGAAATATATGTAGTTTAGATCTTAAAAAATCTCTAATCTGTAGATATCAAAAAAGTGGGTATTTGATAGGTTATATTTCACTGAGAGCTGCTCAAATGAAGAGAGATTCCCTCCAACAAACAGATCCTGAAATCGTTTAATGCCTAATCTCTAAAAAAACAGATTGGTCATAGATGGTTTTTAAAAAATTAGAAAACAAGGGACTAGAAAGGGAATATCTCATTAAACCGCAATGTTTTCTAAACTGTAGCCAGATCCTCAAAATGTGTTTAACCACCAAACTGTCAGTTAATTTATTTAAAGATAAAGGAAGAGAGGATCCAGGAAGAGAAATAATAGAAAATTTAGTAAGAGAATTGGCTTCCAAAAAGACCCATATTGGACAATCCTCACAGTTAATATAACCAGAACGTAAGATTTCGTATGTTAATTGCCCAATAATATAACCTAAAATTGGGTAGAACAAGGCCTCCATTCTTTTTAATTTTTTGAAAGTAGACTTTATTTAATCGAGGTTTTCTGTTCTTCCATATATAGGAAGAAAGAATCGAATCTAAAGAATCAAAAAAAGATAGGAATAAAAACAGGTAATGCTTGAAAAGATATATAAATTTAGGTAAAATATTCATTTTAATAGAATTGATTCGACCAATCAATGATAAAGAGGCGACCAATTAGAAACTGTCTTTCACATAATTCATTAAAGTTAGAAAATTTTCTTTGAATAGATCTTTATAATTCTTAGTGATTGTTACACCCAAGTATGTAAATTGCTTTATTACAATTTTCAAAGGAAGGTCAATATCGTTTGGTATCAAATTATTTAAAGGAAACAATTCACTCTTATGTAAATTCAATTTATATCCTGAAAACTACTAAGCTTAGTCATTAAAAGAAACATAGAGGGTAAAGAAGTTATAACATCAGATATAAAAAGCAATAGGTCATCAGCATAAAGTGAGACTTTATGAATAGTACCTTTCCTTAAGATATCAGTGATATCTTTAGACTCTCGAAAGGCAATTGCTAAAGGTTCTAATACCAAATCAAAAAACAAAGGACTCAACAGATCCTTGTCTGGTTCCACGTTAGAGTTTAATTGGTTTGGAAATCTGAAAATGAGTAAGGACCGGAGCAGAGGGAGATAAGTAAAGTAAATTAATCCAATGAATAAAATTGGGCCCAAAATTAAATTTTTCTTAAGTTTTAAATAGGTAATTCTGTTCAACTCAATCAAAAGCCTTCTCCACATCCAGAGAAATCGCACGTTCCAATATTTCCTTGGATGGAGAATGCATAACATTCAGCAGTCACCGTATATTAAAATGGGAATATTGATTTTTAATAAATCCTGTCTGTTCATCAGAAAATATAGAAAGTTTAATATTTTTGAGTATGAGCCAAAACTTTAGATAGGATCTAAGCATCAACATTGAGTAAAGAGATTGGTCTATATGAAGAGCATTCAGTGGGATTTTTATTCTTTTTAAGAACATGTGAAATGGAAGCTTCATAAAAAGACTGTGGCAACCTACCCACCTTGAAGGAATCAGTAAGGGTAGACCATAAATAAGGTATAAGCAATGAAGAAAAAGCCTTATAAAATTCTCCAGAGAATCTGTCAGGTCCTGGAGATTTCCCAGAATGCAATGAACATATAGCCTCAGTGATTTCCTCCTGAGAAATATGTTGCTCCAACTGCTTTTGATTATCACCCGGAAGTCCAGGAATATTTACTTGGTCTAAAAAATTGTTCATTGCAGTATTATGTTTAACAGAATCAGAACTATACAATTTAGAATAAAGTTCTCTAGAAGTATCATTTATTTCAAAATGGTCAGTTGTCATATCACCACTGGTTTTGCAAATTTCTTTAATTTGCCATTTAGCTATAGAGGTCTTTAATTGATTAGCCAGTAGTTTACCAGTTTTTTCTCCATGTATATAGAATTGGCTTCTGTCTTTTAAATTGGCTTTCAATTGGATACATTATAAGATCATATTAAGTTTTAATTTCAATACGTCTTTTGTATAGTTCAGGATCTGGTGCCAAAGCATATTTCTGGTCTAATTGTTTTAATTGATTAACTAAATCAGTTCTCTCTTTATTAGCTTTTTTCTTAGTTTATGCAGTATAGGAGATAATTTGTCCTCTAATATATGCCTTAAAAGTGTCCCAAATGATAAGACTAGAAATCTCTTCCAATGCATTTTCTTAAAAAAAAGAGTAATTTGATTTTCCAGAAATTTTGGGAAGTCCTTATCAGATAACAAAGTTAAATTAAAATGCCAGTATCCGTTCATATGAGTGAAACCAGGAAGATATAAAGATAGAAATACAGGAGAATGGTTGGATACAGCTATAAATGGTTTGATCAAACTAATGGAATCTTTTGACTATCAAAAAAAAAATCAATCCTGGTGTAGGAATGATGGACATGAGAGAAGAATGAATACTTCCTTTCTGCTGGGTGAAAAAAATGCCAGATGCTAACAATATCACGCTTCATTAGAAAGGATTGAATAAATAAAGCTGATTTATTAGGTGTGGCTGACTTAAGAGAAGAACGATCTAATACTGGATCTAGACAACAATTAAAATTTCCTCCCATCACGAAAGAATACAAACTCAAAGCTGGCAGGAATGAAACGAAATGCTCAAAAACTTCTGGGTCATCCACATTGGTACACATTAGCAAATACAATTAATTTATTATCTAGTTTCCCTGACACTATGACAAATCACCCATTAGGGTCAGAGACAACTTTACGTTGAATAAAAGAAATAGTATTATCTATAAAAATCGAGACCCTCGAGATTTTGCTCTGGATGAGGAATGAAATTATAGACCCCTCCACCAATTAAAAAAGAGTGCATTGTCACAACTACATACATACGTTTCTTGTAAATAATTTTAATCTTAACTGCCAGGAATACTTTATGACCCCTCTTTACTCTCCTAATCTCTTAACTCCCCTTCTTCCCACATGGTATTCCTGAAGGGCCTTCCATTTTCAGTGTCCATTCCTTCTGTACTCTTTCTTATCTTTTTAATCAAGCCCTCCCTTGACATCCAGGGTTCTCTAAATGTACCAGATTTACTGTTCATCCTTATGGAAATCTCTGCGGGCCCACTGGGGAAATCAAAGGCCAAACATCTGCAGCTCCAAGGCAGAAGTCACCTGTCCAAGGGTTGGAAGACTCTGTGGACGTGGATGGGTGGGAAGAAAGAATGGGGTTTGTTTTGCTTTTGTTACTTTGTCACTTGGTAAGTTCTGTTCTTTTGTGTTTTGTGTTGTTCTGCAAGCATTATGGCCATGCTTGTTGGCTCCAGAATGTGTGGCAACCCTTGTAGGCTGGCCCCCAGAACAACCCTGGGTGTGTTGGTTGTTAACGCAAATGACACATTTCACTGTATGTTTTGATGTAATAGTGGAAACATGTTGGCCCTGAATTCTCATCATTTCACTTTTAAAAGATTGCCACCTTGGCTGTAGATTTACTCAAAAGTTTTTCCCACTATACATTTGCCAGGCTGTGTTTAATAATTTTGAAACCAACCTTCCTCCACCCCCCCCCCCCCCCCCACTCCACTTCAGGGCCTTAATTTCCTGATCATCCTTACACCTTTCCATAATTTCCATGGAACTGTGGTCACTCTTGCCAAAGTGTGGTAGAGAAGATTTGAGGATGTTCCCAGGTCAAGTCACAGAGCAATACCACACAGATACAGGCCTGTCAGCCCATTGTAGTCAACGCTGTCCTTGGCACCCACCCAGCTAGTCTCAATTTTCTGCCTTCAGCCCACCCTTTCCCTACATGCTTCTGAAATGATGCTATTGTACCTGCCTCAACCACGTCTTCTGGAAGCTCATTCCATGCACTCACCACTCTCTGGCTGAAAAGTCCGCTTGGGCTCTTTTTAGATCTTTCCCTTCTCACCCTAAACCTTAAGTTGTGGACTCCCATACCTTGGGAAAAAGACTGTTACCATCAACTTTATCTATGTCTGCCATGATTTTAAACACCTGTAAAGTTGCTCCTCATTCTCCTCTATGCTCCATGAGCAAATGGCAGAGTAGATTCAACCGGCTGAATGGCCTAATTTTGCTCCGATGTCTTGTAGACATTCCACGCTGATTGCTGCTCAACACTTGTGGTCAAAGGTTTCATTCTGCAGAAATTCACCTTTGCTGAGATTCAACCAGTCTTCAGAATTACAAAAGATAGGGCTGGCCTCAATACTGCACAGTATTCCATACAGTTGGAAACTATCATATTACCTGTGCACCAGGATTTCCAAATGTCCAAGTCTGGTCAAAAATGCACAGCAGACTTGGCCCATAGGCAGAGTAACAGAGACAATTCAGTAGTTCTAGACAGGGAAAGTGAAAGTTTGGAGCAACTGTTTGAGGTTGGCTGGTCTGATGAGTGAACAAAGACTGGATGAGAATTGTAGTTGAACAGGCTCTAGGCGATGAGTGGAGCAAGCGATATGGGTGTCCTTTTAGCTGGGTGGAGACTGGGAGGGGTCTGCAGGAGCAGGCCTGAAAAGTCTGTGTGTTTATTTTAGGATGGAGAGAACCTGGCGCACTTCTAACTGCACACTAGCAGGTTACGGGAGTCAGGAATGTTGGTGGAGAATCTACTCCAGTGGAACAGATGGAAGTCAGTTCAACAGATCCAAAATGATGCCGTATCTATCACCTATGTTCAACAGATTTATTTTTCTTAAACTAGTTTGCACAAAAATTATTCCCAATTCTCTGGGATAAAAGCAGAAGTTGTCATGGCTCTTTGACATAGATAGTTAAACCAAGATCTGTCTGCTCTCTAAGATGAGTGTAAAATAACCAATAGACTTTTCTAAGAAAGGTTCTTCCTGTAGCCTGCCCAGTATTCCCACTATCTACCTAAGGATCTTTAAGTGTTTTTGACTTGAAGCGTAAACTCTGTTTTCTCTCCACATGCTTCTTGACTCACTGAGTGTTTTAGCACTTGCTGTTTTCCTTTCTGTCAAATAAGGTCATTATCGTGTCTGATTATCACCTCATTGCCGTTTGCTGGATCATGCTTTCCAGCAAATGGCAAGTCGGCCCCCAGGGTCACTTGTATATGCGAAGTACGCTGGGTTTAAATTGGAATGCTGTATTTTAAACGTCCATTCTGTTCAAAATTCACCATTCCAACTTAAAATGTGCATTCCTCAACACTGGCCTGAAATAACACAACACCCCACAAGGGGCAGTATCTTCAGTGGCAGGTTAGCTGATGCCGTTGAGGAGGGTTTAAGCCAGGCATGGGAAAACTACGGCTTTTTAAGCTTTTTAATCCCGCCCGCAGAACTTGATGAAATTATATTAATAAACCTTCTGGCGTTTTCCCAATAGATGATGCACTCTATATACATTTGTGGTGACCCATTTCCTGGCACATCCGAACCGGCTCACAATTAGCCAGCGTTCCGTCTAAGGGAGATAGCCTGCGGGGATTTGCGAGCACAGAGCTTTGGAGCCTCTGCGCCACGGGGGGGCAGGTTGAGGGAGGCTTAAAAGTGAGGCTGGGGATTTCGAATAAAGTTTTTTTCTTCGACTGCAGTTACCAACTCCTTGTCGTAATTTTAGTGCTGCATGTAGCACACCGCTACACATTGACCTTTGTTGAGGTGCAGCGTATTACTCCACATTTGCGCTTTACTCTTTGTTCGGCTCGACCTATTTGTGTGAACAGGCGTTCAACGTCATGAACATCAACAAAGCCAGCCACAGATCCAAGTTAACTGACCAACACCTCAGATCCATGCTGAGAATCGCCACAACAAAACTAAATCCAGACTTTGATGCGCTGGCTAAAAAGGGAGACCAACAACACTGTTCCCACTGAAATTAAAAATAAATTTCTTCATTGTGTTATGTAAAAAATGCACTTGAAAATATTTTTTTCAATAAGCCTTGCATGTTACATGTCATTTCTGTTAAGTGATGGACATGAGTAGTGCGCAGGTGCACGTATGTTCTCAAAATAAAAAATGCGCTCCAGATCAAATAACGCGCTCCGCATACTGGCGCGCTGTCACTGTTCTGTCTTTGTGCTGGTCGTTGTTGAGTTTTGGCACAGGGGACAATTGAATAAGAAGGAGCAGGACAAGTAGACCTGCATCTCCTACCGTTTTTGAAATAAAGACAGTCAGGAGGAGAGTGATGATGATAATATCTTGAAGGATAACAGAATTTTCAGTGCTTTAAAATAATAACTGTTACTATTAAAAAAGCTGTATTTTATTCATTTAATTTTCAGTGTTTTAAAAGTCATTTCAATAAATAGCTAAATACCATGGGACTTCAAAGACAGAAATTTTGTTGTAATGCATTTGTTCATTTTCAATTGAAATTAAAGCACATGTTTTCGACATATCTCATGATATTTTATTTTCTCTTATGAGGTGTATTACCAAAACACTCCGTCCATCTGCTCCTGGTCCGGCCGCCCTGTCAAATTTTAGAACCCTTTGTGGCCCACAAGTCAAAAAGTTTGCCCACCCCTGGTTTAAGCTGACCTGCCGGAGGTGCTGGAGGCTAAGCAAACATTCCTAAGGGAGGAGAACAGAGCTGGAAAATAATGGCAGAAAATAAGTAAAATCACGTTAGCAACTTTGGATAGGTCCAATAGGTGCTTGACATTTAAAACCACAGATAGCAAGATTGGAAAGGTGGGGCAGTCTTTTAGTTGTTCCACATAATGTGAACCAGTATAAGGATTGGAGGGTTAATATTTTTCACGTACATCGTCCCTTCTCTAACCCATCAAAGCATTCAAATGTCAGGAGTCATATCAGCATTTTATTTATACATTTTGCACAATCTCAGGATGTCCAGTGCTGGAAATGTGGCAGTGAATTTGTGTATAGATAATAGGTCCGAAGGCAGCATTGTGACACTAAACAGATGCTACTGGTCATGTTAGTTGAAGGGTAAACATTGGCCAGCACTCCTGAGAAAATTCCTCCGCTCTTTAAATAGTGTTGCAGCATTACTTACATCCATGTGAGGACAAGCCACAGTTTAAGCAGTCAAAGCAGTTGAGTGGGATCTGAATCAACAGCCCTCTAACTGAGATGAAGTGAACCATGGCTATTGAAAAATAAAGCTGCTGTGTCTGGAAGGACTAACTTCCAATCCAAGACAAATTGGTAGACCATTGTGTGTGCACTCAGTCCACCACGTAAAATATGAAAAGTCTCCTTCAATCTCTGAATGAAAGTACATCAAAGCGATGATATGAATGGATGTACTACTTGTACTCAGGAGCGGTGTCAGGGTCCGGTCCGGAATCCGCGTTCCGGGTTTTGATCCGGTCCGAGGACTCCGGGTCCTGCAGTTGTCCCTCCCGTCACCCGTGAACTAGTTAGGACCCTCCTGGGTCATTGAGCTGCAACTGTTTATAAGGGGCCTTGGAACTGGGACCAGGCGGGTGGTCGTTTTGTTCTGTTTCCCCACCGGCTCTGAACTCTTCTCTGCATTCTGTTATCCTGTCCGGGCTCATATCTACTCTTCATCATGCTTCTCTGTCCCATACCAGTACTGCCAGGTTGGTCCGCTCCCCCACCTTTCTTCCCATGCGCTGGTCCCGCTTCTCCGTTCGTTTGTTCGCGCAGTCACGCTGTCTGCCGGCCATTTCCAATTTTCCCGTTATCATGACTGTTGTGTTGGGCACCCTGGACCTATGCCCGTTCCTACCCCTTGCCTCCGTCGGGCTGGTCCGGCTGGTCTGCTTCTGCCCCGTCCTCCTCTTCCTCCCAAACCCTGGGATTGTGCCCCACACTCGCCTAGGGGTCTGCGTCATGCCCAGGCCCTGGGAGGCGGACCTATCCAGGACATATGCAGCCTGCCCGGGGAGGGCTCTCCGCCAGCCTATCTAGCCACCTAGACCTGTCTGCCAGAACCCCGGGGGCCTGTCTACCTGAACTTGAACTCAGGGAGCCCGCTCCGCTCTGCCTGCCTGAACTTCGGGAGCCCACTCTGCTCTGCCTGCCTGAATTCTATCTACCTGAACCCCAGCTACCCTTAAGTGCCATGGCATCCCCATCCTGTCCACCCATAGTACCTCAGTGTCTGCGTCCTGCATTTGGGTCCATCCGGCCGCAAATACTTGGAAATGATGAAAGCAAATTCACTACAGTCATCATTAAACACATCCGAACTGGAAATCTGCTGCTGCATTGCAAACATTATAGCTTTTATTTCTGGTGAGTGCAGTGATTCTAGTTCATTGGGCCATCAGTTAATCAGGGTAGCTGCTTATTTGGGACAAATCTTAAAGAACAAAAACAAATTGAGAAAATAGCCGGGATTCCCTTTGTTTATTTGGGACACTATGCCGTTTAATTGGGGCAGGACACACTCACGTCCACGTGTCTGGCCATTAGACACTATAATTTACTTAGAGTGAAGAGTCATGTCAGTTGTGTGTGTTTGTGTATGTTATCCATTTGGGCTTATGGATGCCGATTTGAAAAGTTGTGATTTTTGATATATTTTTCTAATTGTGACTTTTAAAGAGAATTTGATACCTTTGCCAACTTGCTTCAAAAAGATTTGACATGAGCCAAATTAAAAGCCAACCACCTAACAACACTCATCATCAGCTGGCAGAGTGCCGAAATCTACATTGCACACTTGATAGATCTGCAAGATAAACTGTGAGAAGAATGGGCATTCCAAGAGGGACAAAAGGAACATCCCAAATCAAAAGTGTGAAGGAAATGATCCAGATGTTGAAAAGGCCCTCAATCGATAGTTTTCCATTGTAACTGGACGGTGTGTGTTTTAGTGGACCAGTGTTTAAAAACAAGTCAGAGGGTCTAGCTATGAAGCTGGGTCACAAAGATTTTAAAGCAACAGGTGGTTGGTTGTTTCAATGGAAATGTCAGCACCACATTAAATTCAAGTAAGCAAACAGCGAGGAAGGCGCTGATGTGCTAGTGCGGAAACATGGAAATCTACAAAACTTCCTGACTTGCTTCACAATTTTTGTGCAGATGATATCTACAATGCCAATGAAATTATTAAGTGTATATGCATGTGTATATGTATGTTTTCATGTAATAAAAACATTTATAATATAAAAAAGTGAGCTAGTGTTCATGGGTTCAATGTCCAATCAGAAATTGGATGCCAGAGGGAAAGAAGCTGTTCCTGAATCTTTGTGTGCTTTCAGGCTCCTGTATGTCCTTCCTGATGTTAGCATTGAGATAGGAGCATGTCCTGGGTGATTTGGGGTGGAGGTGGGAGTCCTTAATGATGAACACCACCTTTTTGTGGCTTCTCTCCAAGAAGATGTTCTTGCATGCTACAGAGGCTAGTGACCTTGATGGAGCTGACTAAGTTTACAACTCTGCAGCTTACTTCAGTGCTGGAGAAGCTAGGTATGGCTGGGAGTGAAAATAAAACAATTTCACTACTTCAACAAGTTAGGAACTATGTCATTCTGCATATTGACAATCATTTTGAATGTTACAATGAAATGAAGATTTGGGAGATGACGTTGTCGAAAGCTTTGTATCAGAACACTAAAGCAGGAAATATGAAGATGAGGAAAGTGATGAGGATGACACCACTAAACCTGAGCTAGTGACTACACAGGATGCCAATAAATTTATTGTTGGATTGCGACATGACTTTGTGTAGGAGGGCAATGAAGGCAGTCCATTATCTGCACTGGGTGTCTGTGTTAATTCTGTTCATTTACAGTCGATTAAACTATCACCCTAGCGTACATTTGATAAATTCCTCCATTGCGAGCTATTATGAACTAATACAGTTTAGTAGTACTGTAGTAGAATTTAGTAGTGTTCTAACTTGTTCTGTTTTTCATTTAAATACACAATTTGTTACTCTGATAAATGGTTTGTCTTTTGTATACCTTTTTAACTATTTCCATGAAACTTTAGAAAATAGGGGAAGCCACTGAACTGGACCAAAACGTACTGGTCCTAATGTGTCCCAATTGACTGAAATCCACTGTATTACATTCTTGCATAAAACCTGCAGCCAAATCCCATTGTACATCCAAAATCAAATCCTGGAAATTGGAAGTGAATCAAGTTACTATACTGCATTGTTTGAAAGAAAATAATATTTTTGATGCATGTAAAAATCGATGAGTTATCAAAATTCAAAAAAACAGTTGAGCTGCAAGGCTTACATGTACAGCACTAACAGAAGAGGACAAATAGTTCTCTGCTAAAGAACTTGAGTGCAGGAGTCAAAAGATGGTATTGCAGTAATCTGGTGCCCTGATGCAACTGGAGTGCCTGGTGCAGTTTTGATCTCTTTACCCATTAAAAGGATATTCTTGGCACAGAAGAGGCATAACAAAAACTGCTAATGATCTCAATCCCCATCTCACGGCTTATTCCATCCCTTATCTGTCCAACCTCAACCTGTTTCACAACTATCTCATCTAAAACACTTTTAAAGTCAAAGGTTAGTAGCAATCAGAAAGGATTCAAAGCAGATGTTTGTACAAGTTACTGCTGCCAGTCTGATTAAATTGTGATTAGCACAAGTAGCATTTATTTAATATACTTCTCCTGTTATATCAGACTTTCTAAATGAGATGTTGGACTAAAATATTAACTCTTAACAGATGCCAAGTATGTGTAGTGTTTTCTGATTTTATTTCAATGCCACACTTCTTACCATTAGTTTTATATTTGCCACAGACAGTCCATGAGGAGACTTGAGATGAACCAGGAACCACATTGAATAGAGCAGTGTGAGCTCCTGCTTTGTGCATGGCACAATGCATATTGTATCAGAACCAACACTAAACAGGCAAAAGAACTGCACAGATGGAAACAGTAGTTGTAAAATTACCATTTTAATGCAAAAAACTATGAACATCCACGTAAGTCTCAATACATGTTCCTATACATCAAAGGTTCTGAAACTGGGGCCCATGGTGCTTATGATATTGGTCCATGGTAGAAAAAAGATTGATATCACAATGCTTCAAGTTCCTACAACTTTTCGGCTGACTGTCTCACAGATTTAATTTGAAATTCCCTGAAAGTTGCTTCAGAATGTAGGCCACTTTAAAAAAGATCTCAGGCTAAATTGGACAGCTTCCACACAGACAATGATTGCAATAATCAACACATGCCATTAATTGACATGAAGACAACTCGGGGCAACTAATGTCGCCTGCTTGTTACAACATATTCTGATTATAGTTGCATAGCTGTAGCTAAATTGCTACACCGGCTATAACCAGTTGCATCACTTAAGGGAAGGAGTCACTGAAGGAGTTATACTGAACCTACTGCGGGATTTATCCTGGGGAATGTGAGACAGCAGGCTTCTTCACAGACTTGGTGCCGTTGGGGAACATACTGTACTCAGAAATCCTCTGGATACGTGTACTAAAGGCTGTGGGAGCAAATAGTTGTGGAGTTCGATGCAGGACGCACGTGGGATTGGATGCGGTGCTACACTCATTCATAGATGTAGCCTGATCTGCTGAGTACCTGCAAAACTATTTCAGGTTTCCAGCATTTGCAGTAGTTTGCCTTTGTGTACAATATGGTGAAGGCGTGAAGGATTAATCATGTCGTTTGCAGTGTGGTCGCTTGAGCAGAATTGCTTCTTTACACTATTCCAAAATATATTCCTGAACACATGTTGAATCATGAGTGTGGCAGTCCAACGAGCCGATAGGAGCTTGGGCATGGCAATGAAGTGGGCAGCCTTGGAAAATTGATCCGCAGCGACCAGAATGGTGGTGTTTCCATTAGACGGGGGCAGACCAGTGATGAAATTTGCTGAGAGGTGGGGCACAGGCAGTGTATATAACAGACCCGCAGGACGGTGATGTGATGTCTTGTTCCGAGCTCAGGTGGGACAGGCAGATGCGAAGTCGTGGACATCCTGGGTCATAGATGGCCACCAAAACTGCCTGTTTTGGTCTCTTGGGTCTGTTGAATTCCTGGATGTCCAGCTAGAAGGGAGGAGTAACCCTATTCAAACACCTTGGCACGCTCCGCAGCGGGGAGAAACAGTCGACTGGGAGGGTCCCACTGCTGGGCGGCCCTCTCCTCTGATCTACTCCCTAGATCACTGGAGCAGCAATACACAGGCGACGAATGGCCTCTGGATCGACATTGTCCTCAGATCTGCCGAACTGCCGGGAGAGGGCGTCGGCCGTTGTTTTCTTGCTGTCAGGACGATAGGTGAGGATTAAATTGAACCGTGTGAAGAAGAGAGCCCACCGCTCTTGATGAGAGTAGAGTCTCTTAGCATCCTGAATGTAGGAGAGACGCTTGTGATCTGTCCAGACCAGGAATGGATGTTCTGCCCCCTCCGGCCAGTGTTGCCATTCCGCCAGGGGCTCATTGACAGCTGGAAGTTCCCAGTTCCCAACATCGTAATTCCCCTCGGCCGGAGTCAAGCGACGGGAAAGGCACAGGGGCGCAGCCGGCTATCCACAGACGAGCGCTGAGAGAGGACAGCTCCAATGCCGACATCGGATGCACCCACCTCGACAGTGAATGGCCGAGATGGGTCTGGGTGTTGCAGCAGCGGGGCAGCGGTGAAACGTCGCTTTAGCTCAGAAAATGCTCGGTTGGCATCTCCGTTCAATGGAACCCTGCCGCGGTCGTCTCGGTGAGCGCATTTACTGGAGTCGCGATAGAGCCGAAATTCTGGATGAAGCAGCGATAAAAGTTCGCAGACCCCATGGAGCACCGTACCTGTTTGACTGTAGACAGCTTGGGCCACTCTGCAACTAGGGTCCATTTGAACACTGGGTGGGGTAAGTATATAGCCCAGAAACGACACCCGGTCTTTATGGAATTCACATTTTTTCAGGCTTGGCGTACCGGTTATTTTCAAGAAGGCGTCTGAGTCCTCCCCAGACGTGCTGGCCGTGGTCCTGATGAGAGCGGGAATAGATCAGGATGTCATCTAGATACACAAACTGGTTCCACATGTCCCTGAGCACATAGTTAGCCCGGAATACAGCGGGGACGTTGGCCAGTCTAAAAGGCATCACCAGATACGCAGTGGCCATTAAAGGTGTTGAAAGCCGTCTTCCACTCACCCCCTTCTCTTATGCGAAACAGATTATAAGCATCGCGCAGATCAATTTTGAAAACAAAACATGGTTGCTCCCTGGAGGAGTTCTGTGGTGAACTATGTGCCTGTCGGGACACGCCCCCTGCTGACTGCTCCTGTGGCTCCTCCCACAGGCCCCTGTATAAAGGAGACCTGCGGCCTGACGCTCGGCCTCAGTCTCCAGGACATAGTATGATAGACACTCACTCCTGGTTCCTTCTTCCAGTCAATAAAAGCCGATATCTCGCCTACGTCTCAGTGTGAGTTATTGATGGTGCATCAAGTTCAAAGGCAGACGCCAGCAAGGGAGGAGGGCAGCGGTTCTTCACAGTTCGGGAGCCGATAATCGATGCAGGGACGGAGCTTGGCTTCTTTCTTGCTCACAAAAAGGAAGCCCGCTCCTGTCAGCGAGGTTGCTGGACGGATAAACCCCATTCTCAATGCCTCCTTGATGTATTCCTCCATGGCCACCGTTTCAGAGGGAGAAGGGCCGGCCCCGAGGAGGACTCGTGCTAGGTAGGAGGTCAATGTGTAGGCGTGTGGCCGGTGTGGGGACAGGGTGGTGGCCTTTCTTTTACTGCAAACCTCAAGGAGATCCGCATATTCAGCCGGCATCCCAGACAGGTCCACATCCGTAGCTGACACAGGAGGGGATTCATGGAATGGAGCTTGAGCTGGACCCAGACAGGTAGACAGGCATGCCCGTCCCCACTCTTGGAGTACCTTCAGAGACCGATCGATCCCTGGATTACATCGGGATAACCAGGGGAGACCAAGTACCAGTGGCAGTTCAGGTGATTGAACCAGACAGAAAGATAGTTCTTCTTGATGCTTGCCTTCAGGCATTGTGAAGGAGATGGGTGGAAAGGTGGATCTGGCCGGTTCCCAGAGGTCGACCGTCCAGCGCCTTGATGTTGATCTTTTCTCTTAACTCCAGAGTTGGAACTCCCCACCTTTGAACGAGAGAGCTGTCCATAAGATATCCGGCTGCACCGGAGTCGATAAACGCCTTAAGTGCATGGGTCTGAGACCTCCACAACTAGGAAGCCGCGAGCATTACAGAACCAGGGGAAGCTGACCGAAGAGGGAACTGACCCTCAGGATTCCCCTCCCTGCTGACGGGTATCCTCTTTTACTGGACGCTTGGAACATGCCGCCCGGAAGTGTCCTTAGAAGCAGGAACCGGTTCTCCGGCGTCGCTCTCGTTCCTCCTGAGACAGGCGCATGCGCCCCACTTGCATAGGCTCCTCCGTGGGCTGGGTGCTGGGTGGTGAGGGAGGGGGAGAGGGGGAGAAAGATGGTGATTAAAACATTCTTTCCCTGCGCCACTCAGTCACCCGGTCGTCAACTCGAATAGCCAGATTAATCAGATCATCCTGCTCGTCCCGAACAGCAATCTCATGCAGGACTCCTTGCACTCAGTCCAGGTTTGAAAGCAATGATGAGAGATCTCTCATTCCAACCCACCTCTACTGCAAGCGTGAGGAATTTGACTGCATAGGATCTCACCTGTCTTCGTGCAGGTCCAAGAGTTGGTGAGCAGCCTCCTGACCCCGTACTGGAAGGTCAAAAACCCTCCTTGACTCTGCCACGAAACGTCAGAACGACTCGACAGCGGGGTATCCTTGCTCCCATATAGCGTTGAACAGACTGAGTGGAGGTCTGTCTAGAAGATTGACCATGTACGCCAGTTTTCTTGCATCATCACCAAAACGATCAGGCTTGGCTTGGAATGTCAGCTCGCATTGGGTAATAGAATTCCTGCAGCCATCGGGATCACCAGAATATCCGCCTGGTGGTGGAATACTTGGTTCCTATACGGACACGGGTATCCGTGGGAGTCCAAAGGCGGGAGTCAGTTCTGGTCCGGGCGCGGGAGCAGGAGCGGGAGCATTAGTCACAGCGATTGTCGGGGCAGCAGAAAAGGAGGACCTGCGAGATACTGGGAGTGGGACTGAGGCGGCCTGAAACTGCTGAATTGCGTTGGTGAAAATGTTAATGGCAGTAAGCTGACGCTGGCTGTCCACAGTAAGTTTGTGACAGCGGCGGTGAGTGCGGAAATCGCAGACACTTGATTCCGATTGTCTGCGGTGAGCTGTTCAACCGTTGCGGCTATGGATGATACCTGTTCCTCCATATGAGACTGGGCTCGTCTGCATGAAATTATCTCCCTCATTGCTTCCATAACTTCGCTCAAAACAGATTCCGTTGCCCGCAGCTTGTCCCTTACTTAACCAATGAATCTCAGGGCCAAAGTCAGCTGCTTAGAGATACTGAAACTGGAGCGGGTCGGTAGTTCACGGACTTTAATGCGAACAGAGTTAGAGAGAAAAGGAAACAATAAATGTTTGGCCAAACAGGGCTGTTAACTAAAATTCCCAAGCGGAAAATGAAGCCAGCAATGCAGCTGAAAGGAATTACTAAATATTAAAAAAAAGCCTCTAGCCTTGACTCGACAGTCCAATTTCTCAAGCAAGGTCAATGCAAGTAGGCAGCGAAGCGTTACTGTGCTTTACCTTGCTCAAGTCTTGACAAGCACTCTGACGAAAAGAATGGAGTTAAATACTGTCCCAATGAAATAATAGTTATCTGATACGTCCATATTCACAAGCTCAATTACTGCGCTGCCGAATCCGTGGCTGTAACACTCCCTGGACTGGATAAAGCTAAAGCACAAGCAGTAGATTACTGTGGTTGCCCTGGTGATGCCCAGTTATGTGGCACTGGCTCTCATGGGCATGGTCCTGCCATCCTCTCTGCGGGAGAAGACACTGGCCCTGGTTTTGTGGTTCTCTGGAGAATAAGAATTTCAGAGTTGTACATTTTGATAATAAATGAACCTTTGAAGGTCAATCACTCAGAATATGTGCATTTTCCATTGGGTGGAATCAGCTACCCACCATGGTAACTAGGCCAGGACTGTGTGGGTGTATGAGGAACTAAATGGACATATGGAAGAAAGACAATGAGAAATGTAGAATTTGCTTTTACTTTTGCACATAAAATTGCACAATTTTATTTATAAATCTGGTTTAGGATATTTATTTTTAATGACATTTAATTTACATTTTGTGATGGAGTGAGTGCTGAGATCAGTGGCAAGGGGAAGATGTTGTACAGCAGTTTGGGGTTGCAATTACTTACATTTTACTTGAATTAGTTCTTTCCATTGAGGCCAGGCAGCAAGTGATTATGTAGGTTGTCCACTCCATAGTCCTTCTTTCCTCTTCTCCTGTCTGGCTTCTCAGTTTCTTGTCAAGAGCTACCCACTGATGTTATGAGGTTCTGTGGCATTCAAATTGATGTTCAGATTCAGATTTACTTATCACAGGTACATTGAAAGAGCCAGTGAAATGAGTCATTTGCATAAACAACCAATTAAAGATACACTGGGGGGCAGACCACAAGTATCACCACACATTCTGGCACCAACATAGCTTGCCCACAATGCTCAGCAGAACAGTAGAGTACACAGAAAAACAGAACATGCCAAGCGACAACAGCAAAACAAGCCCCATTCTTCCCTCTGTCCACACACGTTCATAGTCCTCTAACCCCAGGACAGGCCATCTTCAGCCCCAACAGATACTGAGCCCCAACGTTTCCAGCAGATTCACAGAGATTTGTAGACTTGGGGCTCAATTACTGTTCTTCCAATTGACTTTCGGGCTTTGATCCAGACCTCTGATTGACCTTTGGGCTTCAGTCTTGGTTTCGACCCAGGACTTGTACATAATGATGAATGAGGAACCTGGATGAGAACCTGATCACTAGAATCGCCGATGACAGGACCCTGAACATGAGACCTCAAGCTCCAGCATCTAGTAGACCACAGTGGGTGTTGGTACCCTCTGTACTGTACTGTGGATTGACTGTCATAGCTTGTACTGCGGCATGATTGTCACTGCATGGTGGTGGCCATATTATGCAAGGCTTGCAGGCAGGAATCTTGATCCCTGAGCTCCTGTCATTCAGCAGGCATCTTCTGGATTACTCAAATGCAAATGGAAACCCGACAGTCGTCAGAATACTGTGCACTACACTGCCTTTGACTACATTCCAGTTGGATGTTCATTAGTGTGGAATCTTCTGAGGTTCCCATGCCTTGGCAAGGATGACGTGTGCCTACAATGTCCAGTCAGTGGCACTTCACATCACAGGACAGCATGCAACCTTGGCTGCTCTCTGGTAATGGAAAATAAAATGTAGTTGGCTGTGTTTGACTATTAGGTGTCAGTGACACATAATCTCAGAAGATTCTGCAGATGCTGGAAATCCAGGGCAACACACACAAAATGTGGAAGAACTCAGCAGGTAAAGCAGCATTTATGAGGGGGAATAAACACTTGAGGTTTTGGGCCAAGACCATTCATCAAGACTGATCACCATAGGTAGCAGTGAGTTCCTTTACACAGCAACAAACAGCAAACTGTGAAATATTCTCCAGCTCCAATCTAGAATGAGCCAGATGCCATGAAATTCACTTTTACAATCACTGTGGCAGCCATTACCCTGCTTAGAGGTTGTTGCTGTGGCTGTGGTGGGTAGTAAACTTCACTGAGGAATTCTTTATTGCTTATGCTTATTCCTAAGAATGGCTATCTCACTCATTATTTGACTGTAGAGTCTAGATACTCACTACCATTCAGGGCCCCAAACAGTCTGTCCAGAAGTGAGGTGATACTTAAGCTGTGACCCTGGTGGGGTCATCTGTTGTATCCAATGTGGCCTCCAGTATATCAGTGAGACCTGACATAGATTGGGAGACCGGATTGCAGAGCACTTATTCTCCATTCACAAGAAAAAGTGGGATCTCCCAGTGGCCACCCATTTCAATTATACTTCCCATTTCTATTCCATCATGTCAGTCCTTGGACTCCTCTACTGCTGTGATGAGACCACACTCTGATTGGAGGAGGAACACCTTATATTCTATCTGGGTAGCCTCCAACCTTTTGGCATGAAAATTGATTTCTCAACCTTCCAGTAATTGCATCTCCCCCCTCCACTTCACCATTCCACACTCCCATTTCCCTCACTATCTTATCTGCCCATCACCTCCCTCTGCTGCTCCCATTCCTCTTCTTCTATTGCCTTCTGTCCTTTCCTATCATATTCTCCCTTCTCCTACCCTTTATCACATTCACCAACCGACTTCCCAACCCTTTACTTCACTCCTTCCCCTTCCAGTTTCGCCGATCACCTACTACCTTGCACTTCTTCCTCTTCTCTCCCCACTTTCTTACTCTGACTTCTAATCTCTTTTTTCCAAGTCCTGATGAAGGGTCTCAGCCCAAAATGTTGACTGTTTATTTTTTTCCATAGATGCTGCCTGGCCTGCTGAGTTCCTCCAGCATTCTGTGTGTGTTGCTTTGATTTCCAGCATCTGCAGATTTTTTCTTGTTTGTCCCTCAAATAGTTCCCTGGTTTTTTTAAAATTCTGCTTCCTAATAGTTTTCACATTAGGGTACAGTCAAAAAAATGGGTTCAAACAGAGATCAAGTACAAAACAACTCTACTGAAGTTCTGTAATTTAAGATTTGCCATTACAATTTATCTGTTGCTCTGCAGAGTTCTGGGGTGGTGGTGTGCACAAGTGACAATTTCATCATTTTGAAATTTGGCACAGAATCACAGAAGTGTGTATTGATGCTCGAAGCCATTTTGGTCCAAAACAACCTTACACCCATGAGTGTTACCAGTCCAGTTGTTACCTATCCATGTACATCTATGCAACTATTTGCATTTGCTTGGTATCTGTAATGGTGCAAAATATCCATTCCCTACATTTCTTTGAAATGTGGGGGAGGAGGGGAAATTACTGATAGGTGTGCCAAGTGTCATTATTTGCTGATGAGGAGGGCTATAAAAAGTGAATAGTAGTTGGGGAGGGGGTTGCAGACATCAATGTTTGTAACCACAGGCGCAAGGCAGTGTAGAGAGTTACCAACCAAATATATAAGTCAAAGGAGACAGAATATCCTGTTTCAAATAAAATTAATTTTTTGTCAAATTGAAGGTTTAGTGAGTTTAGAGAACTTTAATCCCATGAGCTAAGAAGCAGTCAAGAATCCAACCTCCCACACTACTCTTTGTAGGGATACATTTTCTGCTTCTGAAGGTGCCAAGCCTATTATGAAAAATCAGTAAAATAAAAATGTTCAATTTACCAGATAGATCCAAAACATTTACCCAGAAGTGTGATTCCTTCTAACTTACAGAAATGTCTGTATTTTTGCAATATTTTCCCAAGCTCTCACTGTAGCCTCTCTAGAAGTTGTAGTCTGAAGCATTATTTGACATTTCATATGACAAGTGACTGAAAACTTGGCCAAGAAGGAAGCTTAAAAAGTGTCCCAAAGGAAGAGTGGACCTCAGTGATGTTCATTCCTCTGGGGCACCACTGTCCAATCAATGGAAACCAGCAATGAGCCTGAAGCCAAAGAATGTGGCAAGCCAGAGAAGAAAAGAGACTGACCTTGTACGCATTTGAACATGAGAAGGAGAATTTAATGGAAAGTGCAAGGAGGGTGGCCAACCCAAAAGTTGGTGAAGGTTATGATGCTGAATGTTCTAGCAAGGGAGTCAAGCTCTGTAGTTAGAGATGGTCATCACCTGGAATCATTTTGTGCTGTGTCAGACAAAGGCTAAATGTTGTCCAGGACTTTCAGCTTGAAGACGTGAATTACCTCATTTGCTGAGAAGCTGTACTTGGGAAATAACCTTGCGTAATCAGTGAACATTCCCACTCTGATCTTATAATGAAGAGAAGCTCGTAGATGAGGGAAATAAAAAGTTGCTTGAGCCAAGCACTCTTTGACCAATTAGCAAAATCATCCTCTCCAACAGCAAGGTAAAGACAAACAGATGTCCATATAACAAATATGTAAACTGGTACATAAGTAACAGGAGCAATGGATATCAATTTAGTGTGTGTTTAAGCTAAGGGAAATCAAGACTGAAAAACATAACTGTTGATCTTTTAGTTATTTTATTCAGTAGAAATATCCCAAACAATACAACCCAAAGGGAACATCTATTCAAAGGGTAACAAGTAATTGCTAGGTTAGGTTTCTTCAGATTGGATCAGTTTAGGAATCGCATTCCAAGTGGATCAGTTTTGCTGCTGCAATTCCTGAATATCCCATTCCAGTAAAAGAATGACCAGAACAACTGGGCAAAGAGACTCAAGCGGTGGCAAGATTAGACAATACTCTACAAAAAAAAATAGACAAAAAAAAATATACACAAAATGCTGGAAATATACAGCAGGTCAGGCAGCATCTATGGAGAGTCAACATTTTGGACCAAGATCCTTCATCAGGACATAAAAGGAAAGGAGAAGAAACCGGAGTATGGAGGTGGGTGAGGGGATTTGTGAGACCAGGAGTGTGGGGAAAGTGAGTGGGTGAGGGGGTGAAGTGAGAAGCTGAGAGTTGATAAGTGGAAGAGGTGAGGGCTGAAGAAGAAGGAATCTGATAGGAGAGGAAAGTGGACCCTGGGAAGGAGGAAGGCCATCAAAGGGAGATGATGGGCAGATGAGGAGAAGAAAAGAAGGTAGGGAGAGCCAGAATGGGGAATGGAAAAAGCGAAAAGGAGGAGAAGGGAGAAACTACCTGTGGTGAGAGAAATCCATTATTCATGCGGTCGGGTTGGAGACTACCCAAATGAACTATGAGTTGTTGCTCCTCCAACCTGAGAGTGGTTCACTGTGACAGTGGAGGAGGCCGTGAATGGGACTAGGAAGTAGAATTGAAATAGGTAGCCAGTGGGAAAATCTACATTTTGTTGCAGATGGAGCAAAGGTGCTCAACAAAGTGGTCCCTCTTATCTTTATCACGTCTCACTGATGTAGAGAAGGCAGCTCCAGGAGCCCTGGATACAGTAGATGACTCCAATAGACTTACAGGACATACAGAAGAGACTTGGGCAAAGTTCCTGATGGGAAAAGCACTTTGAGCATAATTTGTCTCCTAGATTTCCTTTTCCATTAAATAAAAAAAATTAAACCTGATACTTGTATTCCAACAAGTACTTCTTCAGTTTGCTTGGTAAAGGAAGTTCATGAATCCTTTTGGTTGCTCTATGGATATTAATTCGGCAGAAATGTTGCAGAGTGGGAGTCTTGTTATACAGTGGTTTGGTCAGTTGCAGCTGGACACTTCGGTTCTGTGGTGCCAGATGCTGGGCATTCTGTATCATCTGACATAAGATCACGTAGTATTCCACCAAGTGGACCACACTGTCAAACTGCTGCAGTTTTGGTTTTGCAAGAATCACTGAGTCCAATCTGAATTTGCCATCTTGGTATTCAATTCTCAGGTTGGTTGGTCCCCAAACAGTTTTTACAGAGATAGTGAGAAAATAATCACGATGTGAACTATCCCTCACCAGAAATGTTCCTTCAGCAGCTTCCTTTAACTTCTCATTTGCTTCATTTGCATTAAGAGCTCCCCAGTACCACCCTGCAATAAACAAGAAATATATATATAAATTGTATAGCGGCTTCTGAAAACTCCAGGGTGATACCAGCGCAACCTAGCAGCTCACAAAATAAACACAAAGAAATTTTATGTAATGTTCATTAGAAAAACAACATGGTTTACAATATGTTTTCAGCCATCAATTGGTGGTATATGCAAGGATACAAGCCACATGTGGTGCCCCTGCCCATTCTCATGCTATAGAGACATACCGTAAGCATGATGTCAACAGTTCAGTCAAGCTCCTTCCTTCACCTCATACTCCAGAACATCAATGGTGCTACATACTGCTCTCACGCAACTGGAGATTCCTTTGCTGCCATCTTCCACTGTTACATTCACAAGGGTACAGATCAGAAACAGGCCCTTCAGCCCACAATGTCTGTATTGAACATGATGCCAAATTAAACTAAATCTCTTTTTCCTGTGTGCAATCCACATCCCTTCATTCCCTGCATATTCATGTGTGTATCTAAAAGCCCCTTAAATGCCTCTATCATATCTGCTTCCATCTCGACCCCTAGAAGCCCATTTCAGGCACCCACCTTCTCTTTGTAAAATTATCTGCTCTGCACAACTCTTTTAAGCCCCTCCCCCACATTAAGTGTTCTCAAGTATTTGATGCATCTGCCCCAGAGAAAAAGACCCTCTCTTTGACTCTTTTATAAACTTTCTTGCTTATTATTGCAGTGTTATTACATAGGCTATTCAATTCATTGTGTCCACATTGGCTTCCAACATTGCAATCTCATCACTGATAATGTTCCTTTTACCTGTATTCCTTGTCCTGCAACCCATTCTTTCTGACACACCCACCTACCCACTTTCATTATTTTGCCACTGAACTCCACTAAGGAATAATCTATAGTGGCTATTCGATCCACAGCACTTGTAGAGTCAGAGAGTCAAAGAGCACTACAGCACAGAAACATGCTCTTCAGCCCATCTAGTCCATGCTGTTCTATTATTCTGCCTAGTCCTGTCTCCTTGACCTGGATCATGGACGTCCATGCACTAATCAAAACTTTTCTTAAAGGTTGCTATCAAACTGGCATCCACCATTTCTGCTGGCAACTTGTTCCACCTGTCACCGCCCTCTGAGTGAAGAAATTCTCCATTAGGTTCCTATTAAATATTTCACCTTTCACCCTTAACATATGACCTAGCTTTTCACCCAACCTCAGTGGAAAAAGCCTGCTTGCATTTATCTTGTATATACCTTTCATAATATTGTATACCTCTACCAAATCTCCCTCGTTTTCCTTCTTTGGGAATGGGAGGTAACCCTCTTTAATACAAATTAAAGTATTCCTGTTTCCTAACTTTTCCTCATTCTCAAAAAAAAGACTATTGTTCAGAAACAATAATTTCCTTCCCAACTGATGCTGCCTGACCTGCTGAGTTTCCAGAATTTCCTGTTTTCAAGAAAACTGAGTAGCAAGTACAACTGATCTCTAACAGCAGTCAAAGTAAAGATTACTCCAACAGTTACATCATAAAACAATAAGACTATCAGTTGTGAATAGAATAAGGCCATTCAGTCCATCGAGTCTGTTCCACCATTCCATTATTTCTGATTTATTATCCCTCTCAAATATATTCTTCTGCCTTCTCCCTGTAATCTATGACACCCTTATTAAATGGAACAATACAATCTCTGCTTTGAATATACCCAATGACTTGGCCTCCACAGCTGTCGGTGACAATGAATTCCACAATTCACCACCCTCTGGCTGAAGGAATTCCTCCTCATCTCTTTGTAAAAGGGACATCCTTGCATTCTGACAATGAATATGGACAAGGTTACAGAGAAGTGGTGTTGACAAAATAATTACTTTTACAAGGAGTCAAGGGCAATTGCTTGCACTTAATGTGTTGCACAAAGTATTTCCAGATGTTAATTCTCCTGTCTTTAATCCCTCAGATCCCATCACTCATCTACCAATAACATCTACCTAACAGGACTCTTACCCAACATTCATAAATGCACCAATGCCCTCACACATTTAACACAGCTGCAATATCCTCAGCTTCCATCCACTTCCACCTGTTCAGCCATGATTGTCATATCATTCCAGGTTATGAGACACACCAGCAGAACTCCATCTTTCTATATTGACAAGCTGGAACACCAGGTACAATAAGAACTAACTAACTGGACTTCGGGAAGCTTCACCTGCATGTCCCAAATTCGTGCAGAAGACCATGCTGGCCCTTGCCAGTGGTGAGGAGGTGGCCTGCAACAGAACTGAAACTACCTCATCTTCCTTTTCTTCTCTTATCTCCTCCCCAACACACATCTCTTTGTGATTCAGAAGATGTAAACGGTGCAAGCATGTACACGTAATTCTCCTGTCCACCATACCTTTACCCCTTTTCATTTCAGATCACCTGGAAGTGTAACTTAGCCAGAACAACAAGACACTATTGATGAATACATACTGTCACTTGATTTCATTCTCGTAGTAACCAGTTGGCATTGACAAAGAACATAATTTAGATTGTGGCACTGAGGTGAGATTTGCACATGGTAAGACAATGGCAGGTATATCCTGCATTCAGGACAGCGGGGAAAAAAGCCAAGAGTGCCAGTTCATGCCGAGTGAGTTTTGTTGCAAACCATAGACTGTGCACCAACTAAACCTGGAAGCAGATTCAGATTTGTTTATCACATGTACGTCAAAACTTAGTGAAATGCAGCATTTGCTAAAATAGCCAACACAACCTAGCAACATACTGGGCAGCACACAAGTGACACCGCACATTCTGGCACCAACATAGCATGCCCACAATGCTCAGCAGAACAATATAGAGCACAACAAGCAATGAAACAACAGCAAAACAAGCCCTATTCCTCCCTCACCCACCCACCCACACACACATGGACAGTCTTCAACTCCAGGACAGGCTCCAACTTCCATTCTACAAGGTTCAGCCATCAGACTTCAATTTCAAGACTATCAATTGACCTATAGGCTCCAACCTTCAGTACCGACCCCTGGACTAACCGATGGCAGGACCCTAAACTCCTGGCTCGACCTCCGGGTGTTCTGACTGACTGGTCCTCATGTGTCTCCATCACATGGACCAGTGTTTGGTGGCCTTCAAGGCAGAGCGGATGCCTGGTCTGTCAATGTCCTTCTTCATCCATCCACATCGCTGGAACCAAAGCACAGTACAGAGGCCTGACCTCTAACCCCTCCACATCTCCATCCCTAAACACTAATTTCACCTCTGACTTCCCCACATCACTGTCCCTGAACTCTAACCTGACCTCTACTCCCCTCACTGTCCCAAAAACCATCCTGTCTGAGCCATGATCTCAATGGCGACTGCAGTTGGGTGCCATCAAGGCTAACCCGAGCATAGCCATGGGTATGATTGCCCTTATCAGAAAGAGCATCACACTGACACCTTACTCTGGAAGAGCCCAGAAACCTTGCCAGCTGTGTGTCACCCATGAGCGTTTGCCCTTCACAAATGTTTCTGTGTCCTGCCACAGATTGGTTTTGAACATATCTTGGCAATCCTTTTCAGAGCCCTGGACCACTTTAATTGCTCCGTTCGAGAAGTATACTAGTAGAAGGTTGTTGGTTTTCACCATGAGGAAATCTGCATGCAAATGTGCTCAACATCATGCAATGCAGAGATGTCCTTTGCGCAGGACCATCTCTTTTGTGTAGAGCTTGCAAACCCGGTGTCAGGTGCCAAAGTTACAGATTCCATTTTAACACAAATAGCAGACTCCTGTAACCGCACTTCCACTGGAAGCTCCGACTTCTGGCGTTACAGTTTAACCATATCAGTGGAGTGGAACAAGCTGTTCTCCGACCAAATTCGTGCAGAAAACCATGTTGGTTTGCTCCCCAGTTGGGAGGCAATAGTTCCACGGAGTACAAACCCGCCGTTGGCTCTACTTCTCCCGGGTGTATCCTGCAGTCAGGACAGCAGAAAAAAATGGCAAGACTGTCAGTTTATGCCGAGCGAGTTTCGTTGCAAACCATAGACCGTGCATCAAGTGTACCTCAGATTCATTTATTTATCACGTGTACAGCGGAACTTCGCGTCATTTGCTAAAACAACCAACAACAGCCAGTGAATCTTTTTATAGGTGTCCAGCCTGTGAGGGTTTCACCGCCGAATGTCACCAGCCGCACTGGTCAGTGTGGGAATTCTAATGGAAGATCATTGACCTGAAACATTAACTCTGTTGCTCTCTCCTCAGATGCTTCCAGCATTTTCTGCTCTTATTTGTTTATTAATAACTTTACAGATCGTCTTACCCTCGCAGTTTTTTGAGTCTCTGCAACCTGAAGTAATAGGGGTGAATAATCATCCCGTCCCTCCCCCGCCTCTCCGCTGCCAGCACAGAACGCAGCCATTACCCAGCCAGCCTCAATCTCGGAATGAGCAGCCACCTAGTGCCTCATAATGAGAGGGCATGGGGAGTGAATCGGGCTCGGAGTCCCGGACCAGCCTGTGGCTCTGGGGTGACCAGGCACCGACAGAAGGCTGACCAGGACCTGAAAGATTCACTTTGCATCAGAAGTCATTCACACAAAACAATTTCCAATGCGCCATTCAAAACGCTGGGGTGTTATTATTTACGAATTCGATTTATTTAAAGTTCATTCTGCAAGTTCTCGTAGAGACCGTAAAGTGTGGTAGAGGCAGACTAAAAAGAGAAATAGATTCAATGGAAAACATGCTGGAAATACTCAGCAAGTTAAATAGCGACCTGAAACATGAAATTCTGATCACATTCACAAATACTGTCCGACTTTTGCAGTAATTCTGTATTCATTTGGGGGTTCTGGAATCACATTAGGACGTGAACACCTTGCTCAGAGCGGCTCTCCCTAAATGGCTTCCCAATTTACCTCCCTCCCGTGTCTTCCGCCTGTCTTCCTACGCAGGACTCAACTCGCCAACAGGATCCTTAATACATTCCCGTGCTGATTAAACACGAGGAAATCTGCAGATGCTGGAAATTCAAACAACAACACACACAAAATGCTGGTGGAACACAGCAGGCCTGGCAGCATCTATAGGGAGAAGCGATGTCGACGTTTCGGGCCGAGACCCTTCGTCAGGACTTGAGAATCAGCCCTCTTGTGCTTTTTGATCTCGTCACTTGAGATTCAGTTTCACGCGACCCTGCCACTTTGATCTGGCCCACACCTTCATTAACCAGGTCCAGCACTTGCCTTTGTTGAATCTTGCCCCTCTTGACATAGGACATCGGGTTTGTGGTGGTTTAGCCAGGGTTAATCGGGGTGTGCTTAGGGTTTGTGGGGCTGAAGCCAGGGTTAATCGGGAAGTGCCTAGGGTTGGTTGTGGTGTGTGCCCCTTTTGGACTTGACGAAGGGTCTCGGCCCGAAACGTGGACATCGCTTCTCCCTATAGATGCTGCCTAGCCTGCTGTGTTCCACCAGCATTTGGCCCGTGCTGATTAGCCTCCTCCGAAACAGAGCAGGCAGCGGAAGCATTGTTTCAGTGCGCTAATGGTCTGCTCCATCACACCGCGAATGGCGCAATGGCTTTCATTGTGTGCCAATACACCAGAGTCATCAGTCAGTTATTATCAAATCACAGCGGTTAGGACAACTAGTGACCACTGATTGGGGTTCAATTCCCTCTGGAGTTTTTACCTTCTCCGTGATCTCTGGCCTCCCAAAGGCATACAGATTAAGGTTAGGGGTAGTGAGCTGTGGGCATGTTATGTTGGCGCCGGAAACGTGGCGATCCGCCCAGCATAATCCTCGGACTGTGTTGGCCGATGGCGAAATGTTCTATGAGGATAGCTTGAGCCTGCTAAGCTTTTCTCTTTGGAGTGAAGGAGGGTGAGGTGTGACTTGATAGAGGTGTACAAGATGATAAGAGGCATAGATAGATGGGACACGCATCAATTTTACCTCTGACACCCTTGTATACTTCCCTCTAATACTGGGTGGTTAGAGGGAAGTACATAAGGGATGTCACTGAGATGGTAGCTGCGTGGAGCTCGCTGCTGAGGATGGTGGAAGCCCCAGAAAAAAATAGGGACATTTAAGAGGCTATTAGATTAGATAGGATCTTGGAGGAAGGAAAAATGGAGGGTTAGTTATGTGGGAGGGAAGGGTTAGAGTAAGTTTAAAGGGCCGAATGGCCTGAACTGCGCTGTAATGTTCTATGTCACTAAGACCCCTTTTACTACAATTTAGAAACAGCACCAAATGACCCTAAATCGTTTCTCAGCAGCCCAACCACATGCAGTATTTCGTCAGACTTCGCACCTAGTTTCACCTTAGCGGTGAACTGGCTGTTGCTATTGCAATATTAACATTTCAGCATTTGTCATCAAAGAGTCCAAAAATCTCACCACTGAAGAACGGAATATTCTTTCTCTGAAATAAGACTTGTGACGCACTCTCAGTCATGGGCAGAACATACCAGTGCTCTAGTTTCAGATATTCCACGTTACCAGAAGAGCCCCATGATTGGGGGGAGAGGACGGGGACAGATTCGAAAGGTGGAAATCAGATCAGACCTTGTGCCATCCGGGGTTTTGGAGATGTTCTTTATGGCCTCATAGGAACTTGCAAATACATAGGACAAATCCTCATATACTGTAGCATTCTTGGCTATGGACAACTGAAGAACCCTCTGTCCACACAGATACTGTACCTGAATGCCCATATTTATTTTTGCCCACGTTCCTTAATTTATAAAATGTTTTCTGGAAATACGTTCCTTTTCTCAATTGAGGAATGGCTATATTTTAATGTGCTATGGTTATAGACCGATGAAACACTTTATTTTAATTGTAGACATAAATAAATAATTTACATCATCCTTTTGTGACTGATAAAGCACAATATGAACAAGCTTCCATACACACTCAGTGGCGCTTTATTGTGCATCTGCATGTTCATGCAAGTATCCAACCATTTGTAACACATAAAAGCACGCGGACGTGGAAGGTTCACTTGTTCAGAGCAATGGGGAAGAAATGTGACCTAAGTGACTCTGACCGTCGAATGACTGTTGATGCCTCACGGGGCAGTTTAAGTATCTCAGAAACTGCTGATCTCCTGGAAATTCACACACAACGGTCTCTGGAGTTTACAGAGAACGGTGCGAGAAACAAATATCATCCAGTGAGCAGCAGTTCTACGGGCATAAACACCTTGTTAATGAGAGGCCAGAGGAGAATGGCCGCACTGGTTCAAGCTGACTGGAGGACGACAGTAACTCAGATAACCACACGTTACAACGAGAGGGTATCTCTGAATGCACAACATATCCTTGAAGTGGATGGGCTGCAGCAGCAGAAGACCATGGACATTGGGTTAGAATTGAATCCACTAGGACAACTGGATGTGCGTGGGAACTTGTATCCAAAGTACCTACTTTCAGACTTCATACAAGTAAGTAAAACAACCTGCTTGCCAGAGTAAGTTTATCATTATCATTTATAGAATGGAGTAGATTTTAACATCTCCAGTACACTTTATCATGGATTGGGAAATTTGCCAAAGAACTTGAGGCAAGACTGAACATTTCTTCATCGGGTCATTTAAAGTTCAGAATGGTTGAAATGACTAAAAGCTCAGGCTTCCACAGTTTCCCTTGAGAAACATTTTGCAGATTGTTGCTGCAATAGTGGATAAATTTCAAACGGACAGCACCGGAAATAGGAGCAACACACACAAAATGCTGGAGAAACTCAGCAGGTCAGGCAGCATCTATGGAAATGAACAAACAGTTGATGGTTTGGGTATCAGGAAGGGAAAAAACACCAGAATAAAACATGGGGAGTGGGTGAAGCCAGATAGGTGGGAGAGGTAAAGGGCTGGAGAGGAAGGAATCTAATAGGAGAGGAGAGTGGACCATGGGAGAAAGGGGCACCTGAAACATTGACTGTTCATTCATTTCCATAGATGCTACCTGACCCATTGAGTTCCTCCAACATGCTCTGGAGTTCCAGCATTTGCAGAATCTCTTGTGTTTATCAGAATTAGGAGCCTCCATAAAAGTTTCCAACTTAGTCAGAGGAGGAAGGCAGTTACCAGTCAGGGCAATCGAGCTGTGCTTTGCTGAGATCTTGAGTTGTACAATGTAGGTGAACAACACAATTCTAGAGCAAAACAGACAGCGGAGAACATTTGAATGAAAACACTGGTACCACAGCAAGGTTGGAAACAGAATCTGCTGAATGAAACTCAGGTTCCTGGATGATCAAAATCAGGTACCCGAAAGGCAGTGGATAACATAGAAGGCAGTTTTTCCCATCTACAGCCTCCTTCAAAGAGAACTACTCACTGCGAAAACTGCTACCTGTATTGTGTCCTCATTTACTGACAAGATGTGGGTACTCATCATAATCATTTCTGAACTGACAAGTTCTGGAGTCACATGTACAGTGGATCAGAGCTGGTATGAGTGGCAGGGACCTTTCCTTCAAGGATATTGTTTTTGCAACCATCAGTTGTTTTGGCTAGCTTCTTATCCCATTGTCATTTCAGTCAAAGTCTGCTGAGGTCAAGGTGGGATTTGAACACTTGACTCTGAATCAATAGTCCAGGCTTCTGGACATAATTCCAGCCAATTAACCACAATGCTGCTTTGTTTATATATTAATCACTTACATGAAAATTGCCATTCCTTTAAATTACTGATCCTGCGTCTTTCCAATACAAGGACACACCCAGAGAGCCTTAACTGGCAAATCACAAATAGGTTATTTACCAAAATGCCAACCAGTGTCACCTTCTCCGACAACAACAGCCAAAATCAAAAAGCCATCAGGAGACATTGTCTGGTCATGAACACAGCGATGGAGCAAAAGGACATTGAGGTGGTAAACGAACGAGTGGGAAACTTGCTTTGAAAGTGCGGCCACACTGGAAATACCAAATAATGAAATCTCTCAGCTGCTTGCACTACCACCTCGCCGCTGAAGTAGCTGAAGGGGAGAAAATTACTACCTTCTAAGTGAAAGAGCAGGCGATTGAGGTTTATTAGATGCTGTACCTGTGAGCAGGCACAATGGACTGGATTGTTTTCTTTGCTGTGAGATTTTACATTTCTCTTCCTTTAACTTGATACAAAGAGACCTACAGTACATCTCCAGGTTTGTGTGCCTGAGATCATAATGTAATGGCACTGTTGAAGCAGAAAGGAAACTTCTGGGTGGGGATGCAATGATATTACTAAATATTAAAGATAATCTTGCATTAGACCTCATACTTATGCTTCCTTGCAATGATATGTTCATGAAGACATTAATAAGAAAATACTTTGATTAATTGAGCTGCAGTAGGTACAATCCTCAGTGAGAGGGTGAGTCACTGGAAGGAACTGTATTGGTTAATTCACACATCTGCATTTTAGTTGATTAAATTTAATAAACATAAACGTTTTCATTAACCTTTTCATTTAATCTATTCTTAAAATACGAGAAAAAGAAATGAATGATTATATTCCAGTTGGAATTTTCCCACAACTTTTGTCTTTCAATGCAAGGATGAAATAAAATGTTATCATAACCTTTGTTCGATTCACAAATGCTCTTCAAAATTAAACATTGCTTCAATATTGATTTTACATGGACGGTCATCCAGTCCATTTGATAATGTTTTGAGATTGCTATGATGATTTGTAGAGTTTAGTTGGCCATTATATCAATTTAACTGGTGACTGAATGCTAGATTGTGGTGTCCAGCAGGAGCCTTGTATTAATATTAAGCTGATCAACACTGTTACTCTACTGTGGTGAAGAGCGAATGTGCCGGACAGTTCAGTATGTTAATTAAAAGATCCAAAATCTTGAGAGAGCCCAATCCCAGGCTTCCAGTACATTAAATGGGAAATGCAGAAAGGGAATATTAACTACTAGTGCCCATGACTACTCAAACCTTATCAATTCTTGGAAATATCAGGGTGTTCTGTGTTAGGGTGTGGAAATAGATTCCTGTTTGTGTTTTCAGAAAAGGAACATAGCATGAAGCGGCTACACTGACTTTAATCCATATTCAACAATTTTATTTACAGCAAAGAGAGCAGCATTCCTCCATTTGAATGACAACTAGTGTCTACATGCTAATTGATGTTATCAGTAAGGGTGTAGAAAGTGGAGGGAACAGGCCATATTTCTGAGGGTGGAATGGTCTAGTTTGTTGCTCCTTTGATGGATAGCCTCACACTACTCTAGATACGCAATGGTAGAACTGGGGAAAAACTCTCTGCAACAGGAAACATTATCACACCCCACAGCAGGTGACACAGTGTGAAAGGAAGATTTCAGTATTGAAATTACATCTTTACTCATTTTAGACCCACATTACACACCATTTCTTATCTAAGATTTATAAAGACACTTGATATATCATGGTTTTCAAAGCAGCCAAAACACATCCTTTTGTCTTACTAAGAAATTCCTTTCCTTGTCCAGTTCCTGATCACCCAATCTCCACAATTTGTTTCCGAGCCCTTACCATTGAACAAAATTCTTGAGGTCCAAAGCTTGCCTTTTCGACTGCTGAGTAAACACAAACTTGCTATTGTTGATAGAGTGACGCTGAGATGCTGGGTACGTTACACTGATGCACCACAACAGTTACCAACACTTTCAACACATGCATATATTTAACATTGGTCAAGCTCAAGCTGCTGAACACATATATGAATCTCCCCACCCTGACCCACCAACATCAGGTCACCAAAGGACCTAACCCCTGCTGTGTGCTCCCTGATGTGAAACACTTGTCATGATGGTTACAAAGGCAGTAGTTTTGACCTTAATAAAAGCACAGATCAGGAGATCTAGGTTACCTCAAGGCGTACAAAAAGGCTGGATGAACACAGCAGGTCGGGCAGCATCCGTTGAAAGGAGCTGTCAGCGTTTCAGGCCGAGACCTTTCATCAGGACTGAAGAAGGAGGGGCCAGGGGCCCTATAAAGAAGGTGGGGGGAGGGGGGAATGCATCAGGTGCAAAACCAATCAGAGGAAAGATCAAGGAGTGGGGGAGGGGAAGCAGGGAGGGGATAGACAGGAGAGGTGAAGAAGAAGGCAGAATCATGAGAGAGGTGATAGGCAGCTAGAAGAGGAGACCTTCTTCACCTCCTGCCTATCCCCTCCCTGCTTTCCCCTCCCCCACCCCTTGATCTTTCCTCTGATTGGTTTTTCACCAGGCACATTCCACCCTCCCCCCCACCTTCTTTATAGGGCCCCTACCCCCTCCTTTTTTAGTCCTGACGAAGGGTCTCGGCCCAAAACGTTGACTGTTCATTTCAACGGATGCTGCCTGACCTGCTGAGTTCATCCAGCCTTTTTGTACATCTTGATTTGACCACGGCATCTGCAGTGTACTTTGTGTGATCTAGGTTACCTGTTAGTTTGTTGTCACTTATATTACACTATGACACAATCTCTCCTTCAATTACAGGTGCAAATCCAGGATGATTATAGTGAAAGTAGTAATGATTAAATAAAGTTGCTCCAATCTTAATTTGACAGCAGGGTTTGCATTGGTCTTTGTCACAACTCCAGTGAACAAGAGAGAAACAGACCACTTAGCCCAGCAAGCTGATGCATAGACAAATCAACAGCCTACCAGTCCAATTACATTTACCCTTTCCAGCTATTTCCTTCTCTCTTTATTTACTTATTTATCTACTTCAACTCAGTGCTTTTTGTCTCAACTACTTTATATGATAACAGTTCCTGATACTAATCAGTCTCTGATAAAGAGCTTCTCCTGAAACTTCCTCTGGAATTTTTAGACACAATTTTGCATTTGTGGCTTTAAGTTTTACACTACTCCAACATCTGCCCTCTTAAATTCATCCAAAAGCTAAATAGCATCAGGTCAATGAAGAGTCTCTGTTTTGACTGGTATAATAATTCAATCTGATATTATCATTGTCAATTACTTTTGCCTGTTCTGGCCCCATGTTCCTTTATATGTGTACATTTATTAGTTTGTTTTATTCCATACAAGAATCTAGTTAAATCAGCTCCATATCTGCAAACATTTTAGGCTTTTTTCCTCTTTAGTTACTGTATTTATTTTCCTCCTGTTTGGATTAGGTTTAAGAAGCTTTCTATAACAAGCTTGCTGCCTTTGTAAAGGGGAGAAAACTATCCACCCTCTCCATTTCTGTTCTTAACTACGTATTCAAGTCTCTTTTATCTTTTCTCTGATGTTGTTGGGGTCACATTTACGCCCTTGGATTTCTTTACAAGTGCAGAACATGTTCAAAGCACCAATTATCTATTTATTTAGCGATATCATCTAAGATTCAGATATCTTTCATGATAGGTAACAATTATTGTTTCAATTTTCTATACTAATCAATTGGCATTGGAGGGATAATAAATCAGTCATGGTAGAACAGTGGCCAGACTCAATGTGCTGAAAAAGACCTAATTCAGCTCCTTTGATGGGAATATCTTTGATCTGCTTCTTGTTCCAGTGCTTGTCAGAGGATCAGTTGTTAATACTCTTGTTCCTAGTTAAGACAGATCTACATTGAAGCTGAAAATCTAAACTGTAGCCTCTGTATAAATAAGGTTCCATATCAGTAGATATGCTGCCATTCTTAATTTGCAGAAATGTTAGACTATGGCTTCACTTGGTCCCTTAAGCGAGTGCAAAGGAAGTTATTCTGTTATATTGTTCATGAGATAACCAGGAGAGCTGTACAGCACACTTGTCCCACAATCAGCCAACAAAATACCAATTATCTAGCCATCACTGTGAGACGATTCTCCTTCTTACCTGAATGTGAAGTTTTGTATCTGGAAGTGGAGGCACTGTTATAATAGAGGAAATACAGTGAAGTGCTTGCAAGAAATAGTCAGGTTATAAACATGACAATTTTACCAACAGCCTTTCTGTATTTTGCTCCTTCATCATCCCTTGGTCAAAATGCTTGAATACCCTCCTTAAAGTCATTGTAGAAGTAATCAGGTTCTTCCCAGTCAAAACATCTGCCTGATAAATTAATCTGCAGCCCAGTTCCACCAAGTGGTTTTGCTAACCAATTGACTCATAATTTCCACCTCCAAGTGAACTGATGTAATCTTCTGGGTCAAACAAAATAAAGCACAACTAGAAACAGCCAGGGAATAAAAACTGAACAAAATTCCTCTCTAGACACTCTCATGGAACGCAAACCAATCCTGGACATTACAGGGGCCAAATGCTTTTTATAAAGCCACTTATTTTTTCAGTTGCTTTTGAAAGATTTTATGGTATAAAGTTACCAACTTGCAGAAGTTTCTTGTAAATTTCAGTGGGAATGCCTACCACGCAAAACCAACAATGAAAACTTCTAACAATGAACAACAGTGAATGCGTCAGAGAAATGGGCAACTTGGTCAGAGCTAGTGGGCGGTCCAGGTTCAATGCTGGCTTCGCGGATAGGTTCAGTCCCTTTAAAGAACCAAGTTCTCAGTGGGAATCCAAACAATTGCAGTTGTTTACGTATTAGAATCCAGATTAATGATTAACTTATTTTCCTGCTGTTTTGATTGATTTACATCAGTAACAGAACGTGACCATTTGAGAAGTGACGTATATAAGTTAGTGGATAAATCAACAAGAGCTTTTGGATCGAGAGAAGGGTAGGAGGGCAGTAAGCTGCAGATATAACACCATCCCCGTAAGAGCTTCACCAGCAAAGTTTCCAGTACCCTCGCCCACTAATTGATAGGATTTATAGCTCTTGCCTTTACTTATATAAACTTCACTTCAGTCCACAATTGTTCAATAGAAATCATTAATCAGCAGCAGGCAAGGCTTTGACGACACCAATTATAGCCACGTACAGTAATTTTAGGTAAAACAAACCTTGCACACAGTACAACTAACTCAGTTTTTAAGCAAACTTCAATGTTAGCGTAGCCAAAGTAATAACGTACTCAAAACCATTTATAGGCATACATATTTTTGCAGATTTTTACCAATAATTGCAAAAAGCTAAATAGTTGGAACTTGTTGGGAACCACCAAGTCTGGAGTCCCTTGTAAACACAAGTCCACAACTTGATGGACCCGTTACACCGATTTTGCGCTACCGGTGGAGCAGAGTGCGGAAGTGAACTTGCTGCCAATGGCCAGCGCCCTGCTGGAAGTCTTGCCTGTTCTCGGTCCACAACCTGCTCATTCTATTCATGCTAACTTGGGGCGGGTTGTGAGTGAGACCGGTATGCACTAAATCATTTTTTAATTAGTTGAGTTTTGTAAAATGTACTTAAATTAACATTTAAGCGTTTAAAATTTTCTTGATCCATTATTTGTTTTTTTCTAAATGCTGCGGATATTCAGAAGTATTACAGCGCGCAAGACCCTCGGCAATGAATGTTCTTGACTCAGACAGTCGGCAATGAATGTTCTTGACTCAGACTGCCGGCAATGAATGTTCTTGACTCAGACAGCCGGCAATGAATGTTCTTGACTCAGACAGCCGGCAATGAATGGACGACTCAGACAGCCGGCAATGAATGGACGACTCAGACTGCCGGCAATTAATGTTCTTGACTCAGACAGCCGGCAATGAATGTTCTTGACTCAGACAGCCGGCAATGAATGGACTTGACTCAGACTGCCGGCAATGAATGTTCTTGACTCAGACTGCCGGCAATGAATGGACGACTCAGACAGCCGGCAATGAATGGACTTGACTCAGACAGCCGGCAATGAATGGACGACTCAGACAGCCGGCAATGAATGGACGACTCAGACAGCCGGCAATGAATGGACTTGACTCAGACTGCCGGCAATGAATGGACTTGACTCAGACAGCCGGCAATGAATGGACTTGACTCAGACAGCCAGCAATGAATGTTCTTGACTCAGACAGCCGGCAATGAATGTTCTTGACTCAGACAGCCGGCAATGAATGTTCTTGACTCAGACAGCCGGCAATGGATGGACTTGACTCAGACTGCCGGCAATGAATGTTCTTGACTCAGACTGCCGGCAATGAATGGACGACTCAGACAGCCGGCAATGAATGGACTTGACTCAGACAGCCGGCAATGAATAGACGACTCAGACAGCCGGCAATGAATGGACGACTCAGACAGCCGGCAATGAATGGACTTGACTCAGACAGCCGGCAATGAATGGACTTGACTCAGACAGCCGGCAATGAATGTTCTTGACTCAGACAGCCGGCAATGAATGGACGACTCAGACAGCCGGCAATGGATGGACTTGACTCAGACAGCCGGCAATGAATGGACGACTCAGACAGCCGGCAATGAATGGACTTGACTCAGACAGCCAGCAATGAATGTTCTTGACTCAGACAGCGGGCCGATATGGGTGGGTGTAGGAAAGCAAGAGTTGTAGGTGAAGAATAGACATAAGAGATTCTGCAGATGCTGGAAATCCAGAGCAACACACACCAAATGCTGGAGAAATTCAGCAGGTCAGGCAGCATCTATGGAGAGGAAAGAAGATTCATCATTACAGCCGAGATCCTTCGTCAGGGTGGAAAGGAAGGACGGAAAAGCCAAAGTAAGACGATGGGCGGAGGAGAAGATGCACAAGCTAGCAGACACTGGATGAAACCAGCTAACGGGGGGAGATGGGTGGGTGGGGAAAGGGGGATGTAATGAGAAGCTGCAGCTGATAGAAGTGTAAATGGCCGAAGAAGGAATTTGATAGGAGAGAGGAGTGGACCATTGGAAAAAGGGAAGGAGGAGGGGTACCAGAGGGACGCGAGGAGAAGAGAAGGGGTAGGAAGGGAGCCAGTAGAAATTTTCGGAGTTAGAGAAATCGATGTTCACGCGGTCAGGTTGGAAGCTACCCAAAGGGTGAGGTGTTGCGCCTCCAGCACGAGCTCCTGAAGCGTTTTGCGTTTGTTAGATGAATAAGCAGTTTGCAGACCACCGCAAAATCTGACTGCGTGTCAATGGCAACAAACACTAGAGCGTGTGGAGCGGTCCCGGCCCAAAAATGTTGCCTATTACAACCGATCGGGCCGCAATGGTTACGAAGCCTACGTTTACTTGAAGAAATGTTGGCTCACCTATCATTGAATAACGGAGGAGTGGTGCAAGGAGACCGAGTTAGTCGAGCTCTTGTAGGAATACCTGGAGCCATACTTGGAAACGTGAGCATTCTCTCTTCCAATGGCATCACCAAGATGCCACATACAAACAGAAGCTGGAAGGCCCCCGGAGTGCGGCTTTGGCCAAGTGCAGGAGCAGAAGCCGATTGCAGTAACTCCTCTGGATAGAGAACAGAGGCTGGGAGGACAATCTCAGCCAGCCAGACAACAGAGTTTAATGCATCAAGGACCCAAGAGGGTGAGAACTATCTACTGTAACCTGATTCCACAAATAATCCTTTGTTATGTAATGCCCAGCTGCGCGTTTCACTTGTCTAAACAGAGGCAATGACTCCCCCCTAGAACCCCGCTGAGCGGATTTTGTTTCCCTTCATGGGGGAGGGGAGGTAGTACTTTTAAGAAAATAATTAAAATAAGTGTACATAAACAAATCGGAAGTGTGGACACACCTTAAAGTCTCTGCCAGTAATTAAGGTATCGTTTTATAGTTTAGGTTTGAGATGTTTAAAGTTAATCGGACTTCCTTATGCTCACGCCAGCTTTTACCCCAATGGGCTGGAGTTGCCCAAAAATGGAACTGGCCAGGATAATAGCTTGACAGCATAAAACTCAGTGGCACGGCCTTGCTGCGTGGTGCCCGTGTATTCCCCCTCCCCTCCCCACCATTCTCTGTGCACATATTCTTCAGCTTATCCACTCCATCTTTTTTTCGGAAGTGGTAAAATCTGATACCACTTACTTCTGAAGATCGTTTCAAATACGACACTTTCATATCCACACGCAAACTAACTCACAACCCGCCCCGACATCTCAGTTTTAGTTTTGAAGATTTTAACATTTTTCGGATGTCAATTCTCGTTCATCATAATATTTTCTATTCAAGTCTATGGCGTCTCAGTCATTTTAAATCATCAACTCAGAGGCATCGCCAATAGGGCGGCTTTGGTAACTTAAAAGGAATAAACAACATACGTATTTTTTTCATGCAGATTAACAGAAATTGAAAACTTTGTTCGGTAAAGTGGGAGATGCGAATGGAGATCTTCAAATACGGCGACGATACAACATCATTCCCGCGTAAGCTTTAGCCAATTTCAGGAATATAGCGCGTTTTAGAGGCTTTTCTTTAAGTACAGATCTCGAGTTTATAGTCAGCAGTAGTAATGGGCAATGAAAATAAAGAGATTCTGTAAACAGTTTTCCAATAAACTTCGCCAAAGATCGAGACGCGAGATAAGAATATTGAATTGCTACAAATGTGTCCATTCCCAAAATACCCGAAGAATTGAAAATCCAGATATACTTTGTTTTAAGGGGACTTTGCAGTAAGGTTTTAGTCTGGAGAGACCAGTCACACACACAGGTTGCAATGGAACGAAGGCATGCTGGATGGATACCTGTCCTCCGAAGATCAGCCATGGCCGCCGAAATGCGGTCCTGGTCGCTGTCCGGCGCCCTCGACGCTCGCTGGGGACCCCGGTCAGTCCGCATCGAGTTCACATCGTCCGACGCCTCTTGGCAAGTCATTGGTTTGGTTGGAAACTTCGGCGAAATGATTGTCCAAATAAAGAAAAGTTACCCCAAAGAATGAAAAGCTCCACTCTCATGTACGTTACCAAGTACCTCCACTGACTTTTCTGCTAAACAAGATTGTATCGACTCACTCGCATTCTTGGATATGTGGAAGAAGAAAAGAGAGAGAGGGAGAGGGTGAGAGTGAGTGGGGGGGGGAGAGAGATAGGGAGAGAGAGAGAGAGAGAGAGAGAGAGAGAGAGAGAGAGAGAGAGAGAGAGAGAGAGAGAGAGAATCTGAGAGAGAGAGAGAATCTGAGAGAAATTCTCCAGTCTGTGATCACCTGCGAGACATCTATGCTTGGAAAATCGAGGTTCATTACTGAAGACATTTTTACCAGACGGCGTGGGCAGAGTCCTTTCCATAGATTCATGAGATTGGGAAAACGAACCCCCGTGTGAGGAATCTGACAGTCAGCCCCATGAGTGAACACCGAGGATTTCCCGACAGATGCGCAGTGAGTCCGAGACCGAGTTTGCTCAGTTAGGAGAAATTCAGCGAGCTCTGCCAGTTTCCCCGTGCACCGGTCCACTTTATGTTTTCTTTTAACCACACTCCAAAGAAAACAATCGTTTGATGTGTACTCACTCACACTTGTTAACAAACGAACGTGTAAAAGAATTGAGCAGAGCCAATGTGGTAACGGGGCGACCATTCCGTCCCATGGCTATCAGAGGGGTCCCATTAACGGTCGCTGCTTTAAATTATTTCTCTAGCAGTGGATAGTTGACCCCGGACTCTGGGCTAGCGCCATACAATTCAGAGGAAATGCCATTTACTGGGGACTGGCGTCAACAAAACGACAGCTCTCTGGCGCTTCACCCCACCCACTCGACGATTAGGAAAAGACCGGAGGGGAGGGTTTAAGAGGAAGGTAGGGTGATGGGAGGGAGAGAATGAGTTAGCTCCGAGAGCGAAGCAGCGCGACTGCTGAGGGAGGTTGTGACAGAGGGAAGGTGTGGGAGACGCAAAGTCTACGGACTCGGAAATTGTGCTTCTACTGAGAATATTTCCAGTCCAGTAACAAGCTGTTGCATTGGAGGGAGAGGATTCGCCCGTCACTAGCTTCCTCACCCCTCCTCCTCCCTTTAGAAACACGCAGGCCGCTTTCCAGGAACTTTCCAAGAACTGAGTCACATGACCTGGCACGCCCCCAGTCTTGCCCCCGCCCGGTGCAGCACGTCTCCTCCCTCTCGGGCTACCCGGAGCTTCTGCAGACCCCGCCCGCATCAAAATCACCAGGCCACTGTCTCTTCAAATGCCCCTTTGAGGTGGGGGCAGCTGCGATGTGTTTCCAAGAATTCCTGGACATGAAGATCAGGAAAGAGCGAAATCTTCGGCTTTTTACAATGGTTATGGAGAGCGCGCCTTCCCTCCATTGAGTGTTCGCGTGACTTGTCTCCCCAGACTCAAACCACCTCATGCACGTTGTGCAAAATTCCCTTTTGAATGTTATGGAGTCACTTAGTGTCCTTGAAAGAGCCGGGTAGCCGGATAGTGCGGGGCAAGACGAGGCTGTACACTTCCGAAGCTGTCGATCACAGGCTCATTTCGGGAAGTATTTAATTACCGACCCGGCTTTTGTCTAAAATTCCTTAGCCGATCTACTGAGCGAGAATTCGTACCATCTGTCTGTATCCGGCTGTACAACGCAGAGTTCGTGCCTGTATGAACGGGCAGTTTCTCCGTTTGCCGTCGGGGAGAGATAAGAATCGTGGAATCGGTAGTGTGAGGCTGCCGCAAATCCCGAATAACAACGGAAGAATTGGAACCAGTCCGCAGGTCGATGCTCCCTCAACGGCAGCGATGGAGGACAACTGAGCCGAACCGTATTCCTGTCGCTGTCCCCTGACTTGCTGAGTGCCAGCAGCATTTTAAATGTAGAAATTCCAGGCAGCTGACACCACTGTCCAGATATAAAGATACGCGACAGTCCCAGCGGATTAGAGGCAACGCACACGGGAAACCAGCTCCATCAACTCCGGGATGCAGGATGGTGAGAGATGGGCTCCCACTGCAGGTTGGCAGCTCTGGTTTCGAGATGCCACCCGGTAAAGGGGTATGGAAGAAGTGGATGTAGTCTGGGATGGCTTAGTCCGAAGGAGGGAAGTGTGTGTGCTCCGAGCTGGCTTTGGTGATGGGGAAGGGACGGAGATGACTGTCTGCAAGGGACAGAGAAACCAGAACGCACAAGTGGGGAGTCAAGGGCAAACGGAGTACCTCACTCGTGGAGTGACATAGCCCACCAACTCAGCCAAAGTCAATTCATTATCAAAGTATGTATATGTCACCGAGATTCCTTTTCTTGCAGGCGTTCACGGGAAAATAAAAAAATACAATATTTATGAAAACTATACATGAACGAAGTCTGACAAACAACTCAAGACAAACAGTGCAAATAATCATAAAAATACAAATAATTCTGAGAACATGAGTTGTGGAGCCTTTGAAAGTGCGTCTGTGGGTTGTGGAGTCAGTTCAGTGTGGGGTGAGTGAAGTTATCCACGCTGGTTCAGGAGCCTGATGGTTGAAGAGTAATAACTGTTCCTGAACCTGGTGGTGTGGGACCTCAGGACCTCCTGCCCAAGTAGGTAGAAGAGAGCACGACCTGGATGGTTGGGGTCCCTGATAATGGATCACAAACGAGAGAATGACTGCTGCTTTTGTGTGGCAGTGCTCCTTGTAAGTGTGATCAGTAATGGGCGTGGATTCTGGGTAAGTGTGATCAGTAATGGGCGTGGATGCTGGGTGAATGTGATCAGTAATGGGCGTGGATGCTGGGTAAGTGTGATCAGTAATGGGCGTGGATGCTGGGTAAGTGTGATCAGTAATGGGCGTGGATTCTGCGTGAATGTGATCAGTAATGGCGTGGATGCTGGGTGAATGTGATCAGTAATGGGCGTGGATGCTGCGTGAATGTGATCAGTAATGGCGTGGATGCTGGGTAAGTGTGATCAGTAATGGCGTGGATGCTGGGTAAGTGTGATCAGTAATGGGCGTGGATGCTGGGTAAGTGTGATCAGTAATGGCGTGGATGCTGGGTAAGTGTGCACAACAAGCCCCAGATGCGGCTCAGTGAACTGAACCCATTCCCACACACTGGGCACCGGCAGCTTCATCCTCATAGCGTAGCAGTAAGCATGAAGCTCCTCTGTAAGAATGTTCTTCCCGTGAGTGTGTGGGTTTCCTCCAGGAGCTCCAGTTTCCTCCCACAGTCCAGAGACATACTGGTTATTAGGCTAATTGATCATTGTAAATTGTCCTAGCATTAAATAGGTGGGTTGCTAGACAACGCACCTCATGGGGCTGGGAAGGCCTGTTGTGCAGCTTAAGTCTAAATAAATAATGTAACATATCCAGTGCGCTGTTTGCAAATTTCACAAGTTTTGTGCTTGCCACCAGATGGTCCACTACCAGTGCCACACCACGGTGTTCACCAACACTTCTCCCTCTCCTGACGGGACAGGGAGCAGAGGCCACCGAGGTCCCCAGTGCAGGAAAGCAATGCCTGCAAGTCAATGTACCAATGGAGCTCTGGCTGAAATCTCTTAGAGGATAGCATCTTCCTACTTCATCCTCCTCCTCATATTCTATCTCCCATGTTCTCGATCTCTTATGCTTCATTGCAAAGTTGTCCTTATCAGACCTATTTCTTCAACATCACAATGGCACAACCTACAGACTTCCAAGAACTATACAATTCATGTTCACAGTATTATTTATTTATTATTTTATTTGGACAATTTGTCTTTTTTTGCCTGTTGCTTGTCAGTCTTTGTTTATGCATAGTTTTTTAAACTAAACTCTATTGTACTTTTTTACTTTCCGGTAAATGCCTGCAACCTTAGGGTTGTATATAGTACTTTGATAATACATTTACTTTGACTTTTCATTGTGATAACCAAACATGCACAGTTTAGAGGGCAAAGCACAAAGCTGGGATCTGCGTTGCAGTGGGTCATCAGATTGGATGGCCTTTGGTCAGGATCAGAGGGAAGGACAACATAGGTGCCATTTTACTTGGAGGGGAAGTATGTGAGGCAGCAGAACCAATAATGGATGACAATGAAATTGCCAGGGCATCAGCTAGGCTGCCAGTAAGTGAGGATGCCCAATGTCAAGAAGCAAGGAGAAGCAGTTGGATCCTCATACTGGATCCTCATACTGGATCCTCATACTTTCTAATGTGGACGAGATTTTGCCGGTGCATTCATGGACCCAATCATGAAGCAGCATCTGATGGCTGATGTTGCATCTTCCATTGCAACACCGGCAGTTGCTACCCTACATCTGGGTGGAGCTCTGACCACTGCCATAATGCCTGGAGCTGAAAATGTGCTCAGGGCTTGCAAGGCACCACAACAGGCAGCAGGGGTTGCTAAGGGTTGTGAGGATTTAGCTGTTTGAAGCATATACGACTGTTCTTCCTTGTGGAATTTGAAGTCCCAGCCAATCATTAGAGTCAGAGAGCACCACATCATGGTAAAAGGCCCTTCAGCCCATTTAATCTGTACTAAACATTTATTCTGCTTAGTCCCACCGATCTACACCTGAATCATAGCCCTCCACACCTACCAATCCATGTACTTATTCTTGTTTTTCTTAAATGTTGAAATCAAACCTGCATTCATCATTTCCACTGGCAGCACACTTCACATTTTCACCTCCCTCTGAATGAAGAAGTTCCCCCTCAGGTTCACCTTAAATGTTTCACCTTTCACCCTTAACCCATTACCTCCAGTGTTGGCCTCACCCAAACACGGTGGAAAAAGTCTGCTTGCATTTGCTGTATCTATACCCTCTCATAATTTTGTATATTTCTATCACTTCTCCTCTTAATCGCCTGCATTCCAGGGAATAAAGTCCTAACCTATTCAACCTTTTCCTATAACTCAGGTCCTCAAGATGCAGCAAAATGCTTGTAAAATTTCTCAGTACTCTTCCAGTCTTATTAACAGCTTCCTTATAGGTACAGCAGGTGACCAGACTAAATCAGAATCAGGTTCAATATCACTAGACTTTTTCATGAATTTTGTTGTTTTGCAGTAGCAGCACATTGCAATATATAGCAATAAAAATTATAAATTACTATGTATATATAAGAACATTAAACTAAATAAGTGGTGCAAAAAGGGAGGGAAAATGCCGAGGTAGTGTTCATGGGTTCACTGTCCATTCAAAAATCTAGTAGCGAAGGGGAAGAACCTCTTCCTGAAATGTTGAGTGTGTATCTCCTCCTAGAGGGAAGCAATGAGAACAGGGCATGGCTGGGTGGTGGGCTTCCTGAGTGATGGATGCTGCCTTTCTGAGGTGTCCTGGATGCTGACGAGTCCAATGCCCATGACGGAGGTGACTGAGTTTACAACTTTCTGCAACTTTTCCTGATCCTGTGCAGTGCCTACCACCCCATACCAGATGGTGATGCAACCAGTACATCCATAGAAATTTGTGAGTGGCATGCCACTTCTCCTCCAACTCCCAATGAAATATAGCCACTGTCACCTCTTCTTTGCAATTGCATCAGTATGTTGGGCACATATTAGAGATGTTGGCACCTGGGGACTTGAACCTGCTCACCTGTTTCACTTCTCATCCCTCAGTGAGGACTGGTATGTGTTTCCTCAACTTCCCTCGACTGCACACAATACTCCAAACTAGTCCTCACCAACACCTTATATAACTTCAAATAATACTGAAGTATGAAGGCCAATGTGCCAAAAGCTCCTTTTACAACCCTACCTACCTGTGACGCCACTTCCAAGGAGTTACAGTTCTGTATTTCTAGATTCGTCTTTTCTACTTTATTCTTCAGTGCCCTGCCATTCACTGTATGTCCTACCCTGAGGAATCCTTCTTCAGTCAACACAAATATTGGGCATTTTTCTCATTGCTACCTGTGAGAGCTTACTGTATGTTGGCCATCATTTTGTTAGAACAGTGACAGCCCCTTAGAAGTTCTTCAATGTCCATAAAGTTTACTTTGGAATATTGTGAACATTTCCAATCTCCATTATGAAAAATTATTTACTCTAGCAAAGGTATAAAAGGCAGAACCGAGGAGCTTTGGTGTGGATGTCAAAAATATTTCCACTAATGGGTAAAAGGGGAACTAAGGATAAGGAAAATAAGACAGGCATAGATGATTCCAAACATAAATTCTCGGGTTGTACTATGTGATATTTTATGTCTAACTGAGAATAAAGATCGCAATTTGAGTTGATGTCTTGTCTGAAAGGGTCCAACATTGAGAGTGTTGCACTCTTTCAGTCTGTAGCAGTGTGTCTGCTCAACTGTATGTTTAAAATTATTCATGCTTGTCTTAGAATTTGGACTTAAACCAATGCCTTCTGACTTTGATGTTAGACTGGTAAAACTGAGACTTCAGAATTCCCGAGTTCAAAATACTTAACAAAACAACTCAAAAAAGTAATACATAGTAGATATTGAAAACTCAAAATAAAAACAGAAATGCAGGAGATACTCAGCAGATTGGACATCATCTGGAGAGAGAGAAGTGGTTGAAGATCTTTCATTGACTCAATGTCGCCCAACTTGTTTATTAATCTGGAACTTGATCAGGTAGAAGGCACAGGAGCCTCAGGGTTCACACCACCAGGTTCAGGAACTGTTACTACCCCTCAACCGTCAGGCTCTTGAACAAAAGGTGTTAACTACACTCTTTCTATGTCTGGTGTTCCCACAATTGATTCCCTCACCTTAAGGACTCTTTATCTTGTTACGTATTTCATGCTCTTGTTATTTATTGCTGTTTATTTATATCTGCATTTGTACAGTTTGTTGTTCATTGATCCTGTTTACAATTACTGTTCTATATATTTGCTAAGTATGCCTGCAGAAAAAGTCTCTCAGGGTTGTATGTGGAGACATGCATGAACTCTAATAATAAATGTTACTTTGAACTTTGGTAGTGCTTATCATTATATGCCACTATAACACATAAAATGCAGGAGGAACTCAGCAGGTCAGGCGGCATCTGTGGAAATGAACAAATGAGACCCTTCGATGATCGATCTTGGCCCAAACATCGACTGTTTATCCCTCTCCATAGATGCTGCCTGACCTGATATGTTCCTCCAGAAATCTGTGTGTATTGCTCTGGATTTCTGGCATCAGCAGAATCGTTTGTGTTTGTTGTAACAACAGAATTAGTTTCAAAGCAACACACATAAAATGCTGAAGGAACACAGCAGGTCAGGCAAAATCAATGGAAATAAATAAACAATCAACATTTTGAGCTGAGACCTTCTTCAGGACTCAGAATTATTTTCATGTTCCAGAGGAACCGTATTTCCTAATTGCAGGAATTTTGTAGATGCTGTGTTTTAAACTTGTTATATAAAGCCAGACAGACCAACACTTATGCTGTATACAACATAATCCCCACAACTCACCTCAGTAATACGCAAATACTTTGAGAGGCTGGTCAAGGACTACATCTGCAGCATGCTACCACCCAAACTGGACCCCCTACAATTCATCTGCCAACACAACCAATCGACAGATGATGCAATAGCCACAGCTCTATACACCGTCCTTACACATCCGGAGAAGAAGGATGCTAATGTGAGAATGCTGTTCTTGGACTACAGCTCAGAATTTTACACTATAATTCCTTCCAGGCTCGACAGGAAGCTCAGAGACCTCGGCCTTCACCCTGCCTTGTGCAGCTGGATCCTGGACTTACTGTCAGATCCCTCACCTCTGCCCCTTCGGACCCTCAACACAGGTGCCCCTCAGGGCTGAGTCCTAAGCCCCCTCCTTTTCTCTCTGTATACCCATGACTGTGTCATCACCCACAGCTCCAATCTGCTAACTAAATTTACTGATGGTACTACCCTGATTGGCCTAATCTCATATAATAATGAGGCAGGTTAGAGAGAAGTCATCACCTTGACACAGTGGTGTCAAGAAAACAACCTCTCCTTCAATGTTGCAAAAACAAAGGAGCTGGTTGTGGACTACAGGAGGAATGGAGACAGGCTAACCTCTATTGACATAAATGGATCTGGGGTTGAGAGAGTGAAAAGCTTTAGGTTCCTCGGCATCCACATCACCGAGGATCTCACATGGTCTCACACTTTACTTCCCTCAATCACAGGACTCTGCAGAGGGTGGAGTGGACAGCCCAGTGCATCTGTAAATGTGAACTTCCCACTATTTAGAACATCTACAAAGACAGGTGTGCAAAAAGTGCTGGAAGGATCTTTGGGGACCTGAGCCATCCCAACCACAAACTGTTCCAGCTGCTACCATCCGGGAAATGGTACCGCAGCATAAAAGCCAGGACCAACGGGCTTCGGGACTGATTCTTCCACCAGGCCATCAGACTGATTAATTCACACTGATACAATTGTATTCCTATGTTATATTAACTGTCTTGTTGTACATACTATTGATTATAAATTACTATAAATTGCACATTGCACATTTAAACGGAGATGTAACATAAAGATTTTTACGTCTCATGTATATGAAGGATGTATGTAATAAAGTCAATTCACTTCACTTCAATTCAACTCAATTCAGTCTGGATTAAGATGACGCTACTGAAAATGGGTGACAACCTACCGATGGTTCATAAAGCAAGAAATACAACTAAATTATTTATAACACTTTTTCTGTGGAAAATTGTGGTAAGCAGTCACAGCAAACGATGAAGAGATGAGCAAAGCCAAAGCAGACTCGAGGGATGAGGTGTGCGAGTGTGAGTTGGCGTGAGATTGAGGCATGGTCAGGGAAAGTGCTCGGAGCACGTTTGAGATGGAGATGGAGTCGAAGTCAGAGATGGAGTTGGAGCAAGCAGAGGAGTTTTGGAGCCAATCCACCCAAATCAGGTGCGAGGTGGGATTGATCTGAGCACTGGGCCAATTTGGAAAGGCTGGATACAGGCCAGTACGTAGCGGCAGGGTCCACGCCCAAGCTGTATTGATGTGGCGGGGCCCGGGTCCTAGTGGGAGGGATAACCTGATGCTTGGGCAATTTAAACGCAGGTCTGGATGGATTGAAAAGGCAAGGTTTTGGGACCAGAGGCGAGGGTCAGGCCAGTTCCGCTCACTGTGCTGTGGCCTTTACTCTGCTCCGAGGCTGAGTCGGTGGCTGCAGCCTGCTCAAGCTTCTGGTCTGCTTACTTCCATTCCAAATGCTATTGCTTGCTTGTATTTGAATGACTTGCATTTTGTTCTCTCTCTATGCATTGGGTGTTGGTACTTTTTTAAACTGGGTCCTTTCAGGTTCCTTGCTTCGTGGCTGCCTCTGCACAGTGAATCTCAAGGTTGTATAACTTACACATCCTTTAATAATAAATGTACTTTGAAATTTGAACTTTTTAGGCACCAGGCTGCGAAAGAATAAAGAGAACGTTATAAAAAGATAATTTTCATATCATTCCAAATATTGGTCACACATTGTAGTTCTGCTCAAATGCAAGCATATATTAAAATAATTGGTTAAAGGCATCCTTTGAGCATTTGTCCATGTGTGAGCTGTACTTTGCTTTCGCAGCTCTGTAGAAGGCTGTCAACATATCTCTGTGAGTGATGTTAAGTTGTCTTGAGGTTGTGCAGTCTGAGAAATGCCATCCTTACTGCCTGTGCTTTGCCAGCTACCAGCCACTTTGCTGCTGTGATCTGCTGTGCCTCCCCATGAGGTCCGAAAGCAGAGCTGGAGCTGGCTGAGTGACCGCACCACTTTTACAGAGCACTCTGCTCTCAGGTGCCCTTGAAGGTCAGGTGGGACATCTATTTAAGTGGAGATTATAGGGTAGTGGTAGTCCTAGTGCACTCAGTCGAGTCTAGTATGGTGTTTTCCCAAGGGGTTTTCTGTTGGTGAGTTTTCAAGTGGCTGTTGAGGCCGATCCAGGATCCATAAATTCCCAGGGGCATCCAGACCTCACAATCCTGCCCATTTCACCACTTGCTGATCATCACGGGATTTAAACCGGGATGCTGTGGTGAATTTCCTGAATGGAGAACACTTCCTGCCCATTTCACCACTTGCTGATCATCACGGGATTTAAACCGGGATGCTGTGGTGAATTTCCTGAATGGAGAACACCTGTGCATGACATTGTTTAATGTGGGGAGGCAGGTGCTTGGGCAGCCGCTACACAGTCTTTGACAGATAAGGGTGACATGGAATGCAAAATGACTGGGGACCCTTCCCTGCTGCCCCTTGCCTCTGTCTTCACTGCCATTGTGATGTGCCAGCATCTTCCACTGGCTCCACTGTTAAGGCTTGGATTGCTCATTGCCTCGTGACCTTACTGCCGTGATGACCCAACTCCAGATACCATCGATGTTGGGACCTCAGGAACTCACAAGCCTCGGAGAGGGAGCAGAGGGCAATAAGGAAGCATGTCAGGCATGTTTTATTTATCGTTACTTCATTTTCACAGTATTTAAATGTCCTGAATGTCAGATACTGAGAAACACTGAAAACCATCGACAGCTTGCAGGTGGCAGCTCTGGGACAGAACTTTACAGACTGTCAAGGCTTCATGGGCAGGGACTGAGAACTAAAAAACATTGTGTGAGTGGGCCATGATAGAATGGTCAGGCCTTGGTGAGAACAGGCTTGGGCAAAGACAGTAGGAGGTTCTAAATAAGTTTCTAAGTTTTTTTCTGTTACTACGTAGTTAGTGCACTGAGGATGGGTTCAGGGGTAGTGGTATGTGTGGCCTGCGTGAGATGTGGGAACTCTGGGAGACCTCCAGTCTCCTGATGTCTACACCTGCATGAAGCTCACTGAGCTGCAGCTCCTTAGAGACTGTGTTAACCGAACTGGACCTTCAGCTCGTACAGGAAAATGAAGAGGTGATAGATAGGAGCTACAGGGAAGTAGTCATTCCTAATTTGTAGGAGGCCGATACCTGGAGACTGTCTGGAGAGGGAAAGGGAACAGGCAGCCAGTGCAGAACACCCCTGTGGCTGTTACCCTCAATATTAGGTATACCGCTTCAAACTGTTTGGGGGAGGGGGGGTTGGAGCAACCTATCAGGAGGAAACCACAGCGGCAGGGTCTCTGGTACTGTCTGGCTTTGTGGCTCAGAAGGGAAGGGGATTGGGGAAGAAGATGAGTGCAGTAGTGATTGGGAATTCCATAATTAGAAGTGCAGGGAGCAAACAGGTGATTCTGTAGACGTGAAAGGGACACCTGTTTGGTATGTTGCCTCACAAGTAGCGGGGCCAGGGATGTCTCAGAATGGATACACAGCATTCTAAAGGGGGTGGGTGAACAATCAAATGTCATGGTACATATTGATACCAACGATATAGGTAGGAAAAGGGAGGAGGTCCTGAAGAGAGAATATAGGGAGTTAGGCAGAAAGCTGGAAAGCAGGAGCTCCAGGGAAGTGATCTCTGGATTGCTGCCTATGCCACACACCAGTGAGGATAGGAATAGAATTACATGACAGGTGAATGCGTGGCTGGAAACTAGTGCAGGGGACAGGGATTCAGATTTCTGGATCTTTGGGATCCCTTCTGGGGAAGGTGTGACCTGTACAAAAAGGATGGGTTATACCTGAACCCGAGGGGACCAATATCCTTGTGGGCATGTTTGCTTGAGCTGTTGGGGATGGATTAAACTTATTTGGCAGGGGGATATGATCCCGAGTGATAGGGTGGAGGCTGCAGCAGTTTGTATAGAAGTTGATGTATCGTGTATTGAGAATCTGAGGAAGGACAGGCAGGTGATAGAGCAATATCGCAGTCAGTGGGATGAGTTAAAGTCTAATGGGAGGGGCCAAAATCAAAAAAGAGTGATGAACACAGGACTGAAGGTGTTATATTTGAATGCAGACAGTATATGGTAGATGATCTTGTAGCGCAGTTAGAGACTGACAGGTGTGGTGTTTTAGCATCTCTGAGACGTGGCTGAAAGAAGATCATAGTTGGGAGCTTATGTTATGAATGTACCACAGCTCTGAGGGGCCGAAGGGGCGGGAGCAGCCCCCTCCTTCCGGAGAATCACAAGATCACTATTAATTCGGGTCTTGGACCCAGGAAATGAGAGACAATGCAACTGTTTTGACCATTGTTCTTAGAGACACCTGTATGAATTGCATGTCCCTGCTACGTGACAGCTACCATGGATATGGACACCCTCGGGCAATGTGGGGGTGGGGATTGCATCACCCTACTTTGATGGACATCTACAACTTTGCAAGTCAAGATAAAAGGGGACTGCAGGAGGCGATACCCCAGCGACGCACCAGAAGGACACCATCGCTCAGCGCTCCCGTGCTAGCGGGAAGCCATACAAAGCCACGTGCGTTCCGCCTCTCCTTTGCCTGGGGAGCGGGTGGCTGATAACACCGAAAAGGACTTCGAACTAACAACGTGGAACCAATGCTCCCCTGATTCAACGGAGTTGCTTCATAAAGACCCGGGCAAGTTTTTTCCTTTTCTCACCAATCTCTCTAAAATACGTGAAACCCAGTGATTCCCCAAAAGGCTGAAGCCTGCAGACTTCTGAGTGACTTTTATATCTCCAACGGACAATATATTATCCCCTAGACAACAGTTGAGATTATTTCTTAATGATGATTATTACTATACACGCGCTTTAGATTGAGTATTGACGACGTGCATTATCTGAATGTTTGTATTAACCTTACTTTTGTGCCCCTTTATGAATAAAAACGTTTGGAAATAGTGCCATCAGACTTCAACGGACCTCTCTATCTTTGCTGGTAAGTTATCCAGTTACGGGATACGTAACAACTTGGGTTTCTCGTCTCGGGATTTGACACCAAATTGGGAGGCCAGTGAATTGGGCTTGTAAGTCCAAAACTTGAATCTGGTTACGCGGGTAGCCAGACGGGAAACCAGCAAAGATGGATGTGGGTGAATTTATGAAAAACCCGACTGTGGGGGCGCTAGAGGCGGCCACCAAATCAGACTTGTTAAATTTGGTGAAGGGGTTGAACCTCGCAGAAGTGAGGTCGTCCATGAAAAAGCGGGAGGTGCGAAGGGCCATAACTCAGCATTACATTGGGAAGAATGTGTTTGAAGCTGAGGTATTGGAAGATATCCCTGAAAAGGTACCATCAAGTGGGACGGTTCAGTTAGAGGTGGAGAAATTAAGGTTGGAACATGAACTTAAGTTAAAAGAGCTGGAAATGGCTGAGAGAGAAAGGGAGCAGGCGTTCCACCTAAAGGAGCTAGAGGCGACCCGGGACCATGAGCTCCAACTAAAGGGGTTAGAGGTGAAAAAGGAGCAGGACCAAGCTGAGAGGCAAAGACAGCATGAAATTCAGCTAAAGGCGCTAGAAGCAGCTGAGAAAGAGAAGGAACGAGTGGGAGATGGAGAAGATAAGGAACGAGTGAAGAGATCAAGGGTTAGACCGAGCGGAGCGGTTTAATGTTAGTAGGGAGTTGAGATTGGTACCCCCGTTCGAGGAGACAGATGTTGATAGTTATTTCTTGCTTTTTGAAAAGGTGGCAGTAAATCAGAAGTGGCCAAAAGAGCAGTGGGTGGCGTTGTTACAAAGTGTGTTAAAGGGGAAGGCCCAACGAGCATATGCGGTGTTGTCCCTGGAGGAGGGAGAAGCGGAGAATTATGCTGAAGTAAAGGGGGCCATTCTCCGGACTTAGGAATTGGTACCTGAGGCCTATAACAAAAGTTTAGAAATTTAAGGAAAGGGTGGAATCAAACGTATACCGAGCTAGCCCATGAGAAGGGGGTGCTCTTGGACCATTGGTGCACCACAGAAAGGGTGGACGAGGATTATGGGCGTCTCAGGGAGTTACTTTTGATTGAGAAATTTAAAGGTTGTGTTCCGGAGGAGATTCAGATGTATTTGAATGAGAAGCTGGATAAGTCCATTTCAGAATTTGCTAGGTTTGCGGATGAATATGTCCTAACCCACAAGACAAAGTTTTCCTCGAATAAAAGTTCCCAGAGAGACCGTGGGAACGGTCCCACCGGAAGCTAGCGGTAAGGTTGAGGGGGAAAGGCAAGACGGCCAGAGGTTTCCAGGTTTGACCTTTTTTAATTGTGGAAAGGAAGGGCATATTGCATCTCGATGCTTTGCTCTGAGAAAAGAGATAGGAAGAGGGAAAGCCGCAGTCCCTATCGGGTGTGCCGTGGTAATCAGTAAATTGACCAGAGAGCCCAGGGTAGACAGAGTACGAGAAGGCTCTGAGAGTTGTCTGTCACACGGAACCGTGTCTGTGACGGAGGGAGACACACCAGTCCCCGTACGAATCTGGAGAGACACGGGGGCTGAGCTGTCGTTGATCAGCAGTAAGGTACTAGAACTTGGTCGGAAAACGGGCATGGTAAAGGTAGAAGGAATAAATAAAAGGATAGAAATGGTGTCCTTATATAAGGTCATTCTGGACTGTGAGCTGGTGTATGGATCAGTTGAAATAGGGGTGCCATCAGAATTCCCGAGAGCTGACATGGACATCCCTCTTGGGAACGATTTAGAAGGGGGTAAGGTTTGGTCAGCAATGCTGCTGACCTGCTGACCGGCGAGTGTGGTGGCCCCGCCCCTAGCATCCAAGGACTATCTCGCAGGCGCGGTCACTTGCAGCCTGTCGAGAGAGGCAGCTGAGAACGAGAGCAGTTTAAATCTGGCTAATTTTGATTTGGCCGAGACGTCTTTGCTGACCCTGTGCCATGAGGGTTTAGAGGGTGGTAAGACAAAGAGTAGTAAAGTGAAAGGGGGTAAGGGAGAGGAGATAGATCTGCCATTAGCGAAGAGAAAGGTCCTAGAGGGTGGAAATAAAGATGAGAAACAGATAAAGCTGTTAAAAGGTCCAGAGTTGGACATGGATGATCTGGTTTGGCAGAATTGTTTGAAGAAGTTGAGAGTTCTAAAGGTGTTCCCGATAATGAGATGAGGGCAGTCCTAGATGGAAAGGGTACCCTTGCCTCGAAGAAGTCTGCTGAAAAGGCCGAGGAGGTTGTTTCAGCTCGCAGGGTTGCACCTTCCCCGGGTGGGAGCTGCCCAGAGAGTAACTGGGAGGATCGGGGGAAGTTAGAATTTGAAAAAGGTACGGGTGTTGAAAGCCTGGAAGAGGCCAATGTCCCTTTTGAGTGTGTCCAAGATGGGGATGCACGTGGTGCTGAACCTGGTAACGGAGCTCAGAAGAAGTCTGAGGTATCTGATTCAGTGGAACGGGGCGGCCGTCCTTGTGGGTCAGATAGACTTGGTTCAGTGGGGAAAGGGTTAACCTTGATAACCGTGGGAAGTGTGAGTTCCCCGGTGTTTGTACTCGAAGGTGGGTTCAAAGTTAACACAGAATTTAAGAATGGGGGGGATGAGGATTATTATTGAAGGAAACGGAAAGTCTGTAGTTCCAAAATCGAAGGAAGAAATCTTAAACCTGGCAGATCGCTCACAGAGTGAGCCGGGAGATAGCGGGGCCCCCCACTCTATTGTTATGTGTGAAGAGGCCGCATTCGAAATGCTACTTGAACGAAGAGTTTGAATTAAAAATCAATAGCCTGAAGGGTACTGACAAAAGGGCTAGCCACTTGGGTAAGATTAAAGAATTGGGGGGAAATGGTCTAAGTTTGGGGCATGGTGTTGATAAAATAACCCCGATGAACGAGGCGGGCGGGAGTTCACCACGCCAAATTACTCAAGTTCCCCACGGGGGAGCTCACCGGAAAAGAGGCGACGGTTAATGGGGATGCCATTTTTTAAACAGCAAAGCAGGTTGTACGGGATTGCGCCAAAGCCTGTGAATTATAAAGACAGCCCCTTTGGAGACCTGCCGGTTAAGTAAAACGACTGAAACGATTAGTATTCACATAAACTTTTGTAGATGCACCTAAGCTAAGATCACACCTCCTTAGTTTTGTTACTGAGAAAAAAAATAGGTGGTTATTGAATTGAAGTCTGATGCTACAAGACTTTAGTACGGTACGCGATGTTAAGATGTTAAAGAAAGGGACACTGTAATCGTTAACTGTTTAGATACTGACTTGAATGTATAACGGTAGTACTCTGTGAAAAGAAAAGCTTGTGTATTGTGTTAGATTTAAAAATCCTCTAAGACTGTGTACCACTCTGTTTTTAACTGCTGGTAAAAAAATGTTTTTTTTTAAGAGGGGAGGTGTTATGAATGTACCACAGCTCTGAGGGGCCGAAGGGGCGGGAGCAGCCCCCTCCTTCCGGAGAATCGCAAGATCACTATTAATTCGGGTCTTGGACCCAGGAAATGAGAGACAATGCAACTGTTTTGACCATTGTTCTTAGAGACACCTGTATGAATTGCATGTCCCTGCTACGTGACAGCTACCATGGATATGGACACCCTCGGGCAATGTGGGGGTGGGGATTGCATCACCCTACTTTGATGGACATCTACAACTCTGCAAGTCAAGATAAAAGGGGACTGCAGGAGGCGGTACCCCAGCGACGCACCAGAAGGACACCATCGCTCAGCGCTCCCGTGCTAGCGGGAAGCCATACAAAGCCACATGCGTTCCGTTTCTCCTTTGCCTGGGGAGCGGGTGGCTGATAACACCGAAAAGGACTTCGAACTAACAACGGGGAACCAACGCTCCCCTGATTCAACGGAGTTGCTTCATAAAGACCCGGGCAAGTTTTTTCCTTTTCTCACCAAACTCTCTAAAACACGTGAAACCCAGCGATACCCCAAAAGGCTGAAGCCTGCAGACTTCTGAGTGACTTTTATATCTCCAACGGACAATATATTATCCCCTAGACAACAGTGGAGATTATTTCTTAATGATGATTATTACTATACCCGCGCTTTAGATTGAGTATTGATGACGTGCATTATCTGAATGTTTGTATTAACCTTACTTTTGTGCCCCTTTACAAATAAAAACGTTTGGAAATAGTGCCATCAGACTTCAATGGACCTCTCTATCTTTGCTGGTAAGTTATCCAGTTACAGGATACGTAACAACTATCATCCAAGGATACACATTGTATTGAAAGAACAGCCAGTTAGGCAAGGTGGGGGGATGACTCTGGTGTTAAATAATTTAATCAAATTCTTAGAAACAGATGATGTAGATATATTATCCTTATGGGTAGAGTTAAGAAACTGCAAGGGTAGAAGTAGCTTGAGAGTTATATACAGACCCCCAAACAGTAGCCAGAACATAGGATATAACTTACAATGGGAAATAGAAACAGCGCAATGTTGCAATAATCATGGGGATTTCAATATGCAAGTTGATTGTTACGGGTTCCCATGAGAAGGAATTTGTAGTCTGCCTTTAAGATGGCTTTTTGGAGCAGCAGTAAGTACAGCACACTATGGGATCAGCTATTCTGGATTGGGTGTTATATAATGACCCAGATTTGATTAGGAAACTTAAGGTAGAGGAACCCAGCAGTTTGAGAAGGAGAAGCTACAATCAGATCTATCAGTACAGTAAAGGGAATTACAGAGGCATGAGAGGAGCTGGCCAAAGTTGATTGGAAGGGGACACTAGCAGGGATGATGGCAGAACAGCAATGGCTGGTGTTTCTGAGGGAAGTTCAGAAAGTGCGGGATACATACATCCCAAAGATGAAGAAATATTCTAAAGGGAGGATGACATAACCGTGGCTGACAAGGAAAGTCAAAACTAGCATAACAGCAAAAGAGAGGGCATACAATAGAGCAAATATTAGTGGGAAGGTAGAACGTTGGGAAGCTTTTAAAATCCAACAGAAGGCAATTAAAAAGCCACAAAGAGAGAAATGATGAAATACAAAGGTAAGCTAACTAATAATATAAAAGAGAATACAAAATGTTTTATCAGATATATAAAAAGTAAAAGAGAGACAAGTGGATTTTGGACCACTGGAAAATTATGCTGGAGAGGTAGTTCTGGGGGACAAAGAAATGGCAGATTAATTTACTAAGTATTTTATGTCAGTCTTCACTGTGGAAGACATTAGCAGAATGCCAGAACTCTGAGTGTCAGGGGGCAGAAGTGAGTGTTGTTGCTATTACTAAGGAGAAGGTGAATGAATGAATGATTTTTATTGTCATTATACATAGGTACAATGAAACTCTGTTTGGCTTCCTCTCAGGCAATTAAATAAAAACAAGATACTAATAGAAAACAGTATTAAATAGATAAGTAGCAGAAAATAAGTTGCAGCAGCACCAGAATATCACAGTAATGCACAAAGTGCCGTTCATGCTAGTATTTGAGTCCTTGTGTGTGCTCACAGTTTCAGTCATTGTTCTGTGGGAGTGGTGTGACGGAGGCCACAGCTCTGGGGTAGAAGCTGCTCCTCAGTCTATTTGTTCTGGCTTTTAGTGTCCTGAACCTTTTACTGGACGGCAGCGGGTCAAACAGGGAGTGGCCGGGGTGTGTGGTGTCTCTGGTTATGCTGATTGCTTTCCTCCTAAGTCTGCTGAAATAGATGGTGTCCAGTGCTGGAAGCTCCATCCTGACAATTTGCTGGGCTGCCTTCACCACGCAATGCAGGTCTTGTCGCTCAGCAGCTGTGCAGCTGGCATACCGCACTGGGGCGCTGTTGGTCAGGATGGTTTCAATTGTGCTTCTGTAGAAGTTAAGCAACAGCTTTTGTGGGAGTTTGGCCTGCTTTAGTTTTCTGAGAAAGTTGCTTGAGAAACTGAAAAGTCTGAAGATAGGTAAGTCCCCAGGACCAGATGGACTATACCCCAGGGTTCTGAAAGAGCTAACTGAAAAGATTGTGGAGGCATTAATAATGATCTTCCAAGAATCACTAGATTCTGGAATGGTCTGGAGGACTGGAAAATTGCAAATGCCACTGCACTCTTTAAGAAGGGAGGAGATTATGGACCAGTTAGCCTGGCCTCAGTGGTTGGGAAGATGTTGGAATCTCTTATCAAGGATGAGGTTCCAGGGCACTTGGAGGCACATGTTACAAAAGGCCAAAGTCAGCACGGTTTTCTCAAGGGGAAATCTTGCCTGGCATATCTGTTGGAATTAAATCTGAGGAAATAACAGGCAGGATAGACAACGGAGAGTCAGTGGATATTGTTTATTTGGATTTTCAGGCCTTTGACAAGATGCTACATATGATACTGCTTAACAAGGTAAAAAGCCATGATATTACAGGATGGTAGAAGATTGGTTGACGGGCAGGACACAGAGAGTGGGAATAAGGGAGGCCTTTTCTGGTTGGCTGCTGGTGACTAGTAGAGTGCCGCAGGGGTCAGTGTTGGGACCACTTCTTTTCACATTATATATCAATGATTTTGATAAAGGAATTGATGGTTTTGTCATCATTTTTTGCAAACGCTTCAAAAGGAAGCAGGGTGTCTGCAGAAGGATTTGGGCAGATTGGGGGACTGGGCAAAGAAGTGGCGGATTGAATATAGTGTAAAGCAGTGCAAGGTCATGAATTTTGGCGGAAGGAATAAAGGTGGGGAGTATTTTCTAAATGGGGAAAAAGTTCAAAAATCAGAGGTGCATTGGGACTTGGGAGAGCCTTTGGATTCCCTAAAGGCTATCTTGCAGGTTGAGAAGGCAGAAGCATGTTAGCATTCATTTTGAAAGGACTAGAATACAAAAGTAAGGATGTAATGCTAAGGCTTTATAAGGCATTGGTCAGACCGCTCTGGAGTATTGTGAACAGTTAGGGCCCTTTAGCTAAGGAAAGATGTGCTGACATTGAAGAAGATCCAAAGCAGGGTCATGAGAATTATCCCAGGAATGAAAGGTTAACATATAAGGATCATTTGATGTATCTGGGCCTGTACTCACTGGAGTTTAGAAGAATGAGGGGGATCTCAATGAAACCTATTGAATATTAAAAGGCCTAGATAGAACGGAGGTGGAGAGAATGTTCCCTGTAGTGGAGGAATTTGGGACCAGAGGGCACTGCCTCAGAACTGAGGGACACCCATTTAGAACAGAGATGAGGGAACATTTCTTTAGCTGGAGGGTGGCAAATCTGTGGAATTCATTGCCTCACAGCTGTTCAGGCCAGTTCACTGGGTATATTTAAGGTGGAGTTTGATAGATTCTTGATTAATCAAAGTTTACGGGGAGAAGGCAAGAGAGTGAGATTGAGAGAGATAATAAATCAGCTATGATGGGCCAAATGGCCTAATTCTGCTCCTATTTTTATGGTCTTATAGTTTAAAACTACAGAGGTTGAAATGGAAACCAAAAATACTGGAAGCACTTGCAGATCAGGCAGTGTATGCAGAGAGAAAAATGGAATTGATGTTTCACAACAATGGACCCTTTAGCAGAACTAGTAAGATTCTGACTAAAAGTCTTGGATCTGAAATATTAAGTAGTTTTTCTCACTCTCTCCCAGAAGCCGTCTTCCTACCCAGAGTTTCCTGTGATTTCTGGCCTTACTTTCTAAGCAGAAGCCCCCATCTCATCTCATACATTGTTTGAGGCCCTGCAGCCACTGGGCATCCATGTCCAGATGTCAAACTTCATCATATCTCAAAGATATATTAAAATATTTCCAGCAGAGGCAAAACAAAAGTCAGTCATTTCATGACAGGTTCCTTTGGTCAACAGCCAGGAATTTATGAAATGCTACTATGAGTTGGATTTGTCTGCGTCAGTCACTGTCTCACATTGCAGAATTGAGCGAAGACATCAGGGACACCAGCTAAACATGACAACCACCTTCACGCCTTGCACAGTGTCATGGAATGTATACTCGTTTCCATGGAGAACTTCAGCTGTAAACATTAGACTGGGCAAAAATAAATGAGTGACATTCCTTAGATGAATACAAAGGCATGCTCCAAAATGAATTTCCAATGTGCAGTTCTTAACCAGCAGAAGGGCTCATTTTAGTGGACACTGGGATGACTAGCAAAGCTTATAAGAAGATGAAGGGAATAATAAATTGTGAATATTGACATAATGTGTTTTTTTCTAAACAGTTTGCTTTCCTAAGAAGTTTGTGAAAATTTGACTAGTCATCTACAACTTTGACAAACTTCTATAGATGCATGATTCAAAGGTTCCAAAGTTCAAAGTTCATTTTATTGTCAAAGTATGCATGTACAATATAACTCTGATATTCGCCTTCTCCAGATAGTCACAAAATACAGAGAAACCATGGGAGTTGTTGAACAGAAAAGTCATCACCCCTCCCCCGCATGAAAAAGAAACAAATCTCACACAAAAACTAACAGATCATCCACCAGAAAAATGGCAGCTGGATCATCAAAAACTCCAAAACCTTTCTATCTCAAAAAAACAGCAACAATAACATCAAATCCTCAACCCCTCCCTTGCAGGAAAGGACAGCATCAAATCCCCAATCACCTCTCTCTCACACAAAAATTAACAGATGGCCCACACAGAAACACAACAAAAAGAACATCAGACCCCAAATCCCCAACTCCTGTCTTGCACAAAAGGTAACATATCGCCCACCTGCCAATTGGCAACAAGAAGGATGGAGAGTATCTAACTGGTTGCATCACGGCCTGGTATGGAAACACCGATGCCCAGGGATGGAAGAGTCTACTGGGGATACAGCCCAGTCTATCACAGGCAAAGCCCTCCCCACTACTGAGCACTCTGTCTCAGTACATGTGACAATAATAAACTAATTACATATTTCAGTATGGTGACCCTCTCCTCCCTTACTGTCATCACCAGAGCTGAGCAAGTCCCTATCCCTCCCCTGTCCCTCATAGAGTGCCAAATACATCAGTGTGAATCCAGCACAGCTTTACTGTGCCTGGGTACCTCTCAGTCGTGAGTCCTGCCAAACCTCAGTCCTCAGTGTCATTGCTGGTTGTGCTTGGCTTGGGTGATGGTCTACTGGGCGGATGCTGCTAAATTGGAGGCATCCCAGGGAAGGAACCACTGGTTTTGTTATGCATCAGCCTAGAGAATTCCTGCCCACATCTCACCGTGTTAGATGAGGCTTCACAGTATTCAGTTTTAGATGGACACCACAGCGCAGGAAAGATAGACAATAAGGAGACAGGTGAGACTCCAATCCTGGAATCTGGGACAAGAAACGAACTGAAGGTCAGGCAGGATCTGTGGAGGGAAATGGACAGTTGGCATTTTGGGTCAAGACCCTTTGTCTAAACAGATGTACTATACTCTTTCTCCTCAAGAGAGCAGCCCAGGGACAATACAACTCAGATCCCCTCCTTTATATCCAATGTTCCCCAAAACAGAGATAAACATGCCCTGCAATGTTCTAAAAGCATTAACACACATTAGTAAATACTTGTACCTAAGAGGGAATGGTGTTAGTTCACAATGTATTGAACTTGCAAGCAGTGATCAGCTTTGAAATTACAAGATACATTTATGTAATGAAAGATGATTCATTCCAACAGCACACTGCAGGGAGCCACTTCTCAGAGGATTGGAAACCAATCACCATTTTGCCCAAACCATGATTGGTTGCTCATCATGCACCTACTGAAGAGTGAAGATTAGAATCTCAGTTAGTGAAAGGCGTAGACATTGGGAGGTGGTCCTCAGCATCTGAGAACAGTGGACCTAACGAACAGGTTGTGGTTCTTCTGAATATTCTTAAGTTAATCAAAGTGAGAGCTGAATCATTTTTGGCAATGCCAATGTCCCCTCTTACAAGAGATAGTGAGCTGGCAACTATTGTGGCACTTTACTGGACCAAGGTTTGAGAAATTTTGTAAATACTTTCCTGTAATTTTTTTTTAATCATTGGTCCCAGAAAACTGCATGAGATCATGTAGGGTGTAGAGTACTTACACTGTGAAATGGTGATGCACTCCAGTGTGATACGGTAGGAATGTCAGAAACAAGGGCACATAGTTACAAGAGGCCAGTCGTTTCACACTAAAGTGTGTAAAAAAAAACTCTTCTCTCCGAAGATATTGAACGTCAAGAACTCTGTCCCAGAAAGCGCAGGAGTCCAGATTACTTGATATATTTAACGAGGAGACAGATTCATATGTGAAAGATCGAGGAATTGATGATTATGGGGAATTAGCACAGGACAGTTGAGGCCAGCATAGATCAGTCATGAAGATTTTGAGGAGTGTTTGATGGTTCAGGGCCTGTACTTGCTGGAGGTTAAAAGCATGAGTGGGGATCTCATTGAAACGTATCAAGTGTTGAAAGGCCAAGATGGAGTGAGTGTGACTACGATGTTGCCAATAGTTGAGGAGTCTGGGCACAATCTCAGAATGCAAGGATGTCACTACAGAGCAGAAACGATGAGGAATTCCTTTAGCCAAAGGGTGGTGAGCCTGTGGAATTCATTGCCACAGATGTCCATGGAGGCTAGGTCACTGGGTACATTTAAAGCAGAGGTTGATAGGTTCTTAATTAATAAGGGTGTCAAAGGTTCTGGAGAGAAGGCAAGAGAATGGGGAATAACAAATCAGCCATGATCAAATGGTGGAGCAGATGTGAAATGGCCTAACTCTGCTCCTGTATCCAATGTCTTCATGTTGGGACAGTCCTGGTGCTGTTATTCCTGTGCAGAGCTGTGCAGTAAGCCCCATTCTCATGAGGTTGTACTACTTACCTTTGTGCCATTTTCATATCTGAGGGAACATTTTCAGCCACTACTGAACTTGCTCAGCCTTCATTCTTATTATGATATTGTAGCGGTGAGCTACACGCAGCGCTAAAATTACGACACGGAGTCGGTAACTGCAGTCGAAGAAAAACTTTATTGGAAATACCCAGCCTTGCTTTTAAGCCTCCCTCAACCTGCCTCCCGTGGCGCAGAGGCTCCAAAGCTCTGTGCTCAGAAACCCCTGTAGGCTATCTAATTGTGAGCCGGTTCAGATGTGCCAGGAAATGGGTCGCCACATAACCCCACCCCCCAGAACCAGCGATACACCCCCCAATGTCCACATTCTGGGCCGGAACCTGTTTGGGAGGTCGGCCTCTGCGCCGCGGTGCCGGAAACTCGACCGGTTCCGCCAGGTCCACATGGGCCAGTTTGAGTCGGTCCACTGTGAAAACCTCCTCTCTCCCCCCAACGTCCAGCACGAACGTGGACCCGTTGTTCCAGAGCACCGTAAACGGCTCCTCGTAGGGCCGTTGCAGCAGTGGCTGATGCCCGCCCCTTCGTACAAACACAAACTTACAGTTCTGCAGGTCTTTGGGTACGCAGGTCGGGTTCTGCCCATGCTGCGAAGTGGGTATGGGGGCCAGGTTACCGAGCTTCTCGCGTAGTCTGCCCAGGACTGCTGTGGGTTCTTTCTCTTGCCCCCTTGGGGCTGGTATGAACTCCCCGGGGACGACCAGGGGCGCGCCGTACACCATCTCGGCCGACAGGGCGTGCAGATCGTCTTTGGGCTCCGTGCGGATGCCGAGTAGGACCCAGGGAAGCTCGTCTGCCCAATTGGCTCCTCGCAGGCAGGCCATGAGGGCCGACTTCAGGTGACGGTGGAAACGCTCCACTAGCCCGTTCGACTGTGGGTGGTAGGCAGTTGTGTGGTGCAGCTAAGTCCCCAAAAGCCTGGCCATAGCTGACCACAGGCTGGAGGTGAACTGGGCGCCTCTGTCGGAGGTAATGTGGGCCGGTACACCAAAGCAAGATATCCAGGTGGTGATCAGTGCCCGGGCGCAAGATTCGGAGGTGGTGTCGGTGTGGTGAACTATGTGCCTGTCTGGACACGCCCCCTTCTGACTGCTCCTGTGGCTCCTCCCACAGGCCCCTGTATAAAGGCGATTCAGGTCTAATCCTCTGCCTCATTCTCCAGGATGTAGTATGATGGTCACTCACTGCTGGTTCCTTCTTCAGTCAATAAAAGCCGATATCTCGCCTTACGTCTCAGAGTGAGTTATTGATGGTGCATCAATTTTATTGACTGAAAGTTTTAAAACATGGAAACCGTTTTGCGTCCGGACCGGTTGGATTTGGACCCTCAACACCCTGACGCAGCTCTCGCTTTTGAACACTGGCTTGCATGCTTCCAGTTCTGTGGGCCTTCATCACTACTGACCATACACACACAGCGACACACACATCCCATCCAACATGACAGCTGCGCTACCGACACCACTTGCAGTCTCTCCACTCTCCAGGTCCCTCCCCCGCCGCTGTTCGCCAACCTGACCCCGACTGTAAACCGGTGGCGACTAAAAGCAGGAGGTACAGCGCGGGGGACAGGGCCTTCATTCAGTCAGAGGTGCAGTGGCTGCTCAGGGAGGGGATCATTGAGCCAAGCACAAGCCCTTGGAGGGCCCAGGTGGTCGGATGGTGGCCACACCCCCCCCCCTCACGAACTCCTATTCTCTTTTCCCAGGAAGTCTGTCACTGGGACCACTCTACCAGTTTGGCTGATGTCCCCGGGGCCAGTGCTGCTCCAGAAACATGGGAGGAGTACTAAATACTCCCCGCTGGTCGAGAGGGTTCACCTTCTGCATGCGAACCCCCAGTATGCTTACGTGGTCTTACCTGATGGGCGGGAGGACACAGTCTCCATCCGCGACCTGGCGCTCGCAGGTGCAGCAGACCACTACCCTGAAGACTCTCCAGTAACTATGAACCCTGCACCCGAGGTGACACCGCGCTCACCAGGCCCTACATGGACTCCTCACGACACTTATATACCAGGTGCCTCGCACATGCATGAGCTGGAACCAGCACAACCTCCGTCTCCTGTGCAATCTCCAATGTTGCCGGCATCGGTGCAATCACAGCCGGTGCTACGTAGATCGCAGCGACAGATTCGACCACCTGATAGACTTGACTTGTAAGAAACTTCGCCACATGGGGACTCTTTCAAACAAAGGGGGGATGAATGTGGTGAACTATGTGCCTGTCTGGACACGCCC